>NC_058081.1:466677288-467410452 GCF_014858855.1 Bufo gargarizans | reverse complement strand
TTTCTACAAAATACTGATTAAGGAGTTCAATATATCTGCTTCACAAAATACTGATTGAGGGGTGCGATATACCAGCTTCCACAAATACTGCTCTTCTCTATAGACTTTGGCACAGGGTCATTTTGAAAATGATAGGCAGAGGAAGAGGCAGGCCGTTCCGCAGGGGTGGTAGGGGTCGGGCAGGTGCACCAGGCCGGAGCCTAAGTGGAAAGTTGGAGAAGGTGTATGCGATTACATCAAAGGACGCACCACAGTTGGTTGAGTGTCCAGGGCTGGCGTCAGCACCCGGGCAAGTGTCAGGGCCCACTGCTCCTTAGGGGGCCCACTCGTTTCCTCACTTCACGTTTTTCCTCCCTTTGCTGAGCCTTAGTTGCACTGACATGCTATTGCTGGTAATCAATAATGACAGGCTGCTGAGGCTGGACATGCTGAGCCTTGTGGTTCTCCAGAGAACTACAAGGCTCAGCATGTCCAGTCTGTCATTACTGATTATCATAGGACAGTACTGGGAATGCGTATAAGGGCAGAGAACTACAAGGCTCAGCATGTCCAGGCTATTATTGATTACCAGAGGACAGTAGTGGATAGTATTGAGTACTAAGCTGAGCCTTGTAGTTCTTTGCTCTTATGCTCTCCCTAGTACTGTCCTGTGGTAATAAGTAATGACAGGCTGGACATGCTGAACCTTGTAGTTCTCGACTCTGCCCTTATATGCCTTCCCAGTACTGTCCTGTGGTAATCAGTAATGACAGACTGGACATGCTGAGCTTATAGTTCTCTGCTCTTATACTGCCTCTTAGTACTGTTCTTGGTAATCAGTAATGACACAGGCTGGACCTGCTGAGCCTTGTAGTTCTCTGCCATACTCTCTACCAGTACAGTCCTGTGGTAATCAGTAATAAGAGGCAGGCATAATGATTCATTCATATATATATACACTCTGTAGCGTGTTCTGTCTATTGAATTTGGCACCATATATAAGGCTACTTTCACACTAGCGTTTTCCAGTATTGAATTCGTCATAGTAACATAGTACATAAGGCCGAAAAAAGACATTTGTCCATCCAGTTCGGCCTGTTATCCTGTAAGTTGATCCAGGGAATGCAAAATAAAACCCTGTGAGTAAAAGCCAATTTTTCCCCACTTTAGTGGAATAAAAAATTCCTTCCCGACTCCAATCAGGCAATCAGAATAACTCCCCGGATCAACGACCCCTCTCTAGAAGCTTAGCCTGTAATATTATTACGCTCCAGAATACATCCAGGCCCCTCTTGAATTCCTTTATTGTACTCACCATCATCACCTCCATATCCTGTCTCTTCTCTACCGTAAATAATCCTTTCTATGTTTGTGTACAAACCTTCTTTCCTCCAGACGCAGAGGATGTCCCCTCGTCACATCACAGTCCTGGGGATAAATAGATGATGGGAGACATCTCTGTACTGACCCCTGATATACAGTACAGACCAAAAGTTTGGACACACCTTCTCATTCAAAGAGTTTTCTTTATTTCATGACTATGAAAATTGTAGATTCACACTGAAGGCATCAAAACTATGAATTAACACATTGAATTATACATAACAAAAAGTGTGAAACAACTGAAAATATGTCATATTCTAGGTTCTTCAAAGTAGCCACCTTTTGCTTTGATTACTGCTTTGCACACTCTTGGCATTCTCTTGATGAGCTTCAAGAGGTAGTCACCTGAAATGGTCTTCCAACAGTCTTGAAGGAGTTCCCAGAGATGCTTAGCACTTGTTGGCCCTTTTGCCTTCACTCTGCGGTCCAGCTCACCCCAAACCATCTCGATTGGGTTCAGGTCCGGTGACTGTGGAGGCCAGGTCATCTGGCGCAGCACCCCATCACTCTCCTTCATGGTCAAATAGCCCTTACACAGCCTGGAGGTGTGTTTGGGGTCATTGTCCTGTTGAAAAATAAATGATGGTCCAACTAAACGCAAACCGGATGGAATAGCATGCCGCTGCAAGATGCTGTGGTAGCCATGCTGGTTCAGTATGCCTTCAATTTTGAATAAATCCCCAACAGTGTCACCAGCAAAGCACCCCCACACCATCACACCTCCTCCTCCATGCTTCACGGTGGGAACCAGGCATGTAGAGTCCATCCGTTCACCTTTTCTGCGTCGCACAAAGACACGGTGGTTGGAACCAAAGATCTCAAATTTGGACTCATCAGACCAAAGCACAGATTTCCACTGGTCTAATGTCCATTCCTTGTGTTCTTTAGCCCAAACAAGTCTCTTCTGCTTGTTGCCTGTCCTTAGCAGTGGTTTCCTAGCAGATATTCTACCATGAAGGCCTGATTCACACAGTCTCCTCTTAACAGTTGTTCTAGAGATGTGTCTGCTGCTAGAACTCTGTGTGGCATTGACCTGGTCTCTAATCTGAGCTGCTGTAACCTGCGATTTCTGAGGCTGGTGACTCGGATGAACTTATCCTCCGCAGCAGAGGTGACTCTTGGTCTTCCTTTCCTGGGGCGGTCCGCATGTGAGCCAGTTTCTTTGTAGCGCTTGATGGTTTTTGTGACTGCACTTGGGGACACTTTCAAAGTTTTCCAATTTTTCGGACTGACTGACCTTCATTTCTTAAAGTAATGATGGCCACTCGTTTTTCTTTACTTAGCTGCTTTTTTCTTGCCATAATACAAATTCTAACAGTCTATTCAGTAGGACTATCAGCTGTGTATCCACCTGACTTCTCCACAACGCAACTGATGGTCCCAAACCCATTTATAAGGCAAGAAATCCCACTTATTAAACCTGACAGGGCACACCTGTGAAGTGAAAACCATTTCAGGTGACTACCTCTTGAAGCTCATCAAGAGAATGCCAAGAGTGTGCAAAGCAGTAATCAAAGCAAAAGGTGGCTACTTTGAAGAACCTAGAATATGACATATTTCAGTTGTTTCACACTTTTTTGTTATGTATCTAATTCCACATGTGTTAATTCATAGTTTTGATGCCTTCAGTGTGAATCTACAATTTTCATAGTCATGAAAATAAAGAAAACTCTTTCAATGAGAAGGTTTGTCCAAACGTTTTGGTCTGTACTGTATATATAACCACCTGCCAAATATTCGGTAGGCCCTTCCTCTTGCCACCATGACCAAAAACAGCTCTGACCCATTGAGACATAGAATCCACAAGACCTCTTATGATGTCCTGTAAAAATCTGGCAACCAAGATGTTAGCAGCAGAGCTATGAAGTCAGGTACAGTAAGTTGCAAGTTGGGGCTCTGTCCATAAGACATGTTTTTCCAGCACATCCCACAGATTCATTTTGTGGGCATCAGTGAAACCGTTAATATGAAGGGGTATACTTGGTCCTCAGAAATGTATGGCTAGTTGATAGTAATAGTAACATTCACATTCTTCCATTACTCCTTGCTCCAAGTTCTGATCACATGCCCATTATAGGAGATGTCAGTGGTGGACTGGGGTTAGGATGGGCAGTCTGAGTGGTCTACACCCTTTCACAGCAAGCAGCAATACATTATGAGTTCTGACACATTTCTATTACAGCCAGTGCTAACTTTTTCATCAGTTTATACTACAAATATGTCCTTCTTTACCTTACCTGTTGGCTAGACATGTCCTGCTATGTTTATCACGAGATGACCAACTTTTCAAAGCAATACCCCATATTTATTAATCCTAAACATGTTGTAAATTTAGACAGATGTGCACCAGGTTTATTACAGTGGCTCAGGCTGAATTATAAATCTGTATAATCTGTATTCCGTATGCATTCCGTTTCCGTATTTCCGTTTTTCTGTTCCGTTCGAAGATAAAAACATGTCCTATTATTGTCCGCATAACGGACAAGGATAGTACTGTTCTATCAGGGGCCAGCTGTTCCGTTCTGCAAAATACGGAAGGCACACAAATGTCATCCTTTTTTCTGCGGATCCGTTTTTTGCGGACTGCAAAACACTAAAAAAGCCATACGGTCATGTGCAATGCGCGTTACAGAGACAGATTGTTACACCAAATTGTGGCAAATCTAGGCAAAAAGGGGCACATTTATGAAGACCAGCGTTTTAGATGCCGGTCTTAATAAGCCCTATACCTGGCGGTGGATCCTCCGTATTTATGATGAGGCGGGCCTTTACTTAACTTCGGTGGATCTACCACCACTTCTAAATGTAAGCTTCCTAGCTTTCTTACATTTAGCCCCTTTTCTATGCCTAAAACAGTCGCAGAAAATAATAAATTAGACTTCTGCTGGCCGTCCCCTTTCCTGCCCACATCACGCCTACTTTTTTAGACCTGCCCGTGAGCAGGGAGAAATTGCACATTGCGGACTTTTGCCCCACAATATGCTCCAGAAATACATCTAATGTTTATAAATGACCCCAAAAATGTAACATCTAAACACTGTTCACTTCAGATGGAAAAAAATGACAAATTATTGAATATAGTGCTATATATGCGTTTTTTAGAATATTCGTAATTTTTTTTCATCTGAAGTAATAATTCCTCTCTGCTTAAGTTGCTTGTGGGCCAATGACTCATTGGCCCACAAGCAAGGAGCAGGTAGAATCATGTGTTCAGATGAAACAAATGACGAATATTCTAAAACCAAATATATAGCACTTTATTTCATAATGCCATATATTCGTTTTTGACCCATGCTTTTATTGATCATGTAATATTCGCAATCATTACCTTACCAATTTTCGAGTAAAACAGAAAGAATGTATAATATAACGAATATTCGAATTTGCGAATATTCAACCAATATTCAACAAAATATTAATGAAATATCACGAATTCGAATATGACCTCTGCCGCTCATCACTACTTTATATATACCACCCCTTGAAAGGTACAATTGTAACAACTTAATCCATTTTATTCATTAACCTGTCAGTGGTTTTAATGTTATAAATGATTGCTGTATACAACAGGGCCGGCACAACCTGTAAGGGCGCAATTTAGCAGGGGGCGCCAGAACCGCACGGTTTAAAAAACAAAAAACATTGGTTAAGTGGCCGGCGGCACCCCTCATGCTGTGCCTCCGCTATAGTAAGCAGGGCCGGTGCTTCCATAGAGTCCTTAGGGCCCCCCCCCGCGTCGGCCCGCAACTAACTATAGGCAGGACACGTGTCACACGGAGATGAGCGCTTCCATTGTGGAAGCGCTCATCTCCAGTCATCTGTATCGCCGTCCTCAGGACAGCGATACAGATGGCTGTGCAGCAGGGCAGGGGAGGGAGAGGTTGTGTCAGCCTATCAGAGGCCGGCGCAGGCGGCGCGATGACGTAATCGAGCCGCCTTAGCCCTGAGCCGTACAGCGCAGGACACAGGCCAGAAGAGGCCTGCATTGCATCGCTGACATGGAGGTAAGTATACGTTTTTTTTGCTTTTGTTGTTGTCAATGCTGGTGGCTACTGGGCTGGCACATGATGGGGTCTCTGGCTACTGGCACATGATCGGGGGGGCCTATGGCTAATGGGACATGATAGGGATAGGGGGGCCCTATGGCTACTGGGACATGATAGGGGGGCCCTATGGCTATTGACACATGTTGATGGGGGGGCTCTGGCTACAGGGCACATGATATAGGGGGGCTCTGGCTACTGGCACATGATATAGGGGGACTCTGGCTACTGGCACATGATATGGGGGGGCTCTGGCTACTGGCACATGATATGGGGGGCTCTTGTTACTGACACATGATGGTGGGGGGGCTCTTATTACTGGCACATGATTGGGGGGCATCCATGAGGGCACACTTTACTGGCACATTATTGGGGGACATCTATGGGGGCACTTATTACAGGCACATTGGGGGCATTTCTTACTGGCACATTGTTGGTGGGCACTATAGGGGCATCTACTGAGGCCACAAAGAACGGCTATTTTATATGGGGGCTCTGTATAGGGGCATTCTATACTGGGACACATTATGGTGGGTGCTATGGGGAAGGTGGGAGAGGAGTAATATAGGGTCATCTATGGCGGCACTGAGAAGGGGTATTTATACTTACAAATTATGGGGGACACTGAGGGCATCTACTGGGGCACTATAAATAGGGCATTTTATACTGGTACATTATGGGGGAACTAGGAGGGAGGTGGGAGAGGAGCACTATGGGGGCATTTACTGGGGGGCACTATATAGGGGTATTTTATACTGGCACATTATGGTGGCACTATGAGGACATTAGCTCAACTGGAGACATTACAAGGGGGTATTTGTGCACTGTCACATTATAAGGAGAATTATTTCTACTGGGGGAGGGGGGGGGGGGCATTATGATGGGCTTTATTTCTCCCCCATGGCATGACCCCAAATTGGTCATAAAATGTGATCTGATCTTAATCTAAGTCTCAACAATAGACAATCACAGTCTGCTTAAACTAATAACACACAAAGAATTAAATGTTACCATGTTTTTATTGAACACACCATGTAAACATTCACAGTGCAGGTGGAAAAACTATGTGAACCCTTGGATTTAATAACTGGTTTAACCTCCTTTGGCAGCAATAACGTCAACCAAACGTTTACTCTAGTTGCAGATCAGATGTGCACAACGGTCAGGAGTAATTCTTAACCATTGCTCTTTACAGAACTGTTTCCATTCAGCAATATTCTTGGGATGTCTGGTGTGAAACGCTTTCTTGAGGTCATGCCACAGCATCTCAATCGGGTTGAGGTCAGGACTCTGGGCCACTCCAGAAGGCGTATTTTCTTCTGTTTAAGCCATTCTGTTGTTGATTTACTTCTATGCTTTGGGTCGTTGTCCTGTTGCAACACCCATCTTCTGTTGAGCTTCAGCTGGTGGACAGATGGCCTTAGGTTCTCCTGCAAAATGTCTTGATAAACTTGGGAATTCATTTTTCCTTCGATGATAGCAATCCATCCAGGCTCTGACGCAGCAAAGCAGCCCGAAACCATGATGCCCCCACTACCATACTTTACAGTTGGGATGAGGTTTTGATGTTGGTGTGCTGTGCCTCTTTTTCTCCACACATAGTGTTGTGCATTTCTTCCAAACAACTCAACTTTGGTTTCATCTATCCACAGAATATTTTGCCAGTACTGCTGTAGAACATCCAGATGCTCTTGTGCAAACTGTAAACGTGCAGCAATGTTTTTTTTTTGGACATCAGTGGCTTCCTCTGTAGTATCCTCCCATGAAATCCATTCTTGTTTAGTGTTTTGCGTATTGTAGATTCGCTAACAGGGATGTTAGCATATGCCAGAGACTTTTGTAAGCCTTTAGCTGACATTTTAGGATTCTTATTCACCTCATTGAGCAGTCTGTGCTGTGCTCTTGCAGTCATCTTTACAGGATGACCACTCCTAGGGAGAGTAGCAGCAGTGCTGAACTTTCTCCAATTATAGACAATTTGTCTTACCATGGACGGATGAACAGCAAGGCTTTAGGAGATACTTTTATAACCCTTTCCAGCTTTATGAGAGTCAACAATTCTTAATCGTAGGTCTTCTGAGAGCTCTTTTGTGTGAGGCATCATTCACATCAGGCAAAGCTTCTTGTGAAAAGCAAACCCAGAACTGGTGTGTGTTTTTTATAGGGCAGGGCAGTTGTAACCAACACCTCCAATCTCATCTCATTGATTGGACTCCTCACTCCAATTAGCTCTTGGAGATGTCATTAGTCTAGGGGTTCACATACTTTTTACACCTGCACTATGAATGTTTACATGGTGTGTTCAATAAAAACATGGTAACATTAAATTATTTGTGTGTTATTAGTTTAAGCAGACTGTGATTGTCTATTGTTGTGACTTAGGTGAAGATCAGATCGCATTTTATGACCAATTTGTGCAGAAATCCATATCATTCCAAAGGGTTCACATACTTTTTCTTGCAACAGTATATCATTGTTCAAAATGTGAGCAAATTAGCCATTTGGAATCATAAATTGAGTATCTAAATGGGTGAATTTCAACACTGAGAGGTGTTAATTTGGAAAAGAGTTTGCTGCTCACTGAGCAAACACTCTATGGGGTAGTTGAGGGGGAGGGTGAAAGCGAAGAGGCTGAGGAATGTGAGGTAGCTAGCTGGGTAACAGTTAGAAAGCAGGCTAGAGGGAAGAGTGCCAGGGAGGCTAGCCCTGATCTGTCACACCCCAACAAGTTTGCACGTTTGGCAGATGAGGGGGATGTCGGTTCAGGGACAGCACTGCTGCAGCCGGACACTTCCTCTGGCAGTCAGGGGAATGTCAGCTCCAGTAAGCAGGGGACCAGGAGAACAGGGCAGGGCAAACAGGTGCTGGTAGTGGGAGAATCTATTATTAGGGGTACAGAAAGGGCAATCTGTCACAAAGACCGTGATCACCGAACAGTGTGTTGTCTTCCTGGCGCTAGAGTTTGACACATCGCGGATCGGGTTGACAGATTGCTGGGAGGGGCTGGAGAAGACCCAGCGATCATGGTCCATATCAGAACCAATGACAAAGTTAGAGGAAGGTGGAAAGTCCTTTAAAATGATTTTAGGGATTTAGGTCAAAAGCTTAGGGCAAGGACCTCTAAAGTAGTATTTTCCAAAATACTGCCTGTACCACGAGCCACACAAGAAAGGCAGTGTGAGATTAGGGATGTTAACAAGTGGCTCAAGAACTTGTGTAGGAAGGGAGGGGTTTGGGTTCCTGGAGAACTGGGCTGACCTCTCTGACAGCTACAGTCTCAATCGTAGGGATGGGCTGCACCTCAATGGGGAATGGGCAGCTGTATTGGGGGGAAAGATGGTTAGAAGGTTGGAGGAGTGTTTAAACTAGGGACTGGGGGGTAGGGTAATTATGTTATAGGATGGGAAGATAGTGCAGATAGAGACCGGGGGCAAAGAGCCTGACTAATAAAACTGGTGAACTGGAATTAGTGATGTGTGAGGAGGACTATGACATAGTGGGAATAGCTGAGACATGGCTGGATGATAGCTATGACTGGGCAGTTAATGTAAAAAGTTACAGTCTGTTTAGAAAGGATCGTCAAAAACAGAGAGATGGAGGGGTCTGCCTTTATGTAAAGTCCTGTCTAAAGCCCACAGTCCAAGAAGATATAAGTGAGTGACATAAACATGTGGAGTCACTGTGGGTAGAAATACATGGAGGCAAAAATAATAATAAATTACTAATAGGAGTTTATTATAAACCACCTAATATACCATAGTCCACAGAAAATCTACTAAACGAGATAGAAAAGGCAGCAAATCATAATGAGGTGGTTAATATGGGGGACTTCAACTACCCAGATATAGACTGGGAAACTGAACGCTGTACATCTCATAAAGGAAACAGGTTCTTGGCAATCACCAAAGACAATTACCTTTCCCAACTGGTTCAGGACCAAACGAGAAGGACGGCCATACTGGACTTAGTATTAACCAATAGACCTGATCGAACAACAGATGTGCAGGTTGGGGGGCACCTGGGAAATAGTGACCATAAATTAATAAATTTCCAATTATCCTTCAAACAAGCATTTTCTACAGGGAGGCACAGAAATACCAAACTTCAAAAAAGCTAAATTTAGCCAACTAAGAGAGGTCATAGGCCTAACTAACTGGGACAATGTCCTCAAAAATAAAAATACAGTTGCAAAATGGGATATTTTTAAAAGTATCCTAAAATCTAATTGTGAGAGGTACATACAGTTGCAAGAAAAAGTATGTGAACCCTTTGGAATGATATGGATTTCTGCACAAATTGGTCATAAAATGCAATCTGATCTTCATCTAGCTCACAACAATAGATAATCACAGTCTGCTTAAATTAATAACACACAAATAATTAAATGTTACCATGTTTTTATTGAACACACCATGTAAACATTCATAGTGCAGGTGTAAAAAGTATGTGAACCCCTAGACTAATGACATCTCCAAGAGCTAATTGGAGTGAGGTGTCAGCCAACTGGAGTCCAATCAATGAGATGAGATTGGAGGTGTTGGTTACAGCTGCCCTGCCCCATAAAAAACACACACCAGTTCTGGGTTTGCTTTTCACAAGAAGCTTTGCCTGATGTGAATGATGCCTCACACAAAAGAGCTCTCAGAAGACCTACGATTATGAATTGTTGACTTGCATAAAGCTGGAAAGGGTTATAAAAGTATCTCCAAAAGCCTTGCTGTTCATCAGTCCTTCATCAGTCCATGGTAAGACAAATTGTCTATAACTGGAGAAAGTTCAGCACTGCTGCTACTCTCCCTAGGAGTGGTCATCCTGTAAAGATGACTGCAAGAGCACAGCACAGACTGCTCAATGAGGTGAATAAGAATCCTAAAATGTCAGCTAAAGGCTTACAAAAGTCTCTGGCATATGCTAACATCTCTGTTAGCGAATCTACAATACGTAAAACACTAAACAAGAATGGATTTCATGGGAGGATACTACAGAGGAAGCCACTGATGTCCAAAAAAAAACATTGCTGCACGTTTACAGTTTGCACAAGAGCATCTGGATGTTCCACAGCAGTACTGGCAAAATATTCTGTGGATAGATGAAACCAAAGTTGAGTTGTTTGGAAGAAACGCACAACACTATGTGTGGAGAAAAAGAGGCACAGCACACCAACATCAAAACCTCATCCCAACTGTAAAGTATGGTAGTGGGGGCATCATGGTTTGGGGCTGCTTTGCTGCGTCAGGGCCTGTATGGATTGCTATCATCAAAGGAAAAATGAATACCCAAGTTCATCAAGACATTTTGCAGGAGAACCTAAGGCCATCTGTCCACCAGTTGAAGCTCAACAGAAGATGGATGTTGCAACAGGACAATGACCCAAAGCATAGAAGTAAATAAACAACAGAATGGCTTAAACAGAAGAAAATACGCCTTCTGGAGTGGCCCAGAGTCCTGACCTCAACCCGATTGAAATGCTGTGGCATGACCTCAAGCGATTCACACCAGATATCCCAAGAATATTGCTGAATGGAAACAGTTCTGTAAAGAGGAATGGTCAAGAATTACTCCTGACCGTTGTGCACATCTGATCTGAAACTACAGTAAACGTTTGGTTGAAGTTATTGCTGCCAAAGGAGGTTTAACAAGTTATTAAATCCAAGGGTTCACATAGTTTTTCCACCTGCACTGTGAATGTTTACATGGTGTGTTCAATAAAAACATGGTAACATTTAATTCTTTGTGTGCTATTTGTTTAAGCAGACTGTGATTGTCTATTGTTGAGACTTAGATTAAGATCAGATCACATTTTATGACCAATTTGTTTAGAAATCCATATCATTCCAAAGGGTTCACATACTTTTTCTTGCAACTGTATTTCATATGAAAACTTACAGTTACTTGGCTTGACCCTTGGGGATCTCGGACACCACTTCAACACTTTTGCCGGGGCCTCGGTGGAGCTGATGTGTTTTATCCTAATCCTTAAGATCAGATCACATTTTATGACCAATTTGTGTAGAAATGCATATCATTTTAAAGGGTTCACATACTTTTTCTTGCAACTGTACCTTATGGGAATAAAAGGTTAAGGAACAAGAAGAAACCAATGTGGATAAATAGAACTGTAAAGAAGGCAATAAATGACAAAAAGAAAGCATTTAAATCACTAAAACAGGAAGGTAGCGAGGAAGCACTGAAAAACTATAGGGAGAAAAATTGAATATGTAAAAAACAAATGAAAGCCGCCAAACTAGAGATCGAGAGATTGATTGCCAAAGAGAGCAAAACTAACCCTAAAATGTTCTTCAATTATATAAATGGTAAAAAGAAAAAAGTGAAACTCTATTTATAGATGAAGGGGGTAGTCGTAGAGTTATTAAGTCAATATCACTGAAATACGACTACCTAAAATTTAACATTTATTTAGGTCGATTAAAATTCCCTAAATGAGGGACAACTTGTACCACAACACACAAAAATACATACAGTACAATAAACACACGAACGAGCAAGATCAGACAGGTAAATTAGTATGAGAGGAAAGAAGGGGGGGAACGCGTCAGGGCAACCCGTGCCATGACACAATCAATCCCTACAATATCCCTTTAAAACTTCTCCTCAGCCCGGAGATGTGTCTTAATGGTAGGCACACTCCGTCCCCGTACCTATACTGTCTATCCTTGAAATGCCCTTTATGCACTATCCCATATGGATATCCGGGTAATAGTGTATAAGAAAAAAGATGTCGCTTAAATAGTCACGTGTCCCGACGCGTTTCCCCCCTTCCTCTCATCAAAGGGGTTCATCAGGGGACAAAAACAGTGTCCATTGAATACATAAAGTATTCAACAGTCGTCTGATAGATATAAACAGAAAACGGATCTTAAATCTGGAGGCCACAAAACAAAAGACCAAAAGGCCAAAAAAAGAGACCAAAAAGGCTGAGAAACTGACTATAGAGGGAGTCCGCACACAATAATGTATAGATACACAGACTAAAATCCCAGTAAAGAGTATACTTAGCTGGCACAGCTCCAAGTCAGCAGGTCTGGATACACCTGTTGTGTTGTGGCCTCCAGGGGGCAAGATGTGATGTAGCTCCAATATGTGTGGAGTTCCCACTGAACCTATATAGCCATATTGGGCTTTTGGGACCAATCAATGATAGTAGTAATGATCATGTGGTCCTCCAAAGGGGAGGAGCCACTGTAATGTGCCGAAAATATTGATCAAAGCTATAGATAGGGACCAGGCATAGATAGATTGCCGCCGGACTTTAATGAGTTGTATAACTTATGTTGAAATATGCGCATCTAATGTCGTAGAGGAAGTACCAACCGTCCGGGATGTTGGTGGAACGCACGCCGATTGGTAACATGGCTGTGCGTTCCAACTCAGACCAATGGGGACGTCACCGGAAGTACGTCACCGGAAGTACGTAAACGGAGCGCATGCCACTAGGGATGACCGTGCGCTCCTCCCAGCGGCCAATAAAGAGTCGCCGCCACCCAAAGGTGGAGACAGGTAGATAAACAAAGTCTCCACCCGTTGGGTAAGCAGCCCATCCACTGCTCTGTAGGGCGTACAGCCCGTCCGGGATGACAGTTGGAACGCACGCCGAATGGAAAAATGGCTGTGCGTTCCAATTCCAACCAATGGGGACGTGACCGGAAGTACACCACCGGAAGTAGCCTGATGGAGCGCACGCCACCCAAAGATATCGTGCGCTCCACCAGGGGCCAATAGAGAGCCTCCGCCGTCCAGGAGGATAAACCATGTCTCCCTTCATTAGGTGAACAGGCCCTACAGGGGCGCAAAGCCACTGTACTATATATTGATGAAACCGAGCTCCAGAGTATTTAAAAAATAGGTCACAGTTAATAATACATGATTAAGGGCCTCCTAAACCATACGAAAATATAATTATAAACGCGGTCATAGAGATATATATCCGCCAGATGGTTATTACACAGGGTGATTATTACATAACCCTGTCAATCACAGGGTGAGGAGGGGGGTCCGTTAATCCTAGAGTACATTACAATAAGAGTCCATCAATAATGACAGTTCGACACCATCCATTATACTACACTTCATGTCCACCGGTCCCTTATTACGATCTTTTTGGGGAACTACCACAAGATAGTAAATAACGGTGTAATGTCAATTAATATTATGTTCTTGGCGCAAGCCGGATATAACATAAGATAGAGAAAGGGTAATAGATAACTGTCACCCCTAAAATAAATACAAAAGTGACACTTTGCGTGTCGATGATAATTCTATCCCTAATATTAGGATCAAGCGCATAGGAGTATGCTGAGTGTTTCCAATAGTGTCTGTCTAGACTCAAAAATTGCCAGTCTAGAGAAAACATGTAAATGCAAGTTTTTCATTCAAGCCCCTAGGGGACTGGGATCGCAACCTATGAATCCATTCGGCTTCCTTCTGTAGGATCTTGCGGTCCCAGTCCCCTCTCCTAGGGGATGGTCTGACGATCTCCAGAGCTGCGAATTTCAATGATTTTGGATCCCCATTGTGGCATTCCCAGATATGATTAGCCACAGGGGTTTCTTTACGTTTTTTTATATCATTAATGTGTTCCAGGATACGTCTACGGAACTCTCTGAAGGTTTTTCCCACGTAGTCAAGAGGACATGTACATTGCGCCAGATAGATCACTCCTTTGCTCCTACAATTCGAGAAGTCTCTGATGACATAATTAGTGCCAGTCGCCGAACAAACATTAGTTTTTGTATTATTGATGTAACTGCATGCCATGCATGCCCCGCAGCGAAATGTTCACAAGGGCTTACGATCCAGCCACGTGCCCTCAGGGGTTGGTCTTACATAGTGGCTGTGTACCAGGCGGTCCCGGAGACTACGACCCCGCCTGAACGTAATGCTTGGACGTGCAGGAAGCACGTCAGCCACACCAGGGTCCATCAAAAGGATGGGCCAATATTTAGTGATGATATTACGGATCTCCCTATTCCTAGTGTCATAGGTAGAAATGATCCTCATAATGTCATCATCCTTATTGCTTGATTCCCTGGGTACCAATAATGTCTCACGATCCCTAGAAACCGCACTCTGGAATGCTCCCCGGAGTACGTTCTGTGGGTAACCCCTCGTTTTAAATCGTTCTTGTAGTTTTCTTGATTCTTGGTAAAAACTATCGCGACTAGAGCAATTTCTTTTCATACGCAAGTATTGTCCTCGTGGGATACCTTTTTTCAGACTCATGGGGTGATAGCTCTCCCAGTGAAGGAGGCTATTCGTGGCAGTTTCTTTCCTAAAGGTGGTGGTGACCAGTTTGTCACCGTTTTTGGTAATTCTAATATCCAAAAAGGTGAGAGACTCATGGTGGAATTCAGATGTAAACGCCAGACCTAGGTCGTTGGTATTAAGTGCTTTAACAAAAAGCATAAATTCCTCCTCATTCCCATTCCATATTATAAACACATCATCGATGTATCTTGTCCATAATGTGATCTTCTCTGCCCACCATGTCTGTAAATCTGGGAAAACCACTTTGTCCTCCCACCAGCCCAGGAAGAGATTAGCATACGATGGGGCACATGAACTCCCCATCGCTGTCCCCCTGAGCTGGTGGAAGAAACGCGTATCAAAAAGAAAGAAGTTATGCGTGAGAACGAATTCCAAAAGCGTCAAGACAAAAGCATTATGAGGTCTATGTGAGACAGCTCTGGTTTTCAGGAAGTCGGACACCGCCATCAGACCCCTATCATGAGGAATACAACTATATAAGGATTCTACGTCTATGCTTGCCAACGAGCATGATGTTTCAATACTAATAGATTCAATCTTTCGTAGAAAATCCATTGAATCACGGGTATACGAAGGGAGAGCTGATACAAAACCCTTAAGTACACGGTCGATATAAATCCCGCTATTTTGTGTTACCGAGCCTACCCCAGATACAATCGGGCGTCCCTTTAGTGGGGAAGTCCCTTTGTGGATTTTTGGTAGACCATAAAATGTGGCGATCTGGGGTGTGCTCGGCAACAGAAAGCGGTATTCCACATCAGATATGACCTTTCTGAGGAGGCCATCCTTCAAGATAGTCTCCAAATCCTTCAGGAAAATATCTGTGGGATCCGAGGGCAGAATTCGATAACAACTGCGATCATTCAATAGGCGTTCACACATATGTTTATACTCTACGTGACCCATAATCACTAGATTTCCCCCCTTATCCGCCGGCTTGATTATTATGGTAGTGTCTTTTTCAAGCCCTCGAAGGGCCTCCATCTCAGGGCCCGAAAGATTATGGTAATGAGGTGAATTAGCGGGTAATCTTTCAATCTCCTCTGTGGCCATTTGTAGGAAAATTTCTATGTGATCGTAATTCATGGGAGGTGCAGGTTTCTTGCTTTTAGGTCGAAGATCGGTAAACGGGCCTTGACCAGGTATCCGTGTACCCTCCTCCATCAGATCACAGAGGATTTTGAAATCCGCATAGTCACTCTCCTGTAGGCCTAATTGTTCACACGTAGCTTTATTGTTATTTTTCATGAACTTATGCCATTTGAGTTTCCTTGAAAATAGATGCAAGTCCTTGGTCCACACAAATGGATCAAATCTGGTAGTAGGGACGAAGGACAGGCCTTTCTTCAGAATATTTTCTTCAATGGTACTGAGAGTCCGTGAGGAGAGGTTAATAATTTGTAATTCATCAACAGCGGCCTTACTAGTTATCTTCCCTATACACGATTGCGAAGATCGTACGGACCCCCCCTGGCTAAAAAATTCCCCTGTGATGTAAGAGAGGGGATGGATGTAGCAGAGGAAGAAGAGGACTGAGAGGGTGCCGGGTAATCGCCCCCTTTCCCCCCTCTGTTGTCCGATTTTGCCCATTTTTTATTATAACGGCCTCTTCCACCTCTTCCACCTCTTTTATGACCTCCTCTGTAATTGTTATTACCCCTATTTTGTGGGGGTTCTGAGTCCGAGAACTCCTGCTCAGATGAAGAGACGTCCGTCTCGGAGGGGGGTTGACATCCCCCAGTAAAAAGGTAAGCCCTGTTCTCCTTGAATTCTTTTAGGTCCTTGTTGAATTGTCTATGTTTCCTTTCTTTGATCAACCCCTGAAATCTTTCCACCGCCGTCTGCAGGGAAGCCTCCCTTCTATTAAAGTCAGGGTCCGTATTATAGGAGATAGCCAAATCAACAAGGCCTTTAAGTTTCTCTGAGGATCTCTCAAAGTATAACCGTTCCTCTGTCAAGAGTATATTCATTAATCTTAACGAACTATTGGTCAGTTCCTGCTCCCAAAGGGTAAGTAAACCTGGTGATCGTACCCTCTCTGCTGGAGTAATCCTTATTCGTAATCCTTGAGGGACAATTCGATATTCAAGGTAACTTTCGATGGACTTAATCTCCCACCATGATTTTATGTTGTTCTTGTATTCCTCATATAAGTCTGTGAACGTGAGTTTACATGTTAATGAATTGGAAAGACCCGGCAACTCCTTATCAGAGAAAATATCCCTTGCTTCCTTAACAAGATCCTCTGTATACAATGTACCGGATAGAAAACTAGCCATGAGGACAATCAAAATAGTGAAACTCTATTTATAGATGAAGGGGGTAGTCGTAGAGTTATTAAGTCAATATCACTGAAATACGACTACCTAAAATTTAACATTTATTTAGGTCGATTAAAATTCCCTAAATGAGGGACAACTTGTACCACAACACACAAAAATACATACAGTACAATAAACACACGAACGAGCAAGATCAGACAGGTAAATTAGTATGAGAGGAAAGAAGGGGGGGAACGCGTCAGGGCAACCCGTGCCATGACACAATCAATCCCTACAATATCCCTTTAAAACTTCTCCTCAGCCCGGAGATGTGTCTTAATGGTAGGCACACTCCGTCCCCGTACCTATACTGTCTATCCTTGAAATGCCCTTTATGCACTATCCCATATGGATATCCGGGTAATAGTGTATAAGAAAAAAGATGTCGCTTAAATAGTCACGTGTCCCGACGCGTTTCCCCCCTTCCTCTCATCAAAGGGGTTCATCAGGGGACAAAAACAGTGTCCATTGAATACATAAAGTATTCAACAGTCGTCTGATAGATATAAACAGAAAACGGATCTTAAATCTGGAGGCCACAAAACAAAAGACCAAAAGGCCAAAAAAAGAGACCAAAAAGGCTGAGAAACTGACTATAGAGGGAGTCCGCACACAATAATGTATAGATACACAGACTAAAATCCCAGTAAAGAGTATACTTAGCTGGCACAGCTCCAAGTCAGCAGGTCTGGATACACCTGTTGTGTTGTGGCCTCCAGGGGGCAAGATGTGATGTAGCTCCAATATGTGTGGAGTTCCCACTGAACCTATATAGCCATATTGGGCTTTTGGGACCAATCAATGATAGTAGTAATGATCATGTGGTCCTCCAAAGGGGAGGAGCCACTGTAATGTGCCGAAAATATTGATCAAAGCTATAGATAGGGACCAGGCATAGATAGATTGCCGCCGGACTTTAATGAGTTGTATAACTTATGTTGAAATATGCGCATCTAATGTCGTAGAGGAAGTACCAACCGTCCGGGATGTTGGTGGAACGCACGCCGATTGGTAACATGGCTGTGCGTTCCAACTCAGACCAATGGGGACGTCACCGGAAGTACGTCACCGGAAGTACGTAAACGGAGCGCATGCCACTAGGGATGACCGTGCGCTCCTCCCAGCGGCCAATAAAGAGTCGCCGCCACCCAAAGGTGGAGACAGGTAGATAAACAAAGTCTCCACCCGTTGGGTAAGCAGCCCATCCACTGCTCTGTAGGGCGTACAGCCCGTCCGGGATGACAGTTGGAACGCACGCCGAATGGAAAAATGGCTGTGCGTTCCAATTCCAACCAATGGGGACGTGACCGGAAGTACACCACCGGAAGTAGCCTGATGGAGCGCACGCCACCCAAAGATATCGTGCGCTCCACCAGGGGCCAATAGAGAGCCTCCGCCGTCCAGGAGGATAAACCATGTCTCCCTTCATTAGGTGAACAGGCCCTACAGGGGCGCAAAGCCACTGTACTATATATTGATGAAACCGAGCTCCAGAGTATTTAAAAAATAGGTCACAGTTAATAATACATGATTAAGGGCCTCCTAAACCATACGAAAATATAATTATAAACGCGGTCATAGAGATATATATCCGCCAGATGGTTATTACACAGGGTGATTATTACATAACCCTGTCAATCACAGGGTGAGGAGGGGGGTCCGTTAATCCTAGAGTACATTACAATAAGAGTCCATCAATAATGACAGTTCGACACCATCCATTATACTACACTTCATGTCCACCGGTCCCTTATTACGATCTTTTTGGGGAACTACCACAAGATAGTAAATAACGGTGTAATGTCAATTAATATTATGTTCTTGGCGCAAGCCGGATATAACATAAGATAGAGAAAGGGTAATAGATAACTGTCACCCCTAAAATAAATACAAAAGTGACACTTTGCGTGTCGATGATAATTCTATCCCTAATATTAGGATCAAGCGCATAGGAGTATGCTGAGTGTTTCCAATAGTGTCTGTCTAGACTCAAAAATTGCCAGTCTAGAGAAAACATGTAAATGCAAGTTTTTCATTCAAGCCCCTAGGGGACTGGGATCGCAACCTATGAATCCATTCGGCTTCCTTCTGTAGGATCTTGCGGTCCCAGTCCCCTCTCCTAGGGGATGGTCTGACGATCTCCAGAGCTGCGAATTTCAATGATTTTGGATCCCCATTGTGGCATTCCCAGATATGATTAGCCACAGGGGTTTCTTTACGTTTTTTTATATCATTAATGTGTTCCAGGATACGTCTACGGAACTCTCTGAAGGTTTTTCCCACGTAGTCAAGAGGACATGTACATTGCGCCAGATAGATCACTCCTTTGCTCCTACAATTCGAGAAGTCTCTGATGACATAATTAGTGCCAGTCGCCGAACAAACATTAGTTTTTGTATTATTGATGTAACTGCATGCCATGCATGCCCCGCAGCGAAATGTTCACAAGGGCTTACGATCCAGCCACGTGCCCTCAGGGGTTGGTCTTACATAGTGGCTGTGTACCAGGCGGTCCCGGAGACTACGACCCCGCCTGAACGTAATGCTTGGACGTGCAGGAAGCACGTCAGCCACACCAGGGTCCATCAAAAGGATGGGCCAATATTTAGTGATGATATTACGGATCTCCCTATTCCTAGTGTCATAGGTAGAAATGATCCTCATAATGTCATCATCCTTATTGCTTGATTCCCTGGGTACCAATAATGTCTCACGATCCCTAGAAACCGCACTCTGGAATGCTCCCCGGAGTACGTTCTGTGGGTAACCCCTCGTTTTAAATCGTTCTTGTAGTTTTCTTGATTCTTGGTAAAAACTATCGCGACTAGAGCAATTTCTTTTCATACGCAAGTATTGTCCTCGTGGGATACCTTTTTTCAGACTCATGGGGTGATAGCTCTCCCAGTGAAGGAGGCTATTCGTGGCAGTTTCTTTCCTAAAGGTGGTGGTGACCAGTTTGTCACCGTTTTTGGTAATTCTAATATCCAAAAAGGTGAGAGACTCATGGTGGAATTCAGATGTAAACGCCAGACCTAGGTCGTTGGTATTAAGTGCTTTAACAAAAAGCATAAATTCCTCCTCATTCCCATTCCATATTATAAACACATCATCGATGTATCTTGTCCATAATGTGATCTTCTCTGCCCACCATGTCTGTAAATCTGGGAAAACCACTTTGTCCTCCCACCAGCCCAGGAAGAGATTAGCATACGATGGGGCACATGAACTCCCCATCGCTGTCCCCCTGAGCTGGTGGAAGAAACGCGTATCAAAAAGAAAGAAGTTATGCGTGAGAACGAATTCCAAAAGCGTCAAGACAAAAGCATTATGAGGTCTATGTGAGACAGCTCTGGTTTTCAGGAAGTCGGACACCGCCATCAGACCCCTATCATGAGGAATACAACTATATAAGGATTCTACGTCTATGCTTGCCAACGAGCATGATGTTTCAATACTAATAGATTCAATCTTTCGTAGAAAATCCATTGAATCACGGGTATACGAAGGGAGAGCTGATACAAAACCCTTAAGTACACGGTCGATATAAATCCCGCTATTTTGTGTTACCGAGCCTACCCCAGATACAATCGGGCGTCCCTTTAGTGGGGAAGTCCCTTTGTGGATTTTTGGTAGACCATAAAATGTGGCGATCTGGGGTGTGCTCGGCAACAGAAAGCGGTATTCCACATCAGATATGACCTTTCTGAGGAGGCCATCCTTCAAGATAGTCTCCAAATCCTTCAGGAAAATATCTGTGGGATCCGAGGGCAGAATTCGATAACAACTGCGATCATTCAATAGGCGTTCACACATATGTTTATACTCTACGTGACCCATAATCACTAGATTTCCCCCCTTATCCGCCGGCTTGATTATTATGGTAGTGTCTTTTTCAAGCCCTCGAAGGGCCTCCATCTCAGGGCCCGAAAGATTATGGTAATGAGGTGAATTAGCGGGTAATCTTTCAATCTCCTCTGTGGCCATTTGTAGGAAAATTTCTATGTGATCGTAATTCATGGGAGGTGCAGGTTTCTTTTCTTTTAAAAAGAAAAAAATCTTAAGGTGTCAACCCTCTACAGAGCAGTGAGGGGGGAGTTGCAGAGAGAGACGAGGAGAAAGCAAAGCTATTAAAAATAAACTGTCAGAATAACTGCAGAATGTAAAAGTAAATTCCCCACTAAAAGTGCCCTGTCTGACCCAGGAAGAAGTACAACAGCGACTTAAAAGTATTAAAATAGACAAATCGCCAGGACCAGATGGCATACACCCTCCTAAGAGAATTAAGTAATGTCATAGCCAGACCCTTATTTCTGATATTTACAGACTCTATACTGACAGGAAGTGTTCCACAGGATTGGTGCATAACAAATGTGGTGCCAATATTCTAAAAAAGGTGAGTTTAAAGAGGACCTTTCACTAGTATACAAACTAAAAACTAACTCTATCTGTGGGCAGAGTGGCACCCAGGGGTCCCCCTGCACTTACTAGTATATATACCGGGCGAACGGAGCGGCGCCCAGGCATACTAGTAAGTGCAGGGGGACCCCTGGGCGCCGCTCTGCCCACAGATAAAGTTAGTTTTTAGTTTGTATACTACTGAAAGGTCCTCTTTAACATCTGTTGTAGGTAAACTGTTTGAAGTTTTTCTAATGGATGCTATCTTGGAGGATCTCAATGAAAATAAGCAAATAACATCATAGCAGCATGGCGTCATGAGGGATCAGTCATGTCAAACTAATTTAATCAGTTTCTATGAGGAGGTAAGTTCTGGACTTGACAGCGGCGAATCAATGGATGTCGTATATCTGGATTTCTCCAAAGCATTTGACACTGTACCACATAAAAGGTTAGTATATAAATCGAGAATGCTCGGACTGGGAGAAAACATCTGTAAGTGGGTAAGCAACTGGCTCAATGATAGAAAACAGAGGGTGGTTATTAATGGTAGACACTCAGACTGGGTCACTGTCACTAGCAGAGTACCTCAGGGGTCAGTATTGGGCCCTATTCTCTTCAATATATTTATTAATGATCTTGTAGAAGGCTTGCACAGTAAAATATACATTTTTGAAGATGACACTAAACTGTGTAAAGAAATTAACACGGAAGAGGACAGTATACTGCTACAGATAGATCTGGATACATTAGAGGCTTGGGCAGAGAAGTGGCAGGAATAATGACAAATGTAAGGTTATGCACATGGGAAGGAATAATGCATATCACCTGTACATACTATGCAGCACAGCCATCTTGAGGACGTCGATACAGATGAATATGGAGCTGACCGATTCCACAATGGAAGCGCTCATCTCCTGCTGCACCACCACTGGCAACTAGAACCAGGGCTGCACCGCCTGTGGTGATCGGTGGTGCGGCCCTGAGGAATAAAAAACAAAATTATTATTATTTGTTGATGACGTCCCAGCGGCCATTTTTAACATGCTATAGGGCGGCCTGGGGGCAATTGCCTCCCTGCCCACTGTCCCAGCCCACCCCTGTAGTCCTACCACTTTACAAATTACTAGTCAGACCACAAATGGAGTACTGTGTACAGTCCTGGGCTCCTGTGAACAAGGCAGACATAGCAGAGCTGGGGAGGGTTCAGAGGAGGGCAACTAAAGTAATAATTCGAATGGGGCAACTAGGATATAATTACTATGTATAAATATATCAGGCGGCAGTACAGAGATCTCTCCCATCATCTATTTATCCCCAGGACTGTGACTGTGATGAGGGGACACCTTCTGCGTCTGGAGAAAGAAGGTTTGTACACAAACATAGAAAATGATTTTTTATGGTAAGAGCAGTGAGACTATGGAACTCTCTGCCTGAGGAGGTGGTGATGGCGAGTGCAATAAAATAATTCAAGTGGGGCTTGGATGAATTTCTGGAGTGTAATAATATTACAGGCTATAGCTACTAGAGAGGGGTTGTTGATGCAGGGAGTTATTCTAATTGCCTTATTTTTCCCCCCTTAAAATTGGCTTGTACCTCACAGTTTTTTTTGCCTTCCTCTGGATCAACTTGTAAGGATAACAGGCTGAACTGGATGGACAAATGTCTTTTTTAGGCCTTATATACTATGTTACTATGTTACTGGAGATATTCTGTGTAGTGATGGACGAACATCGGCCGGGACGTAACGTGAACGTGCGATCAAATGTACGCTAACTGCGCGTTTGTGGTGGGCCTAATTCACTTTAATGGCAGGCAAACCTGAAAAACCTTCAGGTCATATTTGCAGCCATCAAATGCTTACTAGAAGTGCACAAATAGTCCCACAACATGGACAGTGACATACCAGAGTGGGATCAATGGCAAAAATTCCCACAAAAAAATAAGTATTTTAATCATGGGGCCAGTTTTATACGTCTTAAAGAGAAACTATCAATAATGTGCCCAGCTGGAACCTAGAAAAGTTTTATTTCAGGCATTCACCTGACAGAAAAGAACAAGTGATTATGTGGCTGGAGGTATAAAGGATGGTCAGTGGATAACAATTTTACTGTAGGCCAGTGGAGTACAGGCCCCAAAAATTATGGATTCACCTGACAGAAAAGAACAAGTGATTATGTGGCTGGAGGTATATTAGACAGTCAGTGCATAACAATTTTACTGTAGGTGTCACGATCAGTGTGGGGGGAAAACTCCACACTGAACACAGGAGGAAAGGGGAACAGTAACTGAGCCTGGAAACTAGGGAAGCAACAGGTCACCTCCTAGACAACCCTAATCCGGGTTCTGACTACCTATCAATATGAATAGACCTTGAAGGTAGGAATATTCATATGCAGGATATCTAGGCCCTGATTTCCCTCTAAGGCCCTGGAATAAGTTTAGGACCAAAGACAACCCATTCCTCCCAGATGAAAGAATGGAAGTCTCTGTCTCAGGCCCAGATACAACAACAGGGAATATAACAAATAAAAACAAACACAACACTTAACTTCTGTAGAGATGAAAGAACAGGTACACCAGAGACAACCTCACATCATCTCAGCCAAACCAAAATGAAGCTATGTACCGTATAGTCAGAAGGGTGGAATCAAACTATAAAGGGTAGAAGTGATGACCACTGAGCAACAGCTGCGAAAAGGGAAGTGGTCATTAGCAACACTGAATAAAGAGAAATCAAGAAGGCTGTTAGATTCTTCCACGCTCAGCCAGTCTCTCTGATCTCCTGACACCAGTCAACTGAGGGACTGTGGCAGTACCCCCCATTTACGGGTGAGATCTGGGCACCCAGAACTGACCGTATCAGGATGGGCTCTGTAAAAGGCCTTCGCCAGATGATTTGCATTAACATCGGCCGCTGGAACCCACATCCTCTCCTCTGGTCCGTAACCCTTCCAGTGGACGAGATACTGGAGGGATATATGGAGAACTCGGGAGTCCACAATCCTGCAGATTTGAAATTCTAAATGAACGGGTTCGACACATTTCTTCAACAACGACTTATGAAATACGTTATGAAATTTCAAAGCCTGAGGAAGTTCAAGACTACAGGGTTAACAATAGCAGTGATCTTATATGGACCAATAAATGTTGGGCCCAACTTCCAAGCAGGTACCTTAAGCTTAATGTTTCTTGTGGTCAGCCACACAGAATCACCCACTCTCAGATTCCGACTGTTTATATGTCTCCTGTCAGCCACATGCTTATACCTGTTGCCCATCTTTTTTGGGTTATTTTGAATTTTCCGCCAAATCGAATACGAAGAACAGGAAAATTGTTCCTCCTCAGGAATTCCAGAAGTTTGATAACCAGAAAATGTGCCAAACTGCGGATGGAATCCATATGCCCCAAAATGGCAACTTATCAGTGAACTCCTGTCAACTTTTAATGGCAAACTCACCTAATGACAAGAATGAAGACCACTCCTCCTGGTTCTCTGAAACAAAACATCTCAAGTAGGTCGCCAAATTCTGATTAGTTCCTCTGTCCATTTGACTGAGGATGAAGAAAAGGACAATTGTACCCACAGTCGAGTACAGAACACTTTCTAGAATCTGGAAGCAAACTGAGTCCCCCGTTCAGACACCACATCAGAGGGAATGCCATGTAGATTTACGATGTTATCGACAAACACCTGTGCAATAGTTTTGGCATTAGGTAGAGCAGGCAATGCTATAAAATGCACCATTTTGCTAAACCGCTCAACTACTACCAGGATCACATTTTTCCCCGAAGAATTCGGTAAATCCATGATAAAGTCCATGGACAAATGCGTCCAAGGTCTGGACGGGATGGGTAATGGAAGAAGAGATCCAGAAGGCCGAGTATGTGTCACCTTAGCACTAGCACAGGTACAACAGGCTGACACATAGTCCTCAACACACTTACACAGCCCCTGCCACCAAAATCTGCGTGAGATGATATCGACAGTGGATCTACTCACAGGGTGTCCAGCCAAGACAGTACAGTGATGTTCCTCAAATACCTTGTGACGTAAGTCTGAAGGAACAATTTCGCTGGAGGACAAGAGTTCGGTGCATCCTCTTGGGCATCCAACACCTTAGCCTCAAAATCAGGATATAGTGCCGATATGACTACCCCTTCAGGCAAAATAGGACTAGAAGCTTTAGAATCACCCCCCCCCCCCCCCCAGGAAATATGCGCGACAAAGCATCTGCCTTGATGTTCTTAACCTCAGGGCAGTAGGTGACAACGAAGTTAAATCTGGTGAAAAACAGCGACCATCTGGCCTGCCTTGGATTCAGTCATTTAGCTGATTCAAGGTAAGCCAGATTTTTGTGATCAGTAATTACCGTAATAGGATGAATTGCTCCTTCCAACCAATGGCGTCATTCTTCAAAAGCCAACTTAATGGCCAGCAATTCCCTATTATCCACCTGATAATTTCTTTCAGGAGTCGAGAGTTTTTTAGAGAAAAAAGCACATGGGCGCCATTTACTAGGTGAAGGACCTTGCAACAAAACTGCTCCCACCCCTACCTAGGATGCGTCAACCTCTACAATGAATGGCTGAGACACGTCCAGTTGCACCAGAATAGGGGATGAAGCAAAACATTCCTTCACAGCAGAAAAGGCTTGTAATGCTGCCTCAGACCAAACAGAGAAATTAGCCTCCTTCCTAGTTATGTCTGTTAAAGGTTTAACCACAGCTGAATAGTTCAAGATGAATTTTCTGTAGTAGTTGTTGAATCCCCAAAACCGCATAAGTGCTTTCAGATTTTCGGGTCGATCCCAGTCCAAAACCACACTGACTTTCTCGGGATCCATACAAAAACCTGAGGATGAGAGCAGGTAACCCAGTAATTGCACTTCCTGAACAGCAAAAACACATTTTTCCATCTTTGCATACAATTTATTCTCTCTTAGGATCAGTAACACGTGTCTCACATGATCCTGATGAGTCTCCGTGTCTGGAGAATAATTTAGTATGTCATCCAGATATACAACAACAAATCTCCCCACCAGATGATGAAAGATGTCATTCATAAAGTGTTGAAAAACCGCTAGAGCATTGGTTAACCCAAAAGGCATGACCAGATTCTGAAAATGATCCTCAGTGGTATTAAAGGTATTCTATTCATCCCCCTCTTTGATCCTTGCCAAATTATTTGCCCCCCTCAGATCCTATTTAGAGAACACCTTGGCACCAACAATTTGATTAAACAAATCCGGAATCAAAGGAAATACGGTTGAGCTCACGGAAGTCCAGACATGGTCTAAGGCTACCATCTTTTTTTACAAATAAAAGCCCAGCAGCCACTTGAGATTTGGATGGTCTGATATGACCCTTTGCCAAGCTCTCGGTGATATACTCTTGAATAGCCTTTCTTTCGGGCTCCAAACGACTATACAACCGAGATTTGGGCAGTTTAGCTCCAGGAATAAGATTGACGGGACAATCATACTCCCGATGTGGGGGTAACTCCTGGTTACCACTCTCAGAAAACACATCAGAAAATTCGGAAATGAACGAGGGTACAGTTTTAGTTTTGATCACAGAGAAAAACGCATTGAGACAGTTGTCTATACAAAAATCACTCCAACTGAGAATCTGTCTAGCTTGCCAGTCGATAGTAGGGTTATATTTGCTTAACCATGGCAAACCCAAAACCATCGGAGCAGGCAGACCCTTCAACACATAACATGAGACAGATTCCTGATGGAAATAACCCACTCTCAAATGGCTGTCATTTACCACCTGCGACAGGCGTTTTTGGGTAAGAGGTGCAGAATCAATTGCAAAGACAGAAATGCTTTTTTCTAGTGCACTAGTATTTCAACCCATGAATACGAACAAACTGGCCAGCAATGAGGTTAACCCCAGCCCCATTGTCGATAAATACCCACACGTTAACACTCATCCCCATAAGAGCATGGAAGCAGCTTAAAGTACAACTTAAACGATTCCCTGAACCAAATGAAATTGTCATTACCCCCAGAAAATCTGTCCGGGAGGGCAACCTTGGGTTCAGGGCAGGCCTGGTACCCACCATCGGAACTAGTCGCCTGTGGTCTCTGATTCTGCAAGACTTTTGTGCGGAGGTCAGCTACCTCCAATGACAGTCCCTGCAGATGTTCGACCAATGCAGACATAGGACCCATAGCTGCACTGACCTGAACAAAATTGTGGTTTTTATGGCGGTAATGTCACAATCAGTATGGGGGTGAAACTCCACACTGAACATAGGAGGGAAGGGGAACAGTAACTGGGCCTGAAAACTAGGGAAGAAACAGGTCACCTCATAGACAACCTAATCCAGGCCCTATCAATATGAATAGACCTTTAAGGTAGGAATATTCATATGCAGGATACCTAGGCCCTGATTTCCCTATAAGGTCCTGGAATAAGTTTAGGACCAGAGACAACACATTCCTCCCAGATGGACGAATGGCAGTCTCTGTCTCAAGCCCAGATACAACAACAGGGAATATAACAAATAAAAACAAACACTACACTTAACTTCTGTAGAGATGGAAGAAGCGGGACACCAAAGACAACCTCACACCAGCTCAGCCAAACCCAAATGAAGCTATTTACTGCATAGTGAGAAGAGTGGGGTCAGACTATAAAGGGTAGAAAGGATGACCACTGAGCAACAGCTGAGAAAAGGGAAGTGGTCATTAGCCCTATCAACACTGAATAAAGAGAAATCAAGGAGGCTGTTCCTCCATGCTCAGCCAGTCTCTCTGATCTCCTGACACCAGTCACCTGAAGGACCGTGACAGTAGGCCAGTCGAGTACAGAACCTAAAAATTATGCATTCACCTGACAGAAAAGAACAAGTGATAATGTGGCTGTAGGTATATTAGACGGTCAGTGCATAACAATTTTACTGTAGGCCAGTGTAGTACAGGACCCCCAAATTATGCATTCATCTGACAGAAAAGAACGAGTGATTATGTGGCTGGAGGTATATTAGACGGTCAGTGCATAACAATTTAACTGTAGGCCAGTGGAGTACAGGCCCCAAAAATTATGCACTCACCTGACCAAAAAGAACAAGTGATTATGTGGCTGGAGGTATATTAAGTGGTCAGTGGATAACAATTTTACAGCAGGCCAGTGGAGTACAGGCCCCAAACATGCATTCACCAGGCAGAAAAGAACAAGTGATTATGTGGCTGGAGGTATATTAGGTGGTCAATGGATAACAACTTTACTGCAGGCCAGTGGAGTGCAGGCCCCAAACATGCATTCACCGGACAGAAAATAACAAGTGATTATGTGGCTGGAGATATATTTGGCGGTCAGTGGATAATAATTTTACTGCAGGTCAGTGGAGTACAGGCCCCAAACATTAGGCATTCACCGGACAGAAAAGAACATGTGATTATGTGGCTGGAAGTATATTAGGCGGTCAGTGCATAACAATTTTACTGCAGACTAGTGGAGTACAGGCCCCAAAAAGTAGGCATTCACCAGACAGAAAAGAACAAGTGATTATGTGGCTGGAGGTATATTAGGCAGTCAGTGGATAACAATTTGTGTGATCTCATCAAATGGCCGCAGAAGTCTGCATGCATCGCGCATGAGAAGCCACTGGTGCGGTGAAAAGAAACCAAGCTCCCAAGAACCTGTCCTGCTGCAGAGTTCCTACAGGAAGTTGTTAACGGCACATTGCTGCTGGAGCAGCCTATCAAGCATATATAAGGTGGAGTTCCAGCACGTCGGGCTATCACAAATCTGTTGAGCAGGTGGTGTCGCCGCTGAACGTCAGGAAGGTGAGCCATGGCTGTGTAAGATCTTCTAAAATGGCCAGACATTTTCCTGGCCTGCCGCAAGACGTCCTGGACCCTGGGGTATTTTGCAAAGAATCTCTGCACGACTAAGTTCAGGACGTGTGCTATGCACGGCTTGTGTATCATTTTGCTCTGTGTCAGCGCGCTCAGCAGATTGGCACCGTTGTCGCACATCACTTTACCAACTGTCAAATTGAGCGGGCTTAGCCACTGATTGCAATATAACAAAATAGCAAAAGACAGGTGCACTCTGCGGTATTACTAAATCCTCAAACTGGTTTTAAAATTGAGAGATTAGTCAACATGTCCTACGGTGTAGGACATGTCTAAGCCCGGGCACCGCGACAAGGTTTCTCAAGTAGCCCGGGACCTAACACTCTCCTACCTGTGCCAGTGGGCAAATACCAGGAGCCAGTGGGCAAATTACAGGAGCATAAGGCCGACTCACAAACAACTCACCAGTTACCTCCAGCATGTATCCATGCTTGCAATGGGAGGAGGGAGGAGTCTGCAAGTCCCACTCAAGACTGTCTGGTATGGCCCAGGCCTCACAGGTGCACCTAAATGTAGCCTGTAGATGGAAAACAGGCACATTTAAATTGGAGTTTATATACCTCCAGGAATCTCTATATATACACAAACTGAATGGAATGACGTGGTATAGCAGGAGGTGCTCAAACCCACATGCAGTCGTGCATATATATAGGGGAGCAAATCCTGCACTTGTGGCCCGTTGCTAATGGCAATCCCCAGCAAACATGCATACGGTGGAGGATGCCCGCAGCGAACCACAAGTACCACAATAGACATCCTACACAAGGTAACAATTGTGTGGATGTGATAATCAATATAACAATATAACAAAATAGCAAAAGACAGGTGCACTCTGCGGTATTACTAAATCCTCAAACTGGTTTTAAAATTGAGAGATTAGTCACATCCACACAATTGTTACCTTGTGTAGGATGTCTATTGTGGTACTTGTGGTTCGCTGCGGGCATCCTCCACCGTATGCATGTTTGCTGGGGATTGCCATTAGCAACGGGCCACAAGTGCAGGATTTGCTCCCCTATATATATGCACGACTGCATGTGGGTTTGAGCACCTCCTGCTATACCACATCATTCCATTCAGTTTGTGTATATATAGAGATTCCTGGAGGTATATAAACTCCAATTTAAATGTGCCTGTTTTCCATCTACAGGCTACATTTAGGTGCACCTGTGAGGCCTGGGCCATACCAGACAGTCTTGAGTGGGACTTGCAGACTCCTCCCTCCTCCCATTGCAAGCATGGATACATGCTGGAGGTAACTGGTGAGTTGTTTGTGAGTCGGCCTTATGCTCCTGTAATTTGCCCACTGGCTCCTGGTATTTGCCCACTGGCACAGGTAGGAGAGTGTTAGGTCCCGGGCTACTTGAGAAACCTTGTCGCGGTGCCCGGGCTTAGACATGTCCTACACCGTAGGACATGTTGACTAATCTCTCAATTTTAAAACCAGTTTGAGGATTTAGTAATACCGCAGAGTGCACCTGTCTTTTGCTATTTTGTTATATTGTTATATTGATTATCACATCCACACAATTGTTACCTTGTGTAGGATGTCTATTGTGGTACTTGTGGTTCGCTGCGGGCATCCTCCACCGTATGCATGTTTGCTGGGGATTGCCATTAGCAACGGGCCACAAGTGCAGGATTTGCTCCCCTATATATATGCACGACTGCATGTGGGTTTGAGCACCTCCTGCTATACCACGTCATTCCATTCAGTTAGCCACTGATTGGCCTGTGACTGCAGAGCTGAAAGCAGTGCAGGATCGGTGTGGCTCTTGGCTTCCATGCACAACAGCCGCAACCCAGCATGGCAACGTCTTACCTGGCACGTTGAATAGTTTCTGGGAAGCCTGGGGGGTGCAGCGAAAGAGGCGGTAGCAGTGGAAAAGGAGGAGTCAGCCAAGGAGGAGACAGAGGATGGAGTAGGAGGAGGAGAAGAAGAGGCAGGCCTTCACGCAATCTGTGGCGGTAACACCAAATCCACACGGGTGCCACTGGTTACATGCTTGATGGCCGTCAGAAGGTTCGCCCAGTAAAATTTATGTACCTTCCCTGTCCGTGTTTGCTAGACCACGTGTCTGTGGTCAGATGTATCTTGGCACCGACACTGTATGCCAGAGATATATTCAATTGTCGCTGAATGTGGCCATATAGCTCTGGGATGCCCTTCTGGGAGAAATATTTTCTTCCGGGGACCTTCCATTGCGGTGTGCCAATGGCCACAAATTTTCTAAAGGCCTCTGAGTCCACCAGTTTATATGGAAGTAGTTGGCGGGTGAGCAGTTCCGACAAATCCAGTGGTCAGCCGTTGGGCAAGAGGGTTATCCGGCATCATCCACTTTTTATGCTCGAACATTTGGGCCACGGAAGCCTGCGTTCTGCCAGATGAACGCGACGACGGCATGGTGGAAGGTGGAGTGGAAGACAAATGCCAGGAGAGAGGAGAGGAGGCAGGACGTGGAGTGCTTGGAGTGTGGCTTTGTGGGTTTTGACGGCGTTGCTCCCACTGGGCTCGGTGATGGGAGGCCAGTTGCCTTCTTAAGGTGGTCATCCCTAGGTGAGTGTTGGGCTTACTGCGACTTATGCGTTGACAGCACAGGCTACAGATGGCAACACTATTGTTTGCAGCTGAAATGTTAAATAAAGCCCATACTGCGGAGCCATGTGCTGGCGTCCTGGGAGCGCAAGATGTGACCGTGCATGTTGGTCGGCTTGCTCCAGATACATTTGAAGTCTGCTTTTTTCCTCCTGTGCACTGCAAGTTCTGTCTGCTTCTCCTCCCTATCTGCTGCTCCATCTCTCCATCTGAACTCCACTCCTCTTCCTCTCTTGTGGGCTCCCACTTGACGTCAATCGACACGTCATCATCGTCACCTTCACCACCACTGACATCTCGGAGTAGGCAGCAACAGCGGGGACCACCCTCCTTGGGCTGATCTGGGTACTGTCGTCAGACCGCTGGGTGGCGGCCGTTGCTACCCCCACTTCCTCATCCGATGTCAAGAATGGCTGCGCATTGGTAAGGTCTGGGAATGGATGAGAAAATAATTTCTCTGAAACGAGTGGGCAATGGTGGTGGTGGTGGTGGTGTCTTTGGGGGAGCACACAGCAGAGAGTAACGAGGGTGCAGATACAGAGGATGAGGAGGGTGCAGAAGCGGAAGGCTGAGTGAGCCACTTAACCAACACTGGTGCATCCTTTGACATAATCACACGCACCTTCTCCAACTTCACACTTAGGCTCCAGCCTGGTGCATCTGCCAGACTCCTACCACCCCTGCATAATGGCTTGTCTCTTCATCTGCCTGTCATTTTTAAAATGACCCTGTGCCAATGTTTATAGAGAAGAGCAGTATTTGTGGAAGCAGGTATATCGCACCCCTCAATCTGTATTTTGTGGAAGCAGGTATATCAAACCCCTTAATCAGCATTTTGCAGAAGCAGGTATATCGCACCCCTCAATCAGTATTTTGTGGAAGCCGGTGTATCACGGGCCTCAATCAATATTTGGTGAAAGCAGGTATATCCCACCCCTCAATCAGTATTTTTTGGAAACAGGTATATAGAAAACCTAAATCAATATTTGGTGGAAGCAGGTATATCGCACCTCCTAATCAGTATTTTGTATAAACAGGTATATAGAACACCAGAAATTTTGTTTGGTTTTAAGCAGGTATATCGCAATACTCTCAATTAGTATTTTTGGAAGTGGGTATATCAAACCCCTTAATCAGTATTTTGTAGAAGCAGGTATATTGCACCCCTCAATCTGTATTTTGTGGATGCAAAAATATGGCATATAATTTAATAATAATGTATTCAGCAGCACAACATAATCATGTTTATTTATTCATAATAGTATAGCATAAATTGTCTTGATTCTTGATTACAATAGGTTACTGATTGATTATGGTTATTGATGTGCTATGTAATAGCCACTCATAGACTCCAGAGGGAGCCAATTTCTAGTATTATTGGTTTATCCCTTTTTCCTGGGATGGGCGCACCCGTTTGCGCGGTGCCGCGCTCGGCGCCTCTCACTTGTGCATCTCTACGACGGCCTCCCACATCACGTGACCTGGCTGTCACGTGGTCGTGGCGGATTGGCGTGATGCAAGGGGGGAAGGGCGGTAGCTGCGGCATTTCGCGCATCATGTGCCCACAAACATCTACAGGTGAATGAGATTTGTCATTATCTGGGCGCAGCATTCTATTGGGGGTTGTGTGTTTTTAATAGGTGATCCTACAGTGATGGCGTTACCCCCGGTCTAAGGCATGCCGAAACGCGCGTCGGGGTAGCGCCATCCTGGCTCTCACAGTCTCGCTTGTTTAGGTGAGTCGGCTTTATGTTTTATTGAATACGTGAGTATGCTCTTACTTCGATAGGGCTTATCTGCACTGAGTTGCGGTTGGTTCTGGGTAATTATTGTTTCATGATTTTGACACTGCTGACCCATTGTGATATTGTTCTACTATTTAGATTAGTTGTTGTTATTGTATTTATTAATCTATGCCGTCTGTGTAAAGCTGGGATGGTGTCTTTTCTCTGCCAGCTTTGTTTTTTAACAGTAATATGCTTGTAATTTATTGATACGCTATTAAAGATATATTTTTATAGGTATTCTATGAGCTCCATGTCCTTTGTTTGTTTAATTTATATGTATTTGGGAGCTTTACCACTATTATTGCTTTAGGGTGCCCTTTCATTTTGTAGAAAAATTCACAGCATGAAAAAATATATAATTTGTAGGTGCCCTTTCATTTTGCCACAACACTTGTTGATATACTATAATCCTGGTATTAGGGACACCTATGGTCATTTGTATTAATAGCTGCGGTATCGCAGCTGAATCGCACACAACTACTGCACAATACAAATGCACTATAATATACTTTCCCACCTGATGGATGTGTCATGGGACAAAGTTTGGCACAATACAAAATAATATGGCGCAAGAGAACATTGCCATTCGTTTGTTGAATCGCAAAAAAAGCTAAATTCACCGCAAAATGACAGCCGGACAAACTGCAAGGTCATCTCTAATTCTGTGTACCCATAGGGTGAGCATGTGCACTGACACTTCCTCTTGTTGGGTCAAATGTGCATCCTAATCTTCCCCTGCCAACTGCTGGTGCAGAGGTGGCTAGGTGTCATGGACGTATTGAGTGGCAGGAGATCTTTGAGACTGGTAACACATGGTTTGATTTGACATGTTTACCTTGTGGATCAATAGGCGTCTGTGCTGTTTCTGTTACTGGCCACACCCTTTACTTCCAGGTGTTACTATTGTGGTCATTTAACTTTCCCTATTTATAGTTGTTTCTCCCACAATGCTGTGCGGTTTAAAGCTTCAGTTGGACCTGTGGATAGCTGGTGTTTGGATCTCGGCTGAGCTCCTAGTGCTGCCATAGCAGTTAAGTGTTACCTTTCCCTTTTGCATTTTATTTTGACTTTTCTGCATGTTGCAGTTCCTTGTTGTTTTGCATTAGGCCTCAGGGAGACTCCCGTTCATCCTTCCTTTTGGAGGAACAGGTTGTCTCATTCCTGTCATTAGTACCAGGGTCCTTTACTGTGAGTTAGGACATTAGGTATTCCTGTGTATAAACTCACCTACCTTTGGGGTCTGTTCATACCGGGTCAGTCAGGGCTTTGGTTAGGGTTCTGTTTAGGGTTTTGTCTAGGAGGTTTCCATATTCCTTCCCTAGTTTTCAGGCCTTATTTCCTTTCCCCTTTTCCTCCTATGTTCGGTGTGGGGTTTCCCTTCCACATTCGAGCATGACACTAGGTTACTTTAGGCTCATTCCTGCAAAAGAGAGTGGCTGAGCTATAGGTTCCTGTTTCTAGGTGTCATGCAAAGGTGTGATGTACTCTGACTGTACCAGTGTACCAATTATTGTCTGTTTCTGGATTCTGACCCTCCACCACTTGTCTTGACCCTAGTCTGAGCTCTGTACTTACCTTGGGCTGCCTGCACTGGTTTTTGGACTGTTTTATGGAGTTGCATGTACTTTGCCTGCCCTGACTTTGACTGTTCCTTTGTGCTACGCAGAAGCCAACCATATGAAGGTTACTGCAAGATGTAGAAGCCTGGTGCATTCCCTCCAGCAAAGTCCAGATTCCCTCTAGGGAGCCACCAGGATAATGCCCTTAGGTTTAGCCCTAAGTCAAATCTTTTAGTTGGCACGCTGAATTTTTGGAGGAGGTTTTGAGGCAGATTTTCCTGCAGGTTTTTTAGCCAAAGCTGGAAGTGGATTCTAAAGGAATTAGTTTCAAAGCCTCAACCAAAAAATTGTGTGAACCTACCCTAAAGGTTACTTAATAGGTTCTAAATTACTGCCAAAGAGAAGGTAACATTGACTCCCATTTGAATCCCCATTCAGATATACAGAGTGATTGCAAAAGAGCTTAATGATACTTAAAAATCAAATGTCTCTCTGTTGTACATTAGATTACATGCAAGTAATTATGCTAATTATTTCTATCCATGGTTTCATGTGCTTGTGGATAGGCAACGCGGGGAGGGATTTTCTGAAAAGCCATGAAGGGGTTCAGGCCATTCTTTGTCCATACACACCGTGGCCCTGTCTGTGTCTGCCAATGTAATAATAAATAGGTACAGTTCTTACAGTATATACATATAAACATTGGTTCATAAAAATGCAATTTGATCTATAAGAGAGAATAAAAATGTAATGTAATAAATCATTTGCTGCAGCTAGCTGTGAATAAAGCATATTCTGTTTTCATCAATGTCACTTATCAAAGACCAGCAGATTTTTCATAAACATCAATTATTAGGAAGAAACACAATTTGTGTTACAATAGATAAAACGCATCTCATCCATCTTTTTTATACTATGAAAGCAATAAACATTCTATGGAAAGATAAACTATTGTGAATTTTATTGAAAGAAAATAGTTGCTGATATCGACTGTGGATAAGTAAGTAAGGGAGGGTTCACATCTGCATTCTGAATTCCGTTATGGCTTTCCGTTATAACAACGGGAAGCCTTTAAGAGGCATTCCGTTTTGATCAGTCTTAATAGAAGTCTATGTGCAGCGTGCCGGACCGCAGGGGAAAACATGTGAGGCTCACGGTGGGCCGATGGGTGCAATCGTTCATGTACTCATGGTTAGCAGATGCCTCCCTGGGCCAGCAGTGCAGTGAATGGGAGAACAGCACCAAATTCTCCGGGGCACACTCTATTACAGAGGACACCGGCCAGGTGGTGATCTAGGTGTTCTTAATGGTGATTGGATTTTCTGGGTGCTTGTGCGGCTGGGCCCCTGAATTAGGTAAGATCGTGACGTCAGCACCTTGGTGGTGCAAAATGATGAGTGGTTGCAGTATGGTTGTAGAAGAATGAGACAGGGTTCAAATCCAACTCAGAACTTTACTGTAAGCAGGTTCTTAACAGCAATTTACATCCAGACATAAACAGTCTCTCATGTATATAAGGTTGAATACTCTAAATCCAGCTAACAGGCTGTATATGTGGCTATATCTCAGGCTATGGTAGGAGGTTGTGTACTCACTGGTATTTAGCTCTTTGCCTTGTTCTAATCTCATTAAACGTAGTTTAGATCCTCATCTCCTACACACAAATGCTACAACAGATGGCCTGTCTATCCTTGAAGTAATGGCTGCCAGAAGCTGATAAACCTTCACCTTCCCCCTGCCCCTCACCCCAGCTCCTTCCACTTTCTCACTATCCAACTCCCTCTAACTAGGCCTGAACTGTGGTATATATAGACTATGGTGCTATCTCCATCTAGTGGAGGAATATGTGTAGTGCACCTGCCAGCCTGTTAACAAGGATTTTAAATAAAAGTGCAATACAGCATGATACAACATATATTATAACAAACTTTGCAGTGCCCGTGTATACAAGTGGGATGCTGGATATGGGAATCATAACGGATCCGTCTGGCTCCCGTTATGCAAGACGGAACTTTTCGACAGGACTTTTTTCTCCGTTCTGCATAACGGAAACGGGACGGATCCGTTTTGATTCCCATAGACTTCTATTAAGATGGAATGCCTTTTAAAGGCTTCCGTTTTGCATTCCGTCTTAATACAAGTCTATGGGCAGTATAACAGATCTGTCCTTCTGTCTTATGGATTCCGTTATTTTCCGTTATAACAGAAAGCCATAATGGAATCCAGAACGCAGATGTGAACCTACCCTAAGTAGTAAGTAAGAAAGTCATGGTTTATTTGAAATATTACTCTACAGGTATTGGACAGATGACTCACTTTGGTACACCACACCTAGTTCTGAGTTTAAAAAGTTTTTGAAAAGATGGAACCGGCACTCAGAACAGTTGGAAATCATGTGGAAATAGAATAACTAAAATTTATTACACTACATAGACATGTATACATATAGGTAAAAATATATTAAAAGTACATAAAAAGCAACAATAAAAAACAATGTATAGAAGGCGTATGGATATCACTGTATTCACGTAGATGTAGATATATCACATTCAGGATTTGCTGTATCAAGCAAGCTGCATCCGTATCCTCCCTTTTGTGGAACAGGGTCATTGTATTTTATATGATGTTTTTATGTGTTTTTCCTGGGATCTCCTGTACCAGGCCTGTTAGGGGTAGTTCCTCCTCCTAGACAGTAGAGGGAGCTAGGGAAACCCTAGTATATATTGTCAGGTTCAGGACAGGAACGGGTCAGTCAGTTTAGAAGGGAGTGAAGCTAGCACTTTCGCTAGAGAGGAGCTGAAGATCAGTTCCAACATGCAGCTAGATAGCCCAGGTTCCTAGCTTGCATCCAGGGGAAGAAATTGCCTCCTGAGAAACCAAGTTCCTATAAAAGTACAGTGCAGAGCCATGTTTATTCCAACCAAACAGAGAGCTAAAGGGCAGAAGGATATTCTACAGCAAGGAGACGTATACCAGAGGAAGGTTTCCCTACCCAAGGATAAAGCCAGCAATAGGGCATACGGGCTTTGGACAAAGCCAGACAGGAACTGAGGAGAAATACAGCCTGATCTGTAAGTGTTATTCCCTCTGAGTATCTTGCAAGGACTTTGCCTGCCGTGTACAGTATATAAAGCCTGCCTGTTACAATCTTTTACATGAGGAACTGACTAAAGACTGTAAATAGTTGAACTATTCAGTAAAAGGAAGTTTTGGTTCACTGCAACTTGTGTTCCTCAATTATTACTACAATAAATCGGTGTGCCACCGTTACCGGCACTGGCGTCCCGAACTTAAAGGGATCTTGCCACCGGCACATTAAACCTGCAACACCCAGGGCACCTCACCTACCACCCGGCCTGGTCCCTATACATAGAGAGTGCCCCAGTGTATCCCTGTGCCAGCCTCTCCATCACTGCTGTACGCCTGCCCATGGTATATAAAAAAACTGTGAGTACCAAAACCACCCTCGGTTAATAACTTCCCCTGTGACCTCACCATTCGCCTCACCCTGCCCGGCTGCGTACTGCACATAGAGGATACCTTCTTTCGTGGGAAAAGGGTAGTATGACCAAAGAAGCACTAATTAATATTTTTTTTCATTCCAATAATTGTCACAAAGTGTGTATCCAAGTGTATTTGGACTCTTCGTAGATGTGTAACTTAAGCCTTTAGTGACAAGCCTGTTTTGGGCCTTACTGACCAAGCATTATTTTTTTTTTCATTTTTATCATTGCTTTCGAAGAGCTGCAGGTATATTTTATTTCTGATTTTTCAGTTTATATCTGAAAAATACTGCCCTGAGTTTTTACTTTATATATTTATTATATAAATTCTTACGTTACAAATCTGTACAATTTTTTTTTAAAGAAGAAAACCTTTTTGCATCGCCGTATCCCACGACACATAACTTTTTTATGTTTCTTTCTACAGAGCTGTGTGAGGGCTTGATTTTTTGCTGGATGACTTGTAGTTTTCAGTTGTACATAACAGGTCATTATTGATGTGACAATACCAAATATGTGGAGATTTTATTTTTGCTATTATTTTCACAGAAAAGCATCTTTTTTCTGGGAAATTATTCTTTTGAATGTTTAAAAAAACAACTTTTTTTTAACCATTTAAAAGTCGCACAAGGGGACTATAATATGCGATCTTTTGATCGTTTCTAAAATACAATACACTATGGGCCAGATTTATCATTAGCTCAGGTCAGAATAATGGAGTGAAAAAGTCCCCAAAAAAGTCCCAAATGCTAAAACTGCGCACAAATTTGCGACTTTTTTCTGCTCTGCACTATGCTCGCCAGTTTTCTGAACGTGGGCGTGTTTTCTTATGTAAATGAATCTCTATACAGATTTACTATTGGGACTATTTAAAAAGTCGCAAAAAAATCGTAAAAAAGTTTAAAAAAAGTTTAAAAAAAGTCGCAATTTCACTCCAGTGAGGACCATGCTTATCTTATGAGACTTTTTAATAGAACATGCGACTTTTTCATAAAAACTTGCAACTTTTTCTTAAAGATGTGCGACTTTTGTAAAGCTGCTTACTGACGGATAAACTGCTACCCTCAAACCACATTTATTACAGTCTTAAAGGGCCGATCATAAATCTGACTTGGCTAAAACTGACTTTAGCCATATGTTAAAGTGGAGTGAGCTGTCTGAGTCATGATAAATCTGGCCCTATATTCCTATAGTACATAGCATTTTAATGTCACCATTATACTGCCATTGACAGAGAGGTGCAGCCTGCTGGGGAACACTGGAGGCACCATGTGTATACACATATCAGCACCACGTGATCCCATTTGCGGGGTGCTGATAGGGAAAAGAGGGAGTCTGCTCGCTCTGTAACTGCTTATAGCGCCATTGCCTCCGGCATGTAAGGAGTTAAACAGCCCATCTGCCAGTCTGGGACACTAGAGCAGGAGCACAGCTTAGACTCGGACACCGCAAAAAGGTGATGGCCCAGCCTAAGGCCCCTTAGTGACCTCCATAAAAAGTTGTATTGGTGGTCCCTAAGGGGTTAAAACTCATGGGCTCCAAGGCAAAATCTGTAGCAGAGCCCTCACCTACAAATGCTCTTTATATAGCCTCTTGCACATGACCTTATGTATTTTGCAGTGCATTCCGTATTTTGTGGAACTGAACAGCTGGCCCTTTTGGAGGAACGGAATGCACACCGAGTAACTTCTGTTTTTTTGGGGGGACCCATTGAAGTGAATGTTTCTCCACAGAAAAAACGGGAACGGACACGGAAAGAAAATACATTTGCGTGCAAGAGGCCTGTTTTCAAATTTGGCAGAGGGGACCTTTATCCCCCCTCAGGCACCAGGGCTTGGGGTGGCTGCTACCACTGCATTCCCTGGCCCTTGGATACCATGCCTCACTACGGACTTGCTGTCTACTCCATTCTGGTTTCAACAAGCATAGAGTGTGTTTCGCCAGCTTGCCCCAAGCTATTCCAAGCTGAGTAGGCCCTAACATCTAAATTTCTGGTGCTGTGTTGCTGACCTCAGTCTCGGTTGTCACTTTTACAGTATTTCATCTAGAACCATGAAAAATAATGTAATATTCTGTAAAAAGCTGAAAGCTGAAATCTCCTTCATGCTGGCATGCCATGCATTTGAAAATGTGTACATTTTCTGGCTCCTTTAGACTTCTCATTTTTGAAAGAAAAAGAATGTCAATTTGTATTAATGATTTAAATAAACCCTTAAACAGCTGTTCAATGTATTTTCCACCCTGATGAATTTTGCCTTTCAGTACAAGCTGTGAAAAACAGCTGGAAAAACCTCCAGGGAACGCGTTTAAACAATAAGACAGAATGACTATGCTAGTTTGTATGTTATTACCTGTGATCCTTGTCCACAACTGTATGGTTTATGACAAGTCAAACAGTTATAAAGCAAACATTTATGCAGGACTTCTGAGCAATGGCTATTTTATTTCATCATTAGTTTGAAAACTTCATCCTGGAACCATTCCATTCTGTCAGTATCTGTGCTTCCAGATCTATGAATTAAAAGTTTATGAATCTATTCATCAATAGTTGACTGATGGATAGGAAATTATGTCTATTAAGCCTAATTCACACGTCAGTGTTTTGGTCCGTGATTTCCTTCAGTGATTGTGAGCCAAAACCAGGTCCAGCTCTAAACACAGAACAGGTGCAGATCTTTCCCTTATACCTTATGTCTGTGGAGGCTCTAATCCTGGTTTTGGCTCACAAGCACTGATGGAAATCACTGACCAAAACATATATAATCATTCAGACATCAGAGATAGATTGCATTTATCAAGTCATACCGTCATGGATGCAATGGCTTGAATTATCAACAAAAAAAATAAAATAGGTATGGTTCTTATAAACCATTTCAGCAAATTACATGTTAGAGTCAATATGCCACATCTTCCGTTCCCTTCAAGTGTATAGGAATGAGCCATCCCATAGAAGTGAATGGGACGGCTTCTTGTAGTTACACCTGCTCACCACTGCTGTTGTGATGGCAAGAAGGTAAGCAATGAAAAGAATCGGCGAGACCTTCTCTTAAACCAGCTGATCTGATATTGATATTGGTAAAGGTAAAACATATTGACTCAAATTTACCATTAACATGACGCACAATGTGTCAAATGTCAGATTCACAAAATTAGGTCAGGAAGAAGGGTAAATGGTCTGGTCTGGAAGTGGTTAAGACAGTCCGTATTCGGTCAGATGAAGTCAAAACCAGGTTCAAGTCAGAAGCACAGAACAAGGACACCAGGTCTTTTCATTATAACGTATATCAGTATAGGCTCTTCTTTTGGTTTTGGTTCACAATTACTGATGGAAATCTCTGATCAACACTGACCAAACAGTAAGGCCTCATGAATTGGGGTCCGCGATCCACAAAAAAAAACAACAGTTTTTGGTTGCATCACCCTAAATCGGGTGTCTGGGGTCAGGGGTGCTGCAGCTTGCCCCCCCCCCCCCCCCCACAACATGGGGTGAGACCTGTGCCCTTACCAGTGGAAACCTGTTGCTGGTCAAATATAAGGACAAGAGGGATGTCCTTATGCGGTCCACAATTCATGGTAACGGCATCACCCCTGTCCCTGTGCAAGGTACCGCGGCAACAGTCCTCAAGCCAGATTGTACCGTCGACTACAATCGGTATTTGGGAGGAGTTGATCTCTCTGATCAAGTCCTCGAGACATATAATGCCATGCGCAAAACCCGGGCATGGTACAAAAACGTTGTGGACTACTTGGTACAGGTTGCCTTGTACAACTCTTGTACCAAGTCGCGCTGTCCCTGGGCGCTGTCCCGGAGCGCTGGCAACAAAGGGAAATTCCTTCCAACAAAGGGTTTTGGTTCACAATTACTGATGGAAATCTCTGATCAACACTGACCAAACAGTAAGGCCTCATGAATTGGGGTCCGCGATCCACATCCAAAAGGTCCGCACCACAAAAAAAGTAGTGCATGATAAACTTTTTTGCGGTGTGAAGGCATAGACAGAAAACCCACGAAAGTACTCCAATTACAACAGTCAGGGGTCTAAATCTAAATTCATATTTACTGTTTTCTTTCTTTACTGTTCATCCCCTTTTAAACATGTGCTCCATGGACAATGCTACTAAGTGTGTGTCCTATGCAATGTATGCGTGCCTTGAAGAGCTGTTCAAGGGTGAATATATTTGCACTAGATGCAATCATGTTGCATATTTGGAAGCCCAGATCTTGGATCTAAATAGGCAGCTTGCAACACGCAGGAGCATTGCAAACCTGAAAAGAGGCCTAGACCTCACTGTGCAGGCATTAATTGAGCAGGCACCCTGGGAAAATGTGTGTGTGTGTGGGGGTCCTGTGACCGCCCCCCCCCCCCCCCCGTGTCGACGATCGCAGCAAACCGCACATCAATTCAGACCTGCGGTTTGCTGCATTTCCGGGTTATTCGGGTCTCTGGGGACCCGATAACCCGGAACAGGATAGTGATCGGTGGTGTGATAATACACCACCAATCACCATCCTGCGATCCTGAGAGGTGATAGTGACATCACCTCTCAGGATCGGCTCTGATTGGCTTCAGGGGTGGGCGGGCTGCATAGATCTTCTTACCCAGCACCCCCTTCTGACCCTCCACAGTGCCATCTGGCACTAAAATGTATTTAGGGAAAGGCAAGGAAAAGGTTAGGCAGGGATATTCAGAGAAAGTTTAGTTTAAAAAAAAAAAAACAGTTTTTGGTTGCATCACCCTAAATCGGGTGTCTGGGGTCAGGGGTGCTGCAGCTTGCCCTCCCCACAACATGGGGTGAGACCTGTGCCCTTACCAGTGGAAACCTGTTGCTGGTCAGATATAAGGACAAGATGGATGTCCTTATGCTGTCCACAATTCATGGTAACGGCATCACCCCTGTCCCTGTGCAAGGTACCGCGGCAACAGTCCTCAAGCCCGATTGTACTGTCGACTACAATCGGTATTTGGGAGGAGTTGATCTCTCTGATCAAGTCCTCGAGACATATAATGCCATGCGCAAAACCCGAGCATGGTACAAAAATGTTGTGGACTACTTGGTACAGGTTGCCTTGTACAACTCTTGTACCAAGTCGCGCTGTCCCTGGGCGCTGTCCCGGAGCGCTGGCAACAAAGGGAAATTCCTTTAGTTCTATGAGACAGTCCTCAAGGACCTGATCCTTTCTGACCGGGAAAGAACAGGCCAGAGTACCTCGGGAACTGGAGGCACCCGGATCGTCCCAGGTCCCCCATACTGGAAAGAAGGGACGGACCCAAAAAAGGTGCAGAGTGTGTCACAGGAGGGGGATACGGAAGGACACCACCACTCAGTGTGACAAGTGCCCCGATCATCCAGGCCTCTGCATTATTGGTTGCTTCAGGGAGTACCACACTTCCATGGAGTACTAAATTTATATACCCCTTCCCCAATTTAGCCACTGACAATTGGAAAAAAAACTATGGTTCTCAGACTTGGAGACACTAAAACAAAAAAAGTTGACATATTAGGTATCGACGCGTCCGTTAGAATCTGCCCTATAAAATTCTCCATGACCTAACCCATAAGACAAACACGGTCAAAAAAATAAAATAAAAATGGTGCAAAAAAACATATTTTTTTGTCACCTTACATCACAAATAGTGTAATAGCAAGCGATCAAAAAGTCATATGCCCCCCAAAATAGTGCCAGTAAAACCGTCCTCTCATCCCACAAAAAATGAGCCCCTACCTAAGATAATCGTCTGAAAACTAAAAAAAAACGGACTCACACTATGGAGATACTAAAAAGATAATATAGTGTAAAACCTAAATAAATAAATAAAAAGTAGACATATTAGGTATCGCCGTGTCCGTAAGAATCTGCTCTACAAAAATACCCCATGACCTAACCCTTCAGAAGAACACGGTCAAAAAAATTAAATAAAAACTGTGCCAAAACAGCAATTTTTGGGCAAATTTTCAATTTTAAACCATTTTTTACAGTAACAAAGCAAGGATTAACAGCCAAACAAAACTGTATATTTATTACCCTAATTCTGTAGTTTACAGAAACACCCCATATGTGGTCGTAAACTGCTGTATGACCAAACGGCAGAGCGCAGAAGGAAAGGAACGCCATATGGTTTCTGGAAGGGAGATTTTGATGGCCTTTTTTTGCACCATGTCCCATTTGAAGAACCCCTGATGCACCCCTAGAGTAGACACTCCATAATAATGACCCCATCTAAGAAACTACACCCCTTAAGGTATTCAAAACTGATTTTACAAACTTTATTAACCCTTTAGTTGTTCCTCAACACTTTATGGCAAATGGAGAAGACATTTCTGAATTTCTATTTTTGGAAACCTTGCCTCACAACAATCTAATATAGAGCAACCAAAAATCATATGTACCCTAAAAATAGTCCCAACAAAACTGCCACCTTATCCCGTAGTTTCCAAAATGGGGTCACTTTTATGGAGTTTCTACTCTTGGGGTGCATCAGGGGGGGCTTCAAATGGGACATGGTGTAAATAAACCAGTCCAGCAAAATCTGTCTTCCAAAAACCTTTTACCTTTCCCTCCACGCCCTACCGTGTGTCTGTACAGTAGTTTACGGCCACATATATGGTATTTCTGCAAACTACAGAATTGGGGCAATAAATATTGAGTTTTGTTTGGCTGTTAACTCTTGATTTCCATTTGCCAATTACTCTTGTGGAACACCTAAAGGGTTAAAAATGTTTGTAAAATCAGTTTTGAATACCTTGAGGGGTGTAGTTTCTATTATTTCTATTTTTGGGTGGTTTCTATTATTTTAGCCTCACAAAGTGACCTTCAGACCTGAACTGGTCCTTAAAAAGTGGGTTTTTGAAAATTTCTGAACAATTTCAAGATTTGCTTCTAAACTTCTAAGCCTTGTAACATCCCCAAAAAATAAAATGCCATTCCCAAAATGATCCAAACATGAAGTAGACATATGGGGAATGTAAAACAATAACTATTTTTGGAGGTATTACTATCTATTATAGAAGTAGAGAAATTGAAACTTAGTAATTAGCAAATTTTTCCACATTTTTGACAAATTTTGTATTTGTTTATAAATAATTTTATTTATTTTTTTACTCCATTTTACCAGTGTCATGAAGTACAATATGTGATGAAAAAATCTCAGAATGGCCTGGATAAGTCAAAGCGTTTTAAAGTTATCACCACTTAAAGTGATACTGGTCAGATTTGCAAAAAATGGCCTAGTCCTTAAGGTAAAAATTAGCCCGGTCCCTAAGGGGTTAAATAAGGTAAATGTGAATAAGGCTCCAGGATTACACCCAAGAGTGCTTAAAGAGCTCAGTTCAGTCATTGCTGTTTAAAGATTCTGTAGGTTCTGGTACAGTGCCAATTGACTGGCGCAATGCAAATGTGGTGCCTATATTCAAAAAGGGATATAGGTCCTCCACAAGTAATTATAGGCCAGTTAGTTTAAAGAGGACCTGTCACCACTCCTGACATGCCTGTTTTAATAGCTTCACACATTCCCCATGTAATAACAATTCTGGAGCATCTATTGTTATGACTCTATGTTGCTCCATTCCTTTATTATTTATACTAGAAGTTACGAATGAATTGCTATTAGCCTTCAGTAAGGGCACGGGGGGGGGGGGGGGGGTGTACCTGCACAGACTCACTTTATCCAATCAGTGCTGCCATTTTCAGACTGTGCAGGTACACACCCCCAACTGGTTACCTCCCCTCTGTACCCTTACTAAAAGCTAATAGCAATTCATTCATAACTTTTAGTGCAAATAAAAAAGGTTTGGCACAACATAGAGCCATAAGAATAGATGCTCCAGAATTGTTAGTATGTTGGGAAAGCATGTAGCTATTAAAATAGGCATGTCCAGGGCCGGCGCCACCAGTAAGGCGAATTAGGCAGTCGCCTAGGGCGCCATTTAGCAGGGGGCGCCCGTTGAGGTAAAAAAAATAAATAATTGGTTATGTAGGTTCGGGCGGCCGGCCGGCGGCGCCCCTCATGCTGCGCCTCCTGAGCGGATGGCTCAGTGCTGCGCAGCCTGCCTGCGCTGCTGACTGCTGAGTTGTTAATGTAGCGTGGCCGAGCTCTTTTCGGTCCGGCCCGGGGTACAGGAGCATTTGTTTCCTGTACCCGGCCGGACTGAAAGGAAGGGCACACTAAGTGAGAGTGACAAGGGGGGGAGTAGAATGAGAGTGACAAGGGGGGGGAGTAGAATGAGAGTGACAAGGGGGGGGGGAGTAGAATGAGAGTGACAAGGGGAGGAGTAGAATGAGAGTGACAAGGGGGGAGTAGAATGAGAGTGACAAGGGGGGTGGGGGGAGTAGAATTAGAGTGACAAGGGGGGGTGGGGGGAGTAGAATGAGAGTGACAAGGGGGTGGGGGGAGTAGAATAAGAGTGACAAGGGGGGGAGTAGAATGAGAGTGACAAGGGGAGAGTAGAATAAAAGTGACAAGGGGGGGGAAGTAGAATGAGAGTGACAAGGGGGGGAGTAGAATGAGAGTGACAAGGGGGGAGTAGAATGAGAGTGACAAGGGAGGGGGGAGAGAAGAGAGTGACAAGGAGGGGGGAGAGAAGAGAGTGACAAGGGAGGGGGGAGAAGAGAGTGACAAGGGAGGGGGGGGAGAAGAGAAGAGAGTGACAAGGGAGGGGGGAGAAGAGAGTGACAAGGGAGGGGGAGAAGAGAGTGACAAGGGAGGGGGGAGAGAAGAGAGTGACAAGGGAGGGGGGAGAGAAGAGAGTGACAAGGGAGGGGGGGAGAAGAGAGTGACAAGGGAGGGGGGGGGAGAGAAGAGAGTGACAAGGGAGGGGGGGGTAGAATGAGAGTGACAAGGGGGGGGGGAGTAGAATGAGAGTGACAAGGGGGGGAGTAGAAATGAGAGTGACAAGGGGGGGGAGTATAGAATGAGAGTGACAAGGGGGGAGTAAAATGAGAGTGACAAGGGGAGAGTAAAATGAGAGTGACAAGGGGGGAGTAGAATGAGAGTGACAAGGGAGGGGAGAGAGAAGAGAGTGACAAGGGAGGGGGGAGAGAAGAGAGTGACAAGGGAGGGGGGAGAGGAAGAGAGTGACAAGGGAGGGGGGGAGAGAAGAGAGTGACAAGGGAGGGGGGAGAGAAGAGAGTGACAAGGGAGGGGGAGAAGCGAGTGACAAGGGAGGGGGGGGAGAAGAGAGTGACCAGGGAAGGGGGGGAGAAGGAAGAGAAGAGAGAGACAAGGGAGGGGGGGAGAAGAGAGTGACAAGGGGGGGGGGGAGAAGAGAGTGACAAGGGGGGGGGGAGAAGAAAGTGACAAGGGAGGGGGGAGAAGAGCGTGAGAAGGGAGGGGGGGGGCGAGAAGAGAGTGACAAGGGAGGGGGGGGAGGAAGAGAGTGACAGGTTTGGGGGGGGGGGTTTAGAATGAGAGTGACAAGGGAGGGGGGTAGAATGAGAGTGACAAGGGAGGGGGGTAGAATGAGAGTGACAAGGGAGGGGGGGGTAGAATGAGAGTGACAAAGGGGGGGTAGAATTAGAGTGACAAGGGAGGGGGGGTAGAATGAGAGTGACAAGGGGGGGTAAAATGAGAGTGACAAGGGGGGTGGGGGGAGTAGAATGAGAGTGACAAGGGGGGTGGGGGGAGTAGAATGAGAGTGACAAGGGGGGGGAGTAGAATGAGAGTGACAAGGGGTGGGGAGTAGAATGAGAGTGACAAGGGGGGGAGTAGTAGAATGAGAGTGACAAGGGGGGGAGTAAAATGAGAGTGACAAGGGGGGGAGGAAGTAGAATGAGAGTGACAAGGGGGGAGTAGAATGAGAGTGACAAGGGGGGTGGGGGAGTAGAATGAGAGTGACAAGGGGGGTGGGGGAGTAGAATGAGAGTGACAAGGGGGGTGGGGGAGTAGAATGAGAGTGACAAGGGGGGTGGGGGAGTAGAATGAGAGTGACAAGGGGGGGAGTAGAATGAGAGTGACAAGGGGTGGGGAGTAGAATGAGAGTGACAAGGGGGGGAGTAGAATGAGAGTGACAAGGGGGGGGAAGTAGAATGAGAGTGACAAGGGGGGAGTAAAATGAGAGTGACAAGGGGGAGAGTAAAATGAGAGTGACAAGGGGGGAGTAGAATGAGAGTGACAAGGGAGGGGAGAGAGAAGAGAGTGACAAGGGAGGGGGGAGGAGAGAAGAGAGTGACAAGGGAGGGGGGAGAGAGAAGAGAGTGACAAGGGAGGGGGGAGAGAAGAGAGTGACAAGGGAGGGGGGGGAGAGAAGAGAGTGACAATGGGAGGGGGGGGGGGGAAGAAGAGAGTGACAAGGGAGGGGGGGAGAAGAGAGTGACAAGGGAGGGGGGAGAAGAGAGAGACAAGGGAGGGGGGGGGAGAGAGTGACAAGGGGGGGAGAGAAGAGAATGACAAGGGAGGGGGGGGGGGAAGAGAGAGTGACAAGGGAGGGGGGCGAGAAGAGTAAGAGAGTGACAAGGTTGGGGGGGGTAGAATGAGAGTGACAAGGGAGGGGGGTAGAATGAGAGTGACAAGGGAGGGGGGTAGAATGAGAGTGACAAGGGAGGGGGGGGGTAGAATGAGAGTGACGGAGGGGGGGTTTAGAATGAGAGTGACAAGGGAGGGGGGGTAGGAATGAGAGTGACAAGGGTGGGAGTAGAATGAGAGTGACAAGGGGGGTGGGGGGAGTAGAATGAGAGTGGACAAGGGGGGTGGGGGGAGTAGAATGAGAGTGACAAGGGGGGGGAGTAGAATGAGAGTGACAAGGGGTGGGGAGTTAGAATGAGAGTGACAAGGGGGGGAGTAGAATGAGAGTGACAAGGGGGGGGAGTAGAATGAGAGTGACAAGGGGGGGAGTAAAATGAGAGTGACAAGGGAGGGGGTTAGAATTAGAATGAGAGTGACAAGGGAGGGGGGGGTTAGAATGAGAGTGACGGAGGGGGGGGTAGAATGAGAGTGACAAGGGAGGGGGGGTAGAATGAGAGTGACAAGGGGGGGAGTAGAATGAGAGTGACAAGGGGGGGAGTAAAATGAGAGTGACAAGGGGGGAGGAGTAGAATGAGAGTGACAAGGGGGGAGTAGAATGAGAGTGACAAGGGGGGTGGGGGAGTAGAATGAGAGTGACAAGGGGGGTGGGGGAGTAGAATGAGAGTGACAAGGGGGGTGGGGGGAGCAGAATGAGAGTGACAAGGGGGGTGGGGGAGTAGAATGAGAGTGACAAGGGGGGGAAGTAGAATGAGAGTGACAAGGGGTGGGGAGTAGAATGAGAGTGACAAGGGGGGGAGTAGAATGAGAGTGACAAGGGGGGGGGGAAGTAGAATGAGAGTGACAAGGGGGGAGTAAAATGAGAGTGACAAGGGGAGAGTAAAATGAGAGTGACAAGGGGGGAGTAGAATGAGAGTGACAAGGGAGGGGAGAGAGAAGAGAGTGACAAGGGAGGGGGGAGAGAAGAGAGTGACAAGGGAGGGGGGAGAGAGAGAAGAGAGTGACAAGGGAGGGGGGAGAGAAGAGAGTGACAAGGGAGGGGGGGAGAAGAGAGTGACAAGGGAGGGGGGGGAAGAAGAGAGTGACAAGGGAGGGGGGGAGAAGAGAGTGACAAGGGAGGGGGGAGAAGAGAGAGACAAGGGAGGGGGGGGGAGAAGAGAGTGACAAGGGGGGGAGAAGAGAATGACAAGGGAGGGGGGGGAGAAGAGAGTGACAAGGGAGGGGGGGGGAGAAGAGAGTGACAAGGGAGGGGGGGAGAAGAGAGTGACAAGGTTGGGGGGGGGTAGAATGAGAGTGACAAGGGAGGGGGGTGTAGAATGAGAGTGACAAGGGAGGGGGGTAGAATGAGAGTGACAAGGGAGGGGGGGTAGAATGAGAGTGACGGAGGGGGGGTAGAATGAGAGTGACAAGGGAGGGGGGGTAGAATGAGAGTGACAAGGGGGGGAGTAGAATGAGAGTGACAAGGGGGGTGGGGGGAGTAGAATGAGAGTGACAAGGGGGGTGGGGGGAGTAGAATGAGAGTGACAAGGGGGGGAGTAGAATGAGAGTGACAAGGGGTGGGGAGTAGAATGAGAGTGACAAGGGGGGGAGTAGAATGAGAGTGACAAGGGGGGGAGTAGAATGAGAGTGACAAGGGGGGGAGTAAAATGAGAGTGACAAGGGGGGAGGAGTAGAATGAGAGTGACAAGGGGGGAGTAGAATGAGAGTGACAAGGGGGGTGGGGGAGTAGAATGAGAGTGACAAGGGGGGTGGGGGGAGTAGAATGAGAGTGACAAGGGGGGTGGGGGGAGTAGAATGAGAGTGACAAGGGGGGTGGGGGGGAGTAGAATGAGAGTGACAAGGGGGGGGGAGTAGAATGAGAGTGACAAGGGGTGGGGAGTAGAATGAGAGTGACAAGGGGGGGAGTAGAATGAGAGTGACAAGGGGGGGGGAAGTAAAATGAGAGTGACAAGGGGGGGGTAGAATGAGAGTGACAAGGGGGGAGTAGAATGAGAGTGACAAGGAAGGGGGGAGAGAAGAGAGTGACAAGGGAGGGGGGAGAGAAGAGAGTGACAAGGGAGGGGGGGAGAAGAGAGTGACAAGGGGGGGGAGAAGAGAGTGACAAGGGAGGGGGGGAGAAGAGAGTGACAAGGGAGGGGGGGAAGAGAGTGACAAGGGAGGGGGGAGAAGAGAGTGACAAGGGAGGGGGGGAGAAGAGAGTGACAAGGGGGGGGGGAGAAGAGAGTGACAAGGGAGGGGGGGTAGAATGAGAGTGACAAGGGAGGGGGGTAAAATGAGAGTGACAAGGGAGGGGGTTAGAATGAGAGTGACAAGGGAGGGGGGGGTAGAATGAGAGTGACAAGGGAGGGGGGTTAGAATGAGAGTGACAAGGGAGGGGGAGAAGAGTGACAAGGGGGGGAAGAGAGTGACAAGGGGGGGAGAAGAGAGTGACAAGGGAGGGGGGTAGAATGAAAGTGACAAGGGAGGGGGGGTAGAATGAGAGTGACAAGGGAGGGGGGGTAGAATGAGAGTGACAAGGGAGGGGGAGATGAGAGTGACAAGGGAGGGGGAGAAGAGAGTGACAAGGGAGGGGGAAAAGAGAGTGACAAGGGAGGGGGAAAAGAGAGTGACAAGGGAGGGGGAGAAGAGAGTGACAAGGGAGGGGGAGAAGAGAGTGACAGGGGGGGGGAGAAGAGAGTGACAAGGGAGGGGGGAGAAGAGAGTGACAAGGGAGGGGGGAGAAGAGAGTGACAAGGGAGGGGGGAGAAGAGAGTGACAAGGGAGGGGGAGAAGAGAGTGACAAGGGAGGGGGAGAAGAGAGTGACAAGGGGGGGGGAGAAGAGAGTGACAAGGGAGGGGGGAGAAGAGAGTGACAAGGGAGGGGGGAGAAGAGAGTGACAAGGGAGGGGGGGAGTGACAAGGGAGGGGGGGGGGAGAAGAGAGTGACAAGGGAGTCCGCAGAGCCAGACCAAGAGCCAGACTGCAGCCAGAGACCAGATCATCTAATTGTCCTGGTGGTAAGTAGACAATGCAATATGTGTATTATTTAATTGTTTAGTTATTAATACTACATTTTGCGGACCGCACATTGCCGGCCCTACTATTTTTTTTCAGGATCGGAATTGCGGATCCGGGTCCGCAATTCCAGATCTGATAAGGGGGGGCGTCAATTTTTATCTTGCCTAGGGCGGCAAAAATCCTTGCACCGGCCCTGGGCATGTCAGGACTGGTGAAAGGTCCTCTTTAACTTCTGTTTTGTGAAAAATGTTTGAAGGATTCTTAAGGGACTATATACAGGAGCAGTGGCGCACCTGCAGGGGGGGTCCAGCGGGTCTGGACCCCCCCCTAGAACAACCAGGGAATATATATTATTTTGTAATCCCTCAAGGCCGCACCGCTGATCACCACAGGTGGCGCAGCCCTGGTTCTAGTCGCCGACAGCGGTGGGGGAGCTGTAGGAGATGAATGCTTCCATTGTGGAAGCACTCATCTCCATATTCATTTGTATCTCATCCTCAGGACAGCGATACAAATGACTGTGCTGTGGCAGGGCAGAGGAGGGAGAGGCGTCTCCCTTCCCTGTTCTTCTGAAAGGCCGCAGGCACTAATGCCTGCGGCCTATTAGAGGCCGGCTCAGGCGGTGCGATGACATCATTATCATCGCGCCGCCTGAGTCAGGCAGTACACAGCAGGGACACAGGCCGGAAGAGGACTGCATCGCATCACTGCTGATGAAGGTAAGTATTCGTATTTATTTTATTTTCTTTGGGTGGTGGTGTGGGGGGGGGGGGGGGGAGCTGGCACTATGGGGACATTTGGCATTTCTTACAGCCCCATTTTTTGGGGGGGAGGCGCTCTGGGGGCATTTATTGCCTATTTTAGGGGGGTACTATGGGGGCATTTCTTACTGGCATTATGGGGGGCACCATGGGGGAGAGGAGCACTATGGGGGCATCTGGGGGCTCTAAAGGGGCTTTTTTTTTAATTGACACATTATGGGGGGCACTATAGGGGAGAGCGGCACTATGGGGCATCTGGTGGCATTATAGGGGCATTATTTGGGGGCACTATGGGGAAGTGGGGACTCTAAAGGGGCCTTTTTTATTTGCACATTATGTGGGGCATTATGGCATCTGGTGGCACTAAGGGGCATTTTTTACTGGCACATTATGGGAGGCTCTATAGGGGAGAGCGGCACTATGGGGCATTATTTGGGGGCACTATGGGGGTTGGAGCAATATTGGGGCATCTAGTGGCACGAAGAAGGGGCATTTTTTACTGGCACAGTATGGGGAAGAGGAGCACTATAGGGGCATCTGCTGAGGGCACTAAGGGGCATTTACTGGCATATTATGGGGGACACTTTGGGGAAGGGGGAGAGGAGCACTATGAGGGCATTTACTGGGGCACTAAATAGGGGTATTTTAAACTGGCATACATTATGGGGACATTAGCTCAACTGCATACACTAAGCGGGAGTATTTCATGTACTGTCATATTATAAGGAGAATTATTACTACTAGGGGGTATTATGGGGAGCTTTACTACTACTGGGGGGCTATGAGGTACATGATTACTAGTATGGGCACTATAGGGGCATTATTACTACAAAATGTGATCTGGCAGAGAATTATTTCTATTGGTGGATTTTTGGGGAGTACTGTTACTTTACTACAATTATTTTTAGGGGACATTATCTTTATACTATTAGTGTCTGGGCGCAGTTATTTTTTAGAGCACTGCGAGACAATAATTGTTGAAGGGGGCACTATCTGTTTAGTAGTAGTAATTACAGGGGGACTGTTTCTGCAGTGTAGTAATGGGGGTGGCAGGAAGATGTGAAGATGATGGAAATGTGGGAAACTAATGTCTGTTTGTCAATCTCTGCAGAGACGGGAGATGGCTGAAAAATCATCATGGCGGTCTGGTCTGAATGGAGAAGATGAGGAAAGAGAATGTCACAACAAAGGTGACATCACTGGATATAAGAGGTATGGGGTGCTATGTAGGAGAGGAGATGTTCCGACTCCTCCCCCGTCCATTTGCAGAAGGAGGATTCAGAGCTGGGTGAGGACGGCCAAGGGGGGCAGCAGGCCACGGGCGAGTGGCAGAGGGTGGGGGAACCACAGGTCTTGAGCAGGATCTGGGGAGGAATAAGAGCGGAGTAGCTTCCTGGCTGTAGCCTGCTGTTGTTTATTGTATAATGTGAAGCAGGCAGTGCAGCCAGGACAGGCCCGCCCCTCTCCGTATGATGTGTAGAGACAAGCCTCAACAATAGAATTTCAGCTGTACAGTATTTGTTGGGAGTGGCCTGTTATATGTAGGAGGGGATTTTAATAATGGGTAGGGCTAGAATTTTGCGCGGGGCGCACAGCGCGCTGCATTTTTCCACTCCTACATAGCTTTTAGAAATGGCCAGCCAAAAGAATCAGCGCAACACACTACTCGCCACAAATTTTTATATATGAAATGGGCTTTGAAAAATGGGCGGGTAAAAGAATTGGCACAGCGCGCTACATCGGTCCTCTATTTAATTTATTTATTAATGATATCGAGGATGGGATTAATAGCACCATTTCTATTTTTGCAGATGACACCAAGCTGTGTAGTATAGGACAATGTCCATGAAATACAAGCTGACTTGTCATGATGTTGATATTGTCTAATATCAATGCAATGTATAATGTATTAAACGAGGCATGGACTTGTGGGACAGGGATATAATATTACCACTTTACAAAGCTTTGGTGCGGCCTCATCTGGAATATGCAGGTCAGTTCTGGACACCAGTCCATAGAAAGGATGCTTTTGAAAAAGTACAAAAGGAGAGCGACTAAACTGATAAGAGGCATGGAGGATCTTAGTTATGAGGAAAGATTAAAAGATTTAAATTTAGTCTTGAGAAGATGTTTAAGGAAGGGGGGGGGGGGAAGCATACTTAACCTATACAAATATATAAATGGGCCATACAAAAAATACGGCGAAAAACTTTCATATAAAATGCCCTGATAAGAAAGACTGGAGAAGAAAAAGTTCAGTCTCCAGAAGCGTCAAAGCTTCTTTATTGTAAGAATTGTGAATCTGTGGAATAGACTTTCTCAGGACGTGGTCACAACAGGAGCAATGAATAATTTTAAAAAGGGGTTTAGATGAACTCTTCACACGAGCGTGGCTTGTGAGGGCCCGATAAGATGCGGGTGCGTTGCGGTAAAATGCACTTTTCTGCGCGAGTGCAAAGCGTTTTAATGCGTTTTGCACCTGCGTGAGAAAAATCGCCATGTTTGGTACCCAGACCCAAACCCGGACTTCATCACTAAAGTTCAGGTTTGGGTTAGGTGTTGTGTAGAGTTTATTATTTTCCCTTATAACATGGTTATAAGGGAAAATAATAGCATTCTTAATACAGAATGCAAAGTAAATTTGGGATGGAGGGGTTAAAAAAATAAATAAATTAACTTACCTGCTCCATAGCTGCCAGTCTCTCTTCTATCTTCAGGACCTGGCAAAAGACCTGTGGTGACGTCACTATGGTCCAATCACATGGTTCATCACCATGGTGAGGGACCATGTGATTGGATCATGTGATGTGACATCACCACAGGTCCTTAGCCGGAAGCTCAACATTACAGAAGAAGATCCACAACTACGCGATCAAGTGGACTCGGTGAGTTAATTTATTTTTATTTTTAACCCCTCCATCACTATTTTACTTTGCATTCTGTATTCAGAATGCTATTATTTTCCCTTATAACCATGTTATAAGGGAAAATAATACAGATCGGGTCCCCAGCCAGATCGTCACCTAGCAACCATGCGTGAAAATCGCACCGCATCCACACTGGCTTGCGGAAAATTTCGATTTTCACGCGGCCCCATTCACTTCTATGTGGTCTGCGTTAAGTGAAAAAATATAGAGGATGCTGCGATTTTCACGCAACGCACAAGTAATGCGTAAAAATCACAGCTCATGTGTACAGCCCCATAGAAATGAATGGGTCAGGATTCAGTGCGGGTAAGATGTGTTCACCTCACACATTGCACCCGCGCGGAATACTCGCCCGTGTGAAAGGGGCCTTAAAAGTAAATGACATTAATGCCTATGGAAATGTGTATAAATCTGAGTCTCACTTCCTTTCTGGAATTCGCATCCCCCCTACCATATGCTTTGGTTGAACTTGATGGACCTATGTCTTTTTTCAACCATATTAACTTTTTAACTATGTAACTGTGCTTCCGTGGGCTTCCGATCTATGCCTCCGTTCCACACTGCATAATTTCTTCTTGATTGCAGACCCATTAAAGTGAATTAGTCTGCATCTGTGAAACGGTGCGCACATGGCCGGTGCCCGTATATTGTAGACCTACTGTTTGCTGGCTGCAGTACGGGCATGGACCTGCTAAAGTCGTGTGCATGAGGTCTAACTGTGTGAAAGCGGTGTTAAAGTATTACTTGACTGTTTGAATGACGCAATATCATACCATGACATGATATCACAGCTGCTTTAGAAACAGCTCCATTTGTAGGAATGCAATGTTGCACCACTGCGTTGCAACTAATGATAGTGAATATGTTATGTATTGGCAACAGTAACTTGTGGGTGACAAAGCAAACACCCATCAGGAGACCAAGATTTCATTGCATCCACAGTCACTCTAGTTAGTTGAGAGTTTAGCATTAAGAGATTGCAATCACACACGCAGCATGTTAGGCAACTTTCACACTAGCGGCTGCCTTCTCCGCCAGATACGAACTGCCGCTAGTGCACCGTGCCGCAGTGTAATTGCTGCCGCCTCTTGACATGTTTGCTGTGCTGCGGCCTGCCCCTATTATAGTGAATGGGGCTGGAGTGGACTTCTGGCGGCAGGGTGCACTAGCGGCAGCACGTATCCGTCAGGCTGTTCCCCCGCCGGAATAGCCTGCTGTGGAAGGCTGCCGCTAGTGTGAAAGTAGCCTGATATAGAAGTAATACCAAATTTTGCCAACATCAGAGTATATGTTAAACCTCTCCAGGTACACAGATATGTATCTAAAGTTACATTTTTCATGACACTGGTAGATCAGTTATGGATTTGTAGATTTTGCCCAAGTCTTTTCATTTAATTTGTGCAGATAAATGCAATATATTGTACTTTTCTTGGCTTACTTTTATAGGTCATAAGTAAAATTACAAAATTTTTGAATTTCTCTAGTCTTTTTAAAACCACTGAATCCAATTTTATGATTGCTTTACTGTTGTGCCCCTGAAACTTTTTTCTTTACTAAGTTAATGACTAGCGTTATCTGATTCAGGCTAGCACAGTTTCAAATAAGTAATATTGCTGCTGATTCAAAGGTTTAATTAGGTCAAACAGAACTGCAGGTTTTCTCCAGAGTTCCTTCATTCTTAGCTTGTTCTGGCAGTACAAACCAGTGAAGCATAAAGAGAGGGAAACTTTGTTACGCTGTAACTTCTTGGTTCAGCTATAGCGTGGGAGATTAAGTTGATGCTTTAGCTGTTGAAATGTTTACAGTTATATCATGAAATCTTAGAAAGAACTGGATACTTTATGAAGCGCAGCCAGCATTTACTTAACAAAGCTTGGTTGAGCTATTACTTGGACTTGCATCTGCAGCATGTATTATTTAGTTTTAGTTATGTTCTACTAATTTCACTTTTTCAGTGTTTTAGTTTAGGCATAGATTTGACCTTATAATTCTTTGTCATCTAAAACGTGTTCACTATACCAAAATATAAATCTAAGTTTCTAAAGTTCTTTAAAGGGGTTTTCTGAGACTTTAATACTGATGACCTATCCTCTGGATAGTTCATCAGTATCTGATCGGTTGAGGTCCAACAACCGGAACCCCGCTGATCAGCTGTTTTAGCCTTTTCTCTGCTTTTCCTAGGCCAGTGACAACACATTTATCGGTCCAATGGCCTAGGAGCATCCTAGCCCCATTCAAGTGAATGCGGCTGAGTGCACTACCAAGTACAACCGCTATACAATATACAAATCTGTGCTTGGCAAGCTGCGAGAAGGCAGTGGCACTCACAGGAGCTGATTGGCGGGGGTCCCGGGTGTCAGACCCCCACCGATCAGATACTGATGACCATGGGATAGGTCATCAGTAAAAAAAATCTTGGAAAACCTATTATATCCATGTGCAGCACCGTGTAAAGATTTTAGGCAGGCGTGGAAAAAATCAGTCAGAATGCTTTCAAAATTAGAAAAGTAAAACTGTTTATTTTTATCATTTAACAAAATGCAAAATTAATGAAAAAAAGAAAAATGTGAATCAAATCATTATTTTGTGTGACCACATAACAGCATACTTTCTTCATAACAGCATCAATTCTTCTAGGTTCACTTGCATATAGGAAAGTAGGACTTGCATATGGTTTTGGGAGGAACTCGGCAAGGAGGTTGTTCAAAACATCTTGGAGAACTAGCCACACATCTTCTGTGGGTGTAAGCTTGCTCAAATCCATCTGTTGCTTCATGTATTCTCAGACGGATTTGATGATGTTGAGATCCGGGCTGTGTGGGCCATACCATCACTTCCAGGACTCCTTGCTCTTCTTTATACTGAAGATGATTCTTAGGCCCCATGCACACGGCCGTTGTTCACGGCCGTGTGCGGGCCGTGGAACCGCGGCCTGGATCCCTTCCTGTGAGCTGGAGCGCACGGCGTCACTGGTTGCTAGGACGCCGTGCGCCCCCTGCTGCCGGCACAGTACAGTAATACACTGGTATAGATCGTACCAGTGTATTACTGTTCTGTGCCGGCAGCAGGGAGCGCACGGCGTCATAGCAACCAGTGACGCCGTGCGCTCCTGCTCTCAGGAAGGGATCCAGGCCGCGGTTCCACGGCCCGCACACGGCCGTGAACAACGGCCGTGTGCATGGGGCCTTAATGAAATGGGCTGTCTCCTTGGGTCGTTGTCCTGCTGCAGACTAAATTAGGAGCCAATTAGACACCTCCATGGTGGTATTGCATGATTGATAAGTACCTGCCTGTATTTCTCAGCACTGAGAACAGCATTAGTCATGACTAAATCCTCAACTCTATTTGCTGAAATTGAGCCCCAGGAAACATCATGCTTATTTTGTTATTTGAACATGTCTAGCTCAGAACTACCAGAAACCAGTGGGACCTAGGTATCTTCTGTTTTGAGAAGTCTGTCCAGAAGTGGTCTTCATGGAAAGATTTTGACTATACCTTTGACATGGAAACAAGACCAAGTGACTTAACTATGCGTATGCAGAAATATTGCAGCAGGTGCTCTGGACTGATGAGTCAAAATTGAAATATTTGGCTGTAACAGAAGCCAGTTTGTTCTCTGAAGGGTTGTTGCAAGTTTGGGGCTGCATTTTAGCAAATGGAGTCGGGGATTTGGTCAGGATTAATAGTGTCCTTAATGTTGATAAAAACAGGCAGATACTTATCCATCATGAAATACCAATAGGGATGTGTCTGATTGGCACCAAATTTGGTTTGCAGCAGGACAAAGACCACAAACATACAGCCAATATCATTAAGGGCTCATGCACACGACCGTATGTCCCAGAGTGGCATACATCGTGCGTACGGGAGCGCACAGCATCATAGGTTACTATGATGCTGTGCGCATCAGGCCGCCCGCGGGACTATTGTCCTGCACTCTTATGACCTATGATGCTGTGCGCTCCTGTGTGCACGATGTATGCTGGACCGTATGTCTCGGAGGGCATACAGTCGTGTGCATGAGCCCTAATTACTATCTTCAGCATCAAGAATAACAAAGAGTTGTAGAAGTGATTATATAACCCTCACAGAGCCTTGATCTCAACCTCATTGAATTCATCTCGGATTGCATGAAGAGACATGAGGTTTTGAGCAAGCCTACATTCACAGAAGATCTATGGTTAGCTATCTCTTTTGTTTATTCACTGCATTTTGTAAATTGACAAAAAATTGATCTTCTATTTTTGAATGCTTTCTTACTTTGCACCAAAACTTTGCACAGTATAGTACATTTTTCAACTACATACATCAGTTAGCCATAACATTAAAACCACTGAGGTGAAAAAGGCCATTTTCACACCTGGTGTATGCACTGAGCATAGCCACAGGCCACAGGCCCCATTCGCCCCAATGGAAGTAAAGTGTAAATTTGGATTCCTTTAAAATAGAATGTGCCATTATACCCTTGTAAGTACAGCAGTATACCACAAAGTATACTTTGCATTGTGGTCAATGGCTGATATATGGCTAGAACAACATCAACTGGACACCAGATATCAGAACTGGACTACACTTCACTTATAGCAGTTGCCTTTTCCAGTGTCTCCCAGTACTCAAGTACTCCTAGGACTTACAGGAACATGAACAATAATACAAAGAACATATTAACACTAGAAGGTAACAGGAGTGCAAGAAAATTCGGATTCAGCAATAGATAACTGGAACAGAATGATGCTGGTAATTAAATGATGAAACAAATGGATTATGGTAGTCAGATAATGAAGCAAATGGCTGATAGGGGTGATACGGTGAACAGATGTTTGAACAAACAAACAATATCTGACCCTGCAGTGGTTAGTACTTGCCAAATGTGGTTCAAGGAAGGACAACCAGTGAACTGGCAACTGGATATTGTATAGCCAAGGCTCATTGATGCGACAGAAGAGCAACTGTAGTAAAAAATAAATTGTGCATCACAGCTTGCTGCATATGAGGCTGTGTAGCCATAGACCAGTCCGAGGGCCCATTTTGACTCCTGGCCACCAAAAAAATCATCTACAATGAATATGTGAGCTCAGAACTAGACAATGGAGTAATGAAAGAAGGTGGCTTGGTCTGATGAATCACTTTGTGGATAGCTGGGTGTGCATGTGTGTCAGTTTTCTAGGGAAGAGAGTGCACATAATTCACTTTTGGAAGAAGGCAAGAAGGTGGAGACAGGGCTTTGGGCAATGTTCTGCTGAGAAACCTTAGGTCTTGGTATTCATGTGCATGCTACCACCTACAATCAACATTTCTGCTGATGAAGAACAACCCTTCATAGCAATGGTATTTCCAAATGGCAGTAGGCATTGGCCCATTTTTTACCGCACTGCAAAATTTGTTCAGTAATGATTTGAAAAGCATGACCCAGAGTTCAATGCATTGGTTTGGTATGAGGTGGACTTACACAAATCAATATTAGGGTACATTTACACGACCATGTGTAATCCTTTCCGTTTTGCTGTCCGCAAATGACGGAACTGTGTGTCCGCATTTTGCGGACGAATGACTTCTGTTTGTGTTCCATATGTCTTCTGTTTTTTACGATCAGCAAAAAACTGAAGAAAAAAAGAGAGAAAAAAAATATGAATTATTAAGGCCTTCAATAATACGGAAACGGATCAGCAAAGAAAAGGATGACATACGGAAACCATTGCGGATCCGTTGACTTGCATGGGGCTGCAGACCAATCTGTGTGGACAATAGTAGTACAAGCTCCATATTTTTGCAGACTAAAAATGCGGAAACACGGATGTGGACGTTGTCCCCACATTTTATTCACCCATAGGAAGGAATGGATCCACATCTATTCCACAAAATGCGGAACAGATGCGGATCGGACGCAGATAAAATTATACAGTCGTGTGAATGTACCCTTAGTAAGATGGTTTTAAATGGATTCTGTCAGCAAGATGCTGCATATAGTGCTGATTACATGTTATTGGAGGTCTTCTATAACATGTCCGAAATTTACCAGTATGTCATTTATGAATGCTGTAGTCTTGCTGAAAAAATGATGTGATATATATGCAAATCACCTGTGAAAAGAGCTCAAGGGGGTGTCTTAACCATCCCCTCCTAGCACCACTGACTTCATTCTGAGGATGCACCGCAATTTTGCCTGAGCGCTTTTACTTGTCACCTATGCGTCTCCCATCTCTTTGCTGGCATGGGCTTCATGGAAAGGACTGAGCATGCACCAACTTAAAAAAATAAAGCTGGCATATGTGTAGTAGTTTACATGAGATTGATGCCAGCATAGGGATGGAAGACCGCACAGGTGATTATGTGACAAGTAAAAGCGCTCATGCGAGATTATAGTGTGGCCTCAGAATGACGTCAGAGGAGCTAGGAGGGGACTTGAGGATGAGGGGAGGTGCTGGGCTCACTCGGAATGGGTGCGGCTGACAGGTAGGACAGCCCCTTGGGCTCTTTTCACAGCTGAGTTGCATATACAGTACAGACCAAAAGTTTGGACACACCTTCTCATTCAAAGAGTTTTCTTTATTTTCATGACTATGAAAATTGTAGATTCACACTGAAGGCATCAAAACTATGAATTAACACATGTGGAATTATATACATAACAAAAAAGTGTGAAACAACTGAAAATATGTCATATTCTAGGTTCTTCAAAGTAGCTAAGTTTTGCTTTGATTACTGCTTTGCACACTCTTGGCATTCTCTTGCTGAGATTCAAGAGGTAGTCACCTGAAATGGTTTTCACTTCACAGGTGTGCCCTGTCAGTTTTAATAAGTGGGATTTCTTGCCATATAAATGGGGTTGGGACCATCAGTTGCCTTGTGGAGAAGTCAGGTGGATACACAGCTGATAGTCCTACTGAATAGACTGTTAGAATTTGTATTATTGCAAGAAAAAAGCAGCTAAGTAAAGAAAAACGAGTGGCCATCATTACTTTAAGAAATGAAGGTCAGTCAGTCCGAAAAATTGGGAAAACTTTGAAAGTGTCCCCAAGTGCAGTCACAAAAACCATCAAGTGCTACAAAGAAACTGGCTCACATGCGGACCGCACCAGAAAAGGAAGACCAAGAGTCACCTCTGCTGCGGAGGATAAGTTCATCCGAGTCACCAGCCTCAGAAATCGCAGGTTAACAGCAGCTCAGATTAGAGACCAGGTCAATGCCACACAGAGTTCTAGCAGCAGACACATCTCTAGAACAACTGTTAAGAGTAGGGATGAGCGAACTCGAACTGTATAGTTCGGGTTCGTACCGAATTTTGGGGTGTCCGTGACACGGACCCGAACCCGGACATTTTCGTAAAAGTCCGGGTTCGGGTTCGGTGTTCGTCGCTTTCTTGGCGCTTTTGTGACGCTTTCTTGGCGCTTTTTGAAAGGCTGCAAAGCAGCCAATCAACAAGCGTCATACTACTTGCCCCAACAGGCCGTCACAGCCATGCCTACTATTGGCATGGCTGTGATTGGCCAGAGCACCATGTGACCCAGCCTCTATTTAAGCTGGAGTCACATAGCGCCGCCCGTCACTCTGCTCTGATTAGCGTAGGGAGAGGTTGCGGATGCGACAGTAGGGCGAGATTAGGCAGATTAACTCCTCCAAAGGACTTCACTTGATTAATCGATCGATCTGCAGCTGTGCATCATTGAGCTGCTGAAATTCAAATGCTCACTCACTGTTTTTAGGCTGCCCAGACCGTTTGTCAGTCACTTTTTTCTGGGGTGATCGGCGGCCATTTTGTGTCTTGTGCGGTGCTGCGACCAAGTGCATCCAAGCTGCGATCAAGTGCATTTAACCCTCAATGGTGTGGTTGTTTTTTGGCTAAAGCCTACATCAGGGTGAAGCTGTCACACCAAGTGCATTTAGCCAGCAATAGTCTGTTCATTTTTTGGCCATATACTAAATCAGGGGCAAGCTGCGCCTGTCACCAAGTGCATTTAACCCTCAATGGTGTGGTTGTTTTTTGGCTAAAGCCTACATCAGGGTGAAGCTGTCACACCAAGTGCATTTAACCAGCAATAGTCTGTTTATTTTTTGGCCATATACTACATCAGGGGCAAGCTGCGCCCGTCACCAAGTGCATTTAACCCTCAGTAGTGTGGTTGGTCAAGCTGTGACACCAAGTGCATTTAACCAGCAATAGTCTGTTCATTTTTTGGCCATATACTACATCAGGGGCAAGCTGCGCCCGTCACCAAGTGCATTTAACCCTCAGTAGTGTGGTTGGTCAAGCTATCACACCAAGTGCATTTAACCAGCAATAGTCTGTTCATTTTTTGGCCATATACTAAATCAGGGGCAAGCTGCGCCCGTCACCAAGTGCATTTAACCAGCAATAGTCTGTTCATTTTTTGGCCATATACTACATCAGGGGCAAGCTGCGCCCGCCACCAAGTGCATTTAACCCTCAGTAGTGTGGTTCGTCAAGCTGTGACACCAAGTGCATTTAACCAGCAATAGTCTGTTCATTTTTTGGCCATATACTACATCAGGGGCAAGCTGCGCCCGTCACCAAGTGCATTTAACCAGCAATAGTGTGGTTATTTTTTGGCCATATCCCAGTCTAATTCTGTCACTAAATCCATACCGGTCACCCAGCGCCTAAATACTAGGCCTCAAATTTATATCCCGCTAAATCTCTCGTTACCGCTGTCCTGTTGTGGCTGGGAAAGTTATTTAGTGTCCGTCAAAGCACATTTTTTGTTCTGGGTTGAAGTACAATTCCCAATTTAGCAATTTCATAATTTAGTGGTTCCTGCTATATCAGAGCTATTTGAAATCTATCCCTAAAAGGGTATATAATATTCAAGGTGCACATTGGGTCATTCAGAATAACTTCACACACACCCACTACTGTGTATTTCCAAGTCTAATTCTGTCACTAAACCCATACCTGTCACCCAGCGCCTAAATACTAGGCCTCAAATTTATATCCTGCTAAATCTCTCGTTACCGCTGTCCTGTTGTGGCTGGGAAAGTTATTTAGTGCCCGTCAAAGCACATTTTTTGTTCTGGGTTGAAGTACAATTCCCAATTTAGCAATTTCATAATTTAGTGGTTCCTGCTATATCAGAGCTATTTTAAATCTATCCCTAAAAGGGTATATAATATTCAAGGTGCACATTGGGTCATTCAGAATAACTTCACACACACCCGCTACTGTGTATTTCCAAGTCTAATTCTGTCACTAAACCCATACCTGTCACCCAGCGCCTAAATACTAGGCCTCAAATTTATATCCTGCTAAATCTCTCGTTACCGCTGTCCTGTTGTGGCTGGGAAAGTTATTTAGTGTCCGTCAAAGCACATTTTTTGTTCTGGGTTGAAATACAATTCCCAATTTAGCAATTTCATAATTTAGTGGTTTCTGCTATATCAGAGCTATTTGAAATCTATCCCTAAAAGGGTATATAATATTCAAGGTGCACATTGGGTCATTCAGAATAACTTCACACACACCCGCTACTGTGTATTTCCAAGTCTAATTCTGTCACTAAACCCATACCTGTCACCCAGCGCCTAAATACTAGGCCTCAAATTTATATCCTGCTAACTCTCTCGTTACCGCTGTCCTGTTGTGGCTGGGAAAGTTATTTAGTGTCCGTCAAAGCACATTTTTTGTTCTGGGTTGAAATACAATTCCCAATTTAGCAATTTCATAATTTAGTGGTTTCTGCTATATCAGAGCTATTTGAAATCTATCCCTAAAAGGGTATATAATATTCAAGGTGCACATTGGGTCATTCAGAATAACTTCACACACACCCGCTACTGTGTATTTCCAAGTCTAATTCTGTCACTAAACCCATACCTGTCACCCAGCGCCTAAATACTAGGCCTCAAATTTATATCCTGCTAAATCTCTCGTTACCGCTGTCCTGTTGTGGCTGGGAAAGTTATTTAGTGTCCGTCAAAGCACATTTTTTGTTCTGGGTTGAAATACAATTCCCAATTTAGCAATTTCATAATTTAGTGGTTTCTGCTATATCAGAGCTATTTGAAATCTATCCCTAAAAGGGTATATAATATTCAAGGTGCACATTGGGTCATTCAGAATAACTTCACACACACCCGCTACTGTGTATTTCCAAGTCTAATTCTGTCACTAAACCCATACCTGTCACCCAGCGCCTAAATACTAGGCCTCAAATTTATATCCTGCTAAATCTCTCGTTACCGCTGTCCTGTTGTGGCTGGGAAAGTTATTTAGTGTCCGTCAAAGCACATTTTTTGTTCTGGGTTGAAGTACAATTCCCAATTTAGCAATTTCATAATTTAGTGGTTTCCTGCTATATCAGAGCTATTTGAAATCTATCCCTAAAAGGGTATATAATATTCAAGGTGCACATTGGGTCATTCAGAATAACTTCACACACACCCGCTACTGTGTATTTCCAAGTCTAATTCTGTCACTAAACCCATACCTGTCACCCAGCGCCTAAATACTAGGCCTCAAATTTATATCCTGCTAAATCTCTCGTTACCGCTGTCCTGTTGTGGCTGGGAAAGTTATTTAGTGTCCGTCAAAGCACATTTTTTGTTCTGGGTTGAAGTACAATTCCCAATTTAGCAATTTCATAATTTAGTGGTTTCCTGCTATATCAGAGCTATTTGAAATCTATCCCTAAAAGGGTATATAATATTCAAGGTGCACATTGGGTCATTCAGAATAACTTCACACACACCCGCTACTGTGTATTTCCAAGTCTAATTCTGTCACTAAACCCATACCTGTCACCCAGCGCCTAAATACTAGGCCTCAAATTTATATCCTGCTAAATCTCTCGTTACCGCTGTCCTGTTGTGGCTGGGAAAGTTATTTAGTGTCCGTCAAAGCACATTTTTTGTTCTGGGTTGAAATACAATTCCCAATTTAACAATTTCATAATTTAGTGGTTTCTGCTATATCAGAGCTATTTGAAATCTATCCCTAAAAGGGTATATAATATTCAAGGTGCACATTGGGTCATTCAGAATAACTTCACACACACGCTACTGTGCATTTCCAAGTCTAATTCTGTTAGTAAATCCATACCGGTCACCCAGCGCCTAAATACTAGGCCTCAAATTTATATCCCGCTGAATTTGAATACAATACATTGGGCCAAATAATATTTTTGTTGTTGTGGTGAACCATAACAATGAGAAAAACATCTAGTAAGGGACGCGGACGTGGACATGGTCGTGGTGGTGTTAGTGGACCCTCTGGTGCTGGGAGAGGACGTGGCCGTTCTGCCACATCCACACGTCCTAGTGTACCAACTACCTCAGGTCCCAGTAGCCGCCAGAATTTACAGCGATATATGGTGGGGCCCAATGCCGTTCTAAGGATGGTAAGGCCTGAGCAGGTACAGGCATTAGTCAATTGGGTGGCCGACAGTGGATCCAGCACGTTCACATTATCTCCCACCCAGTCTTCTGCAGAAAGCGCACAGATGGCGCCTGAAAACCAACCCCATCAGTCTGTCACATCACCCCCATGCATACCAGGGAAACTGTCTCAGCCTCAAGTTATGCAGCAGTCTCTTATGCTGTTTGAAGACTCCGCTGGCAGGGTTTCCCAAGGGCATCCACCTAGCCCTTCCCCAGCGGTGAAAGATATAGAATGCACTGACGCACAACCACTTATGTTTCCTGATGATGAGGACATGGGAATACCACCTCAGCATGTCTCTGATGATGACGAAACACAGGTGCCAACTGCTGCGTCTTTCTGCAGTGTGCAGACTGAACAGGAGGTCAGGGATCAAGACTGGGTGGAAGACGATGCAGGGGATGATGAGGTCCTAGACCCCACATGGAATGAAGGTCGTGCCACTGACTTTCACAGTTCGGAGGAAGAGGCAGTGGTGAGACCGAGCCAACAGCGTAGCAAAAGAGGGAGCAGTGGGCAAAAGCAGAACACCCGCCGCCAAGAGACTCCGCCTGCTACTGCCCGCCGCCATCTGGGACCGAGCACCCCAAAGGCAGCTTCAAGGAGTTCCCTGGCATGGCACTTCTTCAAACAATGTGCTGACGACAAGACCCGGGTGGTTTGCACGCTGTGCCATCAGAGCCTTAAGCGAGGCATTAACGTTCTGAACCTGAGCACAACCTGCATGACCAGGCACCTGCATGCAAAGCATGAACTGCAGTGGAGTAAACACCTTAAAACCAAGGAAGTCACTCAGGCTCCCCCTGCTACCTCTTCTGCTGCTGCCGCCTCGGCCTCTTCTGCTGCTGCCGCCTCGGCCTCTTCCTCCGCCTCTGGAGGAACGTTGGCACCTGCCGCCCAGCAAACAGGGGATGTACCACCAACACCACCACCACCACCTCCGTCACCAAGCGTCTCAACCATGTCACACGGCAGCGTTCAGCTCTCCATCTCACAAACATTTGAGAGAAAGCGTAAATTCCCACCTAGCCACCCTCGATCCCTGGCCCTGAATGCCAGCATTTCTAAACTACTGGCCTATGAAATGCTGTCATTTAGGCTGGTGGACACAGACAGCTTCAAACAGCTCATGTCGCTTGCTGTCCCACAGTATGTTGTTCCCAGCCGCCACTACTTCTCCAAGAGAGCCGTGCCTTCCCTGCACAACCAAGTATCCTATAAAATCAAGTGTGCACTGCGCAACGCCATCTGTGGCAAGGTCCACCTAACCACAGATACGTGGGCCAGTAAGCACGGCCAGGGATGCTATATCTCCCTAACTGCACACTGGGTAAATGTAGTGGCAGCTGGGCCCCAGGCGGAGAGCTGTTTGGCGCACGTCCTTCCGCCGCCAAGGATCGCAGGGCAACATTCTTTGCCTCCTGTTGCCACCTCCTCCTTCTCGGCTTCCTCCTCCTCTTCTTCCACCTGCTCATCCAGTCAGCCACACACCTTCACCACCAACTTCAGCACAGCCCGGGGTAAACGTCAGCAGGCCATTCTGAAACTCATATGTTTGGGGGACAGGCCCCACACCGCACAGGAGTTGTGGCGGGGTATAGAACAACAGACCGACGAGTGGTTGCTGCCGGTGAGCCTCAAGCCCGGCCTGGTGGTGTGCGATAATGGGCGAAATCTCGTTGCAGCTCTGGGACTAGCCAATTTGACGCACATCCCTTGCTTGGCGCATGTGCTGAATTTGGTGGTGCAGAAGTTCATTCACAACTACCCCGACATGTCAGAGCTGCTGCATAAAGTGCGGGCCGTCTGTTCGCGCTTCTGGCGTTCACATCCTGCTGCTGCTCGCCTGTCTGCGCTACAGCGTAACTTCGGCCTTCCCGCTCACCGCCTCATATGCGACGTGCCCACCAGGTGGAACTCCACCTTGCACATGCTGGACAGACTGTGCGAGCAGCAGCAGGCCATAGTGGAGTTTCAGCTGCAGCACGCACGGGTCAGTCGCACTACAGAACAGCACCACTTCACCACCAATGACTGGGCCTCCATGCGAGACCTGTGTGCCCTGTTGCGCTGTTTCGAGTACTCCACCAACATGGCCAGTGGCGATGACGCCGTTATCAGCGTTACAATACTACTTCTATGTCTCCTTGAGAAAACACTTAGGGCGATGATGCAAGAGGAGGTGGCCCAGGAGGAGGAGGAGGAGGAGGAGGAAGAGGGGTCATTTTTAGCACTTTCAGGCCAGTCTCTTCGAAGTGACTCAGAGGGAGGTTTTTGGCAACAGCAGAGGCCAGGTACAAATGTGGCCAGACAGGGCCCACTACTGGAGGACGAGGAGGACGAGGATGAGGAGGAGGTGGAGGAGGATGAGGATGAGGATGAAGCATGGTCACAGCGGGGTGGCACCCAACGCAGCTCGGGTCCATCACTGGTGCGTGGCTGGGGGGAAAGGCAGGACGATGACGATACGCCTCCCACAGAGGACAGCTTGTCCTTACCCCTGGGCAGCCTGGCACACATGAGCGACTACATGCTGCAGTGCCTGCGCAACGACAGCAGAGTTGCCCACATTTTAACCTGTGCGGACTACTGGGTTGCCACCCTGCTGGATCCACGCTACAAAGACAATGTGCCCACCTTACTTCCTGCACTGGAGCGTGATAGGAAGATGCGCGAGTACAAGCGCACGTTGGTAGACGCGCTACTGAGAGCATTCCCAAATGTCACAGGGGAACAAGTGGAAGCCCAAGGCCAAGGCAGAGGAGGAGCAAGAGGTCGCCAAGGCAGCTGTGTCAATGCCAGCTCCTTTGAGGGCAGGGTTAGCATGGCAGAGATGTGGAAAACTTTTGTCAACACGCCACAGCTAACTGCACCACCACCTGATACGCAACGTGTTAGCAGGAGGCAACATTTCACTAACATGGTGGAACAGTACGTGTGCACACCCCTCCACGTACTGACTGATGGTTCGGCCCCATTCAACTTCTGGGTCTCTAAATTGTCCACGTGGCCAGAGCTAGCCTTTTATGCCTTGGAGGTGCTGGCCTGCCCGGCGGCCAGCGTTTTGTCTGAACGTGTATTCAGCACGGCAGGGGGCGTCATTACAGACAAACGCAGCCGCCTGTCTACAGCCAATGTGGACAAGCTGACGTTCATAAAAATGAACCAGGCATGGATCCCACAGGATCTGTCCGTCCCTTGTCCAGATTAGACATTAACTACCTCCCCATAACCATATATTATTGGACTCCAGGGCACTTCCTCATTCAATCCTATTTTTATTTTCATTTTACCATTATATTGCGAGGCTACCCAAAGTTGAATGAACCTCTCCTGTGTCTGGGTGCCGGGGCCTAAATATATGCCAAAGGACTGTTCCAATGTTGGGTGACGTGAAGCCTGATTCTCTGCTATGACATGCAGAATGATTCTCTGCTGACATGAAGCCAGATTGTCTGTTACGGGACCTCTCTCCTCTGCCTGTGTGCTGGGCCTAAATATATGCCAATGGACTGTTGCAGTGGTGGCTGACGTGAAGCCTCATTCTCTGCTATGACATGCAGACTAATTCTCTGCTGACATGAAGACAGATTCTCTGTTACGGGACCTCCCTCCTCTGCCTGGGTGCTGGGCCTAAATATATGCCAATGGACTGTTGCAGTGGTGGCTGACGTGAAGCCTCATTCTCTGCTATGACATGCAGACTGATTCTCTGCTGACATGAAGACAGATTCTCTGTTACGGGACCTCCCTCCTCTGCCTGGGTGTGTGCTGGGCCTAAATATATGCCAATGGACTGTTGCAGTGGTGGCTGACGTGAAGCCTGATTCTCTGCTATGACATGCAGACTGATTCTCTGCTGACATGAAGCCAGATTCTCTGTTACGGGACCTCCCTCCTCTGCCTGTGTGTGTGCTGGGCCTAAATATATGCCAATGGACTGTTGCAGTGGTGGCTGACGTGAAGCCTCATTCTCTGCTATGACATGCAGACTGATTCTCTGCTGACATGAAGCCAGATTCTCTGTTACGGGACCTCTCTCCTCTGCCTGTGTGTGTGCTGGGCCTAAATATATGCCAATGGACTGTTGCAGTGGTGGCTGACGTGAAGCCTCATTCTCTGCTATGACATGCAGACTAATTCTCTGCTGACATGAAGACAGATTCTCTGTTACGGGACCTCTCTCCTCTGCCTATGTGTGTGCTGGGCCTAAATATATGCCAATGGACTGTTGCAGTGGTGGCTGACGTGAAGCCTGATTCTCTGCTATGACATGCAGACTGATTCTCTGCTGACATGAAGCCAGATTCTCTGTTACGGGACCTCCCTCCTCTGCCTGTGTGTGTGCTGGGCCTAAATATATGCCAATGGACTGTTGCAGTGGTGGCTGACGTGAAGCCTGATTCTCTGCTATGATATGAAGACTGATTCTCTGCTGACATGAAGCCAGATTGTCTGTTACGGGACCTCTCTCCTCTGCCTGGGTGCTGGGCCTAAATATATGCCAATGGACTGTTGCAGTGGTGGCTGACGTGAAGCCTCATTCTCTGCTATGACATGCAGACTGATTCTCTGCTGACATGAAGCCAGATTCTCTGTTACGGGACCTCCCTCCTCTGCCTGTGTGTGTGCTGGGCCTAAATATATGCCAATGGACTGTTGCAGTGGTGGCTGACGTGAAGCCTGATTCTCTGCTATGACATGCAGACTGATTCTCTGCTGACATGAAGACAGATTCTCTGTTACGGGACCTCCCTCCTCTGCCTGGGTGTGTGCTGGGCCTAAATATATGCCAATGGACTGTTGCAGTGGTGGCTGACGTGAAGCCTCATTCTCTGCTATGACATGCAGACTGATTCTCTGCTGACATGAAGCCAGATTCTCTGTTACGGGACCTCTCTCCTCTGCCTGTGTGTGTGCTGGGCCTAAATATATGCCAATGGACTGTTGCAGTGGTGGCTGACGTGAAGCCTCATTCTCTGCTATGACATGCAGACTGATTCTCTGCTGACATGAAGCCAGATTGTCTGTTACGGGACCTCTCTCCTCTGCCTGTGTGTGTGCTGGGCCTAAATATATGCCAATGGACTGTTGCAGTGGTGGCTGACGTGAAGCCTCATTCTCTGCTATGACATGCAGACTAATTCTCTGCTGACATGAAGACAGATTCTCTGTTACGGGACCTCTCTCCTCTGCCTGTGTGTGTGCTGGGCCTAAATATATGCCAATGGACTGTTGCAGTGGTGGCTGACGTGAAGCCTGATTCTCTGCTATGACATGCAGACTGATTCTCTGCTGACATGAAGCCAGATTCTCTGTTACGGGACCTCCCTCCTCTGCCTGTGTGTGTGCTGGGCCTAAATATATGCCAATGGACTGTTGCAGTGGTGGCTGACGTGAAGCCTCATTCTCTGCTATGACATGCAGACTGATTCTCTGCTGACATGAAGCCAGATTCTCTGTTACGGGACCTCTCTCCTCTGCCTGTGTGTGTGCTGGGCCTAAATATATGCCAATGGACTGTTGCAGTGGTGGCTGACGTGAAGCCTGATTCTCTGCTATGACATGCAGACTGATTCTCTGCTGACATGAAGACAGATTCTCTGTTACGGGACCTCCCTCCTCTGCCTGGGTGTGTGCTGGGCCTAAATATATGCCAATGGACTGTTGCAGTGGTGGCTGACGTGAAGCCTCATTCTCTGCTATGACATGCAGACTGATTCTCTGCTGACATGAAGCCAGATTCTCTGTTACGGGACCTCCCTCCTCTGCCTGGGTGCTGGGCCTAAATATATGCCAATGGACTGTTGCAGTGGTGGCTGACGTGAAGCCTCATTCTCTGCTATGACATGCAGACTAATTCTCTGCTGACATGAAGCCAGATTCTCTGTTACGGGACCTCTCTCCTCTGCCTGGGTGCTGGGCCTAAATTTATGAAAATGGACTCTTACAGTGGTGGGTGACGTGAAGCCAGATTCTCTGCTATGGGACCTCTCTCCAATTGATTTTGGTTAATTTTTATTTATTTAATTTTTATTTTAATTCATTTCCCTATCCACATTTGTTTGCAGGGGATTTACCTACATGTTGCTGCCTTTTGCAGCCCTCTAGCTCTTTCCTGGGCTGTTTTACAGCCTTTTTAGTGCCGAAAAGTTCGGGTCCCCATTGACTTCAATGGGGTTCGGGTTCGGGACGAAGTTCGGGTCGGGTTCGGATCCCGAACCCGAACATTTCCGGGATGTTCGGCCGAACTTCTCGAACCCGAACATCCAGGTGTTCGCTCAACTCTAGTTAAGAGGAGACTATGTGAATCAGGCCTTCATGGTAGAATATCTGCTAGGAAACCACTGCTAAGGACAGGCAACAAGAGACTTGTTTGGGCTAACACAAGGAATGGACATTAGACCAGTGGAAATCTGTGCTTTGGTCTGATGAGTCAAAATTTGAGATCTTTGGTTCCAACCACCGTGTCTTTGTGCGACGCAGAAAAGGTTGGATGGATTCTACATGCCTGGTTCCCACCGTGAAGCATGGAGGAGGAGGTGTGATGGTGTGGGGGTGCTTTGCTGGTGACACTGTTGGGGATTTATTCAAAATTGAAGGCATACTGAACCAGCATGGCTACCACAGCATCTTGCAGCGGCATGCTATTCCATCCGGTTTGCGTTTAGTTGGACCATCATTTATTTTTCAACAGGACAATGACCCCGAACACACCTCCAGGCTGTGTAAGGGCTATTTGACCATGAAGGAGAGTGATGGGGTGCTACACCAGATGACCTGGCCTCCACAGTTAACCGACCTGAACCCAATCGAGATGGTTTGGGGTGTGCTGGACCGCAGAGTGAAGGCAAAAGGGCCAACAAGTGCTAAGCATCTCTGGGAACTCCTTCAAGACTGTTGGAAAACCCTTTCAGGTGACTACCTCTTGAAGCTCATCAAGAGAATGCCAAGAGTGTGCAAAGCAGTAATCAAAGCAAAAGGTGGCTACTTTGAAGAACCTAGAATATGACATATTTTCAGTTGTTTAACACCTTTTTTGTTATGTATATAATTCCACATGTGTTATTTCATAGTTTTGAAGCCTTCAGTGTGAATATACAATTTTCATAGTCATGAAAATAAAGAAAACTCTTTGAATGAGAAGGTGTCTCCAAACATTTGGTCTGTACTGTATAACATCGTTTTTTTTTTCCGAAAAACGATAGCATTTCTAAGTTACATACTGGTATATTTCTGACATGCTATAAGAGACCTTTAATAACATGTGATCAGGTCTATATGCAGCATCTTGCTGACAGAATCCCTTTAAAGTTATTGCTGATTGGTGTACAATACCCAATAGAGAGAATATGAATGCTTATGTGCAGTACTACAGCTACATCCCAGAAGCCTGTAGGCACAGATTGTCAGGCTCCTTGGACTCCTCTAATCAAGAAGGCCACAATTTAAGACAAAATAATTTTTCAGGAATATTATGTTTTTTTTTTCTTTCAGTTTGGACTCTCCTGACCCGTTTTTCACTGTGTATACAAATCACTCTGGTTTGTTTCCATCCTGTATGTAGCACCTTATGTTGGGATATCCAACGTTCCTCCTATCTATCTACATAGGCACTCCTCTATCACTCCTCACAGGAAATAAGAAAGAGCTTACATGGTCATGTGACCACAACCCAGAACAGAAGATAGGAGCTAGCTACTGTATAAAGGTAAAAGAGATATGTTGCAAAATTACAGCTACCTTCGAAAATAGGATTATTTTAAAGGATTTTGATCCAAAGTAGAAAACTCTTTAATGTATGGCTTTAGAAAACTACTCTTAAAAAATAAAGCAGATAACATTGCACAACATCTAGCACCCTCTGCACCTTTCCCCATGTCCCTTTGTGGGTATCCTCCTCTAAAGTACACTGTCTCACTTTGAACTGACTAGAGTTTTTAGTGGTGACAGAAGTAACATGCTAGTTCTATTGTTTGCATGTGTAATGGTGTGATGCCATACGTTTTTTGTTTGCTGTCTGCATGCCAGCTTTATGGATGTGCACCTGTGACTTTGGACTTACTAGTCTAAATTTTCTTGTAGAAGTAACATGCTGTCGTTATTGCTAGTTTTCGGGTTGTCACCAATAATGGCGCTGCAGCATCCGATTGCCAGGGGAACCTTATCCGCTCTGTGACCTGCTCTGACATCAGAGCACTGGGCCAATGATGAGGTGCGCCGGGGCTCCAAGCATCAGGACACTCAACCAGCAGCTCCTGGCTCTTTACTTTCTGTCATGTTGGTATTCTCGTTTGCCTCTGGCATTTTTTGTACCTTATTGTCCAACAGGCCCTTTTCCATACTCCTATTCTCTTAGCGTTTGTCTGTTTATTTTACCTGTTTGTGTGTTGCCCTCACACGTATTTCAGAATAGAGACTGCGGCCCAGTTGTGGGGTCACTGCCGTGGGTGCGAGTAGGTAGGGATAGTGGGTACGGGAAGATTTAGGGCAAGGTAGTCACCTTATCCTGACAGTGATGCTTTGTAGAAATCATGCTATGTCACCTTTCATGCAATACACTTTGTACACCAGCAGATGTGATACAGTTGGCAATGTTTGGTAACAGAAATGGGACTTACCATTCCCTTCCTTCCCTCTTGTTAGGAGTGGTCTGGTTGACTTCCTGCCAAGGGTTGGGCTGAGATAGTTAGAGTGAATTAGAAGTAAGTGAGTGAGGAGTGATAGAGCATACAATCCATCTCCCTCTCCTCCAGGCCAGGTGGACCACAGAGGTGGCTCACCTAGGAGAACATCATTGCCCCAGGAAGACTGCATAATCCTAGGTCATGTAATATTTGTAAGCTATGGCATATTTCAGGTATTAGAGTGATCAAGCAACCAAGTTATCAAGACTCTGCGGCAAAGTGGTGGGTAACACATTCAGACACCAGTGGACACTTACAGGTGCCAGAGTAAAGCTATAGTAAAAGAAATCCAGAGAGAGACAGCATTAGCAAGCAAATTTATGAGTGTCATCTTTGCCGCATTGCCAGCCACAGGGCACCGTGGCACTAAGGCATCTCATAGGGAACACTGCCACTCCCATCCTCTCCACCTGCTCCTCCAGGGTTTGCTGCATATGGCTTATATCTGCAGGAAAAATTGACATGCTGGGGAGTTAAAATCCACCCTGCAGGTCAGATTATACTACACATTTTTTTTTAGAAGCTTTAAATCTGCAACAAGCCAGTCCTCAGGGGTAGAACACGTGAGGTTCACGGTGGGCCGAAGTGTACAAGCAGTTCATCGGTTACTCACGGTTTAGCAGACGCCTCCCTGGGCCAGCAGTGCAGTGAAGGGGAGAACAGCACTGGATTTTACGGGGCACACTGTATTACAGGGGACACCGGCTAGGTGGTGATCGAGGTGCCCTTGATGGTGAATGGGTGCTGGGTGCTTGTGCGGCTGGGCTCCTGGTTTAGGTATTGTCGTGATGTCAGCACCTTGATGGTACAAAATGTTGAGAGTGGTAGTAGTATGACGTTAGAAGAATGAGGCAGGTTTAAATACAACTGTAAACTTTACTATAACCAGGTTCTTGATAACAGTTTACACAGATGCACATGCAAGTTGGATGTGATTAATCCAATTAACAGGCTGTGCTGGTAGTAATGTGTCAGGTTAGGGTAGTTAGTTATGTACTCACTGATCTTCAGCTCTTTGCCTTGCTTTAGTCTTAGTTAAGGTAGTTCAAGTCCTCATCTTCTACACACAAGCGATGCAACAGAAATCGTATCTGTCCTTAGAATAAGGCCGAATGCACACAACCGTTTTTCACGGCCGTGAGCAGTAGGTGGAACCACGGGCTGGATTCCTGCTGAGAGCATGAGCGCACGGCGTCATTGGTTTCTATGATGCCGTGCACTCCCTGCTGCCGCCGCAATGCAGTAATACACTGGTATAGATCATACCAGTTTATAACAGTATTGCGGCGGCAGCAGGGAGCGCACGGCGTCATAGCAACCAATGACGCCGTGCGCTCCTGCTCTGAGCAGGAATCCAGCCCGTGGTTCCACGGACTGCTCACGGCCGTGTAAAACGGCCGTGTGCATTCGGCCTAGCGGTGAGGGTGCCAGAAGCTCATAAGTCCTTCACCTATATACAAAGGCCCCTAGAGCCCAGAATAATGGCTTTGTCCTTCCTTTGTCTTTGTCTACTGATAAACTTGACCGAGATTCACTTGCTACTCCTGAGGAGTGGATGGTAGAATAGAGACTTTTCCTCTGCATGACTTCCTGGCCTGGTACTGAGATCCAACTATGGAGAGAGGAGCTGAAAGGAAAGGAGACTTCTCCTACCTCCTCCACACTCCTGTACTCAACCATTACATCTTTCCAACTCCCTAACTAGGCTGAACTGTCCTATATATACTGTGGTGCTACCCCATCTACTGGTGAGATGTATGTGGTGCACCTGACAGCCTGGTAAAAAGGGATTTCACATGATAATACAATACGTATCCTCTTGACTGGCACTGTGAAATGCTGTGGATCAATAGATCAGTGGGGGTCCAACTCCTGGAGCTTGGCTGCACCAGAACTAAGCATCAGAACAGGACAACTCTGCAGATTGTGTAGTGGCAAGTCTTGGTTACTGCAGCGCTGCTCCCATTCAAGTGCACCCCACCATCTGAAATTGACAAGCCCCCTATTTGTCTAAAATAAAAAATCATATTATTCTCACCCCTTCCTCTAGCATCATTATCTGCGCTGCTGATCTGGTCCTCCTGCTGTTGCTACAAATTACAGCAGTGATGTGCCAGTATACAGCATGTGACTGCTGCAGCCAGTCACAGTCCTCAGCAGTCTACCCTTGAAGATAATGATTGGCTGCATCGGTCACATGCAGTTCACCTGCACGTCACTGTGCATTTCACCTACATTGTGCTGTGCAAGTGTGCATCACGTCACCACTGCAGCCAGTTACTATCCACATTTCAGGAGCAATATGGGGGCCCTGAGTGGCTACAGATTTAATCATTTATTGCCATCTGATAGATGTCCTTATTTAAAACAGCAATTGTATCAGAACTGATAATTTGTGCCATTTTCTAGGCACGATAATCTTAGCAGCGTTTAGGAAGTAGAATGGATGTCGGAAAAATAATGGATGTATGAAATCTATAAAATGTATAACTTTAAGAAACGTAAATGGACAATAGCTCAGAACATCCAGAAGTTTGAAAACATTTGGACTAAATGGACAGAGTACATGATAGCATTAAACAATTGTAACCTGTCCCATACTTGATGATATGACAAAACTGTTATCTCTCTCAACTGCACTCTGTGTTGTGCTTATGCTTACTGTATTATTTCTCATTATTTGATAATATGACTGGCATTCCCCCCTCCCTCCCCCCCTACTCTCTCCCCCCCCACCCTCACATCCGTTTTCCATGTTTAAAACACATCTTTGTACCAAATAATATATATTCATTTTTGAATATGTAAGAATGTAGTTACTTTTTCTAAATTACTTGTGGAGTAATGTAACTCCATTGTTTGTTAAATATACAATATCTCCTTTGACCACCTCAGCTCCCCTAGCTTAAACACCCTTAATGACCAGGCCACTTTTTACAATTCTGCACTACACTACTTTCACAGTTTATTGCTCGGTCATGCAACTTACCACCCAAATGAATTTTACCTCCTTTTCTTCTCACTAATAGAGCTTTCATTTGGTGGTATTTCATTGCTGCTGACATTTTAACTTTTTTTGTTATTAATCAAAATGTAACTAAATTTTTGCAAAAAAATGACATTTTTCACTTTCAGTTGTAAATTTTTTCTAAAAAAACGACATCTATATATACATTTTTCTCTAAATTTATTGTTCTACATGTCTTTGATAAAAAAAATGTTTGGGTAAAAAAAAATAATGGTTTGGGTAGAAGTTATAGCATTTACAAACTATGGTACAAAAATGTGAATTTCCGCTTTTTGAAGCAGCTCTGACTTTCTGAGCACCTGTCATGTTTCCTGAGGTTCTACAATGCCCAGACAGTAGAAAACCCTGACAAATAACCCCATTTCGTAAAGTAGACACCCTAAGGTATTCGCTGATGGGCATAGTGAGTTCATAGAACTTTTTATTTTTATCACAAGTTAGTGGAAAATGATGAATTTTTTTTTTTCCTTTACAGTCTCATATTCCACTAACTTGTGACAAAAAAATAGGGTAGTTATACTGCCCTAGCATTTTAGGGGTCCAAATGCATGCAAAGTAGTTTGAAATCAAAATCTGTAACAAATGGCCGGCGAAATCCGAAAGGTGCTCTTTGGAATGTGGGCCCCTTTGCCCACCTAGGCTTGCTAAAAAGTATCACACATGTGGTATCGCCGTACTCAGGAGAAGTTGGAGAATGTGTTTTGGGGTTTCATTTTACATATGCCCATGCTGGGTGAGATAAATATCTCGGCAAAAGACAACTTTTCCAATTTTTTTATTCAAAGTTGGCATTTGACCAAGATATTTATCTCACCCAGCATGGGTATATGTAAAATGACACCCCAAAACACATTGCCCAACTTCTTCTGAGTATGGCGATACCACATGTGTGACACTTATTTGCAGCCTAGATGCGCAAAGGGGCCCAAATCCCTTTTAGGAGGGCATTTTTAGACATTTGGATCCCAGACTTTTTCTCACGCTTTAGGGACCCTAAAATGCCAGGGCAGTATAAATACCCCACATGTGACCCCATTTTGGAAAGAAGACATCCAAAGTTTTTAAATGAGGGGCATGGCAAGTTCATATAATTTTTTTTTTCTGGCACAAGTTAGCGGAAATTGATTTTTTTAGTTTTTTCTCACAAAGTCTCCCTTTCCGCTAATGTGGGACAAAAATTTCAATCTTTCATGGACTCAATATGCCCCTCACGGAATACCTTGGGGTGTCTTCTTTCCGAAATGGGGTCACATGTGGTGTATTTATACTGCCCTGGCATTTTAGGGGCCCTAAAGCGTGAGAAGAAGTCTGGAATATAAATGTCTAAAATTTTACGGATTTGGATTCCGTGAGGGGTATGGTGAGTTCATGTGAGATTTTTTTTTTTGACATAAGTTAGTGGAACATGAGATTTTGTAAGGAAAAAATAAAATAAAAAAAATAATCAATTTCCGCTAACTTGTGCCCAAAAAATGTCTGAATGGAGCCTTACAGGGGGGTGATCAATGACAGGGGGTGACCAGGGAGTCTATATGGGGTGATCACCACCCTGTCATTGATAACCCCCCAGTAAGGCTCCATTTAGACGTCCGTATGCGTTTTGCGGATCCGATCCATGGATGCGTGGATCCGTAAAACACATACGGACATCTGAATGGAGCCTTACAGGGGGGTGATCAATGACAGGGGGGTGATCAATGACAGTGGGGTGATCAGGGAGTCTATATGGGGTGATCAGGGGTTCATAAGGGGTTAATAAGTGACAGGGGGGTGTAGTGTAGTGTGGTGATTGATGCTACTTATTACTGAGCTGCCTGTGTCCTCTGGTGGTCGATCCAAGCAAAAGGGACCACCAGAGGACCAGATAGCAGGTATATCCACTCACTTACCTTCCGATCCTGTGAACGCGCGCGCCTGTGTGCGCGCGTTCACAGGAAATCTCGCGTCTCGCGAGATGACGCACGGATGCGTCCAGGAGGAATGAATCGACAGCCGCCAGGACGCATCCGTGCATTAGGCGGTCGGAAAGGAGTTAAATAAACAAAAATTAGAAGAACTGATAATTTGTGTTATAGGCCTGAGGGGTGGGGCAATTTTCTGAGGGGGGAATTTTCTTTTTTTCATTCTTTGTATCTTGGTGTTGTGCTGTGCCTATCAGGCCCTGCACTAGGTGTAACACAAAGCATCAATTTGAACCAAATTTTTGGATTCCTTACCTTTCTTCCTTGCCACCAATCAGCCTTTAGCTGTGAGCCCAGTCTTTTTATTCCTGCAAATATGACATGCTAGACCATGAGTGCTACTTCCGAGCAGCCCTGCTGTTTTTCCCATGCTGTACCCTGTGATCTACACTTTAGTTACTACAAAACACCAGTCAGTAAGTACTACTGCAGTGTCATTTGCTCAGTTGTACTTTACATGCCAGTGGGTATTTGCCATGATATGTTTTAAGTTTTTATGTATTTTTACTTGATATAGAATAAGAACGGTTTAGTACTGGATATTCTGATTTGATGACAATGCAACTAATGAGATTCTCACCAATCCAAGGGCTGCAGGCCTCATTACAACAGCCCATTCACAGATATTCCCTGCACATGGTCCAACCTTCCCCATCATAGCATGAAATAGCAATACAGCCCAAATCATGGGAAAATTGCCATGCAGAAAAGGTGATGGGTGAGGGCCTGACCGGACAAATCCCTTCTGATCATGTAGTAATATGCCATCACTTCTTGGGATGGGAATATCCGTTGAATAATAAGTATGTTTTGAAAATCATTTGTATATGTTGACAAATAAAAAGTATAATAATTGTTTTAAAAATTTATATTCTGGCCATGCCAGCCATTAGACATTTCTCCTGATATCTTCTGTCCTAAGGGACTTTGTGTTAAACTGCGGCACTCGATTAAATGAAAGTCTAAGTCTGAAGACTTTTAACCACAATCTTCTATTTTCCTGACTTGTGTTTGTACACACAGAAACCTTTGGAGAATTATAATTGAATTCTTGTGATTATCAGAGTAAGAATGTATTTTCATCATGACTTTATGCTTACATAATAGAATAAGAGAAATAAGAACATAGACTTATTTACCCCTGTGCCAAGTCACGTCTGAGTAGTCTGGTTTTTCCTAACCTCTAAAGCTGCACTGATCTGGAGAATAAAGTCGGGATGTATAGAGTTGTGGTAAATGTATGAAAATATAAATTATTCTGGGCTCTAGTTCTAATACATCACTTCATTGTCTTTTGAATTCTAAAAGAGTCAAGAAGCTTCTGGCATATACATGTCATGGAGACATATTGAGTCTCATTGTTGAGATCTTCACCAAGTTGTAGAAAAAAGGGGTATAGGTGCTTTTCCCATGTGCCGTTTGGCAGATAGGAGTGCTGCAAAAATGCAGTAAACTCATACCGTATTTAACATGATTTTCTCTTTATGTATGTGCTTTGGGAACCAATGTATGTCCCTTCATACCTTTCAAAGCCTGTGTGTTTTTGCATATTCTGAGAACCAATTTTCAGAATTGGTGATTGTAACTGACTGCTGAATAATGGTTTCCATGGTCCCCTGATAGATATAGATGCTGCAGAACTTTTAGGAATTGACACAGAAAAAGGAACATATACTCAGTCCCTCATCCGTTTGACATTTTTCCAGCATTTTATAGAAGTCTCTGCATCCTAAGTTTAACGACCTCTGCCACCTGAAGTGACATTTTGGAGGACTTTACCGCCTTACTTATGCATACTGGGGAGGACTCATGTGAGAAGTAAATACATAATAGGGAGGATGTATTCAGTCACCATATTAAGAGTGGTGAGAGAGAAAGAAGGGGTGGAACGGATAAGGAAAAGAAAAAGATAAAAAGTAGCACTTTTATGAGATGAAAATTTTGGCAGAGGGATAAAGAAAACAGGAGACTTTTTCTTGCAACATAGATAATTAGATAACAAAGTTGGAGACTAGTGATGAGCAGCAGGGGCAATATTCGAATTTGCCATATATCACTAATATTTAGGCGTAAATTTGTCAAATATTAGTGATTTTGTGATATTCTTTTCGATTACGCTATTATGCATGCACGCACTATTAGCTACATAAGTGATGAAAATTGTTGGAAACAACTTGGAAACAACTTTCGAGATAGTGAGGAAGAACTCCTGATCAAGGTAAGTAATTGTACATTACAGCACTGTTTTAGATTAAAACTCCATGCTTGTAATATGTAAAGGGGGAATATTAATCACCAATATTTATGCAAATATCGATAAATTAATATTCATAAATAGGAGGCGCTATCTATTAATGACTCCGCCTATTTATACCTTTATATAACAACAATACAATACTTTGCCTTACACTAATCACTTACACATCGTTAATAACAACACGTTACACACATAGTTGTACATAAAACACAGTATTTATTAAAACCTAATACACTAAGCATGCAATACACTAACAATACAGCACTAAATATACAGTACTCAACTACACTACACGTTCCCAAATTCCACCCATAAACTAACTATACAGTTCACACATACACATATTAACAGCCCACCCACCTGGCTCTATTTACTATCCCTATGGGGTACGACGAGGGTTAACAGTGGTCTTACAGGGGTGTAAGCAGACCACAAACACAAGTAGATCAGGGAAGGGTTAACAATGGGGGTGATCAGGGCTGTACAGCAATGCAGGGGTTAATATCCTGCAAGTGTACAGTGAGGGGGTGTGTGTCAGGGCAGGGCAGCATGCAGGGGTTCTGTGCTGCAGGTGTATGCAGGGGTTGCCATCAGGGGTGTAGGTCAGGGTTTTTTGCAATCGGATGTGTTGGTGGCAGGGAAGGGGTTATAGGGGGTATGTGAGGGGTAGGTAGGGGCTAGACAGGTAGATACTTAATCCTTCCAGAGTTAGTAGGCCTTTTCCAGGTGGTCATCATGTACCTGCTCTCTCCCATGTGTCTCTGATTCTAGTCTAGTTGCAAGATACCCCGTTCCTTGCTTGGGGCTCCTATATCAGCCTCAGAAACAGCCCACCTCCCCCCTCATCAGGCATGTGACATCATAGTGTGCCTTCCTCAAATCCCCAGAGTCCCCCCCCCCTACTCCCAAAATGCTGGGAGTAGGGGCATGGCCATGGGGCAGAGGTGTTGAAAACAGGTTTATTATGTCTTTAGTTAGAAAGCCCCCTGACAAACGGTGCCAGAGAGTCTGATTGTTTGGGGCCTGAACAAAAGAGGACTAGATACTAATCAGCTGTTATCCTACAGGCTATCAGCACAAGTTTTACTCTAAACATGGGGAATGAACTGTTGATAAGCGTTCATAGGGAATTGAATACACTTCCCTCTATATATATATATATATATATATATATATATATAGTTACTTATTTGGGGGCACATATTTTCCACAGGGGCCACAATGAGTCCCTGTGGTCCACTAGGGGCAGACGTGCGCAGATGCTGGGCACATCTGCGCACATCATCCTATGACGTGGCAGTCAGTGCATGCATATATATCACACATGCACGCACGTATTTGCATGCATGTATGGATATATATATGCATATGTCTCAACCCTTCCTCAACATAATAACAATAGCTTTATATGCAGATAATGTTTTTCAAAGTATTCGAGATCTCGCAAATCACCACTATTGATTCGAATATTTTAGTGCAATACATAGAACTTCACCTTAAATCAGGTCTGACAACATAATACTGATTGTTGAACTTAGTATTGTTGGGAAATCACAGCACTATTTCTGAGGCATGTATGGACAGCAGAGAAATCTCTCTCACATGCACATTTATTTTCCTGCCAGACACTATAACCTATACTATCTAACACTAACTATAAGGATTATATATTTCAGCTAGCTATCGCTATAACTTACACTACACCCTGCACTGGACCCTATAAGCTATACAATTCCCTATTACTATTGTGATGCTGCAGAACCCCAAGCAACCAGGCAAAGATTTGAACAAATGTGGATTTATTGAAAACACAGCAGTAAAGTCCAAGCCAGAAATCATACAGAAATAACGTAGTCCAAATAATAACCTCTGTGGGAAAACATCAGAGAAAAGCCAGACCAGGCTAAAGTTCATACAGAAGAGTCTGTGAAACCAGGTACCTAAGGATGAGACAGTGAAGTATCCAAGGTCCGATCCGAGGCCATCCACGGTGCAATTGTAGAGCAGAGACAAGGTTTCCAGAGGCATTCACTAGATGAAGACACACAGAGTTCATGCATGGATCAAACTTTGTGAATATGAACCAGCATACTCAAAGGTTGTAGAGACAACCATGAGCACTGATCAGCCAGGGAGATCACCTTTTAAACACCTGCTGGCCAATCACAGAGTGCTGCTTGTCAGAACCTCATAGGTCATGCGATGATCCTACTCATTAGCACCTGTGTAGCCAATCCCTAATCAACTTTGAATTTGTGCACAGATGTTTTACCTGCCAGTGGCCGACGTAGTGCATAAGATGCACGAACACTCGGCCGCCTCTTCCGTTGGGAATCCCCCATCGGGTGTGCACGCAGATGCCCAACCAACTCGGCACAAGCACGCGCCAACATGGATGCCGGAACGGAACCCGCAGGAGACACCGAGGCAGGACCGGCTGCGACGTATTGCTATCAGCCCGGCAAGTCTGCATCCGAGATCCCTCGGATGCAGAGATCCCTTAGGCTACTTTTACACTAGCGTTCATGGGTCCGTTCGTGAGCTCCGTTTGAAGGAGCTCACGAGCGGACCCAAACTCCTCCGTCCAGCCCTGATGCAGTCTGAATGGAGCGGATCCGCTCAGACTGCATCAGTCTGGCGGCGTTCAGCCTCCGCTCCGCTCGCCTCCGCACGGACAGGCGGACAGCTGAACGCTGCTTGCAGCGTTCAGCTGTCCGCCTGGCCATGCGAAGGCGTGCGGATCCGTTCAGACTTACAATGTAAGTCAATGGGAACGGATCCGCTTGAAGATGAGCCCATATGGCTCAATCTTCAAGCGGATCCGTCCCCCATTGACTTTACATTGAAAGTCTGAACGGATCCGCTCAGGCTGCTTTCACACTTAGAATTTTTTCTAAGTTATTAATGCAGATGGATCCGTACTGAACGGAGCTTCCGTCTGCATTAATATGATCGGATCCGTTCAGAACGGATCCGATCAAGCGCTAGTGTGAAAGTAGCCTTATTTGTAAGACAGCAGTTACCTTTTTATGTGAATGAAAAAAAGCAAAGACAATTTAGCTTTTGAAGTGATAGTACATGTTCTGTCTTCATACACGTTCACACATTGTGCTGTCTGACATTTAGTATAAACCATTCCTGTCTTCCAAATAAGGGATCTCTGCATCCGAGATCCCTGCGGCCCTCCCCTCCGGCGCCTATGCGGACGCTTCACCGTATCTGCCCGCAAGGGAACCGGAACCGCAGGCCCCCTTACAACTATCTAACACTAACTATCTTCAATATTTAAATGCGATTTGGAATGTAATTTGAAAAAGCACAGCACAGTATTCAAGCTCCTTTCTCACATGAAACTCCACAAACTGGTTCTGGGGAGTGTCTTAATTTATATAGTGAAAGGGTAGGCAACTTTTCTATTGGTTGCTAGGGATGTTGCTAAGCTGTGACAAAGCCTTCTCATTGGCCCACAATCTAGAAGAAGGGAGGGATGATCACCTGATGTGTACTGTGTTAAAAAAAAACTATATTATAAATTAAAAATATAAATATATTATACTATATTCTAAATATTCGCGAATTCTCGAAGTGGCGATATTCGTGATAAGAATTTGTAATTTCGCGATCAACACTATTGGAGACGTTGGAATAGGGTGCAGTGCATTCAGTTTTAATATATTCTTGTGATAATCAGGTATAATGTAATTTTGTATCTTTGTCTGATTAAGTTTTGTATAGTAGCTGATTATATCCTACCTATTAAAGGGGTTGTCTCATCTCAGACATTGGGGGCATATCGCTAGGATATACCCCCAATGTCTAATAGGCGGGACCCGCACCTATACTTAGAACGGCGCCCGCAAAGTGACGAAGGGTGCACTGCACATGTACGGCCATCCTGCATTGTTATGGGAGCGCAGAAAATAACTGACATGCTCGGCTATTTTCAGAAGTCCCATTGAAATTAATAGGAAGTGCACCAAGTAAGTGCTGCCACCTCTCCACTCATTTCTATGGGGCTGATGGAAATAGCCAATCCAGCACTCAGCTATTTTCAGAGCTCCCATAGGAATGAATGAAGGCGAAGGCGCTTGTGTGGTTCGCCCTCCAGGACTTTGTGGGCTCCATTCTAAGTATAGGTGTGGGTCCCAATGAGGCCTAGTGATCCTAGTGATATGCCCCCAAGGTCTGAGATGGGACAACCCCTTTTAGTATTTAAACCTTCAAGGAGCTCTCCCGAGTACACATATATCCTCAAAAACATCCTGTCAGGTGGAGGAGCTTGTTGGACTCTAAAATGCAGATGGGCGATGGACTGTGAGTATAAGAATAAATTCTATGGGAAGTCTGCAGTAATATGTCTGATTGGTATGTTTGAGCATGTGGACGCTCTGATGTGGACTTGATTGATTATTAGTCAAACACCGCAGTTACCTTTTTATGTGAATGGAAAAAAGCGAAGACAATTTTGCTTTTGAAGTGATAGTACATGTTCTCTCTTCATACACGTTCACACATTGTGCTGTCTGACATTTAGTATAAACCATTCCTGTCTTCCAAATAAGAGGACTGTTTTCTGTAGTCTAACTTGTTTATTGGTCAACAGGATTGTGAATTGGTAAAACTACAAGAATACAAATGGCTTGTGTAAGTAAAACATATAGAATAGAAGATGTCCAAAATGGCTGCTAACAGAAATAACTCCCTGACACTTATACCTAGCTAAACAGCTCTGCATAACATAATGTCCCTGAAACAAGGTTGATCTCACTCACCAGATATATTTGCACAAAGTGGTGGAGTTTAAGAAGGAGAACTGCATGGAACAGCTCTGTTAATGTCCTATAGTCTGTATGTAGACTGAAGACTGGGGCTTCTCCTTCCCAGAATGCCTTGCTCTACCCACAATGCCTAGCTCTCTTCCCACAAAGCAATTGTCATGGTCTTACCTTCTTGCTGTTCTCCTTCGTTTGACATGTACTGGCGGCCATCTTGGTTTCTGGGTTTCTTGTAGCCTCCCACCCTGCGGCTTCTCCTTCCCACTGGGAGGAGCTGGATGCCTAGCTCATATATATAGGAGGTCTGTGGCTTCAGTTCCTTGCTTGGTCCTCCTGTGTTCACATGCTTCTAAGACTGCTGCTGCTTCTGGTTCCTGATCCTGGCTTCGTCTGACTACCCTGCTGGTTCCTGATCCAGGCTTCGTCTGACTACCCTGCTGGTTCCTGATCCAGGCTTCGTCTGACTACCCTTCTGGTTCCTGACCTCTGGCTTCGCAAGACCCTGCTTCGGTTTAGCCATCCGTTTGGACTTTTGCCTTACAGCTTGATTTTCAATAAAGCCTTCTTATTTCCACTTATCTCTTGTTGTACGTCTGGTTCATGGTTCCATGACATTAGGACCAAGCCATGAATTCTGACGGTACAGGGCCATCCTCGCTACCTATGCTGGTTGCCAGACTTGATCAGCAGGATCACCTGTTGGGTCGGTTCGCTGTGGCGTTGCAAACCCTGCTTGAACGCACGGCTCATTTAGCTTCCGTTGCCGATGGGTCGGTTGTCGCTCCTGGGCCCGCTCCTACTGCCGCTCCGGTTGTTGCGCCAGAGTCTACCCCGACACCTGTTGCTGCGCCTGCGGTGTTTCGGGGTATGACCGGTTCTGCCCCCCTTCCACAGCGCTTTGGGGGAGAGCCAACTCAGTGCCGAGGTTTCCTTAACCAGGTGGGCATTTATTTCGAGTTGCTGCCACATGCCTTTCCTACTGAGAGATCAAAGGTGGGCTTCTTGATCTCGCTGCTCTCGGACAAGGCCTTGGCCTGGGCCAGCCCTTTATGGGAGAACAACAATCCGGTGGTTGCCGAGTTTTCCGGTTTTGTTGCTTCTCTTCGGAAGGTATTCGATGTGCCGGCTCGTGCTGCCTCTGCTGCGAAGCTCCTTATGTCCATCAGACAGGGTTCACGATCCGTAGCTGAATACGCCATTGAGTTTCAGTACCCTGGCAGCAGAGGTGGGCTGGAATAATGAGGCTCTGGTCGCTGCTTTCTCTCATGGTCTCTCGGATGCCTTGAAGGATGAGGTTGCAGCTAAGGACCTACCAGTGGAGCTCGAGTCTCTTATTTCTTTCCTGATTTTGATTGACACCAGACTCAGGGAGAGACCTTCCTTTAAGGAGAGCCTGCGGAGATCTTCTAACAGATTGGCGCCTACGTTTGCTGTCCCACCCGTGCCTCCCTCTCCTCCCACGCCTCCTGGGGATGACTTGTCTGGGGGTGAACCCATGCAGCTGGGGTTTGCTCGCCTGTCCGAGGGGGAGAGGGTACTCCGGAGACGCGAGGGCCGATGCATGTACTGTGGTCTCGGTGGGCATTTTCGGTTGGCATGCCCGAACCGTCCGGGAAACGCTCGCACCTGAGATCCTGTCGGGGGCAGATCTTGGGTGGAGTCTCCTCGTCCCCGGTTTCCCGTGTTGACAAACCACTGATTACTGTTGTCCTCTCCTGGGTCGGGGGCTCGGTGACGACCCAGGCGTTGGTGGACTCTGGTGCTGGTGGTTTGTTCATTGATAGTGTGTTCGCTGCCGCCAATTCCATTCCTCTGCAGCCTCGAGGTTCCCCACTGGCTCTTGAGGCGATAGACGGCAGACCCCTTCTGCCGCCACACGTGACTCAGGAGACCCTTCCAGTGGGGATGGCCATTGGTGCCGTTCACAGAGAGTCGGTCTGTCTCCAGGTTATTTCGTCTCCACACTACTCGGTGGTCTTGGGGTACCCCTGGCTCCAGAAGCATAATCCGACTTTCGATTGGAGATCGGCCGAGATCCTCTCGTGGTCACCGCAGTGTGGGGCTAGTTGCATCCATGGGCCTGTCAAGTTGCTGTGTACTTCCTCGGACTCTCTGTTGCCTCCTGAATACCAGGAGTACCGGGATGTATTCGATAAGGTGCGTGCGGTTGCCCTACCTCCGCACCGCCCATACGATTGTGCCATAGAGTTACAATCTGGTGCCGTTCCTCCTCGTGGCAAAGTCTATCCACTGTCGGTAGTGGAGAATGAGGCCATGGAGGAGTACGTGAGGGAGGCGCTTTCACGCGGACACATTCGCAAATCCTCGTCCCCGGCAGGGGCTGGATTTTTCTTTGTGAAAAAGAAGGGCGGTGAGTTGAGGCCTTGCATCGATTACAGGGGTCTCAATCGCATCACGATCAAGAACGCTTACCCGATACCCTTGATTTCCGAGCTGTTCGATCGCCTCAAAGGGGCCACGGTCTTTACCAAACTCGACCTGAGGGCGGCATATAACCTGGTAAGGATCAAGGCGGGCGATGAGTGGAAGACCGCGTTTAACACCAGGACCGGTCATTATGAATCCTTGGTTATGCCCTTTGGGTTGTGCAATGCGCCCGCAGTCTTCCAGGAATTCATCAACGATGTTTTCCGTGACCTGTTGCAGCAGTGTGTGGTGGTCTATTTGGATGACATCTTGGTATATTCTGAATCCATGGAGGCCCACATTCTGGATGTCAGACGAGTGTTGCAACGGTTACGAGAGAACAAGCTGTTCGGTAAGCTTGAGAAATGCGAATTTCACCGATCCCAGGTAACCTTCTTAGGTTACATCATTTCCGCTGAGGGGTTCTCCATGGATCCTGAGAAGGTTTCGGCTGTCTTACAGTGGCCCCAGCCCAGTGGTCTTCGTGCCCTGCAGCGCTTTTTGGGCTTCGCCAATTATTATCGGAAGTTCATCAGGGACTTTTCCATGCTAGCCAAGCCTCTCACGGATCTGACCAGGAAGGGCAGTAATCCCCAGGTCTGGCCGCTCGAGGCCATCCGAGCTTTTGAGGCTCTAAAGTCCGCCTTTGTGTCGGCTCCGATTCTGTCGCATCCCAACCCTGGGTTGCCTTTTGTCCTCGAGGTGGACGCGTCTGAGACGGGAGTAGGCGCCCTTCTGTCTCAGCGTAGAACACCAGAGGGTCCTCTGCTTCCTTGTGGGTTTTACTCCCGGAAACTGTCTTCCGCGGAGTGCAACTATCAGATTGGTGACAGGGAGTTATTGGCCATCGTGCAGGCCCTTAAAGAATGGAGGCACTTGCTTGAGGGTTCGGTGGTTCCGGTTCTCATCCTGACGGACCACAAGAATCTGACCTACCTCTCTGAGGCCAAGAGATTGACACCACGTCAGGCCAGATGGGCTCTGTTCTTGTCACGTTTTAATTACGTGGTCTCCTACCTACCCGGTTCCAAGAACATCAGAGCGGATGCCTTATCACGGCAGTACTCCGAGCTGTCCGGGGAGGAGTCGATTCCGACTTCGGTCATACCTCCGAATCAGATCCTGGCCGCCATTCGCACCAGCCTGACCTCTCCCCTGGGTGAGCAGATTTTGGCGGCTCAATCTGGTGCTCCCTCTGGGAGACCCAACGGCAGATGTTTTGTGCCTGAGGAGTTGCGCACTCGGTTGTTGCGAACCTACCATAACTCCAAGGCCGCGGGGCATCCTGGAAAGAATCAGCTGTCCTGGGCTGTTTCACGTCTGTTCTGGTGGCCTTCTCTACGTTCTGACATCGCCGCATACGTAGCGGCATGCTCCGTTTGTGCCCAGAGTAAGTCCCCTCGGCACCTTCCGTTGGGCCTTTTGCAACCCATAGCCACCGGGGAGCGTCCATGGTCACACCTGGGGATGGATTTCATTGTGGACCTCCCTGCATCCCGAGGCCATACGGTCATTCTCATGATTGTGGATCGGTTTTCCAAAATGTGCCACTGTGTTCCTCTCAAGAAGTTACCCTCTGCACAAGAGTTGGCCTCGATTTTTGCCAGGGAGGTCTTCCGGTTGCACGGTTTGCCCAAGGAGATTGTGTCGGATCGGGGGAGTCAGTTTGTGTCCAGGTTCTGGCGCGCCTTTTGCTCCCAGTTGGGGATTCATCTCTCTTTCTCCTCGGCCTACCACCCTCAGTCCAATGGGGCCGCAGAACGATCCAATCAGGCCTTGGAGCAATTCCTTCGTTGCTATGTCTCCGATCACCAAGACAATTGGGTTGACCTCCTGCCTTGGGCTGAGTTTGCCAGGAACACGGCGGTGAACTCTTCCTCTGGGATGTCTCCCTTCATGGCCAATTATGGGTTCCAACCTGCCGTGTTACCGGAGGTATTCTCTCCCCAGGATATTCCGGCTGTGGAGGATCACCTTTCCGTCCTACGTGCTTCTTGGGTACAGATCCAGAGGTCCCTTGAGGTCTCTGCGCAGCGCCAGAGACTCCAGGCTGATCGCAGACGAGCGCCCGCTCCTTCCTACCAGGTCGGAGACCGCGTATGGTTGTCCACCCGCAACCTCAACCTTCGAGTGCCCACTCCCAAGCTGGCGCCTCGCTTTGTTGGTCCCTTCCGAGTGCTTCGCAGGGTAAACCCGGTAGCCTATGCCCTTGCGCTTCCTCCTGGCATGCGGATCTCCAACGTGTTTCATGTCTCCCTGTTGAAGCCACTGGTGTGTAATCGTTTCACTTCCTCGGTTCCTCTGCCTCGTCCGGTCCAAGTGGGCAATCGTGAGGAGTATGAGGTGAGCAATATCCTGGACTCACGCCTGGTCCGCGGTCGGGTGCAGTTTTTGGTCCATTGGCGTGGTTATGGTCCAGAGGAGCGTTCCTGGGTTCCCTCCGCAGATGTCCATGCTCCTGCCTTGCTCCGAGCCTTCCACGCACGCTTCCCTCAGAAACCGTTCTTTACTCCGCGGAGGAGGGGCCCTTGAGGGGGAGGTACTGTCATGGTCTTACCTTCTTGCTGTTCTCCTTCGTTTGACATGTGCTGGCGGCCATCTTGGTTTCTGGGTTTCTTGTAGCCTCCCACCCTGTGGCTTCTCCTTCCCACTGGGAGGAGCTGGATGCCTAGCTCATATATATAGGAGGTCTGTGGCTTCAGTTCCTTGCTTGGTCCTCCTGTGTTCACATGCTTCTAAGACTGCTGCTGCTTCTGGTTCCTGATCCTGGCTTCGTCTGACTACCCTGCTGGTTCCTGATCCAGGCTTCGTCTGACTACCCTGCTGGTTCCTGATCCAGGCTTCGTCTGACTACCCTTCTGGTTCCTGACCTCTGGCTTCGCAAGACCCTGCTTCGGTTTAGCCATCCGTTTGGACTTTTGCCTTACAGCTTGATTTTTAATAAAGCCTTCTTATTTCCACTTATCTCTTGTTGTACGTCTGGTTCATGGTTCCATGACAGCAATAATCTTTATTACCAAGAAAACAAGGTGCAATACATTTTTACCACCGCTAGATGGTGCTGTTGCCTAACTAATAAAGTACAGGAACACAGAAATTGCAGCAGAATGAATTAGAAATGAAATAGGCATGAACTGAATCTCTCTCTGCTGGAGGCAGAACACTCCCTGTCTGGCGTCAACAGATGCTACCACTGGGTCATTCTCTCTTAGCAACCCATTTTTGTCAATAGTGGGATCAAGCTTTTCCAAAGCGCTATCTTTGGAAACTGTTTGGCTTTCTCTTAGGTAGTCTATTTCCTTAATATAACAATTACGTTGTATCGTGCAAATTATTATGTTCTTATACCTTTCCAGATTGGGAGCGGTAAAGGTATGTTTGCAGTGATGCCAACCTTTGCAGGGCTTCTGGCTCACAGGTAATGTCTGAGCTGTATGAATTACACAGGCCATAGCAGAAAACAACATCCAGGTGGAGAACCTGTTGAAACGATGGGATTTGCGTTGGTGGTCAAAAGTCACTGTATGTAGAGTAGATACTTCAGGTCGAATTACTGTATCTGGGTCTACAAATTCGAATGTGTCGACTCTGGTACTGCAAGATGTTGAACGGTACAGAAATGCAGGACCATGTCGTGTCTTTAAGATGGCTTGGTGTTACGGATCTAGTCGTGTGGTCCGTAGGATTATGCTGTGTAGGCACATATTGCCACTGTTTAGGACAAGTGGATCTCTGATCCTTAGCACCCGATTGCAGACATAGATGTAAAAACGTCTGGTTTTGTTGCAGATATATCCTAGGACTACCTTGCTGTCCATGTAAAACTCGACTTCCAGGTTCATTCCAGAGGTTATAAGTTCAGCCAACTCCACTGCAAGCATAGCAGCGCAGAGTTACAGTCTGGGTATCGTGTGTTCGTGGAGTGGCGCCAGTTTGGTCCGGCTCATGACAAATCCTATATGGAATTGTTCTATTCTGTTTATGGTCTTTAGGTATGCTATGGCAGCAATTGCCTTAACTGAAGCATTGCAGAAGATATATAGTTTTTGCATCTTGACTTCAGTAGATGGCACGGAAGCATATGGTCGTGCCACATGAAGGCTGGTCAAAGCTTCGAGAGACTTCTTCCAACCTGTCCACAGGTCCTTTTTCTCCATGGGAAGTGGATCATTCCAATCAGACGTCTCTGAAGTCCCTTAGCATAATTTTGCCTTGGATGGTAACAGGCTGTCACGAGGGTGTCAAGAGCCACGTCTGACTCCGTTATACCCGGGGTCAGGAAGTCGCAGCGGGTGGCTGCACGCTCTATGTCTAAAGATCACGTTGTTTCTTAGTGATTGTTTTCTGTGTTTGCCTTGCTATCCTTTTTGTCTCACTCAGGGATCCGTAGCTTCTCCTCCTCAGCTGTTTCTTGTCTGCCACTCCCAACCTCCTTATATTCTCCTCTCACTTTTCTCTAGTTGCTAGTTATAGAGCTTCCTGCCTGGACTTCTATACTGACCCACTGGAGCTGTGAATCCTGGTTGTTGTTCCAGAGTGCTACCCTCCGGATCCCTGTTGGGCTTTTTGTTGTCTCCTGTTGTCGCCCACCTGGGATTATATGTTGAGTCTGTATTGTCTGTCCTCCCCTTGGTGTTTTCCTTTAGAGCTAGTGGTGCGGACTAGTGTTCCCACCGCCCTGTTCACTATCTAGGGCTCATCTTAGGGAAAGCCAGGGTTTTAGGCACGTGATCGGCGTACGGGTGAGGAACCCGTCTAGGGACGTCAGGGCAGCCAGGTGCCAGCCGCAAGGTGAGTCAGGGGTCACCACCTTCCCTCTCACTTGGGCAGGGCCTTCCTCTTTCCCTCCCTCTGTGTCACGTATGTGATAGTCACGCCGATCGTGATACAGGCGCTACGAATCCCAGAGGATCATATAAGCTGTTTATGGTGGACAGAACTCCTCTATGTGTGAAGGGCTTATCTTTCTTGCTAATTTGGAAGGGGAATGTGTCTGTCTTTATATCCCAGAGAAAACCGAGGCTCCGCTGCATAGGAAGGGAGTCGCTGCTAAGATCCAAGTCTTTTAGATCACTTGAATGGTCTTGGGGTGTTAAGGCTTCCATTAACTCAGGGCTGTTGGAGGTGATTTTGTGTAACCTCAAATTAGATAGCGCAAGCATTTCTTGAGCCCTTTTCAGGAGATTGATTGCAGTCTCGTTCGTGGGTGTGGATTTCAAGCAGTCGTCCACGTAGAAATCTTTTTCCACAAAGGATCTGACATCTGACCCATACTTTGCCTCACGCTCTCGGGCTGAATGTCTAAGATCGTAGATAGCGACTGCAGGGAAAGGACTGTTCCCAAAGATGTGCACTCTCATTTGGTACTTTACAATGTCTTCATTGGGGTCGTTGTTGAGGTACCAGAAGAACCTCAAGTAATTTCTGTATTCTTCCTTGACGAGGAAGCAGTGGAACTTCTGTTGTATGTCGGCCATAAATGCTATGGAATTTCTGCAGAGAAGTACCTCTAGAAGTCTGTTGTTGAGGTCTGGACCAGATAGTAAGACATCATTTAGCGAGACGCCTTCGCACCTGGTGCTTGAGTCGAATACTGCTGATATCTGCCCTGGTTTTTTAGGATGATACACGCCGAATATGGGTAAGTACCAACACTCCTCAGAGTCTTGAAGCGCGGGTGCCATTTCTGCATGGTTGTTCTGGAATATTATTTCCATGAAGGTAAAGAAATGTTCTTTCGTCTCTGATGTCCTCTGAAGTTTGTGCTTGAGGAAGCTAAATTGACTGTAGACAAGTTCTTTGTTGTTAGGTAAGCGTTGTCTCCGGAGTTTAAACGGTAAAGGTGCGACCCAGCTTTTTAACTTGTCTTTTACTATTCTTTGATCCATGATATCCAAGAACAGCCTGTCTTCTATGGACACTGCAACCCTGTTGTCTTCTCTTGTACTGTGGAAAACTGTGCACCCTAAGGCTACTTTCACACTAGCGGCAGGATGGATCCGACAGGCTGTTCATCCTGTCGGATCCTTCCTGCCGCTATTTCGCCGTGCCTTCGGACTGCCGCTCCATCCCTAATGACTATAATGGCTCCTCTGCTTGGAGTGATACCTGAGAGGGTGGTCCAGGGTGTAAAGCCGTGTTGTGTTCTGTGTTACTGCATTCTGTGCATGTCACACTGACCTTACAATTCATAGCGAAGTACAATGTTGTAGCGCAGCACTGGAAGCAGATGTCGTTTTCTTTGAGGAATTCTTTGCAGTCCTCTAAAGAGTTCTCCCTGAAGGCTCTGCATTTTAGTAGAGGATGTGGTTTCTTGTGCAGAGAGCATTCTTTGGTAAGATCTTTGAATTTGTTCTTTTCTTGAGTAGTGATGTCCCGAACTATTTGCCGACGAATAGTTCCCGGCGAACATAGCTTGTTCGCGTTCGCCGCTGCGGGCGAACATATGCGATGTTCGGTCCGCCCCCTATACATCATCATTGAGTAAACTTTGACCCTCTACCTCACAGTCAGCAGACACATTCCAGCCAATCAGCAGCAGACCCTCCCTCCCAGACCCTCCCACCTCCAGGACAGCATCCATTTTAGATTCATTCGGAATCTGCTTTCACAGAGAGAGGAGGGAGAATGTAGCTGCTGCTGATTCAATAGGGAAAGCGTTAGCTAGGGCATTGTTCTGTGTCCACAGACTCATCTGCTGTAAGGACAGCATCCAGACAGCACCCCAAAAAGCCCTTTTCAGGGCTGGTACATCAGTGTGCTTTTTTTTTCTTTCATATATATATATATATATTGCATTTGCCTGGCTGCCCGTGTGTGAGAGGCTGCAGGCTCAGTCATAGACAGCACTGTGTGCACAGTGCACACCATTCATACAGGGTGTGACAGAAAATACCTTGCAGATAGAAAAAAAAATAATATTTAATATTTTTATGTGATCTAATCACATTTACAAGCCCGTGTGTGTCAGGCGCCCACAAATACTGTATTGTGGCTAGTGGCTGGTTTGGCCTGCACTCATACCATTACAGGGTGTCATTCGCCCATATACCTTTCAGAAAAAAAAATTCTATTAAAAATTTAACTGTGATCTAATCACATCAGCAAGCCTGTGTGTGTCAGGCCCCCACACATACTGTATTGTGTCCACTGGCTAGTGGCTGGTTCAGCCTGCACTCATACCGTAACAGGGTGTCAGTCGCCCAAATACCTTTCAGAAAAAAAATATATATTTAAAATTTAACTGTGATCTAATCACATCAGCAAGCCCATGTGTGTCAGGCCCCCACACATACTGTATTGTGTCCACTGGCTAGTGGCTAGGCCTGCACTCATACCGTTACAGGGTGTCATTCACCCAAATACCTTTCAGAAAAAAAAAATTCTATTTTAAATTTAACTGTGATCTAATCACATTTGCAAGCCTGTGTGTGTCAGCCAGGCCCACACAGACTGTACTGTGCCCACTGGCCACCACTTATATAGAGTGGCACGGTACCTTGCTCGCATAGTAACACTTACAGTGGGATGCGAAAGTTTGGGCAACCTTGTTAATCGTCATGATTTTCCTGTATAAATTGTTGGTTGTTACGATAAAAAATGTCAGTTAAATATATTATATAGGAGACACACACAGTAATATTTGAGAAGTGAAATGAAGTTTATTGGATTTACAGAAAGTGTGCTATAATTGTTTAAACAAAATTAGGCAGGTGCATAAATTTGGGCACCACAAAAAAGAAATGAAATCAATATTTAGTAGATCCTCCTTTTGCAGAAATGATAGCCTCTAAACGCTTTCTGTAGGTTCCAATGAGAGTCTGGATTCTGATTGAAGGTATTTTGGACCATTCCTCTTTACAAAACATCTTTAGTTCATTCAGGTTTGATGGCTTCCGAGCATGGACAGCTCTCTTTAAGTCACACCACAGATTTTCAATTATATTCAGGTCTGGGGACTGAGATGGCCATTCCAGAACGTTGTACTTGTTCCTCTGCATAAATGCCTTAGTGGATTTTGAGCAGTGTTTAGGGTCGTTGTCTTGTTGAAAGATCCAGCCCCGGCGCAGCTTCAGCTTTGTCACAGATTCCTGGACATTGGTCTCCAGAATCTGCTGATACTGAGTGGAATCCAAGCGTCCCTGCACTGGCCACAGAGTCCCACAGCATGATGGAACCACCACCATATTTTACTGTAGGTAGCAGGTGTTTTTCTTGGAATGCTGTGTTCTTTTTCCTCCATGCATAACGCCCCTTGTTATGGCCAAATAACTCAATTTTAGTTTCATCAGTCCACAGCACCTTATTCCAAAATGAAGCTGGCTTGTTCAAATGTGCTTTAGCCCACCTCAAGCGGCAATTTTTGTGCTGTGGGCGGAGAAAATGCTTCCTCTGCATCACTCTCGCATACCGCATCTCCTTGTGTAAAGTGCGCCGAATGGTTGAATGATGCACAGTGACTCCATCTGCAGCAAGATGATGTTGTAGGTCTTTGATGCTGGTCTGTGGGTTGACTCTGACTGTTCTCACCATTCGTCGCTTCTGTCTATCCGAGATTCTTCTTTGTCTGCCACTTCGATCCTTAACTTGAACTGAGCCTGTGGTCTTCCATTTCCTCAATATGTTCCTAACTGTGGAAACAGACAGCTGAAATCTCTGAGACAGCTTTCTGTATCCTTCCCCTAAACCATGATGGTGAACAATCTTTGTCTTCAGGTCATTTGAGAGTTGTTTTGAGACCCCCATGTTGCTACTCTTCAGAAAAAATTAAAAGAGGAGGGAAACTTACAATTGACCCCCTTAAATACTCTTTATCATAATTGGATTCACCTGTGTATGTAGGTCAGGGGTTACTGAGCTTACCAAGCCAATTTGAGTTCCAATTATTAGTTCTAAAGGTTTTGGAATCAATAAAATGACAACAGTGCCCAAATTTATGCACCTGCCTAATTTTGTTTAAACAATTATAGCACACTTTCTGTAAATCCAATAACCTTCATTTCATTTCTCAAATATCACTGTGTGTGACTCCTATATGACATATTTAACTGACATTTTTTATCGTAACAACCAACGATTTATACAGGAAAATCATGACGATTAACAAGGTTGCCCAAACTTTCACATCCCACTGTATCTAATAAAAAATGACAGGCAGAGGCAGGCCACGCTGCAGGGGCCGTCGTGTTCGTGGTGCTGTGATTTCCACTGGCCCTGGAATAATGCCCAGTGTTCAGAGTCCACGTACCCTGAACCCCAAAAATTCGGAGAAAATAGTTGACTGGCTTACACAGGACACCCAATCTTCAACAGCTTCCGCTAAGAACCTTGACGCACCATCCTCCTCCAGCTCAGCTTTGGTCACCACTCTCCCGCCCGCTGCCACCACCACCACTACCACCACAGCCACCACAGCCACTTCACTTGATCCCTCAGAGGAGTTATTTACACATCAGTTGGATGAAATTAGTGATGCGCAACCATTACTGCCAGGGGATGTAGATAACAGGGATATGTCTCAGTCAGGCAGCATTACACACATGGACGTACAGTGTGATGATGATGATGATGTTGTACCCGCTGCTGCTTCCTTTGCTGAGGTGTCAGATACAAGTGAAGCGGTTGATGATGACGATGTGTCTGTGGATGCCACGTTGGTGCCTGCTCAAAGAAGAAGAAGAGGGGGAAGGTTCAGAAGGGGAGACATAGAGAAGAAGGAGTCGAGTTGGAAGCAGGGGGAGGTCGTCGCAAGGAGCTAGTGGCACAGTCAGACAGCATGTATCGGCACCCGGGGTCAGCCAAACAGCACGCCAATCAACGCATGCTGTTGCCACCATCAGAATGCCGTCATTGCAAAGCTCAGCAGTGTGGCATTTTTTTTGTGTGTCTGCCTCTGACAACAGCGATGCCATTTGCAACCTGTGCCAAAAGAAACTGAGTCGTGGGAAATCCAACACCCACCTAGGTACAACTGCTTTGCGAAGGCACATGATGGCACATCACAAACGCCTATGGGATCAACACATGATGACGAGTAGAAGCAGCACACAAGCTCAAAGCCACCATCCTCCTCCTGGTCCAGCATCTTCAGCCACGTCAACCACTGCTGTCCTCCTTGCCCCCTCTCAACCACCCGCCACTCCGCCTCTCACCTTCAGCAGTTCCATCTCATCTGCCCACAGTCAGGTGTCTGTTAATGTAGTGTCCTACTAGGTAGGAGTGGGCACTACACAAGGGTCAATTGGGTAACGTGTTACTTCTACTCACAAGGGACAGTGATGTTAAATTTGACTGTGCACTTTAATGCATTTTCAATGTGTTTTTGCATTTGTATATTTCCCCTGTTATATGCTTTGCAGGCCTAGTGGGGTGTAATTTAACATTCCAGACACTAGAGGGAGATAGGGAGCCCCTAGTATAAATGTCCAGGCCCAGACAGGGAGGGGTTAGGTCATAGTCAGGAGTCTGTGGAGACAGAAGTGAGAAGGCACCAGCCCAGGATATGCTGAGGGCCTCCTCCTGACATGCAGCTGGATAGTCCTGGTTTCTAGCTGCACCAAGAGGCTAGAAGGAGTACAGCCTGCTTGGAGACCGAGTGTATTCCAGGGGAATAGAGGAGTCACCTCGTCAGCCTGAAGCTCCTGAGGCTAAGCATAGCTCAGTTGAGATACCCCAGTAGTAGGAGAGCACCTCCTGGGAGCAACCTGCAGTTTCCCTACCAAGAGAGGATCATACAACCAAGTGCAGATAAGTAACCTGATGGGCAGAAGTACTATAAAGTGAAGAGCAAGGGTTTATACTGGAGGAAGGATTTATATACCAAGGATTAAAGCCAGCAATTAGGCATCCGGGCCTTGGGATCCAGCCAGCTAGAATAGCTGAGGGGATAGAGCAGCTGTTAGGGTGGTAGTGTCAATTGAGGCTCACCTGAGTCAGAGGACACCCGAGCTGGAAGTATGGAGTCCAGTGGCAATGGCCCGCAGAAGCAGGAGGCAGGTAGCGTGGTCGATCAGTTCGGGTCGGCAGCAGAGAGGGCAGCGAGGTAACAGCAGGAGTAGACGGAGGCGTGGTCGGTGGTAAGCAGTGAGTCAATGCAGGCAGCAAATCAGCGAGGTCAAACGGTCCGGGTTGGCAACGAGGGTAAAACAGCAATAGTGGTGGAGGAGCAGAGAGGAAGCTTGCTACAGGCTTGGAGGCACAATAACCAGCAAAGGGCTGGGTTCAAGGGCTGGGTTCAAGGGCTGGGTTTTATAGGGAAGTAGCAGGTGCAAGAGATTGGAATAATCAGCAGGTCAAGGCAAGGACAAGAGAGGTAGTTAGAAGTTAGCAAGAGAATAGTCCAAGGAGAGACGGTAGCCTAGTGGGTAGAGCTACCGCCTGGGACATGACTGGCCACGGGTTCGAGTCCTGACAGTACTCCCCCCCTTCCAAGGTGACCTCCGGGCACCGCATGGGAAGGTTTGTCAGGGTGACTCAGATGGAACTCCCTGACAAGTATGGGGGCATGAATGTTCTCCTCCGGTTCCCAGGAGTTGTCTTCTGGAGGATAGCCTTTCCAGGAAATCAAGTATTGGATTTTGCCCCGGTGGAGTCTGGAGTCAAGGATCTTAGAGACAATGTACTCCTCTTCGCCTTGTACCCTTACTGGTGGTGGGGGGGGAGGATGGCGGCCAGGGAAGGTGTTCTCTACAAACGGCTTGAGAAGAGAGCAATGGAAGACTGGGTGCACCCTGATGGAATGTGGGAGGTCCAGTCGGAAGGTGACTTCATTAATCCGACCAGAGATCCGGGAAGGCCCCAAGTATTTTTGGCCCAGTTTCTGAGCAGGTACCTTCAGTCTTAGGTTTCTTGTGGAGAGCCACACTTGATCTCCTATCTGAAAGTCCGGAGCGGGTCTACGATGTTTGTCTGTCGCCCGCTTAAAGCGTCTCTGAGCCTCAAGGAGATTATTGGAAATGTTCTCTTGTGCCTCTTGTAAATTTGCCAGGCGTTCGGCCACAGCTGGAAGCGTGGAAGTGATGGGCAGGCGTGGGATGAAAGCTGGATGCAGGCCAGTGTTGGCGTAGAAAGGACTGTAATGAGTGGAACTGTGTTCCGCATTATTGTAGGAAAACTCGGCCGTAGGAAGGTGGTCCAACCAGTCATCCTGCAAATAAGTGATGAAACAACGTAGGTACTGCTTGAGGGTCTGGTTCGTTCTCTCTGTCTGCCCATTAGACTGGGGATGGAAGGCGGAGGACATGTTTACCGTGATCCCAAGGGCCAGGCAGAAGTCTTTCCAGAATTTAGAGGTGAATTGCACTCCTCGGTCAGAGACCACATCATCCGGAACCCCGTGTAACCTAAAGATTTCACGCAATACCAGGTCAGCCGTCTGTTTGGCGGTGGGTAGGCCCTTGCAGGGGATGAAATGCGCCATCTTGGTAAGGCGGTCCACGACAACCAAGATGGTGTTCATCCCTTTTGAAGGGGATAGGTCAACTACAAAGTCCATAGAAATTGAACCCCAAGGGCGGGAGGGGATGGGGAGTGGTCGCAGCAGCCCCACGGGTGAAGAGCGGGGAGTCTTGTTGCGGGCACAGACCGTGCATGAGGAGACAAACCTTTTAGTATCTTCCTTATATGACGGCCACCAGAAGGAGCGGGACAGGAGTTCCTGGGTCTTTCTTGTACCTGGATGGCCAGCCAACTTGGTATCGTGGTTATATTTTAGTACCTCGAGCCGTGCCATTTCTGGTACGTACAGTTGTCGATCCAGGTATACCCAGAAGCCACCCTTGAGGGTGAGGTTGAGGTCTTCTGCTGGGTGGGTGAGGAAGGGGTCCTTTTCATAAGCCTTCTTGATTGACCCCAGGAGTTCCTTTGGGTAGGTTGCTCCCAAGACCTTTTTCTCGGGTTGAATGCTGGCTTGGCCCTTGTTGTCCTGTGAAGGTTCAGAGAACATCCTGGAAAGGGCATCTGCTTTGCCATTCTTCGACCCCGGGCGATATGTGATAATGAAATTGAATCGAGAAAAAAAAAAGGCTCCATCTGGCTTGTCTGGCGGAAAGCCTCTTGGCAGAATGGATGAATTCGAGGTTTCGGTGGTCAGTAAACACAGTTATGGGATTGATGGCCCCCTCCAATAGATGTCTCCACTCCGAGAAGGCATCTTTGATTGCCAGCAATTCCTTATTCCCGATGTCATAGTTCCTTTCTGCGGGGGACATTTGGCGAGAGAAGAAGGCGCAAGGGTGTAAAAGCATCTTTTCTCCCGTACGTTGTGATAGGACAGCGCCTACTGCGGTGTCGGAAGCGTCCACTTCGACTGTGAATGGCAGTTCGGGATTAGGATGATCAGAATTGGAGCAGACGTGAAGAGGGATTTGAGCCCTTCCGGGGAGATGATGTAACCGAGAAACTGGGTGGTGGTCTGTTCGAACTCGCATTTCTCGAGCTTGATGTAAAGAGACTGCTCGCGGAGTCTTTGTAACACCCTGCGGACATGTTCGCGATGTTGTTCGAGATTTTCCGAGAAAATTAAAATATCGTCCAGGTATACCACTACGAACAGATCTAGCATGTCCCTAAGGACGTCATTAATGAAATGTTGGAAAGTGGCTGGGGCATTGCAAAGTCCGAAGGGCATAACTAGGTATTCAAAATGTCCGTATCGTGTGCGAAAGGCGGTCTTCCATTCATCCCCGGGGCGAATGCAAACCAGATTATAGGCCCCTCGAAGATCGAGCTTCGTAAACACCTTCGCTGCCCGGAGTCTCTCGAGAAGTTCCGAAATCAGGGGGAGAGGGTAACGGTTTTTTACCGTAACATCATTCAGCTTGCGGTAGTCAATGCAAGGGCGTAGAGAGGAGTCTTTTTTCTCCACGAAGAAGAAGGGTGCTCCCGCAGGGGAGGTGGAGGGTTGAATGAAGCCCTTCTTTAGGTCCTCGTCCAAGTAGTCCTTCAGGGCCTTGAGTTCAGGCTCCGAGAGGGAGTAGATGCTGCCGAAGGGTATTTCAGCCCCAGGTAATAATTCAATTGGGCAGTCGTATGGTCGATGCGGGGGCAGCTTGTCTGCGTTTTTTTTGTCGCAGACATCCTGAAACTCGCTATATTGTGGAGGCAACAGCACCTTGACAGTTGGTTCCGAGATGAAAGATTCTTTGGGCATTGGGGAAGCAGGTTCATGCAGACAGTTCGAAGAGCAGAACTCGGATGTGAACTGTAGACAGCGGGTTTCCCAGTCCACAGACGGGTTGTGAGTGGCTAACCACGGGATGCCCAAGATCACCGGAAACTTGGGGGAGGCAATCAAAGAGAAGTGGATCGTCTCGTGGTGGTCGGTTTTAATGTGGAGCTGTAAATCTGCGGTCTGATGTGTAACTGGTCCCGAGGAGAGTGGAGACCCATCCACCGTTTCCAGATCGATGGGGGCTGTCTTGGTTACAAGCGGAATGTTGTTCTCGTGAGCAAAAGTTAGATCCATAAAATTGTCACCAGCTCCGGAGTCGAGCATTGCAGAACAGAGAAGTCGTCGATCCCCGATGGTAATGACAATTGGAATGGTGAAGTGGGACCCGGTGGCTGCTAACTCAGTTGTCTCTGCCGTCACCGGTGGGGTTGCGGCCTGCCACTGCTCTCGCAGTTTAGTGACGGCAATGGTTCTGCGGGATTTGTTGGGGCATTTGATGGCAATGTGCCCTGGCTCCCCACAGTAGAGGCAGAGGCAGAGGCCAGTCGTCGTTCTTTTTCTGCTACGGACAGAGTCTTGCGCACTGCGTCAACCAGCATTGGCTCGATGGGAGGTTGGGCGACCTGCTGGGTAGTAGAGGAGAAAGAGTAAGTGGGTCTGTCGCCTTGGAACCAGAGCCTTTCTTTCCTTCTCTCGGTGAGCCTCTGATCAATACGGACACACACCTGAATGAAGTTGTCCAAATCATCCGGGGCTTCAAGTCTGGCAAGTTCATCTTTGATCGCCTCCGATAGACCTCGCCGAAATTGGCTCCTTTGAGCAGCTGGATTCCAGTTGGTGTCTGAGACCCAGCGGCGGAACTCGGCGGCGTACTCGGCGACAGAGCGTCTTCCCTGTCGAAGACTGTGTAGTCTTGCCTCAGCTGTCGCACAACGATTGGGGTCATCAAAGACCTGGCTCATAGCTGTGATGAAAACATCCAGATCGTGCAGCAGACGGCTATCGATTTCCACGTATGGAGACGCCCATGCCAGGGCCTCGTCCGTCAAGAGGTTAACAATGAACAATACTTTCTTCTCGTCAGTGGAAAAGGGGGCCGGATGCATCCGGAAGTAGATACGGCACTGATTGAGAAAGCCCCGGTACTGGCGACGATCTCCATTGAATTTCGAGGGTAGTGGCATGCGGGTGTCTGCAGCCGCGCCGCGTACGTCCAGGAGTTGCCGTTGGAGCTCAATGATCTCCCCCTGTTGACTCTGTACCTGGCCTTGGAGTAGTGAAAATTTCTCCTGGTAGGTGGTGCCGAACTCTTGCAGCTCAGACACCTGCTTGCGCAGGGTGGCCATTACGGACTCCATTTTTTTTTTTTAGGCTGGTTATTCTGTTAGGGTGGTAGTGTCAATTGAGGCTCACCTGAGTCAGAGGACACCCGAGCTGGAAGTATGGAGTCCAGTGGCAATGGCCCGCAGAAGCAGGAGGCAGGTAGCATGGTCGATCAGTCCGGGTCGGAGCAGAGAGGAAGCTTGCTACAGGCTTGGAGGCACAATAACCAGCAAAGGGCTGGGTTCAAGGGCTGGGTTTTATAGGGAAGTAGCAGGTGCAAGAGATTGGAATAATCAGCAGGTCAAGGCAAGGACAAGAGAGGTAGTTAGAAGTTAGCAAGAGAATAGTCCAAGGAGAGACGGTAGCCTAGTGGGTAGAGCTACCGCCTGGGACATGACTGGCCACGGGTTCGAGTCCTGACAGCAGCATTGCACTGCAAAGCATTAACTGTTTGCCCTCCAAGTATCTTGCATGATTAATACCTGCCGTCATTGAAAGTAAGCCTGCTTGGGACGTATTGTTCAAAGGACTGCATCATCATCATTAACCATTGCAATTGACTGTACAAAGTTGGACTGTTTTCAAGTAAAGCAACGTTTAGTTCACCATACAATCTGTGTACCTCAATTACTATTCCTACCAACCGGTGTGCCACCGTTACAGGCACTGGCGTCATGATCCTTAAAGGGACCTTGCCTCAGGCACTCTAACCATTGCAATTGACTGTACAAAGTTGGACTGTTTTCAAGTAAAGCAACGTTTAGTTCACCATACAATCTGTGTACCTCAATTACTATTCCTACCAACCGGTGTGCCACCGTTACAGGCACTGGCGTCATGATCCTTAAAGGGACCTTGCCTCAGGCACTCTAAACATTAACTGTTTGCCCTCCAAGTATCTTGCATGATTAATACCTGCCGTCATTGAAAGTAAGCCTGCTTGGGACGTATTGTTCAAAGGACTGCATCATCATCATTAACCATTGCAATTGACTGTACAAAGTTGGACTGTTTTCAAGTAAAGCAACGTTTAGTTCACCATACAATCTGTGTACCTCAATTACTATTCCTACCAACCGGTGTGCCACCGTTACAGGCACTGGCGTCATGATCCTTAAAGGGACCTTGCCTCAGGCACTCTAAACACCTGCAACAACCAGGGCACCTCACCCAACATCAGGCCAGGTCTCTACACCCAGAGTGTGCCCCAGAGGAACTAGTGTCTGCCTCTCATTCACTGCTGCATGCCTGCCCAGGGTCCTCCAAAAAGTGAGTAACCCTCGATTGCCCATACCATGACCTCACTGTTGCTATACCCTGCAGGTCTGGTGTGCTGCATTAAGGAAATGTTTGAGCGTAAGAAGCCAATGTCACAGAGTCACACCCTTGCCCGGCGTCTGACAGCTGGCTTGACGGAACTCTTAGCCTGCCAGCTTTTACCATACCAGCTGGTGGAGTCTGAGGCCTTCAAAAAATGTGTTGCTATTGGGACACCACAGTGGAAGGTACCTGTCACGAACTATGGATCCGATCGCTCCGGATCCCACAGCTGTGACGTAGTGGTCTGTGACGGAGGTTGCGCACACACAGAGACCTCACGTGACCGGGGTATTACCATCCGGCTAACACCCCCCACTACACTTCGGTAACTGCCACCACGTGGGTTCCCGGTCCACGAGCCGACTATCCGGGTAATTCACTATCACACAGATCAGTGGATGAACCGGATATCACTTACTGACCAACCGCAGTCAATCACCCCCAGCTACAATTCCTAAATGCAATTTAACTAACTACCTGGTAACGTCTCTTCAAAGACAAGGTACGTTGTTCAGCAGCTTAGAATATGGAAGACTTGGCCACTTAGATTTTATAATCTTTAATAAGCGGTAAAAAGAAGTGCATACAAGTCTAATGAAAATGACTACAAATCTACAGAATAATAATAACAATATAAATAATCACGACAGTTCAAATGAAAGGGAAAAAGATGAAAGAATACTTAGTTTCTCTGGAGGGTTTCAGATGGTCGTTCATATGTCCTTTTTGAATCCTTGCAAACCCCTTTTCAGTATGTATCAGGGGAGACCCTCAAAGTTCTTCTGATACAGGGATCTGCCGTCAATGTCCAATTAAGTGTCTGGTGATGTTCCATGGGTCTCTCTCCTCTGTCCTTGTGCATGGATTTTTATGAACTCTCCCATGGGCAGGAGACTTACTCCTGTCAGCCAATGGCAGCAGAGTGACTGTGAAGCCTAGGGATGGCCCCCAAGTGTTTTATGACCCCATCAAAGTTCAGTTCCTACAATGAGGATTATACTTAAGCCCGTATCTCCTTGATACATCGGCATATTTTTATACAGAATACATATTTGCGATCCTTATTTATTTACCTACAGAATGAGACCACACACGGTAATGCTGGGACCTGTAGTTCTTCTACATCCATAGGTCAGCTACAGAATCACATCCTCTAGTCATATTTGATACCCAATTAACCACAATACTCTGTAGAGCCTGGATCTGGTGTCAGAAAGGGCATAAGTTGATTCATAAATGAAATATGAAAGTGGACTGGTTTTATGCCCAGAGCTAATTAAGGGCTATTAGCTCTCCTCAAACCAGACCTGGAAATTAATGACGTAACGCTCCAGCCAGGCTTGACAGCGAGCTGATCTTATCTTACCGGACAGGATGAGCTGGGCCTGGTATAGCCTTTATGACCTTTTTATAGCTGGTCTCAAAGAGTAGTGGTAATAAAAGTGTCCATCTATATCATAGGCGACCCAGGCTTCAGGAAGATGAGAGTTCACAGTTTTTTTTTTGCATATGCCAGAAGCATATAAGATGGCTACCCAGAGGAATTATGTAAGTATGCCGGCACAGTACCCTGACAATTTTTTTTTCTAATGAGGCTATCCCAAACCTCTACTCGGTGATTGAAAAGGAAGTTATGGCATCTCTGGCATACAGTGTTGGGGCAAGGGTCCATCTGACCACTGATACCTGGTCTGCAAAGCACGGTCAGGGCAGGTATATCACCTACACTGCGCATTGGGTCAACCTGCTGACGGCTGCCAAGCATGGAATGCGTGGCTCTGCAGCGGAGTTGGTGACACCGCCACGACTTGCAGGCAGGCCTACTGCCACCTCCTCTACTCCTCCTACTCCATCCTCTTCCATAACCTCCTCGGCTGAATCCTCTTCTGCTGCGGCGTCTGGCTGCACATCAACTGAACCCCCCCAGCTCCCTAGGGGCTATTCCACATCCCGGATACGACAGTGTCACACTGTCTTGGGGTTGACTTGCCTGAAAGCAGAGAGCCACACCGGACCAGCACTCCTGTCCGCCCTGAACGCACAGGTGGATCAGTGGCTGACCCCGAACTTCGATCGCCTGCTCCAACAAGAAAAAGCCATCAACGAGTATTTGTATGACTGGGGTGCTAGGACAGCCTCTGCGGAGCTGGGAATTTTTTTGCCACGTTACTGTTCGCTCATGCGCAATGCCTGTAGGCTCATGCGTCCTTTTGAGGAGGTGACAAACCTAGTCAGTCGCACCGAAGGCAACATCAGCGACCTCATCCTATTTGTTTTCTTCGAGGAAGAGTTGTGGTCACCATCACCACCAGAAACAGCCTTGTTATCATCGCTTGCCGGACCTTCGGCAACGCTGCAAGAGGAGTATGAGGAAGAGGAGTCAGAGGAGGAATGTGGCTTTGAGGGAGAGGAAGACCAACCACAGCAGGCATCCCAGGGTGCTCGTTGTTGTCACCTATCTGGGACCTGTGGTGTTGTACGTGGCTGGGGGGAAGAACAGACCGTCAATGACATCAGTGAGGAGGAGGAACGGGAAATGAGTAGCTCAGCAACCAACCTTGTGCAAATGGGGTCTTTCATGCTGTCATGTCTGTTGAGGGACCCTCGTATAAAAAGGATTAAAGGAGAACGACCTGTACTGGGTGGCCACGCTACTAGACCCCCGGTATAAGCAGAAAGTGGCGGAAATGTTACCATATTACCGGAAGTCAGAAAGGATGCAGCAGTTCAAAACCAAACTAAAAAATATGCTTTACACAGCTTATAAGGGGGATGTCACAGCACAACGGGAATCTAACTGGGGAAGAGGTGAAAGTAATCCTACTCCTACCACGACCATGGCGGCAAGGACAGGACGCTTTACAGATGTGTTGTTGATGGAGGACATGTGGAGCTTTTTCAGTCCTACACATCGCCACAGCCCTTCAGGATCCAGCCTTAGAGAACGACTCGACCGACAGATGGCAGACTACCTCTCCTTAACTGCAGATATCGACACTCTGAGGAGTGATGAACCCCTTGACTACTGGGTGTGCAGGCTTGACCTGTGGCCTGAGCTATCCCAGTTTGCGATAGAACTTCTGGCCTGCCCCGCTTCAAGTGTCCTGTCAGAAAGGACCTTCAGTGCAGCAGGAGGCATTGTCACTGACAAAAGAAGTCGCCTCGGTCAAAAAAGTGTTGATTACCTCACCTTCATTAAGATGAATGAGGCATGGATCCCGAAGGGACTGACAGTAGGGGATACGTTTAACTAACAAAAGGCCTGATGACATGCCTTGGCCTCAAAATGGTCCCCACGCTGCTGTATTTAATGTCTGCATACCGGATGACTTTTGTGAATTCTCCGCCACCAACTAGGGTTCAAGCCGCAATGTTTTAGTCACCTTTCTGCCTTGAAAACATCAATTTTTCCGGCCGCTGCTACAACAGCGGCTGCAACAATAACATTGTTTTTCAGGCATGTGTACATGCCTAATTTTTCTGGCCTCTGGTGCTGCACTGTGGCTGCAAAAAAACAAAACAAAAAAAAGGCACATACAAGTGTCAATTTCCCTTTCGTGATCGTTACCTTGTTGTGGTGAAGGGGCTTGCGTATCACAATGAAGCGATCATCACCTCTATGAGTGTGTTGGCAATGTTGCCACACCCCAGATGATAAGGCCTTTGCTTCATTATGATCAGACCAAAAGCGATCTGGACGGCTAGATGTTTTTTCATAGAAAAAAACTAAATTTATTTATCTTTTTTTAAGTTGTATGGGTGGGTTTTTAATACGTAAAATAAAAAAAATCATAATAAAGTCTCTTAATAGAAATAATGCAGACAATTTAAAAAATCCCCAACAATTCCAATACAAATCAAGTACAAAGCTCAGAACGAAATTATTCCAGGATGTCGTAATGGTTCGGTAATTCGACAATGGTTAATCAATTCGACACACGTCCCCGGATAGGGGACGTAACAGTGATTGAACTGATAGGAATAGGACTAGTTAAGACACCACTCATATAGGGTGTCACAGCACATTGCTCCGTGCACGTGCAGTGCCCCAACTTGGGAGTAAGAGGACCGACCAAGCTGCTTTTTCCATCTCCCGGTTCCTAAAATCAATTCAGTTTGGTGTATCAGAGTTTGGTCTGTCACTGTGAAGGAAGTCGAAGATACCCGGCCTACATTTTTTTTCACAAAAGGCAATCCCACCCTGATATGGGACGTAACAGGGATTAAACTGATGAGAATAGTACTACAGAAAATAGCACTCATATCAGGTGGGACAGTAAATTGCACGGCACAGACGCAGTGACCATGGATTCAAACCAAGGGGAGGGAGCCAGCGTTTTTTTAACCATCTCCCCATTCGAAAAATCAATTCAATTCACCTTTCCGGGACCCTTGGTGTTTTACGTGGCTGGGTGGAGGAAGAAACCTTTAATGACATCAATGGGACATGGCTAGCTTGATATCCAACCTTGTGCAAATGGGAAGTTTGCGGTTGGGCAAATGGACTGTTTGCGGTCGTTTGCGGTGCATTAAAAGGGGAGTTTGGTCTGTCAATGTCTGTGAAGCGGGCGTAACCCTTACACTACCTGATCGATACAACATCATACCTGATGGTATACACACACTGGATGTTTTAAACCACGTTGTTCAAAAAAAAAATTGGATTGTTAGGTGATTTATGCCCTTTATGGAATAAAATCCAACTCTGTGTCAACTATGTAATTTTCCTTGGGAGTTTTGCCATGGATCCCCCTCCGGCATGCCACAGTCCAGGTGTTAGTCCCCTTGAAACAACTTTTCCATCACTATTGTGGCCAGAAAGAGTCCCTGTGGGTTTTAAAATTCGCCTGCCCATTGAAGTCGATGGCGGTTTGCCCGGTTTGCCCGTTCGCGTACATTTGCGAAAATTCGCGTTCGCTGGTCGCGAACGGAAAATTTTATGTTCGCGACATCTCTATTCTTGAGAAGACTTAAACGGCCTGTAAGTAGAACCTGTTGAGGCAACGTTAGTTTTGTGGACTGCCACTGGTGTTTTATGAGGTTTAACACCAGGGGTAGTGGGACATGACAATGTAAAGTTAAAACTGGGATCATTCCTAATCCTTGCCTGTTCAGCGACAAAGTCTACAAACACCACAAGGGGGGGGGGGGGGGGAATGGTACATTATGAACCCGTTTATAATGGTAACTATGCATTATCCACTTCTCTTGTAGATTGTAAGGGAGTTTTTGGACAATCGGATTGACACCTCTGGCGGTGTCCAGGAATGCTAGCCCTGGCAAATCTCCTTCTGCCTAAGCAACCTGTACCTCTATTAACAAGTTGCTGAGTTTCCTGAGCGTCTAGTAATCCCTACCCACTATTCTGGGAAAAGTATCAATTGTCCTATATAAAGCATTTTCTATAGCTTCTATTGACCCATAACACTCATGGTATGTCATGAGTAAGAGCAGACATCACAATAGCCCGAAACCGTTAGATGAGGATTTGTCAAACTGGATGTAATTTTTTTATTGGATTTCCACTTACCCGCATCCAAGTGTGGTTGTTCCGTGCTTAAAGTAGATGAAGAGCAGGTGAGAGCCGTTTCATCTTTCTTGCATTGAAAAGAATGGTTCCTCATATGATCTGCAAAAAAAACGGACATGGAAAAAAAACACGTTTGTGTGCATGAGCCCTAAAAGTCAGTTTGGTAATACTGGATACAGTCCTGACAGGTTTGAAATTCGTCATCCGTTGTAGAATTCTCAATGGAGCCTATCCAATCCTATCTATAAGAGTCCCTCTAGGACAAATTTCGGCACCTTGTTCTCCAAAACTCTTGTTTTGTCAGTGAAATGGTGTTTACTGTTTAGTTATAAAGGCCTGGTGTTTTACAGCTCCATTTGGAGAATAGGAAGAGCAGGACATAAAACACTGTGGAACCCAATGAGAACAATCCCACACTGCTTTTATGTTCTACTCACAGAATAAAAAGCTGTGTAATACATATCATAATGCAACTCCACAGAGAATCGGTGAGAGAATTACATTTCACTTGACAGCTAACTGAAAGCTTTTCATCAGGTAATGTCACCACCAGACATCTAAGAAGCTCTGACAGACGTTCTTTAGAACCTCCTGCTTGAGGTTCCTTTTGTTTTGCTTTCGTTTTCTCATCTCGTTAGCCTCTCTCAGCTGTCATGTAGTTGCACTGATTGCATCCCTTTAAATTCCTTCCCATACTGCATCACTTTGCGGTTTATACTACTTCCTGGAGTGCATGCTGGATGCTACTACTGAGTCTTCTACAGATAAGTTTGTTCATTCATTTGGGTTTTCCTGTTTGCTGGATCCTAGGTGACCCTGACTCCCTCCATATTAAGTGTAAGGAGCCGGTGGTCGTGTCCCCTCACTATTATAGGGTGTGCAGGTTTCATACAGTCAAGGAACGAGGATATGCAATCATATACCATAGAGATTTTTGCATAGGCTGAGCAGTAAGGGAGAGAGCCAGGTCTGTTACAGGGCTTACCCTCTGGTTCCTTAGTTTTGGATCCAGTCAGTCGGATCTTCATTTTGTGTCTTCTAGTTTCTGTACACCTTCCGTGACATTATAAACCGCCAAAACCGTCTCAAGCATGGATCCGGTTTCACTTTTGACTGAACACATGCAGGGTCTTTCATTGGAAGTAGCAGATCTCCGTAAAACTGTTTCTCAGTTTCAGGTGACCGTTTCAGCTTGCGTTCATGGAGTTTGTTCTGAGCCTAAGATCTCTCTCCCGGATACGTTCTCCGGGGGTAGTGAGAATTTTGTTCGTTTTAGAGAGGCTTGCAAACTCCATTTTCGCCTACTTCCCCATTCCTCTGCTGATGAGGAGCAGAGGGTGGGGATCATCATCTCTCTGCTCAGGGATAACGCTCAGTCCTGGGCCTTTTCACTGCCGGTGGGGGCACGGCCCCTCTGTTCAGTGGATTAATTTTTTTTTAGCCCTGGGTCAGATATATGATGATCCGGATCGTATTGCTCTGGCTGAGTCTAGACTACGTCTTATGCCAGGGTAAACAGTCCGCAGAGATATACTGTTCAGAATTTCGGAGATGGGCAGCTGATGCTGGTTGGAATGATGCTGCACTCCGAAGTCAATTTTGCCATGGTCTTTCAGAGGGATTGAAAGATGCATTTGCCTTTCATGAGAGACCTACCTCCTTGGACACTGCATGTCTCGGCCATTCGTATTGACAGGCGTCATAGAGAGAGAGGAGAGATCACTCCTTCCTGTCATACTCAGTCCAAGGACAGTGCTGCGGTCTCATTCAGTGCACAGGGGTCTCAGTCGCTCTCAATCCCTTCTGAGCAGGAGCCCATGCAGCTGGGTTTGCTTGCCTCTGACAATAGAAGATTCAGCTCTCATAGGAAGGTTTGTTTCTGTTGTGGAGGTATAAATCATTTGGCAAATGTTTGTCCCTCTAGGAGATTCAGGCAGTTTTTTGAGAGTAATAAAGGAACAAAAAGAAAAAAATCCTCTAAAAACGTTCCATCTGTTACTATTGGCAAGGTTGATGCGGAGATTGAAGGTTTTCCGTTTGCTTGTAGTTCCCATTTTGTCCTACCTGCCAGGGTGGTGCTAGAGAGCAAGAACATTTTTTGTGAGATTTTTGTAGATAGTGGAGCAGCTGTCAATCTCATTGATAATCAATTTGCTATAACACATGGTTTCCAGGTATGCACTTTGGGAAAGGATATACCTATTTTTGCTATTGATTCCGTTCCACTTTCTCAGAAATCGTTAAAGGGCATAGTTCACAATATCCGTTTGATTGTGAGTGATACTCATGTTGAGGATGTGTCATGTTTTGTCCTAAGCGGGTTGCCTACTCCTCTAGTGTTGGGGCTACCCTGGCTCACTAAACATAACCCCACCATTGATTGGCAAGCGAGGCAAATAAATGGTTGGAGTGACTTTTGCAGAGAGAATTGCCTCACGACATTTGTTTCTGAGGTTTCTACTAAGACTGTACCATCTTTTCTCTCTGAATTTTTGGATGTGTTATCTGAGAGTGGTGTTCAGGACTTGCCCCCTCACAGGGAGTACGATTGCCCTATTAATCTCACCCCAGGCGCCAAGCTGCCTAAATCTCGTTTATACAATCTCTCCCAACCTGAAAGGGTCGCTATGCGTGCTTATATCTCTGAGAGTCTGAGAAAGGGACACATACGACCCTCAAAGTCACCTGTTGCCGCTGGTTTTTTCTTTGTTAAGAAAAAAGATAGTTCTTTAAGACCATGTCTGGATTTCAGGGAGCTGAACAGGATCACAATTCGTGACCCTTATCCGCTTCCTCTGATCCCAGACCTGTTTAATCAGATTGTTGGGGCTAAAGTTTTTTCCAAGTTGGATCTAAGAGGGGCATACAACCTGGTCAGGGTCAGAGAAGGAGACGAATGGAAGACGGCCTTCAATACCCCTGAGGGTCATTTTGAGAATTTGGTTATGCCTTTTGGTTTGATGAATGCTCCGGCCGTCTTTCAGCATTTTGTGAACAGCATTTTTTATCATTTAATGGGGAAATTTGTATTAGTGTATCTAGATGACATTTTGATTTTTTCTCCTGATTTCAAAACTCATAAGGACCATCTACGTCAGGTCTTGCTCATCCTGCGGGAGAATAAATTGTACGCTAAACTGGAAAAATGTGTGCTTGCGGTTCCAGAAATTCAATTTCTGGGGTTTCTTCTATCCGCTTCTGGTTTTCGCATGGACCCCGAGAAGGTCCGCACTGTGCTTGAGTGGGAGCTTCCTGAGAATCAGAAGGTGCTGATGTGTTTTTTGGGTTTTGCCAATTATTACAGGAGGTTTATTTTGAATTATTCCTCTGTTGTTAAACCACTCACTGATATGACTAGAAAGGGGGTAGATTTTTCCTCCTGGTCGGTAGAGGCGCATAAGGCCTTTTCTAGTATCAAGGAGAGTTTTGCTTCCGCTCCCATCTTGGTACAACCTGATATCTATCTGCCCTTCATAGTTGAGGTGGACGCTTCTGAGGTGGGTGTGGGTGCGGTCTTGTCTCAGGGTCCCTCTCCTGCCAAATGGCGACCGTGTGCCTTTTTCTCGAAGAAACTCTCCTCCGCAGAGAGAAATTACGATGTGGGAGATAGGGAGTTGTTGGCCATCAAGTTAGCTTTTGAGGAATGGCGCCATTGGCTAGAGGGAGCCAGACACCCTAATACCGTGTTTACCGACCATAAAAATCTGGCCTACTTGGAGTCAGCCAAGCGTCTGAACCCGAGACAGGCCAGATGGTCTTTGTTCTTTTCAAGGTTTAATTTTGTTGTCACGTTCCGCCCTGGGGTTAAGAATGTGAAGGCGGATGCCCTGTCACGTTGTTTTCCCTGGTCCCATCTTGGCTGAAGGTGTGGTGGTCTCTGCTCTTTATCCTGAATCGGAGGCAGAGGTTCAGGTAGCCCAGTCAGAGGCTCCTGATCTTTGTCCTCCTGGGAGGTTATTTGTGCCTCTCGCTTTAAGACACAAGATTTTTAAGGAGCACCACGATACTGTCCTTGCTGGGCACCTGGGGGCAAGAGCCACTGTGGATCTCATCGCTCAGAGATTCTGGTGGCCGGCGCTTCGTAAGTCGGTTGAGGGTTTTGTGGCAGCCTGCGAGACCTGCGCTCGTGCCAAAGTCCCTCTTTCACGGCCATCAGGTCCTCTCCTTCCGTTACCCATTCCTTCCCGTCCTTGGACACATCTGTCCATGGACTTCATTACGGACTTGCCTCGTTCCTCGGGGAAATCTGTGATTCTGGTGGTGGTGGACCGTTTTAGCAAAATGGTGCATTTCATTCCTTTTCCTGGCTTGCCCAATGCTAAGACGCTGGCGCAGGCATTTATTGATCACATTGTCAAATTGCATGGTATTCCTTCAGACATAGTCTCTGATAGGGGCACGCATTTTGTTTCCAGATTCTGGAAGGCTTTCTGTTCTCGCTTGGGGGTTCGGTTGTCATTCTCTTCTGCTTTCCACCCGCAGTCGAATGGCTAGACAGAGCGCGTCAATCAGAATCTGGAGACATATCTGCGCTGTTTTGTGGCGGAGAATCAGGAGGATTGGTGTTCTTTTTTGTCCATTGCTGAGTTTGCTTTAAATAACCATCGCCAGGAGTCCTCTGATAAGTCACCATTTTTTGGTGCATATGGGTTTCATCCGCAGTTTGGGACAATCTCTGGAGAGGGGTCTTCTGGTTTACCTGCTGAGGACAAATTCTCCTCGTCTTTGTCATCTATTTGGCAAAAGATTCAGGATAATCTTAAGAGCATGAGTGAGAGATATAAGCGTGTGGTGGATAAGAGACGTGTGCCTGGTCCGGACCTGAATGTTGGTGATCTGGTGTGGTTGTCTACTAAGAGTATCAAATTGAAGGTTCCCTCCTGGAAGTTGGGTCCTAAGTTTATTCGGGCCTTACAAAATCTTGTCCGTCATCAATCCTGTTGCCTACCGTCTTGATCTTCCTCAGACTTGGAAGATCCATAATGTTTTTCATAAGTCCTTATTAAAACCTTATGTCCAACCCATTGTACCCTCGTCTTTGCCTCCTCCTCTGATTGTGGTTGATGGTAATCTTGAATTTCAGGTCTCTAGGACTGTGGATTCTCGTGTTGTTCGCGGTTCTCTCCAGTACCTCGTTCATTGGGAGGGTTATGGTCCTGAGGAGAGGATGTGGGTCCCAGTGACGGACATTAAGGCCACTCGTCTCATTAGGGCTTTCCATAGGTCCCATCCTGAGAAGGTGGGCTCTGAGTGTCCAGAGTCCACTCGTGGAAGGAGGGGTACTGTCACCAGTTTTCTCATCTCGTTAGCCTCTCTCAGCTCTCATGTAGTTACACTGATTGCATCCCTTTAAATCCCTTCCCATACTGCATCACTTTGCGGTTTATACTACTTCCTGGAGTGTTTGCATGCTGGATGCTACTACTGAGTCTTCTACAGATAAGTTTGTTCATTCATTTGGGTTTTCCTGTTTGCTGGATCCTAGGTGACCCTGACTCCCTCCGTATTAAGTGTAGGGAGCTGGTGGTCGTGTCCCCTCACTATTATAGGGTGTTCAGGTTTCATACAGTCGAGGAACGAGGATATGCAATCATCTACCATAGAGATTTTTGCATAGGCTGAGCAGTAAGGGAGGGAGCCAGGTCTGTTACAGGGCTTACCCTCTGGTTACTTAGTTTTGGATCCAGTCAGTCGGATCTTCATTTTGTGTCTTCTAGTTTCTGTACACCTTCCGTGACAGGTAAACTATCTGCCCCGAACAGAAAAGTTCCCAACATTTACTAATGTAAGGTCACAAAACTTTGGCATAAAATGCCCCAAAAAGTGGCGCAATTTGACACATCAAGTCGGCACCTAACTCTAAAAAGGCAGTGGACTGCTGGAAAGGGTGCGTTCACCATATTTAACATCCAGCCTGAGCCCCTGTCATGAATCTGGTGCAGGTCTAGACAGGTCTCTGTTGTTTTCATATTTGCACTGCTGAATCTATTTCTGTATACAATTTCCAGAAAATAGTTTCCCTAACCATTTAATAAAAAATGCAATGGAACAGTGGCAATTTCTTACTAATGTAACTTTACCGCTGGGACAACAGAATAGTGCATTTGGGCCTGTTTGAAATTAAAACATAATGGTATAGAATTGTTTCTCATTTCTATTATTACACAATAAAATGAGACACAATTGAAAGCAGAAATATAAAGGCCAAACATGAATCTTTCTTTGCAGCCCTAGAATATTGTGGAACTTGCTAAATGCATAGTTGGAGCGTTAAAGAGGTTCTATCATTTAAGTAAGCAGCATTTATCATGTAGAGAAAGTTAACGCAAGCCACTTACTAATGTATTCTGGTTGTCCACATTGCCTCCTTTGCTGGCTAGATTCATTTTTCCATCACATTATACACTGCTCATATATACAGGGGTTACTACCACCCTGCAGTCCAGCAGCAGTGGTCGTGCTTGCACACTATAGGAAAAAGCACCTATAGTGTGCAAGTGCGGCCATCACTGCTGGATTGCAGGGTGGTAGTAACCCCTGTATATATGAGCAGTGTATAATGTGATGGAAAAATGAATCCAGCCAGCAAAGGAGGCAATGTGGACAATCAGAATACATTAGTAAGTGCCTTGTATTCACTTTCTCTACATGATAAATGCCATTTGCTGAAGTGAGACAATCCCTTTAAAGGGGTTATCCCACAACGTTTTTTCAAAATCTTTTTACTTCCATTATCTGGAGGACTTCTGTCTTAGCCTTCCTGTGGGCAGCACCACAGACTCCACTATAGCACTATTGTATGTAATGCCTCCATCCCCAGTTTCCTTCTCCACTTTCCAGAAAGTGATATAGCACTACACCTCTATAAATTTAGGGTGTCTGGGCTGCTTCACTATGAGATCATAATGCTGGCACTGAGGGGAGGCGAGCAGGAAGCTACTGGGCATGTTAGTCATCTACTGAATGCAACAAAATGGGGTCCAGAATTTTAGCCATATGATAAACAGCAGGGGGCACTACCAGTGAGGAAAATGTAATATACATAGGAAACTTTATTATATTTTTATTGTATGTGTATTGCAATAATGTCTCATTTGAAATATCCTATTCACTGTATATATTAATACGTTTTGTTTTATAAACCCTTTAAGCCAGTTTTGGTGTAACTGGCCAACCATCTAAGGCTACTTTCACACTAGCGTTCGGGTGTCCGCTCGTGAGCTCCGTTTGAAGGGGCTCACGAGCGGACCCGAACGCAGCCGTCCAGCCCTGATGCAGTCTGAATGGAGCGGATCCGCTCAGACTGCATCAGTCTGGCGGCGTTCAGCCTCCGCTCCGCTCGCCTCCGCACGGACAGGCGGACAGCTGAACGCTGCTTGCAGCGTTCGGGTGTCCGCCTGGCCGTGCGGAGGCGTGCGGATCCGTGCGGATCCGTCCAGACTTACAATGTAAGTCAATGGGGACGGATCCGTTTGAAGATGCCACAATGTGGCTCAATCTTCAAGCGGATCCGTCCCCCATTGACTTTACATTGAAAGTCTGGACGGATCCGTCCGAGGCTATTTTCACACTTAGCTTTTTTTTGCCATTTTAATGCAGACGGATCCGTTCTGAACGGAGCCTCCGTCTGCATTATTATGAGCGGATCCGTTCAGAACGGATCCGCCCGAACGCTAGTGTGAAAGTAGCCTAACGTGTATTCGATTTTTGCCAAGATTCATTTGGAAGACATCAGGAAAAGAAAGGATTGGCACGTTGAAATTCAACATGCCTGAACCTTTGTTTTCAAGTTAAATAAGTTAGCAGCAACTTATTCCCCCCTTGCTGTTGAGGATACATTCATGCTCTGCCCAACCAAGCATGCATGTGTAGGGTTGATCAGGAGGAATAGTTTTTTATCAAATGACCTTTAGGCCTTATGCACATGACCGTGCCGGTTTTTACGGTCCGCAAACCGAGGATCCGCAAAAAATGGCAGCCGCCTGTTTGCCTTCCGCAGTTTACAGAACAGAACGGGCGGCCCATTGTAGAAATGCCTATTCTTGTCTGCAAAACGGACAAGAATAGGACATGTTATATTTTTTTTGCGGAGCCATGGAGCGGTGCCACGGTGTGGACAGCACACAGAGTGCTGTCCGCATCTTTTGCAGCCCCATTGAAGTGAATGGGTCCACGCAAAAAAGGCGGCTTGGATGCGGACCACAAAAATGGTTGTGTGCATGAGGCATTAGATGTAGGTCAGCATATGGGTTGTGGTGGGAACCTTCTCCGATGTCTTCAGTTATTATACAAAACTGTGATTTGGATACTCATAGGATATTTTTGAGCAATGTTACTAGGTTTTGGCTGCTGCAGTTGAAAGGAAAACTTGACTTATGATCAAGGCTCAATCATCTGAGATTCAGCCGCCTCTTGCCCCCTTTCTCTGGGTCTGGAAGTAGCTGCCTGACAGTCATATTAGCTGTTTCTGTCGTCCTGTGAGCCAGAACGTTATTGTTTTACCCTATCCCAGGTCTACATGTCAGTCAATCTCATTGGTATAGTCCATTCCCTTCCATTACTCAAGCTTGATTGAGACTTTGCTTGTAGAGTTTGTTATGTATCCTGGAATCAATGAACAAATGTTTAGTTGTCTATGCCCCATGTCATTGAACCATATATACCATGATTATTGTGACATTATATAGTACATGACAATCTCTTTCTAACAAAGCTAGAACCAGCCCTGTACCTCACATGGATCCGGAGATCTCCACATTCATTGCTCTGCTAGATTTAGATCAAGCTGAAAGATCAAGGGGAGTGTCTTTTCTGCTGTAGCTCAGGGGGCGTGTCCATTCCGCTGCAACTCTCTCCCTATCACAGCTCAGGAGGCACTTGAAGGATGAAACTCAGTGAGGTGGATAAGAAATAAGAAAAAGAACAACCAGCAGGTGGCGCTATACAGAAACATTGTATTGAATAGCTCAGAGGCTAGGCTAAATTTTTAATTACATACAATTACAAAAGTATTCAGATCCAGGTGCTGGTTTAAAACTGTAGCTTATACATTAAAGGGGACAGCCCTTTAATGTATAAACTACACTCACCTAGAATTATTAGGAACACCATACTAATATGGTGTTGGACCCCCTTTTGCCTTCAGAACTGCCTTTATTCTACGTGGCATTGATTCAACAAGATGCTGATAGCATTCTTTAGAAATGTTGGCCCATATTGATAGGATAGCATCTTGCAGTTGATGGAGATTTGAGGGATGCACATCCAGGGCACGAAGCTCCCATTCCACCACATCACAAAGATGCTCTATTGGGTTGAGATCTGGTTCTGTTTACGCCAAATTCAGACTCTACCATTTGAATGTCTCAACAGAAATCGAGACTCATCAGACCAGGCAACATTTTTCCAGTCTTCAACAGTCCAATTTTGGTGAGCTCGTGCAAATTGTAGCCTCTTTTTCCTATTTGTAGTGGAGATTAGTGGTACCCGGTGGGGTCTTCTGCTGTTGTAGCCCATCCGCCTCAAGCTTGTGCGTGTTGTGGCTTCACAAATGTCGGTTGTAACGAGTGGTTATTTCAATCAATGTTGCTCTTCTATCAGCTTGAATCAGTCGGCCCATTCTCCTCTGACCTCTAGCATCAACAAGGCATTTTCGCCCACAGGACTGCCGCATACTGGATGTTTTTCCCTTTTCACACCATTCTTTGTAAACCCTAAAAATGGTTGTGTGTGGAAATCCCAGTAACTGAGCAGACTGTGAAATACTCAGACCGGCCCGTCTGGCACCAACAACCATGCCACGCTCAAAATTGCTTAAATCACCTTTCTTTCCCATTCTGACATTCAGTTTGGAGTTCAGGAGATTGTCTTGACCAGGACCACAACCCTACATGCATTGAAGCAACTGCCATGTGATTGATTGACTAGATAATCACATTAATGAGAAATAGAACAGGTGTTCCTAATAATTCTTTAGGTGAGTATATATCACCGGATTACTAGTTGGAAATACAGAAAGCAGTCCCGTAGCTGAGAAGAATAGTCAAACATGGGAGAAAAGACAGCATTTAGATACTAGGCTATATTAATTTTTACATAAAAGTAACCTCTTTAGGATAGGTAATTTTTTTACATTAGGACCACTTTGACATGTTATAGAGACATACTAGGAATATCTCTAGAATGAATGGGTACAACTGATTTGCTGAGCACTGTGAACCTTTGGCATTGGTCAGCTATTCACGAGAGCTACAGATGTAGCAGAGTTAAAAGGGTTAAAGTGCCGGGAGCACGCATAGACTGTGTCACGAGGGTGTCAAGAACCACGCCTGACTCCGTTATACCCGGGGTCAGGAAGTCGCAGCGGTTGGCTGCGCGCTCTATGTAGTAAGATAGGGCTGTTTCCTTATGGTAGCTTTCTGGGTTTGCTTTGCAACCCTTTTTGGCTCACTCAGGGATCCGTAGCTCCTTCTCCTCAGCTGTTCCTTGTCCAGCACTCCCAACCTCCTTATATTCCCCTCTCACACTTCTCTGGTTGCCAGATATAGAGCTTCCTGCCTGGACTTCTATACTGACCCACTGGAGCTGTGTTGCTGCGTTCTCTGGTTGTTGGTCCAGAACGTTTCCCTCCGGATCCCTGTGGGACCTTTGTGGTCTGCTGTTGTCGCCCACCTGGGTTTATGTGTTTGTCTGTATTGTCTGTCCTCTCTCTGGTGTTTTCCTCTTAGTGTCAGTGGTGCGGACTAGCGATCCCACCGGCCCGTTCACTATCTAGGGCTCATTTTAGGAAAAGCCAGGGTTTAGGCACGTGATCGCCGCACGGGTGAGGAACCCGTCTAGGGACGTCAGGACAGTCAGGTGCCAGCCGCAAGGTGAGTCAGGGGTCACCGCCTTTCCCTCTCTCCTTGGTCAGGGCTTTCCCTTTTCCCTCCCTGTGCGTGACGCCGGTCATTACAGACTGGTGCTTTTTCCTATAGTGTGCAAGTACTTACACTGCTTATGGAGTGCAGGGTGGTTGTAACCATGGAAACGAGCAGTGTATATCCCAGCCAGTGAATGAAGCAATATGGACAATCACAATACATTAGTAAGTGGTTTGTATTAACTTACTCTACATGATAAATGCTATTTGTTGAAGTGACAAAACCCCTTTAACACACTACTTGGTGAGTGATCATATCTAGTTAATGCGTTATCACTGAGTGTTAGCTCTGCTGCAGCTGAACCTCTTATAAACATCACCAAGAGTTAACACACACACTTGGTGATGTGTTTGCCTACTATAGAAAGGACATTTTCTGGTGTCAAAACTGGTGTCAAGGAAAATTGGCTTGTCCATAGCAACCAATCAAATTCCACATTTTATTTTCCAAAGGAGCACTGAATAATGAATGGTGGAATCTGATTGGTCGCCATGGGCAACTAGGCCAGTTTTGATAAATCTCCCCCAGAATGAATTAATCCCACCAGAGCATTTAGCTTGGGGGGAAGCATGGGGGCAATGACACCTTAGGACAGGTAGTCTTAAAGTTAGGGGTAGTGTAGGGTGTCCTTTTTTCTCTTTTCTGTCTCTCTTTTCCCGCCTTTTTTCTATTTCAGGTAAAATCACCTCAGAAAGTTGCTTACCTGCATTCTAGATGATTCCAGCTTCTGCGAGTCAAGAGTGCAGCTAATTGGTCGTTGCCTGTTGCTGGGGGAGATTTCCAGCAACAGGATTTGTTGCTGGTCTAGCGGTGGGAATCTGTCCCCCTTTATATTTGCAGGTTCGGTGGAGCTGGCTCAGAAGTGCCTGAAGAACTGACCAGCGTGGGACATGGAGGAACTCCTGCAGCAGCTGATTAAGAGAGCGGGGTCTGCCGGCGGAGAAGAATGGCTGAGGAGCTGCTTGAAGATGCAGGTGCCGCTCCTATCAAGCTCACCGCAAGTGTTGTCTGGACCGCCGCTGGAGTCTCCGCTGGTACCACCGCCATCGCTGGAGCTGTCACCACCATCTGTGGATGTAGAAGAGGGTCTTGTGCCAGCTGGGAGAAGCATGCCAGAGCAGCGTTTGTCGAGGGATGCCTTCGGCCGGTTCCGGGAGAAGGAGTCAGCAGCGCTACCTAGCAAAAGAGCTAGAAGAGCAAGGAGCGCTTATACTCCTCCCCTGGGGGCAGGCGCCAGCGCAGCACCAGTCAGAGAGGAGCGGCTTTGCAGAGAGGTCGGCGGTCTTCCAGGAGCAGTGAGACTGGAGGGCAGAGCGGTAGTACAAGCTATCCAGCTTGTGCTCTCACTGTTAGGGAGCGTCATCAAGATGCTGCCAGTGAGGAGCTGCAACAGGAAGTGGATCAACAAAGCATACAGATGAATTTACAGGGGCTGCCTGTTGAGAGGCTCCCACCTCTGCTGGTTGAGTCGTCTCCGGGCCCCCTGGGAAGACTACTGCACCTATCATCTTCAGCCTCTGGTCCACTCCAGAAGGAACAGTCAGTGGGTGAGAACATCAATGTTGTCCCTTTGTCTGAGTCGTCTGTGTTAACTAGTCTGGTTAAGCTGCTAGCTGAGTTTTCTAGCAGGCAAATGGTTAATGCTGCTTCAGATGTCTGGAGCAATGGTCAAGGTACGGTGATTATTCCGTCTGGTGTCAGTAATGTTGGTAGTGTTGTGCCTGTGATGGAGAGAGGTGCAGGGGTTAAAGAGACTTGTTTGAAGGAGGCTTTAGTTTGTGAAGTGTCTCCTTTAGGTTATCATCTTAGTACTACTATTAAAGAGCGTATTTGGCGGATGGAGTACGCTGAATTAATGGCGTTATTACCGTCAGCAAAAGATAGCACATTTAAAAAGGTCAAGGATGAGAAAATGGAGGATGAAAAGAAATGCTTTCCCCCCTAGATCATTTAACAATTGGCTTCAGGCATTTTGTGTTTATGCTGCGGTTTTGGGGGAGAAGCATTCTGAGCTGTGTTCGGGACTTTTCCAGCATTTAGATATTGTTATTGAGGCCTACAGCAATTTTGTCGGGATGGCTTGGTTTCGATATGATGAGACGTTCCGCCAAAAGTTAGCTGTCCATCCATCCCTTTAAATGGGGTGTGAAAGACATTGGGCTATGGGTAACTTTAATGCTGCCTCAGAAAGCTATACCGGCGAAGTCGCCTGCTTCGTCTCAGACGGTTATGAGAAAAGGTGTTTGCTTTGCTTATAATGAGGCTACCTGTAAATGGTTGAGTAACTGCTGTTTTAAACATGAATGTTCCTTTTGTGGGGGGACCCATCCTATGTCCAGTTGCTTTAAAAGAAATTCCCAGTCAAGCCAGCAGCAGCCAAACATTAGGGAGCAGGTGGCAAAAAGCATTGAGTCCAGTGAAGTTGGCAGAAATGCAACCACGGCTCGCTCTTTATCCAGACCGTCAGAAAACTGATTTAATATTTTGCGATTTTTTTATATGGTTTTGAAGTTCCACATTTTTCTGGTGTTGGCTGCTGTTGGGTTGAGAACTTAAAATCTGTGGATTTGCATAAGGAGGTAGTCCGTAGAAAGATTCAGAAAGAGCTGGACTTGGGTAGGATTGAGGGCCCCATTTTGGAGACGCCGTTTGTTAATTTTAGGCTTTCGCCTAAAAAATCTCTTTGAATGATATGGTGGATAAATCTTAGGCCTCTGTTTCCTACACCTCTTTTGATAGTACATTAGCATTAGTTAGGTCTTTCGGCAAGGATGCCCTGTTAGTTAAGGCGGACATTAAGTCTGCTTTTCTTTTTTTGCCTGTTTGTACATATGGCTTCGTTAGGTTTTCATTTTGACAGTTTTTTTTATATTGATAAATGCCTGCCGATGGGCTTTTCGTTGTCGTGTTATTATTTTGAAGCATTTTCTTCATTTATTCAGTGGGTAGTTGAGTTTGATTTAAGTTTTAATGGTGTTCTTCATTATTTGGATGATTTTTTGTTTGTCGGTTCTTCTCATTCCAGTGCATGTTCAGACTTGTTAGTTAGGTTTTTAGATATTTGTTCTTGTTTTGGGATTCCAGTAGCGGAGGAGAAGACTGTTGGTCCCTGTGTTTGTTTAGAGTTTCTTGGGATAGTTATTGACTCTAGTCGCATGGAATTCCGCTTGTCAGAGGCAAAATTGGAGAAAATTCGGATGTTGCTTTTGTCTTTGTTGATTAAGAAGAAATGTACTCTGAGAGAAATGCAATCTCTTCTTGGATCTCTTAATTTTGCTTGTAGGGTTATTCCCATAGGTAGGTTTTTTTCTAGTCGGTTGTATTTTGCTACTAGGGATCTTAAGTCGCCTAATTCCCATATTCGGTTGACTAAATGTTTGAAGGAGGATGTAACGGACCGTTTCAGCAGACAAGGGGGTTAAGATCCGTTTAGGCGATATGCCCCTTTCCGAGAGACAGGCACAGCTACTGCAGAACACCAACCTCCCGAACTGGATACAAAATAGCACTCCAAACTGGAACCTCGCAAATAGCTGTCAGCAGACGAACAGGAAAAGCGTATCAGTCAGCTTACACTCCTGGCAATCAGTCTCCAACAGCATACAGGGAATCCCCCCAATTACGAGACAAGGCTCCGTGTTGAGGGTCAAACAGTGGTCTGTGAGCTAAAATGGCCGCTATCTATTGTTCTCACCATGTGCTTCATCCAAGCAAGTAAGGCAAAGGATGCAATCCAGGGACAGAGGGCTCCGTCCCAAGTGCCTTAAGACCCAATAACTTAAGGGACCATAATCCCAGGGCAGGAGGCTGGTAAACAGCCCCCTCCAAAACACAGTGGCGAGGTTGGTTTCGCCACACATCTCCCCCCCAGGGAAGACTAACCAGATACCTGACCTCACGCCGGTCGGTACCTGAGTTAGTCTGGCAGCCCACCCACAACCCAATACTGGACCTGCTGAATTTCGGAGCCTGTCTCTGTCCAGTGAATCCACCAAGATTATATTTGTAGCTGGTACTCCCGGTCTCTGAGTTGCTCCCTGGCTTGGAGTGGAGGTTGCTTTGTGGGCAGGGATCAGCGGGATTCTGCCCTGGTACCAGCACTACCATGGAAGAAGCCTGGTTGGAGTCTGGTTGTTGGAGGGGGAAACTGACTGTCTCCCCTTTGGGTAAACAGCCCTGTTGCTGGGGGACAGGACACACTGTCCCTACCCCCTGTGCTGTAAGTGCAGAGACCACGGTCCCATCTGCACTGTTGTGGGGCTTACTGTCTCCCCCTGGTGCGTTAAGCTGCCGCTGGGAAGAGGGGGTAACATGCTCCTCTCCCATACATACTTCCAGCCGCTGGGGAGGGCGACCGACCGCCTCCGCTCCCAATACAGTGTCCTGCTGCTGGGGAAAGGAGACTGGGCTCTCTATTCCCTGTAGGACACTCTGCCGCTGGGGGACAGGACCGACTGTCTCTGCCCCCTGTAACTCCGCCTGCCGCTGGGGAATGGAGACTGGGCTCCCAATTCCCAAAAAATCATGCTGCTGCTGGGGGGCAGGAACAACTACCTCTGCCCCCTGTAACTCAGCCTGCCGCTGGGGAGGGAGGCCGCTGCTCTCCCCTCCCTGCACTTCACACTGCCGCTGGGGAATGGAGACTGGGCTCCCACTGTCCCGCAACCGTAACTTCCGATGGAGGTCCACCCAACGTGGCAGCTGACCGTCACCTTCTGCCCGGTATAGTAGGGTCTTAGACACTAGACTCCTCACGAACTTCATGTATTTCTCAGCTGGATTGGGTCCGAAGAAGTTCAGCCGCAACCACATCATACGGACAAATTCCTCCACAGAGTATCTGTACTCCACTGATGGTTCCATCCTGGTGCTTTTAGGGTTGCTGTACTGAGACATGCATTGCCCTTAAATTGTAGAATCCACAGAAATGGTGTCTCCTGTAGCTGTCCTTCCTCGCCACAGAGGATATGGGTGTTTGGTTAGAATTTCTCCAGGATTTTAATGGTTCTAGTTGCTGCAGGAGGAATTTTTGAGTTCAGACGCTTTAGGTTTATTTACGGATGTGGTCGGTGTCACGAACTATGGATCCGAGCGCTCCGGATCCCACAGCTGTGACGTAGTGGTCTGTGACGGAGTCTGCGCACACACAGAGACCTCACGTGACCGGGGTATTACCATTCGGCTAACACCCCCCACTACACTTCGGTAACTGCCACCACGTGGGTTCCCGGTCCACGAGCCGACTATCCGGGTCATTCACTATCACACAGATCAGTGGATGAACCGGATATCACTTACTGACCAACCGCAGTCAATCACCCCCAGCTACAATTCCTAAATGCAATTTAACTAACTACCTGGTAACGTCTCTTCAAAGGCAAGGTACGTTGTTCAGCAGCTTAGAATATGGAAGACTTGGCTATTTAGATTTTATAATCTTTAATAAGAGGTAAAAAGCAGTGCATACAAATCTAATGAAAATGACTATAAATCTACAGAATAATAATAACAATATAAATAATCACGACAGTTCAAATGAAAGGGAAAAAGATGAAAGAATACTTAGTTTCTCTGGAGGGTTTCAGATGGTCGTTCATATGTCCTTTTTGAATCCTTGCAAACCCCTTTTCAGTATGTATCAGGGGAGACCCTCAAAGTTCTTCTGATACAGGGATCTGCCGTCAATGTCCAATTAAGTGTCTGGTGATGTTCCATGGGTCTCTCTCCTCTGTCCTTGTGCATGGATTTTTATGAACTCTCCCATGGGCAGGAGACTTACTCCTGTCAGCCAATGGCAGCAGAGTGACTGTGAAGCCTAGGGATGGCCCCCAAGTGTTTTATGACCCCATCAAAGTTCAGTTCCTACAATGAGGATTATACTTAAGCCCGTATCTCCTTGATACATTGGCATATTTTTATACAGAATACATATTTGCGATCCTTGTTTATTTACCTACAGAATGAGACCACACACGGTAATGCTGGGACCTGTAGTTCTTCTACCACCCATAGGTCAGCTACAGAATCACATCCTCTAGTCATATTTGATACCCAATTAATCACAATACTCTGTAGAGCCTGGATCTGGTGTCAGAAAGGGCATACGTTGATTCATAAATGAAATATGAAAGTGGACTGGTTTTATGCCCAGAGCTAATTAAGGGCTATTAGCTCTCCTCAAACCAGACCTGGAAATTAATGACGTAACGCTCCAGCCAGGCTTGACAGCGAGCTGATCTTATCTTACCGGACAGGATGAGCTGGGCCTGGTATAGCCTTTATGACCTTTTTATAGCTGGTCTCAAAGAGTAGTGGTAATAAAAGTGTCCATCTATATCATAGGCGACCCAGGCTTCAGGAAGATGAGAGTTCACAGTTTTTTTTTTACATATGCCAGAAGCATATAAGATGGCTACCCAGAGGAATTATGTATGTATGCCAGCACAGTCGGTAGCTGTGGTTATGGGGCTTTCTGGAGCGGTAAATGGTCAGCTGGGAGGTGACCAGCTTCCTAGGTGGATAATGGACTCACAAGAAATATTGTTTTATTAGAACTTTTTCCAGTAATTGTGGCAGTTGTTCTTTGGGGCTATGAGTTTAAGGATAGGAGGATTTTATTACACACAGATAACAAAGGGGTTTGTTTTGCGGTCAATACTCTTTCGTCCAAATGTGACATAGTGGTGAAGTTATTAAGGCATTTAGTTCTATTTTGCATGAAGTTTAATATATGGATCAAAGCGAAGTATATTGTAGGGCCATCTAACATGCTGGCTGATTCTTTGTCTCGTTCACAGTTCCTGAGATTCCGGGAATTAGCTCCAGAGGCGGATCTGGATGGGAGCCCATGTCCTCAACATCTTTGGGGTTTGATTTAGGACTGATGTCTGAAGCTATTAAGCGGTCTTTAGTCCCGAGAACATGGGCAGCTTACTCTGCCGCATGGCTGGATTGGTTGTACTTTGTAAATGCATGTACAGTGGATGTTAAAGGGGATGTTTTAAGTTGCGGTTTATTGTTTGTTACTAGTTTATTTAATAAAAAACTGGCGGCTTCGTCTATTGCGAGAGTAGTGGCAGGTGTTTCGTTTTTTCAAAAACTGCAGGGTGAGAGACCATTATTTTTCTTTTTTCAGATTAAGCAATTTCTGAAGGGATACAAGAAAGGTGTTTGTAAGTTGGATGCTAGGAGGCCAATTTCTATCTCTTTACTGGGTGATCTTTGTAAAGTTTTGTGTGTCGTGTAGGGATCAATGTGAAATATTGCTTTTTTGTACAGCCTCTGTGTTAGCTTTTTTCGGGGCATTTAGGATTAGTGAGTTGCAGGGGCGTACACAGAAATCATTGGGCCCCATAGCAAGAATTTAGATTGGGCCCCCATGCCCGTTCCTAGTCCCTCCTACTATGCGCCCTGGCTCCTCTCACTACCCTCCCTAACTTCTCCCCTGCCCCACCTCATGCAGAAGTATTTTGTTCTACAAAATGGCAGTACTCATGCCGGATCCCAACAGACCCATTAGGGTACTTTCACACTTGCGGCAGGACGGATCCGACAGGCTGTTCACCATGTCGGATCCATCCTGTGGCTATTTCGCCGTGCCGCCGGAGCGCCGCTCCGTCCCCATTGACTACTGCATGTCTGACTAAAAAGTCAGACATGCAGTACCTTTTAGTCCGGCGGCTTTCGCCGTGCACCGCCATGCTGCGCCAGAGCTCCGCCCCCGTTATAGTCAATGGGGACGGAGCGGCGGTCGCACGAAATAGCCACAGGACGGATCCGACATGGTGAACAGCCTGTCGGATCCGTCCTGCCGCAAGTGTGAAAGTAGCCTTAGAGAATGGGATCTGATAGGTCCCGGCAGTGTTCAGCATATATTGACAAGAATCTGGGGCGTTACATTATGTAATACCACCCAACTTTCCTGCTGTCCAGCATGGCACATGCACATGCGCATAGACATGAGAAAAGTTTGAGGAAGCGAGTGCCCCCCTTCACCCATCCTCTGTGTCATGCAGGACAGCTGGGAGACACTGACATTACTCGCTATCCTGCATGACACATGTGCAGAGACAGGAGTCTCTGGGAAAGCTGAGTGAACCCCTCCCCCCTGCCTTTCCATGTTTTTATTATCTGCATTTATGCCTTGCAGGATAGCAGGAAATCTGAGGGACATTGCATGATGTAATAGCACCCAGCTTTTCTGCTGCCCTGCATGGCACATGTGGAGAGACATGAGAACAGTCTGAGAAAGCTGGGTGACACAGCTCCCACCTCCCCTCATATCTTCTCATGGCTCTGCACTTGTGCCATGCAGGACATCAGGAAAGCTGAGTCACATTACATAATAGCACCGAGCTTTCCTCCTGTTCTGAATGGCATATGTGCAGAGGAATAGCCTGGGAAAGCTGACACCCCCCCCCCCTCACTGTCCTCACTGTCCTCACTGTCCTCACCTACAAGTGGTCACTTACTTCATTACTGGTGGGGCAGTGGCAATCCAGGATGGAATCAGGCATAATGGAGGTAACAAACGGGAGGCGGAGCTAGCCGACGAGAGGCGGGGCTAGGAGGCGGGGCTAGCAGACGGGAGACAGTTAGGAAGATAGACGGGGGCGGGGATTCTCCTCCACTGCGGGCCCCCCTTCCTCACGGGCCCCATAGCAGCTGCGTGGTCTGCCTATATGGTAGGTACGCCACTGGTGAGTTGGTTGCGGTGAGCCGCAATAGTTTGTCTGGTTTGGAGTTTTCAGATGTTGTTTTGGTTGATGATAAAGTTGAGATTTTTGTTAGAAGATCCAAAACTGATCAGTATGGCAGGGGCCAGGTAGTTAGGTTACATGCTTGGGCAGGTTCTGATTTTTGTCCAGTTAAATTGGTAAGGTGTTTGTTTGAGATTCATCCCTCTAAGTGTGGCTCTTTTTTAGTGCACCAGGATTCCTCCCCTCTCACTAAAGTTCAGTTTAGCGCAATTTTGAAGAAATGTTTGGGGAGGTTGGGGCTCAGTTCTGCTAAAATTTAGTCGCATTCATTTAGGATAGGTGCTGCGATGGAGGCGTCTAGGTTTGGGTTGGATGATTCAGTAGTTAAAAGAATTGGGAGATGGGAATCTAATAGGTTTCGATTTATGTTAGACCAGAGTTAATGCTGCCAGTCTGAATACTTTTCTATTTTTACAGGGAGTCAGTTTGTGATTTGGATTGTGGGCCATTCATTTGTGTTTGGGGCTCAGAAGCGAGCTGAAAAAAGAATATACTCAGAGAATTTGTCATTTAATACATCTGAAGTTCTTATTCTTTGGCAGGGAGTTAGAGGGATGTGTTGGAAGGGGTTAATTGAAGAAATTAATAAGCTTATGAAGAAATGGCCTGTTCCGCATTTGATTGTTATTCACCTTGGGGGGAATGATTTAGGTAAGATAAGAACCTGTGCATTATTGTGGGTTATGAAGAGAGACCTGGCCTTATTACATCATAGTCTTCCCAGTACTAATTTCGTTTTTTCTGAAATTGTCCCTCGCTTAGTCTGGTCAGGAAAGGATGGTATATTTTTGTAGAAAATCCCTAAAAGAGTGAATAGGGCCCTTGAGGATTTCTCCCTTTAGTCGGTGGGTTTAGCTATAGGCATTTAGATTTTGAGGGTATTTTGCCAGGCTTTTTTAGGTCCGATAACGTTCATCTTTCTGAGTTGGGGATTGATATTTTTAATTTGGGCCTTCAGAATGTAGTGGAGAAATGGCTGCGGTGCTGTGGGGGGCCTCGCCTATGTTATGCGTGGCTTGTGGGGTAGTGTCGCTCAGCTCATGCTGAGTGGATCTTGGTCTTTATATGGTTAATTTATTATTGGTATTTTGGTATCGGTTATGGTGGTATTTTTAAATGTATTTATTTATTTAATTTATTGTTGTAAAATATTTTTAAGTGACCCTTAATAAAGCACAGCGGCCATTTCCTCCACTATGTTGTTGGTGTCAATTATTTATTTATTTAGTGGCCAAGTCAGTATTAGAGTGTGTCATTTGCCCCCATGAATTAACCCCACCAGAGCGTTTAGCTTGGGGGGAAGCATGGGGCAATGACACCTTAGGTAGTATTAAAGTTAGGGGTAGTGTAGGGTGTACTTTTTTCTCTTCCCTGTCTCTCTTTTCCCACCTTTTTTCTATTTCAGGTAAAATCACCTCAGAAAGTTTCTTGCCTGCATTCTAGATGATTCTAGCTTCTGCGAGTCAAGAGTGCAGCTGATTGGTCGCTGCCTGGTGCTGGGGGAGATTTCCAGCTCCCTGATTTGTTGCTGGTCTAGCGGCGGGAATCTGTTCCCCTTTATATTTCCAGGTTCGGCGGAGCTGGCTCAGAAGTGCCTGAAGAACTGACCAGCGTCCCACTCCCCTTCCCCTATTTTTTCACTGTGTCACCTGTCGCTGGGCTTTATTAGAGGGGTAGTGTCGCTTAGCTCATGCTGAGTGGATCTTGGTCTTTATATGGTTAATTTATTATTGGTCTTTTGGTATCAGTTATCGTGGTATTTTTAAATTAATAATATTTTTAAGTGACCCTTAATAAAGCACAGCGGCCATTTCCTCCACTATGTTGTTGGTGTCAATTATTTATTTAGTGGCCAAGCCAGTATTAGAGTGTGTCATTTGCCCCCATGTTTTAATCCTATACATAAGAGGCTTTCAAAGGTAAGAGACACAAGAGACAAAGGTTCACAGCACTTGTAATTCTGGAGAATGGTTGGTCTCAGCACCCAGGCCAATCACAACTTCTGTCATGTCTCGACGCTGTGTCAGAAGTTTTCGTAAGCGACACACCCATTAAATCATATACTTTCTTTATATTACATTCCAAGTAATACATTTTTTCAGTTTTAGATATTAAAAAAGACATTTACCACATTTTCAGTTATCCTTGAAGCCCTAATCTCAAGTCGAAGTCCACAATTTATAAAGTTAATTCAGAAAACTGACATTTGCCAGTATAGTAACGTCTAAATGATAGCTTTGAAAGATGTTCAAAAACACTTTAAGGATCCATTTTGATGGTTTTTGAACACCTCTCTAAAATCTAATATCATCTGTTAAGAGGATAACATCTGAGTTCTTATTATAGGCTTCCATTGGGCGCACTTCACAGCCCACTTTCCGGACGGCAGATTCATAGTACAGATCCCATCAGAATAATTTTCATCTGGGATTTGCAATGCTCTTCATATAATGTAAGTACCGTACACCAAGCACAAAGTGATACCTGCGGATACAATACATCCTGCATATAATAACACAAATAACATAATTGCATGGTGCCTCTTAGCTACCGAAACGCCAAAGACTAAGAAACGTAATGTTATGTGGAGTAATAAAATTATTTAGAAATTAGGTTTATGGGTTTGTATAAAATATATGCGAAAAGAACGCTTAGATTATAAATAGATGAACAATTTATTTGCCATTGTTTGTATAGTAACCCCACATTCCTCACCCATCAGTGGTGCTCACACACTTAAATTTTGTCACTTCTATGGGACGGCTCTGTAGTATACACTTGAATAGGAAGGAGCCATCCCATTGAAGTGAATGGGACGGCTGCTTGTAATTACACCTGCTCATCGCTGTGATGTCGACGGCGAGCAGGTAAGCAAAGAAGGAAAGGCTGAGCTCACACGGAGTGCTGCCTTCTCTTCAACCAGCTGTTCGGCGGGGTTATCGGGTGTCGACACCGCCCCAATCTGGTTTTGATGGATATTGGTTATTGATAAGTCGGCAATATTAAAATCCCTGAAAACCCCTTTAATGATATATTTCGCATGAGTGCAATGTGGTTTACAGATTTATGTGTAAAGTTGCACCAAAGTGAAAAGTGACAAGGAACACCAAATGTCGCCATGACTTAATGACATATGTGATTAGGTAAATGTTCCCCATACTGTATATATGACAATGCAGCAATATGGTCCTGTGAATTAAGGACTCATGCACACGAACAAATTTTCTTTCTGTTCGTATGCAGAACCTCTAATATAAAATAAACAAAAGTCACCCCGTGTGCATTCCATTTCTGTATGTCCGTTCCGCAAAAAAAAGAACATATCCTTTTATTGCCAGCAATACTGACAAGAATAGGACTTTTCTATTAGGGGCCAGCTGTTCTGTTCCCCAAAATATGGAATGCACACGGACATCATCTGTATTTTTTGCAGGTCCGTTTTTTGCAGACCACAAAGTACATACGGTCGTCTGCATGAGCCCTAAGAAGGAAAGGGAGGGACTGGAAGAGGAAGCTGGAGGAGTGCACATGTGCTTGGTCCTAATCTCAGTGCACTTAACGGCTCATTTGCATATGGAATAAAAGTATTTTTTCGTGTGAATTAGGCATCAGATCGCTAAGTCAAAGGCATTATATTCAGCTGATCTAGCCCAAAAAGGGATTATGACTAGTTTAACTGTAAAATTCCCTGTGATAGTTTTCCTTTAAAGGCAGTCAGACACCAGTAAATTCACTGTTAAACCTGGCACAATGTCTTATAGGGCTAGCTTGGCTGAATGTAGCAATGCATTTCACTTAGTGATCCAATGCTTCAATCTGGCAAAAAAATTGCTTTTAATACATGTGCAAATGAGCCGTTAAGAGCACTCTTGGTGGTCCCAAGCCACTCTGTGCACCCTACATACTCTGCCAGCCCCTCCTTCTCCTGATTGTCAGGGCCAGGCTATTGTGTAGTCATCTCACCTAGCCCTATCAATCAAGAAGGAGTGGGAGTCACTGGCAGAGGAACCAGAAGGAGCAAGGGTGCACATAGTGACTTGGGCCTTAACAGTGCACTTAACTGCTCATTAAGGGTACATTCACACTACCGCAAAATACTGATCTGCAAAATATGGATGACAGACTCCCTTTAAACTTCCAGGTTAGGAATATTCTAGGGCAGTTGTCCACTGATGTCCAGTTGTGCACAGGTCCATCTTTAACGCGGGGCAAAAGAGGCAGCTGCCTCGGGCCCAGTTGCTCCTGGGGGACCCAAGGCAGCTGCCTCTTGAGCCCCTCCGGCCACTGGTGACGTGGGGGGGTGGCAGCAGGGAACAGGGAGATGAGCGCTTCCATTGTGAAAGCGCTCATCTCCATAGTCATCTGTATCGCCGTCCTCAGGACAGCGATACCTATGGAAGTGCTGCGGTGGGGCAGGGGAGGTAGAGGCGGCTCCCTTCCCCGTTCCTCTGATAGGCTGCAGGCACTAGGCCTGCAGCCTATCAGAGGCCGATGCAGGTGGCGCAATGACGTTATCCACTGCCTGAGCTGTACAGCAAGGGACACAGGCGGGAGGTGCCTGCATCGCATATCTGCCATCCTGATGGAGGTACAGTAAGTATAAGTGTTTATCTTTTTATATGGTACTACTCAGGGGTATTGCTAGGGTCTCAAAAGGTGTGGGGCCCAAGTCCCAATCAATATGGCCCAGTTCTTTAAACCACTTCAAACCCGCTAGCTGAAACCCCCTTAATGACCAGGCCACTTTTTACAATTCTGTACTACACTGCTTTCACCGTTTATTGCTCGGTCATGCAACTTACCACCCAAATGAATTTTACCTCCTTTTCTTCTCACTAATAGAGCTTTCATTTGGTGGTATTTCATTGCTGCTGACATTTTTACTTTTTTTGTTATTAATCGAAATTTAACGATTTTTTTGCAAAAAAATGACATTTTTCACTTTCAGTTGTAAAATTTAGCAAAAAAAATGACATCCATATATACATTTTTCGCTAAATTTATTGTTCTACATGTCTTTGATAAAAAAAATTGTTTGGGTAAAAAAAATTGTTTGGGTAAAAGTTATAGCGTTTACAAACTATGGTACAAAAATTAGAATTTCTGACTTTCTGAGCACCTGTCATGTTTCCTGAGGTTCTACAATGGCCACACAGTACACACACCCCACAAATGACCCCATTTCGGAAAGTAGACACCCTAAGGTATTCACTTATGGGCATAGCGAGTTCATAGAACTTTTTATTTTTTGTCACAAGTTAGCGGAAAATGATGATTTTATTTTTTATTTTTTTCTTACAAAGTCTCATATTCCACTAACTTGTGACAAAAAATAAAAACTTCCATGAACTCACTATGCCCATCACAAAATACCTTGGGGTGTCTTCTTTCCAAAATGGGGTCACTTGTGGGGTAGTTATACTGCCCTGGCATTCTAGGGGCCCAGATGCGCAAGAAGAAGTTTGCAATCAAAATCTGTAAAAAATGATGGAATGTGTGCCCCTTTGCCCACCTAGGCTGCAAAAAAGTGTCACACATCTGGTATTGCCGTACTCGGGAGAAGTTGGGGAATGTGTTTTGGGGTGTCATTTTACATATATCCATGCTGGGTGAGAGAAATATCTTGGCAAAAGACAACATTTCCCATTTTTTTTATACAAAGTTGGCATTTGACCAAGATATTTATCTCACCCAGCTTAGGTATATGTAAAATGACACCCCAAAACACATTCCCCAACTTCTCCTGAGTACGGCGATACCAGATGTGTGACACTTTTCTGCAGCCTAGGTGGGCAAAGGGGCACACATTCCAAAGAGCAACTACTTCGCACACATATGGGCCCCTAAATTGCCAGGGCAGTATAACTACGCCACAAGTGACCCCATTTTGGAAAGAAGACACCCCAAGGTATTCCGTGAGGGGCATGGCGAGTTCCTATAATTTTTAATTTTTTGTCACAAGGTAGTGGAATATGAGACTTTGTTAGAAAAAAAAAATCAAAAAAAAAATCATCATTTTCCGCTAACTTGTGACGAAAAAAAAAATAATCTAGGAACTCGCCATGCCCCTCACGGAATACCTTGGGGTGTCTTCTTTCCAAAATGGGGTCACTTGTGGGGTAGATATACTGCCCTGGCATTCTAGGGGCCCTAATGTGTGGTAAGTAGTTTGAAATCAAAATGTGTAAAAAATTACCTGTAAAATCCTAAAAGTGCTCTTTGGAATGTGTGCCCCTTTGCCCACCTAGGCGGCAAAAAAGTGTCACACATGTGGTATCGCCGTACTCAGGAGAAGTTGGGGAATGTGTTTTGGGGTGTCATTTTACATATACCCATGCTGGGTGAGAGAAATATTTTGGCAAAAGACAACTTTTCCCATTTTTTATACAAAGTTGGCATTTGACCAAGATATTTATCTCACCCAGCATGGGTATATGTAAAATGACACCCCAAAACACATTCCCCAACTTCTACTGAGTACGGCGATACCACATGTGTGACACTTTTCTGCAGCCTAGATGCGCAAAGGGGCCCAAATTCCTTTTAGGAGGGCATTTTTAGACATTTGGATCCCAGACTTCTTCTCACGTTTTAGGGCCCCTAAAAATCCAGGGCAGTATAAATACCCCACATGTGACCCCATTTTGGAAAGAAAACACCCCAAGGTATTCAATGAGGGGCATGGCGAGTTCATAGAAAAAATTTTTGGGGGCACAAGTTAGCGGAAATTTATTATTTTTTAGTTTTTTCTCACAAAGTCTCCCTTTTCGCTAACTTGGGACAAAAATTTAAATCTTTCATGGACTCAATATGCCCCTCACGGAATACCTTGGGGTGTCTTCTTTCCGAAATGGGGTCACATGTGGGGTATTTATACTGTTCTGGCATTTTAGGGGCCCTAAAGCGTGAGAAGAAGTCTGGGTGTCTTCTTTCCGAAATGGGGTCACATGTGGGGTATTTATACTGTTCTGGCATTTTAGGGGCCCTAAAGCGTGAGAAGAAGTCTGGAATATAAATGTCTAAAAAATTTTACGCATTTGGATTCCATGAGGGGTATGGTGAGTTCATGTGAGATTTTATTTTTTGACACAAGTTAGTGGAATATGAGACTTTGTAAGAAAAAAAAAAGGAAAAAAAAAAAACTATTTCCGCTAACTTGGGCCCAAAAAATGTCTGAATGAAGCCTTACAGGGGGGGGGGGGGGGGTAATCAATGACAGGGGGGTGATCACCCATATAGTTCCGTATGATTTTTACGGATCCACGGATACATGGATCGGATCAGCAAAACACATACGGACGTCTGAATGGAGCCTTACAGGGGGGTGATCAATGACAGAGGGGTGATCACCCATATAGACTCCCTGATCACCCCCGTCATTGATCACCCCCCCTGTAAGGCTCCATTCAGACGTCCGTATGATTTTTACGGATCCACGGATACATGGATCGGATCCGCAAAACACATACGGACGTCTGAATGGAGCCTTACAGGGGGGGTGATCAATGACAGGGGGTGATCAGGGAGTGTATATGAGGTGATCACCCCCCTGTCATTGATCACCCCCCTGTAAGGCTCCATTCAGACGTCCGTATGTGTTTTGCGGATCCGATCCATGTATCCGTGGATCCGTAAAAATCATACGGACGTCTGAATGGAGCCTTACAGGGGGGTGATCAATGACAGGGGGGTGATCAATGACAGGGGGTGGTCAGGGAGTGTATATGAGGTGATCACCCCCCTGTAAGGCTCCATTCAGACGTCCGTATGTGTTTTGCGGATCCGATCCATGTATCCGTGGATCCGTAAAAATCATACGGACGTCTGAATGGAGCTTACAGGGGGGTGATCAATGACAGGGGGTGATCAGGGAGTGTATATGAGGTGATCACCCCCCTGTAAGGCTCCATTTAGACGTCCGTATGTGTTTTGCGGATCCGATCCATGTATCCGTGGATCTGTAAAAATCATACGGACGTCTGAATGGAGCCTTACAGGGGGGTGATCAATGACAGGGGGGTGATCAATGACAGGGGGGTGATCAGGGTGTCTATATGGGTGATCACCCCCCTGTAAGGGTCTATTCAGACGTCCGTATGCGTTTTGCGGATCCGATCCATGTATCCGTGGATCCGTAAAAATCATACGGACATCTGAATGGAGCCTTACAGGGGGGTGATCAATAACGGGGGTGATCAGGGAGTCTATATGGGTGATCACCCCTCTGTCATTGATCACTCCCCTGTAAGGCTCCATTCAGACGTCTGTATGCGTTTTGTGGATCCGATCCATGTATCCGTGGATCCGTAAAAATCATACGGACGTCTGAATGGAGCCTTACAGGGGGGTGATCAATGACGGGGGTGATCAGGGAGTCTATATGGGTGATCACCCCTCTGTCATTGATCACCCCCCTGTAAGGCTCCATTCAGACGTCCGTATGCGTTTTGCGGATCCGATCCATGTATCCGTGGATCCGTAAAATCATACGGACCTCTGAATGGAGCCTTACAGGGGGGTGATCGATGACAGGGGGGTGATCAATGACAGGGGGGTGATCAGGTAGCAGGTATGTTTTGATAACAGCGTCTAATATACCTGTTAGGGGTTAAAAAAATCACATCTCCAGCCTGCCAGCGAATGATCGCCGCTGGCAGGCTGGAGATCCACTCGCTTACCTTCCGTTCCTGTGAGCGCGCGCGCCTGTGTGCGCGCGTTCACAGGAAATCTCGGCTATCGCGAGATGACGCACGGATGCGTCCAGGAGAAGTAAATCAACCACCTTCCGGACGCATCCGTGCGTTAGGCGGTCCGGAGGTGGTTAAGTCGCCACCCCCCTCCCCCCACACACAGCATTTTGCTGTACTTGCTGTACAGCAGCACATACCTGTCACATCCAGTGTATCCCAGGTGACATCTCCTCCTCTGTCATCATCTTCTCCATTCGGTCCGGACAACTTCTCTCAGCCTTCTCGTCTCTGAAGAGTGTGACACACAGACATCTTAGTGTCCTCACTTTTCTATCATCATCCCCCAACCTGGAGTTGCCACAGTGTTATCCTACTGCTCGCTGTGCTCCACAATACCCCCAAATACTATCCTGAAGAAAAATGTGTGCCCTGATAGTTATAGTGCTCCTTATAGTCCCACCAATAGTAATTCCTATCTAGAAAGCCCTCATTAGTAATACTGCCCCCTCCAGTGCCCCCAACCGTGATAATCCTCCTCAAGAATGCCCCCATTAGTAATACTGCCCCCTACAGTTCCCCAACCATGATAATGCTCCCTAAGAATGCCCCCATTAGTCAGTGCCCCCAACCGTGATAACGCTCCCCAAGAGTGCCACCATTAGTAGAAGAGCCCTCCAGTATTAATAATACCTTCACAGAGCCCCCAGTAGCAATAAGGCCCCCTATTGTTCCCCCAGTGGTAAAAAAGCTCTCTACAGACGCCTCAGTAGTAATAAGCCCCCCATAGTGCTCTTAGTAGAAATGAGGCTGATCTATAAGTCCCTCCTATAGAGCCCCCAGCAGTAATACGAACGCTTATAATGTCCAGTAGATTTGCAGTGCCCCCTATAGTTATAATCCTCCCTCCACCATAGAGCCCCATGTAAATAACATCACACCATCTCTCCAGCCCCCTCCAAAATACAGTCCTGTGTGAATAACATCCCTCTCTATCTACAGCCCCCTCCAAAATACAGTCCCAAGTAAATAATATCACCCCCCTCTCCAGCCACCTCCAGCATGCAATTCCATGTAAACATCACCCCCTCAACATTCAGTCCCATGTAAATAACATCATTTCCAGCCACCTTCAACATACAGTCCCATGTAAATAACATAGCCACCAACAACATTCAGTCCCATATAAATAACATCACTCTCTCACAGCCGCCTCCAACATACAGTCCCATGTAAATAACATAATCCCCTCCCACAGCCACCTTCAACATACAGTCCAATGTAAATAACATCACCCTGCCCCAGCCACCTCCAACATGTATTCCCATGTAAATAACATCCCCCCCCCACAGCCGCCATCAACATACAGTTCCATGTAAATAACATCACTGCCTCCCCCAGCCCCCTCCGACACACAGTCCCATGTAAATAACATCACTCCCTCCCACAGCCACCTCCAACATACAGTCCCATGTAAATAACATAATCCCTTCCCACAGCCGCCTTCAACATACAGTCCCATGTAAATGACATCACCCTGCCCCAACCACCTCCAACAGGCATTCCCATGTAAATAACATCCCTCACTCCCACAGCTGCCATCAACATACAGTCCCATGTAAATAACATCACCCTGCCCCATCCCCTCCAACATTCAGTCCCGTGTAAGTAACATCACTCAATCCCACAGCCGCCATCAACATACAGTCCCATGTAAATAACATCACCCTGCCCCTTCCCAGCCACCTCCAACACACAGTTCCATGTAAATAACATCCCTCCCTTCAGCCCTAACATACAGTCCCGGTAAATAACCACAACTCCCAGCATTCCTCTGCCTTTCCCTTCACTTACCTCTCCTCATGTAGCAGACATCACCACAGCTTCTTCTCCCAGGTCTTCTCCTCTTCACTGCCATCCGCTCCAGCACTGGTCACATGATGGTGGTGACATCATCGCAGGTCTTTCTCAACTACTGCCTGTTTTACTGGAAACATGACCTGTGAGATCACCACAAGTCCTTAAAGCGAACCTTTCACCTGAATTTTACTTAATAAACTCAAAAGTACCTTATAGATCATCCTCATTGTGTTATCATACAGTCTTGTCCCGCTTTTCTGCCATGTATATGCATGAAAAAATAGCCTTATAAAGTACTCTTCTCCAGCTCCACAAGTCACGATAGAAGTCAAGGGGGTAGCCCTTCCCTCACTCCAGGCTGTAACTCCCCTGCCCTAACCCCGCCTCTATGCAGTCTAATTGACGGGATCGCGCTGCTACTGAGGCCGATGGCGCATGCGCCACCTGTACAAGCGCGGTCCTGGCGACTGAGCCGGGTGTCAATTAGACTGCATAGAGGTGGGGTTAGGGCAGGGGAGTTACAGCCTGGAGTGAGGGAAGGGCTACCCCCTTGACTTCTATCGTGACTTGTGGAGCTGGAGAAGAGTACTTTATAAGGTGATTTTTTCATGCATATACATGGCAGAAAAGCGGGACAAGACTGTATGATAACACAATGAGGATGATCTATAAGGTACTTTTGATAGTTTATTAAGTGAAATGCAGGTGAAAGGTTCGCTTTAAGCTTTTCCAGTGCATTAAATGTTATTGTATTGCTGTCCTGAGGATGGCAATACAGTTGCATCTATCTGGCAGGCAGGACATTCGGGGCCTGGGACAAAACATCAGTGGACCAGGCCCTGAATGATTTAATTTAGCAATGCCCCTGGTACTACTACTGGCACATGATTGGGAAGCATCTATGGGGGCACCTGTTACTGGCACATGATTGGGGGGCATCTATGGGGGCACCTGTTACTGGCACATGATTGGGGGCATCTATGAGGGCACTTGTTACTGGCACATGATTGGGGGCATCTATGGGGGTACTTGTTACTGGCACATGATTGGGGGCATCTATGGGGCACATCTTACTGGCACATTATTGGGGGGCACTGTGGGGGCATCTATGGGGCAATTCTTACTGGCACATTATTGGTGGCACTTTTTACTTGCACATTATTAGGTGGCACTATGGAGGCACTTCTTACTGGAACATTATTGGGGCCACTATGGGGGCATCTACTGAGGCCACAAAGAAGAGGTATTTTATATGGGGAAGAGCGGAGAGGAACACTATGGGGGCTTCTACTGAAGCCACAAAGAAGGGGTATTTTATATGGCGGGCTCTGTATATGGGTATTTTATACTGGGGCACATTATGGTGGGTACTATGGGGAAGGGGAGAGAGGAGTACTATGGGCTCATCTATGGGGGCACTAAGAAGGTACCTTTTCTGCAATGTACATGTACATGAAAATGTGGCAACAGGGTCAATATTTTCCAGATTTTTCACTTAGTATATCAACACTACATATATTATAAAATCCTGTGTAATCTAATTTTTTGCATATATATTTTTTTCCATATATAATTTCTTGCATATATTTAAGAAACCCAAACACCCATGAACAAGTTGGAGCATGCAACCTGCAGTCTTGTCCGGCCAATTAAAATTTTTAAAAAAATCGTCAGAATTGTGTGAAATTAGACAAGTCCTTCTCACCTTACAGATCCCTCTGGGTGTTTCTTGTTCCCTTGCAGAAAATCACTGGCCGCACTGGTGACATGCCTCAGCCAGTGCATATGACTTATTTTATTATTTTAAACCGCTCTGTTTAAAAATAATAATAATAATCATCATTTTACTCAGCTGCACAACTCATTTAAAGGCTATGGGACCCCTTACCAGTCACTGTAGAAATGATATATTTTTTCTGGGTTAATAAAATGTGAGGAACACTAAATAGTTGCATCTCTTTTTTTTTTTTAAGTAAATAACGGTATTTGGGATAAAATTTCAATTCTGGAACATCTTTTCATAGAACCCTATATTGTGACATTCCTATGTTATTCCTCCTGGAAATGTATGAATAAATTGACTACTGAGTGTTACCATTCAACTTATTAATATTGTTTGTCAGCACTAATTGCACATTGTCAAAGTATGTATAGACACACCTCACTGATAAGGGAAATGGTAACTGTTAGAGATGAGCGAATTTCTCAAAGATTCTATTCAGCCGGTCCTCCGAATTTTCCAAAAAGATTTGATTAGATCCAAATTTATTCGTGGTGAATCACGTTAAAAAACAGCTATTTCCTGGCTTCAGAGATCCTGTATAGTGGTGTAGAACACTGTGCCTTGCAGTAACGTGCATAGGGAGTCTGCTGTGGTAGTGAAACAATACTGTGAGTCAGTATGACATGCAGATGACAGCAGGGCCGGCCTTAGGTGTTCAGGCGCCCTGTGCGAGCTAACCTTGTGGCGCCCCCCCCCCCCCAAAAAAAAATAAAAACACTGCTTGTTGCTGGCATCATGGCATAGGCTGGCTGACTATCCAACCAAGTAGTTACCAGCCCTCACACCCCAAAGGCCGGTGTAATGTTATACTTCCCTAGTTCGTGAGATTTCCCTACCCTCGTCACTTCCGGTCGCACCGGACATGACGTGAGGAGGTGTGCAGCGCCGCGCAGGCGCACAACGACAGGTTAGGGAAATTTCACAGCAGAGTGCGCATGCGCCAGGAGCCTCGCCGGCGGTTAGGGTAGGGAAAAACTATGGGCCAATGCGCAGTGATCGGATGGATGTTTTCAGCTGAACACCGGCCGACACTGCGCATGCACCGGGAGCCTCACCAGCGGTTAGGGAAGGGAAAAATTACGTACGGGCCAGTGCTTTTTCCCTACCCTAAACGCTGGTGAGGCTCCCAGCGCATGCACAGTGTCGGCCGGTGTCCAGCTGAGAAAATTTGTTTCCAATGTAGTATTAATAACTAAACAATTAAATAATAAACATATTGCATTGTCTACTTACCACCAGGACAATAAGATGATCTGGACTCTGGCTGCAGTCTGGCTCTGGGGACTCCATTGTCATTCTCTCCCCCCCCCCCCCTTCCCTTGTCACTCTCATTTATCCCCCCGCTACCTGGTCACTCATTATTCACATCCCGGCCCGCCCTGGGTCTACGCTCAGTGATTCCCCCCCCCCAGTCACGGCAGGAGGCCCCCCCCCACCAGCACCCGCGCACAGAGCCCCCCCCCCACGGCACGCGCAGGAGGGCCACCCCGCCCGCGCATTAGGCCCCCCCCAGCACGCGCAGGAGGGCCCCCCCCAGCACGCGCAGGAGGGCCCCCCCCAGCACGCGCAGGAGGGCCCCCCCCCCAGCACGCGACATAGGGCCCCCCCCCCCAGCACGCGCAGGAGGGCCCCCACCCCCAGCACGCTGCAGGAGGGCCCCCCCCCAGGCGCACGCAGGAGGGCCCCCCCCCAGCACGCGTCAGAGGGGCCCCCCATCACTTCAGAGGGCCCCCCCCCCCAGCACTCTCATTATTCCCCCCCCCCCATCACTCTCATTATTTCCCCCCCCCCCCATCCCACTCATTATTTCCCCCCCCCCCATCACTCTCATTATTTCCCCCCCCCCCATCACTCATTATTTCCTCCCCCCCCCCATCACTCATTATTTCCTCCCCCCCCCCCATCACTCATTATTTCCTCCCCCCCCCATCACTCTCATTATTTCCTCCCCCCTCCCCCCTTGTCACTCTCTCTCTTCCTCCCCCCTTGTCACTCTCTCTCTTTCTTTCCTCCCCCCTCGTCACTCTCTCTTTCTTTCCTCCCCCCTTGTCACTCTCTCTCTTTCTTTCCTCCCCCCTTGTCACTCTAGTGTACCTCTAGTGTAGCGTGGCCGAGCTCTGTTCGATCCGCGGTACAGGAGCATTTGTTTCCTGTACCCGGCCGGACTGACAGGAAGTGCACACTAAGTGAGCACTTCCTGTCAGTCCGGCCGGGTACAGGAAACAAAAGCTCCTGTACCGCGGACCTAACAGAGCTCGGCCACGCTACATTAACAGGCGCAGGCAGGATTCTTTAGAGCGGCAAGCCACTCAGGCGGCGCAGAATGAGGGGCGCCGCCAGCCGCCCCCAACTTATATAAGCAACTTTTTTTTTTACCGCAACGGGCGCCGGGCGCCCCCTGCTGAGTACAGGAGGGGGGGGGGAAACATAAGTGCCGCCTCGCCTGCCCATATTACATTGCGGGCTGTCGGCCGCCCGGCGCCCCTGTTGCTATGGCGCCCTGTGCGGCCGCACAGCCCGCACACCCCAAAGGCCGGCCCTGGATGACAGGAGTTGCTCTTAGAATCACTGCACACTTCACTTATTTGGGCAGTTACGGGGCCAAAACTGACCAAATAACTCAAGTGTGAACTCTGCCTTACAGGTCAATCTAGGCGTGAAGAATAAGAGCACTCCCTTTACACCGTCATCAGTTGATTCCACATAGATGTCTACAGAACCTGTTATATTAAACGCTTATACAAGTAGAGCCCCCCTGACAGAGTGGAGAGGGTGTCAGCAGTAAGTTTGTGTTGACGTCACTGATTATTTTGCCCTTCCTCTGATCCATCAGAACAATAATCCCCCAAAACGGATTCTGTCTGTTGAGCATCCGCCTTCTCTCAGTCAACATTTGGTCAGTAATCCATTAGTATTGCTAAAGCCCAAAAAAAAAAACAGTAGTGGATCCAAAACAGCACAGCACAAACCACACCACATCACAGGGAATGCCATGTAGTTTCGCGATGTTGTTGACAAACACCTGTGCAAGAGTTTTAGCATTGGGTAGACTAGGTAATGCAATAAAGTGTGCCATTTTACTAAAACAATCAACAACCACCAGAATCATGTTTTTTCCCGAAGAATTTGGTAAATCTGAGATACAATCTATGGACAAATGGGTCCAAGGTCTGTACGAGATGGTCAATGGAAGAAGAGATTCGGAAGGCCGACTGTCACGGTAGGTAAGATAAGGAAAGGAAACAGAACACGACAAGGCAAACAAAACAACTGATTAGACCCCAAATGCTAGGGAACAAAGGGGGTCCCCTCCTAGCAATCCCTAAAGCATTTTCCCTAAGCTGCTATGCCCATGTGCATATCTCGATGGTAGATATGCACATGCCCATGTACCTAAGACTATAACACACTGAACCAAACCCTCAGCTGTAGGGAAGAGAGAAAGAGACACCCAGCTCCTTCAACAACCGAAGGAGCTAGCATCACCCTAGAGGCCTAGTAAAAAACAGACACAAAAGGGAAAAGGGCTTATCTAGAGATGTATTCAAGCAGACAATCCACCAAACTTCCAGAGCTCACACAAGGCAGAACTCTAACCCGCAAAGGCTATAGGGAGAGGGAGGAATAAATAGCCTCACAAATCGCTTAAAGAAAAATACCTGGGAGGAGGTGGGATTCAGTTCAAACCCACAACAAATCAAACTGTCAGATCGAGTCACGTGCAGCAACTCTGACAGATCTCCTCAGTACACCCACAGGGCAGGGTGTGACACCTAGTATGTGTCACATTAGCACGTGCACAGGTAACACAGGCTGACACATAGTCCTCAACACACTTACACAACCCCGGCCACCAGAATCTGTGAGAGATGAGATCGACAGTCGATCTGCTTCTAGGGTGCCCAGCAAGCACCGTACAGTGATGCTCCTCGAACACCTTGTGACGCAATTTGAAGGGAACAAAACATTTTCCCAGAGGAAAAGAGTCTGGAGCATCCTCTTGTGCCTCCAACACCCTGGCCTCGAGATCATGATAAAGAGCGGATATGACTACCCCCTAAGATAAAATGGGACTAGGGTCATTAGACTCACCCCGCTCAGGAAAGCTACGCGACAAAGCATCGGCCTTGAAGTTCTTAACCCCAGGACGGTAAGTGACGATGACTTTAAATCTGGTGAAAAACAATGACCATCTGGCCTGCCTTGGGTTCAGTCGCTTAGCCGACTCCAGGAAGGCCAGATTCTTGTGATCTGCAATTACCGTAATAGGATGAGTTGCTCCTTCTAACCAATGCCGCCATTCCTCAAATGCCAACTTAATGGCCAGCAATTCCCTATTCCCCACATCATAATACCCCTTTCAGCAGTCGAGAGTTCTTTAGAGAAAAATGCACATGGGTGCCATTTACTTGGTAAAGGACCCTGCGACAATATTGCTCCTACCCCTACCTCGGACACTTCAACCTCAACAATAAATGGCGGAGACATGTCCAGTTGCGCCAGAATAGGGACCGAAGCGAAACATTCTTTCACAGCAGAAAAGGCCGGTAATGTCGCATCAGACCAGATAGAAATATCAACACCCTTCCAAGTCATGTCTGTTAAAGGCTTAATCACCGATAAATAGTTGAAGTTTAGAGTTGAGCGGACACCTGGATGTTCAGATTTGACGGGTTCGGCCGAACTTGAGAAAAAAGTTTGCGTTCGGGACCCGAACTTGACCCCAACTTGACCCCGAACCCGAACCCCATTGACGTCAATGGGGACCCGAGCTTTTGAGCACTAAAATGGCTGTAAAAATGTCACGGAAAGGGCTAGGGGGCTGCAAATGTCGTCAAAATGTGGTTAGGAGCATGGCAAGTGCTCTGCAAACAAATGTGGATAGGGAAAGGACTTAAAATAATATAAAATACGTAAAAAAAAAAATATTAATCTTGCTCTAGGAGGACCAGGTCCATATGGAGTAGGAGGTTGGGGAGGCTGTGGATGTGGCGGTGTAGGTGGAAGTGGCGGTGGAGGAGGAGGTAGCCTACACTTCTTTTTGGTTATAAATGTATTTGTATTTTTTTAAATTAGGGTACACCCCAAAACATTAAGAAATATGCCCTGTGATAACCCCCTCCAGTCATGCTAAACACACGTTCAGACAATACACTGGCTGTTCACAATCCAATTTGATATCTGCTCTACCAACTTTCGATGTTCTTTTATGCGCCTACCATGGTGATGACAGGTGGCGGGGAATCAGGGTTCCAGGCCAGAGAGAGCGTGAGAAAGAGAGACCACATCCAAGCGAGGATTCATTGTTTCAAATTTAAAATTATAGAGTTGAAATATGGGAGAAATTATTAAAGCTTTTACGTGTGAAAACTTTTCAAAGTTTAAGCATTGAATGAAAGGATGTGGCATGCATTAATTACTGAATAATATATTACATTTTATTTCCTGTCACCTATGCATAGCAGGTGTTTATTCACGTCTAAAATTGTAGAATGTCAACCCAAGAATGTAACAGAAAAATTATTGAAATTTATTAAGCTGTCAACTAGGTAGGGGAGGGGTATATTACACCCCAAAATTGGTGAATTTCACCCAAAAATTAAACTGACCATTTATTTTATTTTTTTAAACCTGTCTACTAGGTATAGCAGTGCTACATCACATCCAAAAATTGGTGAATTTCACTGGAAAATGTAACTGACTATTTATTTATTTTTAACCGGCCTACTAGATATAGCAGTGGTACTATACACCCAAAAATTGGTGAATTTCACCCGAAAATGAAAATGACAAAGTGGTGAAATGATATAAAATAAAACACGTACAACCGGCCTACTAGGTATAGCAGTGGTACTATGCACCAAAAAATTGGTGAATTTCACACGAAAATGTTAATGACAATTTTATTTGTTTTTAAACCGGCCTACTAGGTACAGCAGTGGTACTATACACCCCAAAATTGGTGAATTTCACACGAAAATGTAAATGACGAAGTAGTGAAATGGTATAAAATAAAACACGTACAAATAAATAAAATAAAAAATAGATTTATGAGGTGGAGTTCCATATGGAGTAGGAGTTTGAGGAGGCGGTGGACGTAGCGGTGTAGGTGGAAGCGGCGGTGGAGGAGGACGAGGTAGCCAACACAGGTTTTTGGTTTTAATTTTATTTTAAAAAATTAGGGTACACTCCAAAAGAGTGTGAAATATCCAAAATACAAACATGAGCAATTGCGCTGCAGTATAACAATGGCTGGTTAGTGCCGGTATACATGTCTATTCTGGACAAGTCCTCAGGGATCCATGCCTGGTTCATTTTAATGAATGTGAGCTTGTCCACATTGGCTGTGGACAGGCGGCAGCGCTTGTCTGTGATGACGCCCCCTGCTGTGCTAAACACACGTTCATATAATACACTGGCAGCGGGGCAGGCCAGCACCTCCAAGGCGTAAAGGGCAAGCTCATGTGCCCAATTTGGAGACCCAGAAGTTGAAGGGGGCAGACCCGTCATTCAGTACGTGTCGGCATGTGCACACCTACTGCTCCACCATGTTGGTGAAATGCTGCCTCCTGCTAAGATGTTCCATATCAGCTGGTGGTGCTGGTTGTTGTGGCGTGCTGACAAAGCTTTTCTACATTTCAGCCATGCTAACCCTGCCTTCTGAGGTGCTGGCGGTGCCCCAGCTGCATTGGCGACCTCTTCCTCGTCCTCTGCCTTCGCCTTGTGCTTCCACTGTGCCCAGGCTGTCAGGTGGGAATGCCACCAGCAGCGCGTCTACCTGCGTGCGCTGGTACTTGCGCATCTTGCGATCACGCTCCAGTGAGGGAATTAAGGACAGTACGTTGTCCTTGTAACGGGGATCCAGCAGCGTGGCCACCCAGTAATCAGCACAAGTTAGAATGTGGGCAATTCGGCGGTCGATGCAGAGACACTGCAGCATGTAATCGCTCATGTGTGTCTGGCTGCCCAGAGGCAACGAAAAGTTGTCCTCTGTGGGAGGTGTATCGTCTGTGTCCTCTGTATCCCCCCCATCCACGCACCATTGATGGCCATAAGCTGGTCTGGGTGCCACCCTGCTGTGAACATGGTTCCTCCTCCTCCATCTCCTCCTCATCCTCCAGAACTGTGCCCTGGCTGGACAATTGTGTACCTTGGGTTTGTGGGTGCAGGAACCCACCCTCGGAGCCACTTGGGAATGACTGGCCGGAAACCCTATGAAATGATCCCTCTTCCTCCTCCTCCTGTGCCACATCCTCTTCCATCATCGCTAGGAGCGTTTTTTCAAGGAGGCATAGAAGTAGTATAGTAACGCTGTTAACGGCGTTATCGGCACTGGCCATGTTGGTGGAATACTCGAAACAGCGCAACAAGGAACAGAGGTCTCGCATGGAGGCCCAGTCATTGGTGGTGAAGTGGAGCTGTTCCGCCGACCGACTCACCCGTGCACGTTGCAGCTGAAACTCCACTATTGCCTGCTGCTGTTCGCACAGTGTGGCCAGCATGTGCAAGGTGGAGTTCCACCTTGTCGGCACGTCGCATATGAGGCGGTGAGCGGGAAGGCCAAAGTTACGCTGCAGCGCTGACAGGCGAGCAGCAGCAGGGTGAGGATGCCTGAAAGCGCGCACAGATGGCACGCACTTTATGCAGCAGCTCTTATACCCCAGCATGTCGGGGTAATTTTTAAGGAGTCTCTGCACCACCAAATTCAGCACATGCGCCTGGCAAGGGATGTGCGTAAACCGGCTAGTCCCAGAGCTGTTTCGAGATTTCGCCCATTATCGCACACCACCAGGCCGGGCTTGAGGCTGACTGGCACAAACCACTCATCAGTCTGTTGTTCAAGGCCCGTCCACAGCTCCTGTGTGGTGTGGGGTTTGTCCCCCAAACAGATAAGTTTTAAATCTGCCTGCTGTAGTTTAACACTGGCTGTGCTGAAGTTGGTGGTGAAGGTGTTACGCTGACCGGATGAGGAGCTGGTAGAGGATGAGGAAGCAGAGTAGGAGGAGGAAGCAACAGGAGGCAAACTGAAACGTCCTGCAATCCTTGGTAGTGTCACGGCTGAGGATCGGGGAAATCCTCAGCCATGCGGTGAAGGAAAATGTCCAGTCGCTACTCGCCAGGAACACAGAATTAGGGAGGAGGTCACCTCCTGTTGCGACCCTAACGCTGACCCTGTCTCCTACCTGCATGGGCCGACCTTGATGGTAGGAGGGCCAATGCGCAGGAACCTCGGAGCCCTGACTTACCCTCCGTCTGGTCCCTGGGCTAAGGAGCAAGATAAGACAACCCACTCCTCCTAGGAAACGAGGAGCAGGAGTCTCACTGGCCAAGCAGCATGAAGATGGGGGTACATAAACAGGACTACGGATAAGACAGGTGAACCCTAACAGTTCCACACATACCTGTCTCAGCCTAGCTGACTGGAACCCGTGCAAACACTGTCCACACAAACAAAGGTAAACAGCACACACATGAAGACACACAGGGACCAGGACATCCATAACAAATCACGCAATAATAACATAAGGGTGGCCCTTACAAGGAGTTAGAAATCACAGAAGGCTGCTACAGCAAAGCATGACTGAAACAACCTCCTGAGCCATGCCAAAGACAGAAACTATATAGGCCTAAGTGGCCACACCCACCGGTCAGACACACCCAGTGACATCACACACTGGGAAGAGAGTTAACCCTTCCAGCACCACAGGAAAGGGAAAACACAAACTTAAAGAAACCGTGTCCAAACACAACAAACACACTGTGGTTGTTACCGCTGGCAACGACATGGGTGGCAACCATGTCCTGGGAGTCAGCCCAAAGGCAGGGACACTGCCACCACATGTACACATCACCAAACGTAGCCACGGGCAACCACAGTGCAGGAAAGGTGTCAGTGCTCACCACACAATACACAGAGTGCACACAGACAAACAACGGTGCATATATACACGCACACAGACTCCAAAGGGACCGCACACACACCTGTTGTCCGCGGCAACCGCACCTGAGACAAGTAACATCATGCCTCAAGCTGCGGTTGAAACAACAACCCAAACCGCAGGCAACAGTATGCAGCTCCCAAAGAGTCACGGCCAAAACCGTGGCCATGACAGGTAGTGGAAGGACATGCGCATAATTGCTGTCGGCCTCAGGCCAGCCGCCACTGCATTTACCCAGTGTACTGTTATGGATATATAATGGCCCTGACTGTGCTTACTGGTCCACTTATCCGTAGTCAGGTGCACCTTGCCACAGATGGCGTTGCGCAGTGCACACCTGATTTTGTCCCCTACTTGGTTGTGAAGGAAAGGGATGGCTCACCTTGAAAAGTAGTGGCGGCTGGGCACGACGTACTGTGGGACAGCCACCGCCATAAGGCCTTTAAAACTATCCGTCTCCACCAGACGGAATGACAGCATTTCAAAGGCCAGTAATTTAGAAATGCTGGCATTCAGGGCTAGGGATTGGGGGTGGGTAGGAGGGTACCTCTTCCTCACCACCATTTAGGATATGGAGAGCTGAATGCTTCCGTTGGACATTGTGGAGATGCTTGGTGACCCAGGTGTTGGTGTTGCCGGCATATCCTCTGTTTGCACTGTCACTCCAGAGGTGGACAAAGAGGCCGCGACTGCAGAAGAAGAGGAAGCAAGAGGAGCCAGAGACCTTTCTTGGTTTTTGAGGTGTCTATTCCACTACAGCTCGTGCTTTGCACTTAAATGCCTGGTCATGCAGGTTGTGCTCCAGTTGAGAACATTTATGCCTCGCTTCAGGCTCTGATTGCACTCGTACAAACCACTAGTGTCTTGTCGCCAGCACATTGTCTGAAGAACTGCCACGCCAGGGAACTCCTTGGAGCTGGTTTTGGTGTGCTGCCTTGCTGCGGTGGGCAGTAGGAGGCGTACTGTCTAGAGGACGGCCGCTCCGCTTTTGCACCCTGCTCCCTCTTCTGCTGTGCTGGTGGCTCTGTGCGACCACCGCCTCTTCCTCCGAACTACATAGGTCACTCGCATGACCTTGATTCCATGTGGGGTCGAGGACCTCATCGTCCTCCACATCATCTTCCACCCAGTTTTCACCCCTGACTTCTTGTCGGTCTGCACATTTTCAAAAGCCCCAGCAGTTGGCACCTGTGTTTCGTCATCATCCGAGACGTGCTGCGATGGTCCTCCCATGTACTCATCTTGAAAAATAAGTGGTTGGGCATCGGTGCACTCAATCTCTTCCACTTCTGGGGCAGGGCTAGGTGGATGGCCCTGGGTAACCCTGCTAACAGAGTCATCAAAAAGCAGAAGAGACTGCTGCATGACTTGGGGCTCAGACTGCTTGGCTTATTTGCAAGGGGGTGAGGCGAAAGACTGATAGACAGGGGCTGCAGGTGCCAACTGTGGTCTTTCAGCAGGAGACTGGGTGGGAGACAATGTGAAGGAACTGGATCCACTGTCAGCAACCCAATCTACTATCGCCTGTACTTCTTCTGGCCTCACCATTCGTAGAGCAGCATTAGGCCCGACCAAATACCGCTGCAGGTTTTGTCACCTACTCGCACCTGAGGAAGGGGTTTCACTTGTGCGTGTAGCTGGCACAGATTGACCATGTCCTCTACATGCAACAGGAGCTCCACCAGCAGCACCACGACCTGGGCCACGTCCCTTATTTGACGCTCTTCTCATATTTTTCGAATTTAGGATCTTGCCCTAAATGCGTGTTTAATTAATAGTAGAATAGAACGACAGTATGCAAAGGGTATATCTCACACAGCCTGAACCAGACTAGGCCTCAAATATTTCTTTGCCCAAAATGGCTGTATTTTAAATTCCCTGAATCAAACCCCTGTATGTAGAGGGAGTATCTCACACGGTCTGAACCACTGTAGGCCTGAAGTAAATATATCTTTGCCCAAAATGGCTGTATTTCAAATGGCTGTATTTCTAATGCCTGATTCAAACCCCTGTATGTAGAGGGGGTATCTCACACGGTCTGAACCACTGTAGGCCTAAGTAAATATATCTTCGCACAAAATGGCTGTATTTCAAATGGCTGTATTTATAATGCCCGATTCAAACCCCTGTATGTAGAGGGGATATCTCACATGGTCTGTACAACTGTAGGCCTGAAGTAAATATTTCTTTGCCCAAAATGGCTGTATTTTAAATGGCTGAATTTCAAATACCTGATTCAAACCCCTGTATGTAGAGGGAGTATCTCACACGGTCTGAACCACTGTAGGCCTGAAGTAAATATATCTTTGCCCAAAATGGCTGTATTTTAAATGGCTATATATCTAATGCCTGATTTAAACCCCTGTATGTAGGTGGGTATCTCACACGGTCTGAACCAGTGTAGGCCTGAAGTAAATATATCTTTGCACAAAATGGATGTATTTCAAATGGCTGCATTTTTCAAATGCCTGAATCAAACCCCTGTATGTAAAGAGGGTATCTCATAGTGCCTGAACCACTGTACGCCTGAAGTAAATATATCTTTGCCCAAAATGGCTGTATTTCAAATGGCTGTATGTCTAATGCCTCATTCAAACCCCTGTATGTAGGGGGGGGGGGTATCTCACACGGTCTGAACCAGTGTAGGCCTGAAGTAAATATATCTTTGCACAAAATAGCTGTATTTCAAATGGCTGTATTTTTCAAATGCCTGATTCAAATCCCTGTATGTAAAGGGGGTATCTCACAGGGCCTGAACCAGTGTAGGCCTGAATTCAATATTGGTGCACCAAATGGCGGTATTTTAAATCTCTGAATGTAACCCAAATGTATTAAGAGTGTATCTCACAATGACATCTGCATCAAAGGCTGCCAACTAAATTTTTTGTGCCCAAACGAGTGTTTGTTTAACAACTGAATTTGACAGCAGTATATAATCCTGTACTTTCACACATGCTGATGCTGCAAGGCCTGAAAATAGTGTTTTTTGTCAAAAAGTGTGTTTTTCAAACCCCAGAAAATGATGGGTTTATTTCTTTTAAATTGCACACTGACTAATCAAGATGTTGTAGATTGCCAAAATGGTGTTTTTTTGGTAACAGAAATATGAAAGATGTATATATTACACTTGAATTTAACACTTGCAGATCTGGAAAATACCATTTTTTTTTTAAAAAAGTGTGTTTTTCAAACCCCAGAAAATGATGGGTGTATTTATACCTTAAATTGCACACTGACTAATACAGATGTTGTAGATTGCCCAAAAAGTATTTTTTTGGTAACAGAATATGAAAGCTGTATATATTAAACTTGAATTTAACACTTGCAGATCTGGAAAATACTGTTTTTAAAAAAAAAAAAAATAGTGTGTATTTATTCCTTATATTGCACACTGACTAGTCCAGATGTTGTAGTTTGCCCCCAAAAAATGTTGATTTGCAATGTCTCAAAAGCTCAGATACAGTGCTGGTGCACTGAGCATGCATACAATGGCCGCCGCCGCCACCACCCAGCTAACTAACAGAATTATAAGTTGTTGTTGTTTTTTTTTTTGGTCAATGGCCTCAGGGCAGGGTAAAACATTTGTGTCCTGCACCCACACAACTATTTCTAGGTAGATCGCTGAGTTAGATTCTCTCCTATTCTCTCCCTGAAATCGCAAGTCCAGCAGCATCCCTACTGTTCCGGTTAGAAGATGGGATTGTATTACGACTGTATGTGGGTGGGGTCTGAGCTATCAGATATTGTCCAGCTAAGCAGAGATGTACCTGTCTAGTGAAGTGCTGGTACGGTGTAAGGTGTACAGCTGCTTCGCCTCCCCGTGATGCACCCTGGGTAACGCTAAATCAACCAGCAAATACTGGCGGTCTGACAAAGAAAGCTGACCAACAGGACACAAATTATAATCTATAGACTCTGTGCGTGTGCGGTATATAGTGTGTGTGTTTGTGTGGTATATTGTGTGTGTGTGGTATATAGTGTGTGCGGTATGTCGGGTATAAGCTAAAAAAAAATAACGGCTCAAAAGAAAAATTATGCAAACGATATTGACCCGTGAGATGGGCATAAACGTCTCAAAAAGAGTTCAATCGAGAACCTGATTATTTCATGCAATCAGTAAAACAGGGTACAAGCGTCTATGCAAAAATATAAATGGTTTATTATACAAAAGCTTACAATACAATCAAAAATTTATCAACATAAATTTCAATAATATACAATGATATGCAGTACGCAGAATTCCCCACTATATGATGCCAACAAAACACTACTCAACCAACACAAGAATATTATGCAATGCGGCTTTAATAATTGTTAGAGATATGCAACCAATGAATTATGCGGAAAACTCAATCAAGAAAATGACAGATACGAGCCCTTGCTCCGCCCAAAATTGATGACCAAACTTAGATAATGGTAGTATTGCAACAAAACTTATAAATTATTTGCTTGATATCAAACTAGGGAATATAAAGATTCCCAACAGAGAGTTTCTCCAATATTGTCCCCTTTATTCAGTTATATGCATCCTAACTGAAATCATAGAAAATATTAATGTAGCAACTAACGTTACACGTCCGCAAATGAGCAGGTATCTGGCTAAGTATCAAGCCAATTAATTTATATCAATACTACATAAAACAAAAATATACATTACCCAAGGGTTAAGTGATGTGCAGAGTCTTTTTTTCTCTTTCTCTTTTTCCTTTTTTTTCTTTTTTATTTTCTGGTATCTGGTTTCTTAACCCATAACTTATCAGATGAACACGCCCTCCGAGTTTGGAACTTTCCAATCATTGTTGGATGGGTGTGTGCATTGATAAGGAGCATGACGTCATAATACTACCCAGAATGCACTTTTGCTACTGATGTAATATTAACTGCTCATATCTAGGTGGCACTGTTGTATAAGCAATAAGCATCATACCATTAAGGGTTAACTCAATACATGCCTGATATTTTCAATACTTCACACCTCTGACATCTGGCGCCTTGTCTCAGGGCTGAGGGACAAACTTTGATACATGAACATATACTTTGAGGAACATCTAGAAAATTCTCACACTGTGGAATTCATGTTCAGATAGGAAAAACAATGAAGCCTCAGAATCTGCAGGTGCGCTGTATCGTTTAACTTTCTAAATGTATAATATATTGTTACTATAACACTAGATTTTGAACAGCACAGTAATCTTTGGTCTACATGAAAATCCATTACAAAACAGTGAATATAAATCAACATTGCTCTTAAAGGCAATGAATACCCATTATAACTAAAATAAGTAGATATAACTGTTTAAACTTATGAAAAAGCACAACAGGTATATAATGTGTGTGCAGTATATAGTGTATGTATGCGGTATATAGTGTATGTGTGCGGTATATAGTATGTGTGTGGTATATAGTGTGTGTGTGTGCGGAATATAGTGTGCGGCATGACAATGGATGTGCAATGCGCATGTTAAATATATTTCTATGCTTTCCATACAAATATGCTACTAACATAGTGGGTGTGATGTCACAAGAATACTTAGTGCAAAAATCTTTTTTTTATAACACTCTTTATGCATATAAAGCGATTGTTCAGACATGCAGTTGAAATGTAATCAAATACGCTACTTTAATGTAAGGTTACTTACAGTCACCAGGAGTTCTTCCTCTTCGTTGCTGAACTTCGCATCCATCTAATTGCTAGTCGGTGCAAACCAGTTGCTGTAGGCCACGCCTTCCTAGCGCATGTGCTCTTGTGATTAATACTTTGCAGAAATTTTGCTGATAAAAAAAGAATGCTTGTCGATCGCAGATTCTCTTAATACTTCTGGTATGTCAGTGTCCATGTTGTGGGACTATGTGTGCGCGCATCTACTAAGTATTTTGTGGCTGCAAATATGACCTGGAGGTTTTTCATGTTCGCCTGTCATTAAAATGAACGGGACCCGCCGCAAACCTGGAGTTCGCAAACATTTGAGCGAGTTCGAGCGCTCGCGTTTGCGAACCGTCCCATCAGATGTTCGTCCATCATTAGTGGGCAGTAGCAGGCGTACTGTCTTCGAGACGGCTGCTCTGCTTTTGCAGCCTACTCCCTCTTTTGCTGTGCTGTTGGCTTGGTGTGAACACTGCCTCTTCCTCCGAACTATGAAAGTCACTGGCATGACCTTCATTCTATGTGGGGTCTAGGACCTCATCGTCCTCCACATCTTCTTCCACCCAGTCTTCCCCCCTGCCCTCCTTGTCAGTCTGCACACTGCAGAAAGCTGCAGCAGTTGGCACCTGTGTTTAATCCTCATCAGAGATGTGCTGCGATGTTATTCCCATGTCCTCATCCTGAAACATAAGTGGTTGGGCATCAGTGCATTCAATGTCTTCCACTTCTGGGGCAGGGCTATGTGGATGGCCCTGGGAAACCCTGCTAGCAGTCATCAAAAAGCATAAGAGACTTCTGCATGACTTTGGGCTAAGACTGCTTGGCTGATTTGCAAGGGGGTGAGGTGAAAGACTGATGGGCATGGGCTGCAGGTGCCAACTTTGATCTTTCAGCAGTAGACTGGGTGGGAGATAACGTGAAGGAACTTGATCCACTGTCAGCCACCCAATCTACTAGTATCTGTACTTGTTCTGGCCCCACCATCCATAGAGCGGCATTGGGGCCTACCAAATAACGCTGCAGGTTCTGGTGCCTACTCGCACCTGAGGAAGGTGTTTCACTTGGACGTGTAGCTAGCACAGAACGGCCACGTCCTCTCCTTGCAACAGGAGCTCCACCAACACCACCACGACCATGTCCACATCCCTTTTTTAATGTTCTGCTCATTATTTGCGTTCACCCACCAGGTGTCAATTAAACTGCCAATAGTCAACAATTAATTTCCTTAACAGTAAGGCAGTGCCTGTGTCATAAACAGAATACATTTCTTTAGATCACACAACAGTGTAACAGAACAACTGAATACAATCACTTCGCTATCACCAAAAGTTTGAAATTTCAAACCAAGAATTTAACTGCAGAAGATAACGGTTTATTTGACTGTCAGAGGCGCAGCGTACACCGAAAATGTGCAATCTACCACAAAATTATTATTTATTACAAACAACTGTAGAAATGCCGTATTTCACAGGTAAATTCTAAAATAGCTAATGCTGCTTTGTACGCAAAAGTGCTCTGCGGCAATAGTATAGTGTTTTTTGGCAACCAACTGTGTAAATGTGGAGTTCCACTGGTTACTTCACATGAAAGAAATACAGGGCAGATCTGCTATGTAGGCCGAAACCAGTGTTTATTACAACAACTGTAGAAATGCAGTATTTCACTGCTTAATTATAAAATAGGTATTAATACTGAGGTGTATGCAAAGTGCACTGTGGCACTAAAAAACTTTTTTGGGCAAGCAACTATAGAAATGCAGTATTTCACAGCTTAATTATGAAATAGGCAATACTGCACTGTACGCAAATGTGCACTGTGGCACTAGAACAGTTTTTTGGGCAAACAACTCTAGAAGTGCAGTATTTCACTGCTTAATTATAAAATAGGTAATACTGCGCTGTACGCAAAAGTGGTATCTAGCACAAAAACTTTGCTTTTTACAGCAGCAAGGTAACGGCACTCTTTTAACGGTTTTATTGGACTCATATGCAATGCCTGTGGCAGACAGATTAAAAAAACTCACTTTAAGTCACAAAAATGTGAGACAGTGTGACAGACTAATGTAATTGAATAATTTTCAATGCCAGGTATGCACTGCCGGCTGTAGGGGTACTTGACCTGCCAAAAAAAGGGAATTTCACCTCCACTGAGCTACCAGAACAGAAGTAGACTAATGTCCCTTGCACACAGGCAGTTAACATGCAGTTTCAAGGTGACAGCATTTAACAAAATGGCCGCCGACGCCGACCTCTCTAACAAATGGATTAAAAATTATTTTGGAGTATCACTGGGCTCAGGGCTGGGTACAATACTGTAGCATAGCACCCTCAATTATAGCTGTCATTTGCAGATTGTACAACACCAGAATTCTGCCCTAATCTGTCCCTCACAGCAGCAGCATTCTCTCCCTACACTGACAAGAGCATGGTGACGTGCGGTGCTATGTGACTCCAGCTTATATAGAGCCTGGGTCACATGCTGCACTTGGCCAATCACAGCCATGCCATTAGTAGGTATGGCTGTGATGGCCTCTTAGGGCAAAGTAGTTAAACGCTTGTTGATTGGCTGCCCTGCAGATCGATGGACACCGAACCCGAACTTTTGCGGAAATGTTTGGATTCGGGTGCCAAAAATCGTAAAGTTCGGCACGAACCCGAACTTTACAGTTTGGGTTAGCTCAACTCTAGTGCTCAGGGCTCAGGCCTTGAAAAGCACATGCTGACATGAAATGGCTGTAGGCCCGTTTGTGTTTCAAGGTATACTCATTATATGTAGCTGCTGTGTAGCAAATAAAAGAATGTGAATCTGTCCCAAGGCAAGTGCTGTGCTGTTTCCTCCTAACTTGAATCTATCATGAGAATAGATCACCAATATCTAACTCCTGGGAAGTCAGGATATTGATGACCTGTTCTCAGGATAGGCCTTCAATATCAGATCCAGGCTTGGACTGGCCCATAAGGGTACAGGTGAATCCCCTGGTGAGCCCCTAGTCTTCCACCCCCTGCACAAGTGGCACATAACACAGTAGACTTACTGCACTACATACATATATTCAATGTACAACACCTCAAACAGCCTTCTATCTATCTTATAATATATAAAGCTGAGTGTATGTGTGTGTGTGTATGTCCGCTAAAGGAATCCATACGGTCGCATTTGCAATCACAAAATTTGGCACACTGGTACATCAGGTGTCCGGGAAGGTTTTAGATCAGGTCTCAGCTCTCTAGGATGTACCGTTCCTGAGATATTCCCCAAAAATGCATTAGCCAATAGAAGCTTGGTCACATGACCCTTATCAGCCAATAGAAGCTCGCAGTTCGTCCATCCTCCACATACACAGTTTTACTCCAGGTCTCAATAACAACCCAGCCATTTATCTTCACTGCTGTAGGAGAGCTTTAAAAAAAAAATCTGTCACCAGGATAATTGCTATTGAAGTTAAGCCATGGCCTAATAGCACTTAATACCTTATTTCCAGATGTGGCTTTGTTCCAGCAATATATGTTTTTATCCTCTGAAAATGCAGTTTATGGTATGCAAATGAGCCAGTAAGGTGCCCAGAGGGCCATCACACTTGCAGGAAGGAGCCTAGACACGCCCCCTGCCATAATGTGTCCACCCTCAAAAGACTTAAAACTTTGCCCCCAGGTCCCGCTAAGCCACGCCCCTGATCTGGTTAGGCCACAACGGGGATTGAAAAAAATGAAGTTGAAAATCAACTTCTGTCAGCTGCAGGGGTGGGAGGGACGGTGACTTTGTTCCTGCAGCTCACATTCAGACAGCACAGTGCTGCTGTCTGAGAGTGAGCTGTCCAAAAGGACATCCCTGTGTCCGTCCAGGCCCTGCGCCAGACGGAAGACAGGGAGTATGAAGGGGCGGGGTGCTGTAGATGTCACTGTTATAGTGGATAGTGTTTATATCTTTTAATGATACACACAAACATTAAATGAGATAGATTAAATATACCCGAGTGAAGCTGGATCCTTCAGCTAGTGTTCATATAAAAAAACTTGTTAGATTATTTATTATATTTGAATGTATCTGTACGGTGGGCCCCCAAAATACATTTTAGGCTACTTTCACACCTGCGTTCAGGTGTCCGCTCGTGAGCTCCGTTTGAAGGGGCTCACAAGCGGCCCTGAACGCAGCCGTCTGGCCCTAATGCATTCTCAGTGGAGGCGGATCCACTGAGAATGCATCCGTCTGCCAGCGCTCAGCCTCCGCTCCGCTCAGCAGGCGGACACCTGAACGCTGCAAGCAGCGTTCGGGTGTCTTCCTGGCCGTGTGGAGGCGAGCGGATCCGTTCCGACTTATAATGGAAGTCAATGGGGACGGATCCGCTTGAAGATGACACCATATGGCTCAATCTTCAAGCGGATCCGTCCCCCATTGACTTTCAATGTAAAGTCTGAATGGATCCGCTCAGGCTACTTTCACACTTTTCTAAGTGTCGGACTGGAGTGCCTACAGCCTACCAGTAAGGCTACTTTCACACAAATTTTCTAAGTTATAATGCAGACAGATCCGTTCTGAATGGAGCCACCGTCTGCATTAATATGAGCGGATCCGTTCAGAACGGATCCGCCCGAACGCTAGTGTGAAAGTAGCCTTACTGGTAGGCTGTAGGCACCCCAGTCCGACACTGATCAGATTCAGTGTTTGAAGGGGTTGCAGTGCTCATGTGGGCACTGCCGTTTCTACAATGTTTGATTGCGTGCCTTGCAGCAGCGGTGCAATATAATTACAACTGTCCGGTCGTGTCGCGGTGAGCTGTGGTCAATAGTGATGGATGAACATCGGCCGAGATGGTTTGCGAACGCGAACGGACATTCACGATCAAATGTTCGGGCCCTATTGACTTTAATAACAGGCGAACCTGAAAAACCTTCAGGTCATATTTGCAGCCACCAAAAACTTAGTAGAAGTGCACTAATAGTCCCACAACATGGATAGTGACATGCCAGAGGGGTTCATTGGCAAAAAAATTCCCACAAAAAAATATGTATTTTAATCATGGGCCATTTTTATGCTTCTTAAATGGAAACTCTCAAAAATGTGCCCTGCTGGAGCCTAGAAAAATTTATTTTAGGCAACAGGAGTACAGTCCCCAAAAATTAGGCATTCACCTGACAGAAAAGAACTTGTGATTTTGTGGCGGAAGGTACATTAGGCAATCACTGGATACAATTTTTATTGTACGCCAGTAAAGGCCCCAAAAATTAGGCATTCACCCGACAGAATAGAATTTGTGATTAAGTGGCTGGAGGTACATTAGGCGGTCACTGGATAAAAATGTTACTGTAGGCCAGTACAGGCCCCAAACAATCGGCATTCACCTGACAGATAATAAGTTGTGATTATGTGGCTGGAGGTACATTAGGCGGTTACTGTAATTTTTTTTTTACTGTAGGCCAGTACAGGCCCCAAAAATTAGGCATTCACCTGTCAGAAAATAACTTGTGATTATGTGGCTGGAGGTACATTAGGCGGTCACTGGCTAAAAGTTTTACTGTAGGCCAGTACAGGCCGCAAAAATAAGGCATTCACCTGACCAGAAAAGAACTTGCAATTATGTGGCTAGAGGTACATTAGGCGGTCACTGGTTAAAAATGTTACTTTAGGCTAGTACAGGCCCCAAAAATTAGGCATTCACCTGACAGAAAAAAACAAGTGATTATGTGGCTGGAGGTACATTAGGCGGTCACTGGCTAAAAATGCTACTGTAGTCCAATACAGGCCCCAAAAATTAGGCATTCACCTGACAGAAAATAACTTGTGATTATGTGCCTGGAGGTACATTAGGCGGTCACCGGTTAAAAATGTTACTGTAGGCTAGTACAGGCCCCCAAAATTCGGCATTCACCTGACAGAAAAGAACAAGTGATTATGTGGCTGGAGGTACAATAGGCAGTCACCGGATAAAAATTTAACTGTAGGCCACTGGAGTACAGGCCCCAAAAATTAGGCATTCATCTGACAGAAAAGAACTTGTCATTATGTGGCTGGCGGTACATTAGGCAGTGTCACCAGATAAAAATTTTACTGTATGCCACTGGAGTACAGGCCCCAAAAATTAGGCATTCACCGGACAGAAAAGAACTTGTGATTATGTGATAAATAAATTTGCAGTCTGCTTTTTGCATCTTGTGCATCCAATGAGCTCTGCCTGCTTCTCCTCCTTCTCCTCCCTCTCTGCTGCTCCGTCTCTCCCTCTGAACTCCCCTCCTATTCCTCTCTTGTAAGCACCCACGTGATGTCCATCGACACGTTATCACCTTCACCACCACTGACATTTGACATCGCGGAGTAGGCCACAACAGCTGGGACCTCCCTCCTTGGGCTGATCTGGGTCAGACCGCTGGGTGGGTGGCGGCAGTTGCTACCGCCTCTTCCTGATCCGATGTCAAGAATCGCTGCGCATCAGTAAGCTCTGGGAATAGATGGGAAAATAATTCCTCTGACTCAAGTGGAGGGGCTATGGTGGTGGTGTCTGTGGGGGTGCACACAGCAGAGAGTGAGGAGGGTGCAGATCCACAGGATGAGGAGGGTGCAGAAGCGGGAGGCTGAATGAGCCACTCAACAAACTCTGGTGCGTCCATTGAAGTAATCGCAACTTCCCACTTTAACTCCGGCCTGGTGCATCTGCCCGACCCCTACCATCCCTGTGGAACGGTCTGCCTCTTTATCTGCCTGTCATTTTCTAAATGACCCTGTGCCTAAGTCTCTAGAGGAGAGCAGTATTTGTGGAAGCAGGTATATCGCAGGCCTCAATCAATATTTGGTGGAAACAGGTATATCGAACCCCTTAATCAGTATTTTGTGTAAGCAGGTATATCGCACCCCTCAATCAGTATTTTGTGTAAGCAGGTATATCAAACCCCTTAATCAGTAATTTGTGGAAGCAGGTATCTCGCAGGCCTCAAACAATATTTGGTGGAAACAGGTATATCAATCCCCTTAATCAGTATTTTGTGGAAGCAGGTATATTGCAGGTGTTACGACCAGAGGATGTGGATCCTCTGTGTCAGCTGATAGAGGACTGGGAATTAGTCCAATACTGCTGACTGCTGACTCTCAGAGACAGGACCCTGGTGTCTGCACCTGTTACCTTGAATGCAGCTACCTGCAGTAGTGTGAACAGAGTCCAACAAAGGCAGAATAAAGGAACAGATGGTCTTTACTGGCAGACAGTATTCAAAAGTCACTTGACAGATACAGGCAACACAAAGTTCAGAGCAATATAGCATGCAGATAAGGAGTCTCATAGGCAGCGCAGGGTCTGGATCCAAGCAGACTTACAGGAGGAGATGTATAGTCAGGCAGTGCAGATATAAGCAGTCTCGTTGTCAGGCAGTGCAGATATAAGCGGTCTCGTTGTCAGGCAGTGCAGAGGTCTATAATCCAGGTGATCCAATAAACAGGCAGCAGGCAGACGCGTAGTCAAATGAAGCGGAGGTCAGAATCCAGGAAATCTAATAAACAGACACAGTGGAATGCTTCAGCGGGAGTCAAGAGGTACAACAACCACGCTTGGGCACTTCATGATGAGTGAAGCTGCTTTAAATACAAAATAGGGGGCGGAGCTTGCCGATGGCGGAGTAAGCAGCAGTGCTGCCTGAGCTCCTGAACGCCACCGGCCTTTATCAGCCACACATAGCACCCAGAAGCCCGCGGATTCTTTCATGGGTCGCAAGAGAGGCCCATCTTGCACCCCTGCACCCCCACCGCACGATTCATCCAAGATGGCGGAGTCAGCGCGAGAATCCAGCGCATCAACTCCTCTGACCAGAGGGAAAACCGCAGCTGCTCAGCTCCCGCTCTCAGGGTGAACATCTTACCGGTGGACCGCCGGTTTCATATGCTGCAGCGGTGAGTCCTACTTCTGGGTCTGCGGCCACCTCGCCGGCATCTAGAAAATCAGAGGCCTCTCCAGGCCTGCAGCTCTCTCAGCAGGGCTCCCCATCTCCGTCAGCTGCGTCCAGCAGGTCACATACGGCCCACTCCCATGACGGTGATTGGGACTGGAAGCTACACCTGAAATCCCTACCCACCACTGCAGAGGTTGATTGCCTTACTCAGCAGGATGGAGGCTTCCCACAAGCAGGATATGGCGGCCCTGCATCAGGATATCAGACACGTGGGTCAGAGAGTGGAGGATGTAGAGAACAAGCAAGAGCAGATCTTGAATTCTCTGGACTGCCACCGTGAAGTCATTAATGACCACGCTGCTCAATTGCAGGACATTTTAACCCACATTGACGATATTGAGAATCGTAATCGGAGGAACAACCTCCGGATTAGGGGGGTTCCTGAATCTGTGGAAGATCTCTACAACTGGGCGCAGAGCCATTTTACTGCACTGTTAAAGGTGAATCCTGACACAGCCATCGAGATTGATCGGATCCATCGGGCTCTTGGCCCAAAATCAACTGACCTGAAGCGCCCCAGGGACATTATTTGTCGCATACACTTCTTCAAGGAGAAGGAGGCCATCCTCAAAGCAGCCCGGGCTGCGGCTGGTCCCGGTTTGGACCCGAACGCTATCCAGATCCTCCCAGACCTAGCACGCCGCACCCTGCAACTTAGAAAGGCCCTGAAGCCTCTCTTAGCCGTTCTCAGGGACAATGAGATCCTGTATAGATGGGGGTATCCCTTCCAGCTCTCGGCTAGGAGGAATGGGAAATCTGCTTTCTTCAAATCTGTGGAGGACCTGCCCAAGTTCCTGGCTACCCTTGATCTCCCTCCAGTGGAGCTCCCGGACTGGCCCAGACCTCTCCTGGTACCGCCGGTTAGCGGTCGCGAAGAATGGCAGGAGGCGATGCCGAAGCTCCAGAGGCATTCCAGACGTCACCCCGGACCGCCTATTTGAGCTAGATAGGCTACCGCGGGACTTCGAATATTTTCTTACACTTGTTTAAGTGTATAATTTTCATGTTTTAAGGTTTCTTGCTATGTGTTCTACATTATTGTTATCCTTATTTGCATGTCGGAGGCTAGTAGGGCAGCTGTCCTGCCCTTGACCTCTCCTCCCCTCGCTAGGGATACCGACACTTGGTGTTGAACGTGACAGTAGTCACTTACTAGCCTACCTCGAAGCCACAGTTTTTGGCTCTCTCGCATAGGAGGGTTTTTTCGTTCTTTTCCGTTTTCTTTTTGTTTTACTGAGTGTTACTTGTTTGTCCTTGTCTTTTCCCTCTTGTTCCGCACCCCTTTGTCATTGTCCCCTGTCACCCTACCCGGGCCCTTAGTGGCGGTTGTGATGACTCCTTTTTCTTTTTGTACGTATAATGCTAGGGGCCTAAACAAGCCAGAAAAACGTAGCCAGATCTTATACCGTTTCCATCGGAAGCGGGTCATGCTTATCATGTTTCAGGAGACCCACTTTAAGCAAGCCTCGGTTCCCAGGTGCGATCGCGGATATTACACGACATGGTTCCATAGCCCAAATCCTGTTAAAAAGGCGGGTGGGGTATCCATAGCCTTTCACAAGTCCTTCCGTCCCACGGTCTTGTCTTCAGACATTGACAGTAGGGGGCGTTATGTGTTCCTCAAATTTTCTGATGGTTCGCGCGTGTTCACAGTTGCTAATGTCTATTTTCCCAACCAGGGGCAGATCCCTTACGGCTCCAAGATCCTTAGGAAGCTGGCTCGCTTTGCAGATGGCTCCTCGATCATTCTGGGCGGCGATCTGAATATGGTGATGGACCCTGCACTGGATTCTTCGTCTGGTAGGTCTGCTATCTCTCCGTCATCGCAGCGTTGCTTTAGGGAGTACTTATCCTCTCTACACCTTGTAGATTTCTGGAGGGTGCTGCATCCGGGAGTCAGGGATTTCAGTTTCCACTCCTTAGCCCATAATAGTTACGCCAGATTGGACCACTTATTTGTCTCCCATTCTTTGCTAGATGCGGATCCACTCAGCTCAATGGATGGTTTCCTTTGGTCTGACCACGCTCCTGTCTATGGCCTCCTTAGGTTTCAACAGGCCCCTTCCCGTCCCTTCACATGGAGACTAAACGATAATCTTCTTAATGACCTGGTGTGTATGACCGACGTTCGTAAGGCCATCACTGAGTTTGCCAATAACCATCAATCAGACCCCTCCCCTGCGCCGATTAAATGGGAAGCCCTTAAATGTGTGCTCAGAGGGATTTTCATCTCTCATGGAGCTAGGCTTAAGAGGGAAAGGTCCGCACAACTCTCCTCCCTTTTATTAGAGCTCGACGGGAAAGAGGCCTCTAATAAACTCACCCCCACAGATCAGCTGAAAGCTGACATTTCTCTGCTTCGGCAACAAATACTCCAAATCCTAGATCAAAAAACCCTATGCCTCCGTGATAAAGTCAAATTCGGATTTTTTGAATATGGAGATAAGAGTGGGAAGTGGCTTGCTAGGGCCTTGCATCCCAGACTGCCCCAGACCCAGATTACTTCGCTTAATTCACCCAGTAAGGGTACAATTTACGCTCCTTCCGAAATCTCATCGGAATTCCGTACTTATTATAGCTCACTCTATGACCTGAACGCAGGGAGGGACTCTGCTTCGGTTTCCTTTACTCGAGATGTTAAGGAGTATCTAGACCAATTCGGCCCTGAACACATACCTAGCGTTGACTCTCGGGCTTTAGAGGATGATTTCTCGCCCCCAGAACTAGCAGGAGTAATAAAGGAGCTCAAAAACGGGAAAAGTCCAGGTCCGGATGGCCTGACCCCGCGCTTCTATAAGCTTCTTATAGAAGAGCTATCCCCCCTGCTACTAGATTCTTTCAATTCAATTGCATCGGGTGCCTCTTTCCCCCCCCAGGCTCTACAGGCCCATATAACGGTTATTCCCAAACCTGATAAGGACCCCTCTTATTGCTCTAATTATAGGCCCATTTCTCTCTTAAACGTGGACCTTAAAGTTTATGCTAAATTACTAGCCCTGCGGTTACATCCCCTCATTCCGAAATGTATCCATCAGGAGCAGGTGGGTTTTGTACCAGGCAGGGAAGCGCGTGACAGCACCCTGAAGACTTTGGGCATTATAGCTAAAGCTAGGTCTACTAGGTCTCCTCTGTGCCTGCTTTCAGTGGATGCAGAGAAGGCCTTCGATAGGGTCAATTGGGGATTCCTGGCCTTGACCCTGGAGCATATAGGCCTCGGCGCTAAAATGATTGGGCGTATTATGGCTCTTTACTCCTCTCCCTCAGCCCAGGTACGGGTCAATAGCCTCCTTTCTCCGCCCTTTGCCATTAATAATGGTACACGCCAGGGCTGCCCATTATCCCTCTTCCTTTATATTTTGACCATGGAATCCTTGGCCAACGCTCTGCGTAATAATTCATCTATAAAAGGGGTGGGAATTGGAACGAAAGAGCACAAATTGTCCCTTTTTGCCGACGATTTGCTTCTTTACCTCTCAGAGCCTAGGATAGGCTTGCCTTCGGTCCTTCGGGAATTTGAGAGATTTGGTAGAATTAGTAATTTTAAGGTAAATGTCCAGAAGTCCGAAATCTTGAACATATCATTGCCACATAGAGAACTCACCCACATCAAGGAAGGGTTCGCGTTTAAAGTAGCCCCGGACTCCATTCGCCACCTGGGCATCAACCTGCCCGCAAACCCGAGCCTTCTTTTCCAGTTGAACTATAAACCACTGCTTAGGAAGATAGAGGCCTCTCTCCTGAAGTGGTCCCCCCTTCAGGTTTCTTGGTTCGGTAGGATTAATGCCCTAAAGATGGATGTCTTACCCAAACTTCTCTACCTGTTCCAGACTGCTCCGTGTAAGGTACCCAACAGATTTTTCGCCCAGTTGAGGTCACTGGTCTCTAGATTTATCTGGAGTGGTGCAAGGGCCAGGGTGAGCTACAAGGTTTTGTCCAGAGCAAAGAGCCTGGGGGGAGCGGGCCTGCCAGACTTCCAGGCATATTTCAGGGCCTCCATCTCAAATTGTGTTCTAGACCTTGTACATAAACGTTCTCTGAAGCTTTGGGTAGACATAGAACATACCCTAGAACCACGTTTAGTACCTGGGATATTTTGGCTTCCTGTAGCCGCACAAAATAGTCTCTTACATACCCTGCTCTCCCCTCTACTTCAGACTCTGGTTAAAGTATGGGGCGGATTTGCCTCCAGAATTAAGTTAATCTCTGCTCCAGGCCCTTTGACTCATGTTGTAACTCACCCTGGCCTTCCTCCTCAGATCAGAAATCTGCCATCTTTTCGTGCAGTTCCCCCTCCCCGGATTCTAATTAGGGATATTTTTAATAGCTCGGGTCTCTTACCCCTTAATGACTTGTCACATATATTTCTAAACGCCCCGGGTCGCTGGTTTCATTACTTTCAACTTCGCAGCTTTTTGGGCTCCCTGGCTCTCGGATTGCAGCTGTCAGCCCCATTGACTAATTTTGAGAAGCTCTGTGTTGCCAACACGGGCCCGGATCATGGTATCTCTCTGATATATAGCTTGCTGGGTGCCGGTGGGATGGAGGACCTATCAGTAGCGGAACAGATGAGAAGTGTTGGGTTTGCCTCAGGTTGGGAGAACGATCTGACATTTTCCCTGTCTGCTGAGCAATGGAGTCGCTCCCTCTTATTTACTCATAAGTCATCCCTGTCTTGTCGCTTGCAGGAACTGAACTATAAGATTCTCACACGTTGGTATAGGACTCCGGTTAAGTTGCACCAATTTTACCCATCTGTTCCCAACACCTGCTGGCACTGCCATACAGAGGTTGGTTCCATGCTCCACATTTGGTGGGATTGCCCTGGGGTTGCCCCATTGTGGCAGGATATTTTTGCTCTGTATAATGCTCTTTACCGGTCTTCTATACCTCCGTCCCCTTTGATCGCTTTGCTCTCGATATTCCCAGGCAGGATCCAACATGTCAAAAGAGGTGTGCTTAGAACATTTGTTTTATCAATGAGGCAGATTATTCCACACCAGTGGAGGTCTTCAGAAAATTTACAGAGAATCACGTGGTTGCGGGCCCTAGATGCCCTGTTCAGAATGGAGGAGATGGAAGCTGAGTCAGCCCGCCTCCAAACGTGGTTGGATTCAGGTGATTGCACCTGGCAGGCATGATATGTTGCCTAGCTATTCTTTCCTCCCCCTTCCCATCCCCCTCCCCCCTTTCCTTCCTTGTCTTTGTTCGTCGATGTCTTGTCTTTGTCTGTCCCCCTGTTATTGCTTGTTTACGGTTTTGGTTTGCCATGCCATGAGCTGCACCTAGTAGCTCCTTGTTCAACGGGCTAATACTGAAGAATTGGTTATATGTCCTTGTCCTCATCTCTGCCATTGCCCACGGCTTGCTATGCCAAGCTTTATTTCTCCCCAACTACTGAGACATTTGATGGGAACATGCTTTTGGTGTTTGACACCTCTGGACCATATTGCAAGTGATCAGGGGGAATGTAATGCTTTATATGTCCATTTATATGCTGGCACTGTATGTTTTTATTGCCCGGAAATAAGTAATGTCTTGGTCTTTCACTGTTATAGCTGTTTTGTCTAATTTATTGCTATATTTCTCTATGCAATAAAAAGAGATTCAACACTAAATACAAAATAGTCCCGCCTCCGGGTGGGGATGGTAATCAGGAACCAGCTGCCTACTCCTATAAGAAAGGGAGAGGTGCGCGCGCGCGCGCGTGCTATAGCTCATCAGATGACACCTGGCAAAGAGGACGGATGCGGCGGTATGCTGGCGGGCACCTGCGTCTCCTACAAGGTAAGCCAGTACTGGGACCTATAGTGCTGCAATGTGTAGACAGAGATCTGCCACCCTGCTGTGGAGACGCAGATCCCATACTGACAGCAGGCTTCAATCAATATTTGGTGGAAAAGGGCATATCAAACCCCTTAATCAGTATTTTGTGGAAGCAGGTATTTCACAGGCGTCAATACATTTTTGGTGGAAACAGGTATATCAAACCACTTAATCAGTATTTTATGGAAGCAGGTATATTGCAGGCCTCAATCAATATTTGGTGGAAACAGGTATATCGAACCCTTTAATCAGTATTTTATGGAAGCAGGTATATCGCAGCCCTCAATTAGAATTTGGTGAAAGCACTTATATGAAAGCCCTTAATCAGTATTTTGTGGAAGCAGGTATATCGCAGGCCTCAATCAATATTTGGTGGAAAAAGATATATCAAACTCCTTAATCAGTATTTTGTGGAAGCAGGTATATCGTAGGCCTCAATCAATATTTGGTGCATACTGGTATATCGAACCCCTTAATCAGTATTTTGTGGAAGCAGGTATATCGCAGCCCTAAATCTATATTTTGTGAAAGCAGGTATATCAAACCCCTTAATTAGTATTTTGTAGAAGCAGGTATCTCGCAGGCCTCAATAAATATTTGGTGGAAGCAGGTATATCAATCCCCTTAATCAGTATTTTGTGGAAGCTGGTATATCGCAGGCCTCAATCAATATTTGGTGGAAACAGGTATCTCGCAGGCCCCAATCAATATTTTGTGGAAGCAGGTATATCAAACCCCTTAATCAGTATTTTGTGGAAGCAGCTATATCGCAGGCCTCAATCAATATTTTGTGGAAGCAGGTATATCAAACCTCTTAATCAGTATTTTGTGGAGGCAGGTATCTCGCAGGCCTCAATCAATATTTGGTGGAAGCAGGTATATCAATCCCCTTAATCAGTATCTTGTGGAAGCAGGTATATTGCAGGCCTCAATCAATATATGTGTCACCGCCGGCACTGGGAGAGATCTTAGAAGTTCAGATAGACGGAAGACTCAGGAGTCTATCTGACAGATCTCTCTTGTTTTCATTGTTGCTGACAGGTTTCCACCCCTTCTCAGATGCTGCTCATTATCAGTCAGGTGGCTCTTTATATGTTCTGCCTCATTTGTTTCCCTGCGGCTGATAGTTCTGTGGCGTGCTCTGCTTGTGTGGTGGTTCTCCTGTTTCAGTTACATCTCAAGCTAAGTCCTTATCCCTTTTTTTGGTGTGTTTGTTCTGACTAGGCCTCAGGGAGACACTAGCTCCTTCAGTTTGGAAGGAGTCGGTTGCCTCTTTCCCTGTTCCCTAAGCTGAGGGTTTGGTGCAGTGTTGCAGCAGTCTCAGGGTCCTGTGCATGTGCATTTCTACCTTTGAGAATTGCACATTTTGTTAGCAGCTTAGGGAGAGTATCAGGGGTTGCTAGTAGAGATGTTGCGAACATAACATTTTCAGTTCGGCGAACGCAAATTTCCTCAAATGTCCGCGAACGGGCGAACCGGGCGAACCGCCATAGACTTTAATAGGCAGGCAAATTTTAAAACCCACAGGGACTCTTTCTAGCCACAGTAGTGATGGAAAAGTTGTTTCAAAGGGACTAACACCTGGACTGTGGCATGCCGGAGGGGGATCCAATGCAAATTTTTTTTTTGAACAACGCAGTTTAAAACATCCAGTGTGTGTATACGATCAGGTATGATGTTGTATCGATCAGGTAGTGTAAGGGTTACGCCCGCTTCACAGACATTGACAGACCAAACTCCCCTTTTAATGCAACCTCAAACTCCCCATTTGCACAAGGTTGGATACCAAGCTAGCCATGTCCCGTTGATGTAATCAAAGGTTTCTTCCTCCACCCAGCCACAGACAACACCAAGGGTCCCCGAAAGGTGAATTGAATAGATTTTTCGAACGGGGAGATGGTTAAAAAAGCGCTGGCTCCCTCCCCTTTGTTTGAATCCACAGTCACTGCATCTGCGCCATGCAATTTACTCTCACACCTGATATGAGTGTTATTTTCTGTAGTTCTCTTCTCATCAGTTTAATCCATATTACGTCCCCAATCTGGGGTCCATTTATTGAAATGATTTTTCGAACGGGGAGATGGTTAAAAAAACACTGGCTCCCTCCCCTTTGTTTTAATCCACGTTCACTGCGTCTGCGCCGTGCAATTTACTGTCACACCCGATATGAGTGGTATTTTCTGTAGTTCTCTTCTCATCAGTTTAATCCCTGTTACGTCCCATATCAGGGATTGCCTTTTGTGAAAAAAAAATTTGGCCGGATACCTTCGACTGCCTTCACAGTGACAGACCAAACTCTGATACATAAAACTGAATTGATTTTAGGAATCGGTCCAAGTTGGGGCAATGCGCGTGCACGGAGCAATGTGCTGTGACACCCTATATGAGTGGTGTCTTAACTAGTACTATTCCTATCAGTTTAATCCCTGTTACGTCCCCTATCCGGGGACATGTGTCGAATTGATTAACCATTGTCGAATTAACGAACCATTACGACATTCTGAAATAATTTTGTTCTGAGCTCTGTACTTGCTTTGTATTGGAATTGATGGGGATTTTTTAAATTGTCTGCATTATTTCTAATAAACTATTAAGAGATTTTATTATGATTTTTTTATTTTATGTATTAAAAACCCATAAATAAATAAATAAATGTTTTTACTATGAAAAATTATCTAGCCGATCGCTTTTGGTCTGAGCATAATGAAGCAACGGCCTTATCATCTGCAGTGTGGCAACATTGCCAACACACTCATAGAGGTGATGATCGCTTCATTTGATACGCAAGCCCCTTCACCACAGAAAGGTAGCGAGCACGAAGTGGAATTGACACTTGTATGTGCCTTTTTTTTTTTGCATCCACAGTGCAGCTCCAGAGGACAGAAAAATTAGGCATGTACACATGCCTGAAAAATAATGGTATTGTTGCAGCCGCTGTTGTAGCAGCGTCCGGAAAAAATGATGTTTTCAGGCAGAAAGGTGACTAAAACATTGCGGCTTGAACCCTAGTTGGTGGCGGAGAATTCACGAAAGTCATCCGGTATGCAGACATTAAATACAGCAGCGTGGGGACCATTTTGAGGCCAAGGCATGTCATCAGACCTATTGTTAGTCAAACGTATCCCCCACTGTCAGTCTCTTTGGGATCCATGCCTCATTCATCTTAATGAAGGTGAGGTAATCAACACTTTTTTGACCGAGGCGACTTCTCTTGTCAGTGACAATGCCTCCTGCTGCACTGAAGGTCCTTTCTGACAGGACACTTGAAGTGGGGCAGGCCAGAAGTTCTATCGTAAACTGGGATAGCTCAGGCCACAGGTCAAGCCCGCACACCCAGTAGTCAAGGGGTTCATCGCTCCTAAGAGTGTCGATATCTGCAGTTAAGGTGAGGTAGTCTGCTACCTGTCGGTCGAGTAGTTCTCTAAGGCGATGTGTAGGACTGAAAAAGCTCTGCATGTCCTCCATCAACAACACATCTGTAAAGCGTCCTGTCCTTCCCGCCGTGGTCGTGGTACGAGAAGGATTACTTTCACCTCTTCCCCAGTTAGTGCTGTGACATCCCCCTTATAAGCTGTGTAAAGCATATTTTTTAGTTTGGTTTTGAACTGCTGCATCCTTTCCGACTTTCGGGAATTTGGTAACATTTCCGCCACTTTCTGCTTATACTGGGGGTCTAGTAGCGTGGCCACCCAGTACAGGTCGTTCTCCTTCATCCTTTTTATACGAGGGTCCCTCAACAGACATGACAGCAAGAAAGACCCCATTTGCACAAGGTTGGATGCCGAGCTACTCATTTCCCGTTCCTCGTCCTCACTGATGTCATTGACGGTCTGTTCTTCACCCCAGTCACGTACAACATCACGGGTCCCAGATAGGTGACAACAACGAGCACTCTGGGATGCCTGCTCTGGTTGGTCTTCCTCTTCCTCAAAGCCACATTCCTCCTCTGACTCCTCTTCCTCATACTCCTCTTCCAGCGTTGCCGCAGGTCCGGCAAGCGATGATGACAATGCTGTTTCTGGTGGTGATGGTAACCACAACTCTTCCTCTTCACACTCATCTACAGCCTGATCCAGCACTCTTCGCAGGGCACGCTCCAGGAAAAAAACAAATGGGATGAGGTCGCTGATGGTGCCTTCGGTGTGACTGACTAGGTTTGTCACCTCCTCAAAAGGACACATGAGCCTACAGACATTGCGCATGAGCGTCCAGTAACGTGACAAAAAAATTCCCAGCTCCGCAGAGGCTGTCCAGCACCCCGGTCATACAAATCCTCGTTGACGGCTTTTTTTTGTTGGAGCAGGTGGTCGAACATTAGGAGTGTTGAATTCCAATGTGTCGGGCTGTCGCAAATCAAGCGCCTCACTGGCATGTTGTTTTGCCGCTGAATATCGGAAAAGTGCACCATGGCCGTGTAGGAACGCCTTAAATGGCCACACACCTTCCTGGCCTGCTTGATGACGTCCTGTAAGCCTGGGTACTTAGACACAAAGCGTTGTACGATGAGATTCAACACATGTGCCATGCACGGCACATGTGTCAAGTTACCCAAATTTAATGCCGCCAACAAATTGCTTCCATTGTCACACACCACTTTGCCGATCTCAAGTTGGTGCGGGGTCAGCCACTGATCCACCTGTGCGTTCAGGGCGGACGGGAGTGCTGGTCCGGTGTGGCTCTCTGCTTTCAGGCAAGTCAACCCCAAGACAGCGTGACACTGTCGTATCCGGGATGTGGAATAGCCCCTGGGGAGCTGGGGGGATTCAGTTGATGTGCAGCCAGATGCCGCTGCAGAAGAGGAATCAGCCGAGGAGGTTATTGAAGAGGACGGAGTAGGAGGAGTATAGGAGATGGCAGTAGGCCTGCCTGCAAGTCGTGGCGGTGTCACCAACTCCACTGCAGAGCAACGCATTCCATGCTTGTCAGCTGTCAGCAGGTTGACCCAATGCGCAGTGTAGGTGATATACCTGCCCTGACCGTGCTTTGCAGACCAGGTATCAGTGGTCAGATGGACCCTTGCCCCAACACTGTATGCAAGAGATGCCATGACTTCCTTTTCAATAACAGAGTAGAGGTTTGGGATTGCCTTTTTTGAAAAAAAAATTTGTCCGGGTACCTTCCACTGTGGTGTCCCAATAGTGACACATTTTTTGAAGGCCTCAGACTCCACCAGCTGGTATGGTAAAAGCTGGCGGGCTAAGAGTTCCATCAAGCCAGCTATCAAACGCCGGGCAAGGGGGTGACTCTGTGACATTGGCTTCTTACGCTCAAACATTTCCTTGACAGACACCTGACTGTGGGCAGATGAGATGGAACTGCTGAAATTGAGAGGCGGAGTGGCGGGTGGTTGAGAGGGGGCAAGGAGGATAGCAGTGGTGGTTGACATGGCTGAAGATGCTGGACCAGGAGGAGGATGCTGGCTTTGAGTTTGTGTGCTGCTTGTACTCATGTGTTGATCCCATTGGCGTTTGTGATGTGAGGTCATGTGCCTTCGCAAAGCAGTTGAACCGAGGTGGGTGTTGGACTTCCCACGGCTTAGTTTCTTTTGGCACAGGTTGCAAATTGCTGTTATCAGAGGCAGACACACACAAAAAATGCCACACTGCTGAGCTTTGCAATGACGGCATTCTGGTGGTGGCAACAGCATGCGTTGATTGGCGTGCTGTCTGTCTGACCCCTGGTGCCGATACATGCTGTCTGACTGTGCCACTAGCTCCTTGCGACGACCTCCCCCGGCTTCCAACTCGTCTCCTCCTTCTCTCTTTCTCCCCTTCTGAACTTTCCCCCTCTTCTTCTTGTCTTCGAGCAGGCACCCATGTGGCATCCATGGACACATCGTCATCATCAACCATTTCACTTGTATCTAACACCTCAGCAAAGGAAGCAGCACCGGGTACAACATCATCATCATCATCAACATCACAATGTAAGTCCATGTGTGTAATACTGCCTGACTGAGACATATCCCTGTTATCTACATCCTCTGGCAATAATGGTTGCACATCACTAATTTCATCCAACTGATGTGTAAAAAACTCCTCTGACAGATCAAATGAAGCGGCTGTGGTGGCTGTGGTGGTAGTGGTGGTGGTGGCGGCGGGCGGGAGAGTGGTAACTTGAGAGCAGGTGACCGAAGCTGAGCTGGAGGAGGATGGTGCATCAAGGTTCTTAGCGGAAGCTGTTGAAGATTGGGTGTCCTGTGTAAGCCAGTCAACTATGTCCTCAGAATTTTTTGTGTTCAGGGTACGTGGCCTCTGAACACTGGGCATTATTCCAGGGCCAGTGGAAATCACAGCACCACAACGGCCCCTGCGGGGTGGCCTGCCTCTGCCTGTCATTTCTTTTTAGATACGTGGTACTATGCGTGAAATGTACTGTGCCACCCTATATAAGTGGTGGGCAGTGGTCAATAAATTGACTTTTTTTATCTGCAAGGTATTGTGACACCCTGTAATGTTATGAGTGGTGGCCTGGCCAGTGACCACAGTACAGTCTGTGGGCCTGACACACTAGCTTGCAACTGCGATTATATTTATTACAGAGAAAAAATAAATTGACTCTTTTTATCTGCAAGGTATTGTGACACCCTGTATGAATGGTGTGCACACAGTACAGTCTGTGGGACAGACACTCACTGGCTTGCAACTGCGATTATATCACAGAGAAAAAATAAATTGCCTTTTTTTTATCTGCAAGGTATTGTGACACCCTGTAACGGTATGAGTGGTGGCCTGGCCAGTGCACACAGTACAGTCTGTGGACCAGACACTCACTGGCTTGCAACCGTAATTATATCACAGTGAAAAAAAAAATAGACTTTTTTTATCTGCAAGGTATTGTGACACCCTGTAACGGTATGAGTGGTGGCCTGGCCAGTGGCCACAGTACAGTCTGTGGCCTAGACAATCACTGGCTTGCAACTGTGATTATATTTATTATAGAGAAAAATTGAATTGACTTTTTTTATCTGCAAGGTATTGTGACACCCTGTAACGGTATGATTGGTGGTCTGGCCAGTGACCACAGTACAGTCTGTGGGCCTGACACACACTGGCTTGCAACTGTAATTATATTTATTACAGAGAAAAAATAAATTAACTTTTTTTTATCTGCAAGGTATTGTGACACCCTGTAACAGTATGAGTGGTGGCCTGGCCAGTGACCACACTACAGTCTGTGGACCTGACACACTGGCTTGAAACTGCGATTATATTTATTACAGAGAAAAAATACATTTACTTTTTTTTATCTGCAAGGTATTGTGACACCCTGTATGAATGGTGTGCACACAGTACAGTCTGTGGGCCAGACACTCACTGGCTTGCAACTGAGATTATATCACAGAGAAAAAATAAATTGACTTTTTTATCTGCAAGGTATTGTGACACCCTGTAACGGTATGAGTGGTGGCCTGGCCATTGGCCACAGTACAGTCTGTGGGCCAGACACTCACTGGCTTGCAACTGCAATTTTATCACAGATAAAAAATAAATTAACTTTTTTTATCTGCAAGGTATTGTGACACCCTGTATGAATGGTGTGCACACAGTACAGTCTGTGGGCGTGCAGCCTCTCACACACAGGCAGGCAACTGCAATATATATACAGTACAGACCAAAAGTTTGGACACACCTTCCCTTTTAAAGAGTTTTCTTTATTTTCATGACTATGAAAATTGTAGATTCCCACTGAAGGCATCAAAACTATGAATTAACACATGTGGAATTATATACATAACAAAAAAGTGTGAAACAACTGAAAATATGTCATATTCTAGGTTCTTCAAAGTAGCCACCTTTTGCTTTGATTACTGCTTTGCACACTCTTGGCATTCTCTTGATGAGCTTCAAGAGGCAGTCACCTGAAATGGTCTTCCAACAGTCTTGAAGGAGTTCCCAGAGATGCTTAGCACTTGTTGGCCCTTTTGCCTTCACTCTGCGGTCCAGCTCACCCCAAACCATGTTGATTGGGTTCAGGCGCGGTGACTGTGGAGGCCAGGTCATCTGGCACAGCACCCCATCACTCTCCTTCATGGTCAAATAGCCCTTACACAGCCTGGAGGTGTGTTTGGGGTCATTGTCCTGTTGAAAAATAAATTATGGTCCAACTGGATGGAATAGCATGCCGCTGCAAAATGCTGTGGTAGCCATGCTGGTTCAGTATGCCATCAATTTTGAATAAATCCCCAACAGTGTCACCAGCAAAGCACCCCCACACAATTACACCTCCTCCTCCATGCTTCACGGTGGGAACAAGGCATGTAGAGTCCATCCGTTCACCTTTTCTGCGTCGCACAAAGACACAGTGGTTGGAACCAAAGATCTCAAATTTGGACTCATCAGACCAAAGCACAGATTTCCACTGGTCTAATGTCCATTCCTTGTGTTCTTTAGCCCAAACAAGTCTCTTCTGCTTGTTGCCTGTCCTTAGCAGTGGTTTCCTAGCAGATATTCTACCGTAAAGGCCTGATTCACACAGTCTCCTCTTAACAGTTGTTCTAGAGATGTGTCTGCTGCTAGAACTCTGTGTGGCATTGACCTGGTCTCTAATCTGAGCTGCTGTTAACCTGCGATTTCTGAGGCTGGTAACTCAGATGAACTTATCCTCCGCAGCAGAGGTGATTCTTGGTCTTCCTTTCCTGGAGCGGTCCGCATGTGAGCCAGTTTCTTTGTAGCGCTTGATGGTTTTTGTGACTGCACTTGGGGACACTTTCAAAGTTTTCCCAGTTTTTCGCACTGACTGACCTTCATTTCTTAAAGTAATGATGGCCACTCGTTTTTCTTTACTTAGCTGCTTTTTTCTTGCCATAATACAAATTCTAACAGTCTATTCAGTAGTACTATCAGCTGTTTAACCACCTGACTTCTCCCCAATGCAACTGATGGTCCCAACCCCATTTATAAGGCAATAAATCCCACTTATTAAACCTGACAGGGCACACCTGTGAAGTGAAAACCATTTCAGGTGACTACTTCTTGAAGCTCATCAAAAGAATGCCAAGAGTGAGCAAAGCAGTAATCAAAGCAAAAGGTGGCTACTTTGAAGAACCTAGAATATGTCATATTTTCAGTTGTTTCACACTTTTTTGTTATGTATATAATTCCACATGTGTTAATTCATAGTTTTGATGCCTTCAGTGTGAATCTACAATTTTCACAGTCATGAAAATAAAGAAAACTCTTTGAATGAGAAGGTGTGTCCAAACTTTTGGTCTGTACTGTATATATATATATATAAAAAAAGCAGACTGATTTACCAGCCCTAAACGGGGCTTTTTGGGGTGTTGTCAGGACGCTGTCCTTACAGCTGATGAGTCTGTGGACACAGAACACTGCCCTAGCTATCGATTTCCCTATTAAATCAGCAGCGGCTACACTGTCCCTCCTCTCACTAAGAATGCAGCTTCCGAATGAATCTAAAATGGATGCTGTCCAGGAGGTGGAAGTGTCTGGGAGGGAGGGTCTGCTGCTGATTGGCTGGAATGTGTCTGCTGACTGTAAGGTACAGGGTCAAAGTTTGCTCAATGATGATGTATAGGGGGCGGAGCGAACATCGAATATGTTCGCCCGCCGCTGCTAACGCGAACAAGCCATGTTCGCCGGCGAATAGTTCGGGACATCACTAATTGCTAGGAGGTGACCTCTTCGTTCCCTAGGTTTGGGGTCTAGTCTGTTGTTGTTTAGTTGTGGTTCCCTTTGGTTGTCTTTTCTTCCCCTTATTTCCTGTGACAATACCGTTACTGTTTCCCTTGCTCTGTGTTGTCATGGATCCTGTCTCTGCACTGGTGGATTGCATGCAGGGGTTGTCGCTGGAGGTAGCAGACCTCCGTGAATCTGTTGTAAGGTGTCAGACGTCTGTCTCCGCCAGTGGGGTCCAGACCTGCTCTAAACCTAAGATCGCTCTCCCGGACCGATTTGTCGGAGGAAGTGACAACTTTGTTCGGTTTAGTGAGGCTTGTAAACATTATTTTCGCTTACGCCCTCACTCCTCTGGTGACAAGAGTCAAAAGGTGGGGATCGTTATTTTTTCATTGAAAAGTGACTATCAATCCTGGGCCTTTTCTTTGCAGACCGAATCCCAATCCCTCTGGTCGGTGGATTATTTTTTTCAGAGCCCTGGCCCTTATTTATGATGACCCAGACCGAGTTTCTCTGGCTGAATCTATGTTGCATGGCTTGCAACAGGAAAATCGGTCTGCTGAGTGCTATTGCTCTGAATTCAGGAGGTGGGCAACTGGTTCTGAGTGGAATGACTCTGCTCTCCAGAGTCAGTTCTGTCAGGGGCTTTCTGAGACACTAAAAGATGCCTTAGCACTCCATGAAAATCCTGTTTCTTTACAAGCGGCCATGTCTCTTGTGGTATGAATTGATAGACGTCTGAGGGAAAGGTGCAAGACTCCGTTCTCTCGGGACGTATTACCTGAAGGGAGGTCAGTCCCCTCTGACACTCGGGGTACTGAGACACCTAAGCTCATGTTTGGAGATGAACCTATGCAATTGGGATGGGTCTCTCCAGACCCCTGTGATAAGAACTTCAGGGATAGAAAGAAACTTTTTTTTTTTTTTGTGGCAAAGTGGGTCATTTTGTTAATGTTTGTTCCTATGTAAAATACCAAGGCGAGAATAAAAAACAAAAAGGAGTTACCAATAAGTTTTGTTCTCTAACTTTTGACAGAGTAGTTGGGGAATCTGTGAACATGCTCTTGTCTTTTACCGGTAGTACTTGTTTTCTCCTGACTGCCAGGGTGGCGCTAGATTCCAAAAACATTGATGTGGAGGTATTTTTGGACAGTGGGGCAGGGGTAGCCTTGTGGATTACCAGTTTGTCCTGATGGATGGTTTTAAATCTAAGGCACTGGACAAAGAGATCTCAGTGTCCACTATTGATTCTACTCCCCTTTCTCAAAAATCTTTGACTCACATGGTGCAGGATATTCATTTAAGGGTGGGGGATTCTCATGTTGAGGGTATTTCTTGTTTTATTATGAAGGGTCTGCCGGCTGCTCTGGTGCTAGAATTGCCATGGCCGACCAAACATAATCCTATCATTGATTGGCAAGCGAGACAAATCAAGGGCTGGAGTGATTTCTGTATGGATAACTGTCTTGTCACTTCTCTTGCTGGTGATATCTCCTGTCATGTAGACCTTCTCTTTCCCCTTCTCCTCCATTTGACCCAGACCACCATGGCAAATTCTTTCAGCCACATCTCGTCAGTTTGTAACACAGACACATTAGATTTCTAAAATTTTCCATCAACCTCCCCATCCTGGTGTCCCCACAGTGTCATCCTGCTGCCACTCCCCATACTGTGCCCGTTCTGCTCCCCAATGCCCCAGGTACTATACTGCTGAAAAAATAGTGACCCTAATAGACATAATTGGAGTCATTTATCAAACTGGTGTAAAGTAGAATTTCCAAAAGAGCTGTCAAAAATGAATGGTGGAACCTGATTGGCTGCTATGGGCAACTAAGCCAGTTCTGCTTTAAACCAGTTTGATAAATTACCCCAAATGTCCCTATAGTGTCCACATCAGCTATAATGTCCCCTAGAGTGCCCCGAGTAATAATAACACCCCCTATTGTGCTCCAGGCAATAATCCCTGTATAGTATCCCCAAAAATAATAGAATTGCCCCTACAGTGCCTCCCCAATAGCAACACCCCCATATAGTAATTTCCACCACACTACCACCACATAGTAATCCCCCATAGTAATTTGCCCCCACACAGTAATTTCCCCCAAACTGTCCCATATAGTAGTTTGCCCCCAGGCCCCCCACACAGTAGTTTCCCCTACATAGTAATTTGCCTCACACTGCGCCTAGATAGTAATTCCCCCCACACTGCCCAATACAGTAATTTCCCCCCACAAAGCAATTTCCCCACACTGTCCCCACATAGCAATTTCCCCACACTGTCCCCATATAGTAATTTCTCCCACACTGCCCCATATAGCAATTTCCCCCCACATAGCAATTTCCCCCAACACTGTCCCCACACAATAGTTTTCCCCACACTGCCCCACATGGCAATTTCCCCCACACTGCCCCCACACAATAGTTTCTCCCACACTGCCCCCACATAGTAATTTCCCCCACACTGCCCCCACATAGTAATTTCCCCCACACTGCCCCCACATAGTAATTTGCCCCCACACTGCCCCTTATAGTAATTTGCCCCCACATAGTAGTCCCTCCTATAATAATTTGGCCCCACACAGCCCCCACATTCCCCCCAATGTACTCGATATCTCTTCACTAACATGTCCTCCTGTGTGACCCCCCCCACATGTCCCCCAAAGTAGGCACATGAAATAAAAAAATTAAAAATTAAAAAAAATTAAAAGCTAAATACTCACTATGTCCAGGGCCAGGCACTTGCTCGCAGAGGAAGGCGGGATGAGGCAGGCGTGCACACGTCACAGTGCTGCGTCCCGGCACAGGCACGCGATGACGCGCCTGCGCCGGGATTTCACTACCGCATAGGCCTCAGGCCTACTAGGCCTGAAGCCTATGGCGGTGATCGGCGACGGGACAGGGAACTATGTGCACCCGTTCCCCCTCCGCAGTATGTGGGCGTTCGGGTCGGCGTTGGGCCCCCCAGCAGTGCTGGGCCCGGGGCTGCAGACCCGAACTTCCCTATTGTAATCTGCCACTGGTTGAATCACATCCCTATCTGTATATAATCTGGTAAGAATCAGAGAGGGGGATGAATGGAAGACAGCTTTTAATACTACTGTGGGTCATTTTGAGTACTTGGTCATGCCTTTTGGTTTGACCAATGCCCCGGCAGTATTTCAACATTTCATCAATGACATTTTTCATCATTTGGTGGGAAGGTTTGTTGTCGTATACCTGGATGACATATTAATTTACTCGCCCGAGATGGAGAGTCGTCAGGTTCATTTGAGACAAGTCTTGCTGATCCTCCGGGAGAGTAAGTTCTATGCCAAGCTAGAAAAATGTGCGTGCAGCTGTTCAAGAGATTCCTTTTCCGGGTTACCTGCTTTCCGATTTTGGCTTTCGCATGGATCCCGAAAAAGTCAGTGGGGTCTTGGAATCAGATCTGCCCGAGAATCAGAAAGTGCTTATGAGGTTTTTGGGGTTTACCAATTACTACAAAAAATGTATCTTGAATAATTTCACTGTTGTCAAACCTCTGACTGACATGACTAAGAAAGGGGTGGATTTCTGTCTGTTCGGAAGAGGCATTACATGCTTTTTCCACTATAAAGAAATGCTTTTCTTCTGCTCCCATTTTGGTGCAGCCTGATGTGTCTCAGCCATTTATTGTTGAGATGGAAGCATCAGAAGTGGGAGTTGGTGCAGTTCTCTCGCAGGGTCCTTCTCATGGAAAATGGCGCCCATGTTCTTTTTTTTTTTTTTTTGAAAAAACTCTCTTCTGCCGAGAGAAATTAAGATGTGGGCAATAGAGAGTTGCTGGCCATTAAGTTGGCCTTTAAGGAATGGCGTCATTGGTTAGAAGGAGCGATTCATCCCACTACTGTATTAACCGATCATAAAAATCTGGCCTACCTGGAGTCGGCTAAACGTTTGAACCCAAGACAGGCCAGATGGTCTTTGTTTTTTACCAGATTTAATTTCATTGTCACTTTTCACCCTGGGGTCAAGAATGTCAAGGCGGATGCCTTGTCACGTAGCTTCCCTGGGGGGGTAATACTGAAGATCCTGGTCCGATTTTGGCTTATGGGGTGGTTGTATCCGCCCTCTATCTTGTTTGTTCTGAGCTTCGTCACAAGGTGTTTAAGGACTCTGAGTCTTCAGATGCAGACCAACCTCATGTAGCAAAGGTACTACTGACTACTCTCGTCGCCAAAGGCATGCACTCTTCCTCTCTCTCCACGGCGGCTAGGTAGATGCTGTAGAATGTCATGTCGGGCGTTGTCCGGGTCATCTCTTGCAATTTGTCCATAAGAATTTGTTGGAGAGCCCCACTATGAACTAGTCTCGCAGTAGCTGGTCCACGTCCCAGAAAGCTCCCATGGCCTCTGGATCTCGCCGCTGTATTTCATTTAGCGTCTCCTGTAAGGCATTGGAGTACTGCATCAGTGTCTCGCCCTCTCGCTGTGGTCGGTTGAAGAAGTGGCTCCGCAGCTACACTACTTTAGCATGACCCCCTTGGACTCTCTCCAGCAGGGAGAATATTTTCTCCAGGGTGTCTCTCTCGGATTCGGGCCTTACCATCACTGTCCATCTGACGTCACCCTCTAGAGCCCCCCAATGCAACCTCTGCCCGCAGCTAGGGGGTCAAGTTACATATTCTAACCACACTTCGCACCCTTTCAGTCCAGTCCTGCAAAGTCATATTTTTACCGTCAAATTTTGGCAGATGACGCAACAGCGCCCCCCATGGGGATATACCCTACTGGGACGGGCATGGCAGGGGCAAGCTGTATCAGCGGTATTGGACCAAGTTGGTCTTGCACTGGCGCACCCTGAGCTGGGTCCTGGACTGGCGCCATTGGCACAGGGGGAAGATCGTCCGCCGTGTTTCCGTCCATAACGGTCGCTGTATCCTGCTGACTACACCAAGATGTAAGCCGTGTACTGGGGTGGGCTCCCCAGGATACAGTGAAGTTACGAACGAGGAAAGCAACCCCAACACCAGCTTTTGCCAAAACAGAATTTTACTTAAATGTGGCAATAAACACAACCACAAATGTTGGGAAAATACACTCAATTTACATACACCCAGCCCAAAGGCTGAGACCCTTGTGCTGCATAGCACAGTGCCCTCCGATAGATGAAGGAGGAAAGTGCATTAATTTACCTACTGGCGGGCACAACTAAACTGCCACACCTTACCTGTTATTACCCTAAAAACGAGAACCACTGTAAGGATGTGTGTTACAGGGTATACTATGGTGCAGCACAACAGCTTACAGTCTTACCAAGTTCTACAGTATTCCCCCTCCGATAACTGGTCCTGTAGCACGTGCCTGAGTATTCCCCCTGAGCAAGAAAACGCCAGCCTGGCTTGAGTTTGTGAGAATTTTATCAGCTCTCCAATGTGAAATGTCACTTTAAGTTATGGAGTCCTTGAAATGAACAGTAGTAACACTTGTGGCCAGACACAAACACAAAGCCTAACTAACTAACTACAGGCCTAGTCTCAGTCTCTAGGCACCAACACTGTGATGAGGTGCGTGCACGATCCTTCACACAATTACTTAGTTTCACCTCCCTCTAAGATGGCTGCTTTCTCTTTCTCTTATCTCCAGACTCTGTAACAACCCCACCTCTCTCAGGAATATATGTGCAGAATGTAGCTGTGTTTAAGAAACAGCGGCATATAACTTCAGTACAATCATGATATGGACAACTTTTTTAATGTTTGAAGCAACAGTTTTGGAAACAACTATGTTTCATCTTACCCATCCGTGCACGCTGTGACACCTCTGCACTCTCCCACTCCACTCCTCATACAAGGTCCCATGAACAGTGGATCACAGTCCTATTTTGGTAGCCTTCAGTGTGATTATCCCATAATTCAGGCCTCTCCCGAACCCCGCTGATCAGCATGTCCAAGAGGATCTGTGACATTGTGGCTGGACAACACTTGGCACACCGTCTGTAGTGTAGGAGGCAAAGCCAAACCAAACAATCCAGTTTGGCATTCCGCTATGGGGGTCAGTTGTCCTCATTTAAATGGAGCAGCAAACGCATATGCATGTCTACTTCTCCATTCATTTCTGTGGGACTGACGGATATAGCTGGGTACAAGTGCTTGGCTATCTCCAACATCCCCAAAGAGCTAAATGGAGCAGCAGTGACCATGCATGATCGCTGCTCCATTCAGATTATGGAGCACAGGCCCCGTTTCTTGTGAATGGAGAAGGCCGCCGATCAGACACATACCCCATCCAGTGCATAAGGGATGTGTTGTCTTAATGGTACACCCCTTTAATTCTAGCTCAACGAAACCTCTCTGGGTGAGCTTCTAGCAATACTACAACTAACACTAGACCCCCTACACATAGAAGACTGATGGCAGAAAAAAGCCCCATGGTCTATTGCATCTGCCCTTACATTATTTCCTTCTTATTTTTCTCTTAGGATAGATACGTGTTTATCCCAGACATGTATACATTTACTTACTGTCTTCCCTAGTAACTGCCAACCACCGGACCTAGTGCAAATGGTAGAGAAGCAATATACATAGTTAATTACATAACACAGTATATCCTCATACAGTGAAGATACAGATTTACAGCAAGAAGAGGAGATCTGTGGCACTCATCGATACACAAAAAACATTGTGATTCCAAGTAATTAAAATATACAGCATGATGGATATATAGACAACACGGGCAATAGTCATCTTGTGCTGTGTGTACTTAGGGCTGAGCACCACCATTTACTGCTGGAATTATAAGCTTGAGATGTGTGAGCATTGGTGTTTCCTCTCTTCAAGCCTGGCTGATATTTACATAGCTTTAGGTTATCACATCCAACCTCCATACGTTTGGATCAACACATCCAACCTCTATATTGCCAGCAGTGCCAAGAGGAATAGTAAACGTTGCCATGTCTTATCTCAAGTCTGTCTACAAGGCATTGCAACAAGATGTGGCACAGTCATATACCCAAAACTGCTAAGGGTGGATCCACTGGTAACGGAAAGGTGTTCTGTTCACTCTTCAGTATCTGGACATCCTGGGTCCTATGTTGCTTTTTTCACCAGATGTTTTAGGATAGATTACTAAAGGTGTTTTCCCAAGACTTTTTATACTGATAACCTATTCTCGACACGCAGGATACCCGCCGATCAGCAGTTTTTTTAAGGCAAAGGCGCTCACAGTAGCGCCGCGGTCTTACCAAGCAGTGCCATACATTGCATAGTGGCTGTGCTTGGTATCACAGCTCAGCCTCATTCACTTCAATGGGACTGAGCTGCGCTTAGGCCTTGTGAGTGAACAACGTAACGTCACATGGCCTAGGTTAAGCTGCGAGAAAGCCGCGGCGCAGCCTATGTCATCAATATAAAGGTTACTGAAAACCCTTTTACTGCTGCAATGAATATACTTTATTAGCTAAAGGAAAAAGTTCTGTTTCAGGAACAGAGCCGTTAATGTTCATGGACTAATATCGCATCTTAGCCCCATTCAAGTGAATGATGTTAAGCTAAAACAGCAGATACAGCCCATGGACATGAAGAGTACTGGTTCTCTAGAAGACAGGCCCTTATTCTATTTTATATATATATATATATATATATATATATATATATCCTCTGTAAATGCTAAAACTAAAATATGACATCAAATTTATCAATAGAAAATATGTGATAATGTATATTCAAATTTATTGTGTCCCTATATTATGGAAACTGAGTGAAACCATCTTGTAAACCACAGAACTGTGACCTCACAGTAAGAGATATGTCAAGGCACTTTTAGAACTCCAGTACTGTGACCTCACAATCACCAAGAAATATGCCATAAGTGATGCGATGACATCATTACATTCTAATTCCAAGTCAGACCACTTGACCAAATCACTGCCTCTTGCGACTCGGATAGGAGAGGTGGTCGCTCTGTGTTTCGTTTTAAACGAAGCGATTATTGACATTTACTATGATTTTATTGGAGGAAAGAAGAAGAATCCTAAGAGAAAGGATTCTTCAGAGGATGAGACGGATCATGAGCGATCCGGAACCTTTGTTCACTGTTGGACAAAGGAATCAGCAACCACTGGATATGGATAGTGACACCTCAGAAGTGGTGTCCAAAAGGAAAGATCTGGAGAGAAAAAGAAAGATCAAGAGAGATGTGATCCTCACCGAAAAGAGGATAATGGAGAACCTCAAAGAGGCTGACTCTGCAATCTCTGCCTATAAACAACTGCAGAAGACCATTCTCAACAACAGAAAGAACATCAGAGAAGAGGTACCTGCAAGACGGAGGATCAACAAGGAGAAGGTCCTCAAACAGCGCAGAAATATTAACAGCGCAGAGTTAGTACTAGAAGAGCTTCTCCAAGTAACACCAAAACACATCACTTGCCCCAGATCTGAAAGCTCAGAGAGTCTAAACCTCAGAAGATTGGAAACCCAGAAAAGGATTAAGAACAACAGAGACTGGGTTCTCCAGAGTAGGAGGAGACTCAGATATATGAGCCCAGTGGAAGACAAAAATGGCACAAACAGGTCCAGGCCATCATCTATCAACACCACATCCAGACAATACGAACATCACAGCTGCATGGTGTCTCCAGCCAATACATCAGGTAAGATGGGAACAGGGAAACAGAATCAACCTGGAGGTAGATGATGGGGTTTGTACTTTTATTTTGTTGCATCATGACATATTATAAATAGGATATAGATTTGAGTTCTGTGTTATGTAATATATTATAAGTGCAGATTATCTACAATCACCTGATATTTTTAATGAGGGCCTATTTTAGAGAGCATTTCCAGTCATAACGTGTATAGATAAATAGAGACAATCAGATTCTATAGGATATATAAAATATTTCTATTACACTAGTTTTTAATGGTCATTATGTTAATCAGAAAAACTAACTATCCTGATAATGGACTATGGAAGTATATTTAATAATATATTTATTATCTCAGCAGGTGAAAGCCTAAAGCCATGTCCTGGCATTTGGCTCATCCCAACTGAGCACTCCAACATCATGGCCCTACCAACAAAGGGCTCAAACATCTGGGACATGCCAGCTGACAGCTCTGATATCTGGGATATGCCATCAAAGGGCGCTAACATCCAGGACATGCCAGTAAAGGGCTCTTTTAAGAACTGCGATGTGCCGGCAGAAGAAAGCCTTTCTCCATCATGTGGTCTTATTAACACCAAAACATCTATTGACCATGAGGACCTCCATTTCCTTAAAGAACTCGGAAAAGGAGGCTATGGAAAGGTAAGTGACTGATTTATATCCATTTATAATTGGAATGATCCGTGTCCCAACCAACTTAATAGTAGCTATAGAGGCCTAAATATAATTTTATATCCGAGTAATCATTTCATTAGATACTTTACTGAATCGCTGTCCTGTGTCTTCTCCAGGTTCTTCTGGCACAAGATCAAGACACCGAGGAGCTTCTGGCTGTCAAAATAATGGAGAAAAAGCTCATGAACACCAAAATCTCAGTAGAGCTTGAGATCATGGAACTGGCTGTCGGGAGTCGCTTCCTGACCTACCTGCGAACATCTATGGAGACAGCAAAGGATTTCATCATTGTCATGGATTATATGGCCGGAGGAGACCTGCGCCAATTTATGGCAGGAAAGCTGCCTTTAAATATGGACACAGCAAGGTAAGTATCTTACTGATTTATATATTTGCACTGACGTCTCAGAATAAAGGAAACATGTTTTGGATATGACAAGAAATAGATGTCTCATCATTGTGTGTTCTGTGTATGTCCCTATATATAACACTGATCAACTCTCTTCTCCACTTTACAGATTCTTTGCATCAGAAATGGTCTGCGGACTCCAGTTCCTGCATGAACACGGCATCATCCACCGGTAAGTACAGCTGTTACATTTGATGACAGGACACAAGAGAACATTTGATACTGTTTTCTTATATCCTTTCCTGGATTGTTATGTGTAAAATATCAATGACACCGTGCTTACCCCAACCTACTGCGGTACACTTACTACACAATGGAGCAGTCACAGACCAGTGGTCTAAACGCTGGAGCTGCCGTAACTTCCTAAGAAGGAACTGCTGTACCTGTCTCTCAATGGAATTCTGGTACCAGCTACGATCCGTAGCTGGAATAGTGATGTCACTATCCACTCGTGAGAGCGCGAAGTACAATTTGTAGAAATGGCATCGTGCCACCGGCCGGGGCACGTACCGTGTAACAAACAACCCCAACCAAGTACCCGGTACCACTTTCAACTACAGTCTACAGGAGCAAGCAGCCACGGAACAAGCATTGGGAGACAGGTACGGCAGTTCCTTCTTAGGAACTTCCGGCAGCTCCAGCGTTTAGCCCACTAGTCTGTGACTGCTCTATTGTGTAGTAAGTGTACCGCAGTAGATTGGGGTAAGAGCGGTGTCATTGATATTGAGTTTATACTATTACATTTGATAGCAGTTTGTGCGATTCTGCTACGGCACTGCAGTTAAAGATACAGAGGAGATAACAAGCGCCAGGATTATTACTTTATGTGTAAAATAGTTTCATCTAATCCTCCATCTAATACTTTTACAATGTTTCTCTCCACAGTGACATAAAGCCTGCTAACGTTCTCCTAGATAACATCGGACACATCAGAATCGCTGACTTTGGACTATGTGCCATTGGCGTATTTGGGGAGGACATGCAGACAGGCTATGCAGGGACAGTTGGATACATCGCCCCAGAGGTAAGGAATATTCATTATAAATTATTACTGGGCAAAGGAGCTGCAAATGTGTCATGGAGGATGGGAATCACCTATCGGTGTAATGTTTGGCATATGTGGACTGTACAAGCGCTACCATATCTGTAGTCACATTTGTATATTTGTTAATATGAGGGTAGATATGATCAGTTTGAGATTATACTAGAAAAATGTAGGTGAGAGATAAGATTCTTATAATATATGAGAAATAACAATGATCTGATAAGTTCCCGTGTGCCTTTCCATTTATTTCCATCAACTTACCTCTAAACTGATGTAATTACAGATGATGAACGGAGAACCTTACAATCATCTGGTGGATTCCTTTTCCTTTGGCGTCACCGTATTCAAGATGCTAACAGGTGATCAGCCATTCAACGGCTACGGGACTAAGATACAGTATAAACGATCTCTGCAAGAGGATGAGCCTTATTATCCATCATGGATGTGCCCAGATGCCATCAACATCCTAGAAGGGGTGAGTAGGATCATCAGGAGAAGAATGAGGGCAGGGAATAGAAGAAGTGGTGTCAGAACATTAGATTTAGGCAAGAGAGAGGAGTGTGAAATCTAATAATAATCCTATACAGACCTTTATAACGTGACCTATTTTGTTATATTTATCTGTAATAATCCAGAATAATAATGGTTGATGGTCTCTCATTATGTTTTTAGCTCCTCAGCAAGTCCCCATGTAGCCGCCTGGCAGTAACATCTACCATCAGATCCCACCCGTTCTTCAGACCAGTAAACTGGGCTGATGTGGAGTCCGGCAGCATCCACCCACCTTTCCATATGGACATTGTAAGTGTAATACATAGTGACACCCATAGTGTTATCATCCGGCTCTGTGATATCCAAATATACAGTATCATTCTCATTATTATGGCCTATGATCTACCTTCATGGCTGCAGACAAATCACACATGATGCACTTGTAATTGCAATAATATGAAATACTTACCTGGAGGTGTCTGTGTGTCCTCTTACAGCGACCATCTCACAGTCCAGAACTGGAAAGGAGAAGACGATATTCAACATCATCATCGTCTTCAACATCTACAGACTCCTAGATCCTGGCAAGTCCACAACATCTGGACACCTCATCTAATATATTAACATCAAGGAGCCAAGGACAGAAGAGTCTTATAATTCACCCTTAAAAAAAAAAAAAAGCAAAAAAAAAAAAAATTCCCTAGCTTACCTCACCCCATCCTTTCCCATCATAACACCTTAAAAATTAAAATAAAAAAAATTCCCTACTTTACACTACCCTTCCCCACCCACCCTACCCTACACGACCCCACCCTTCCCCACCCTACCCTCATCATAACCCCTTAAAAAAAGAGAAAAATGCATCACCCATTTAAAAAAAAAAAATTTACCCTACCCTTCCCCACCCCACCCTACCCTACACTACCCCACACCACCTCACCCCACCCTTCCCTACCCTACCCTCATCATAACCCCTTAAAAAAAAGAGAAAAATTAATCACCCATTTTCATCTCCAACCCTTTTCCCCTCATCATCACCAAAAAAAGAAAACAAAAAAACTCATCATCCATCACCACCATCATCCCTTTTCCCCATTCCCCTCCCTAAAAATAAAAAAATAAAAAATCTATTTGCATGATAGTGTCATCTTTTTTGCACATGTTGTTTATTTACATGATAAACATCCTTTCATCTTTAGTGCATATGATAAAGATTTTACCATCTTATATGTGACTGTAGATACATATTCCTGGTTGCCAGCCATCTGTAAATGTACAGACAATCCCCAAAAACGTGTTTTTCTAGACCTTTCATTTTGTTCAAGCAGAAATTTGCAAGTCAAATGCCATCTACTATGCACAGTGCAGACTGACAGGGTCAGGCAGTGGCTTATTGTTCAAGCCGATGTGACTCTAAGGCCTGTGATCGACTGCAGGACGAGACCAAGACGCTTCCTGGTCCAGCCGAGAATGGCAAGACCTTTCGACAGGTTAGGGTGGGTTCACATCGTTTAACATGTACAGAAAATTGTATATGTTAACGGATGCCTCAGCCTGATCCATACAGTGGCATCCGTTCACTATAAAGTTCCAGTATAAAAAAAAAGTATACCGTTTTTTTACCCAACTTTGCAGAATACAAAAGCGCGGTGTGCTATGTTTTTTTTTTTTTTTCCCCCAACGTCAAACAGGTGGCAAAAACATGATACGAAGCCACCCTTAGACCTCATGCATAAGGCCGTTGCCGTATTGCGGCCCACATACAGCAGGTCCGCAATATACAGGCACCGGCTGTGTGCATCCCGCATCATGGATGCGGACCCATTCACTACAGAGTGCTTCCGTGGTGTTTCTGTCCGTGCCTCCGCACTGCAAAAAATAACAGAACACGTTCTATGCCGCCGCATGGATGTTGCCCGTGACTTGGGGACCACAAATTGCGGTCCCCAATGCACGGAACAGCTGCACAATGGCCGTGTGCATGAAGCCTTAGTGTGCATTAGGCCTTAGTTACAGTGAAGTCAAGAACGAGGAAACCAACTCCAACACCAGCTTTTACCAAAACAGATTTTTACTTAAATGTGGCAATAAACACAACTACAAATGCTGGGAACATACAATCAATTTACATACACCCAGCCCGAAGGCTGAGACCCTTGTGCTACACAGCACAGCGCCCTCCGATAGATGGAGGAAAGTGCATTAGTTTACCTACTGTCGGGCACAACTAAACTGCCACACCTTATCTGTTATTACCCTAAAAACAAGAACCACTGTATGGGTGTGTGTTACGGGCTATACTATGGTGCAGCACAACAGCTTACAGTCTTACCAAGTTCTACAGTATTCCCCCTCCCATAACAGGTCCTGTAGCACGTGCCTGAGTATTCCCCGAGCAAAAAAACTCCAGCCTGGCTTGAGTTTGTGAGAATTTTATCAGCTCTCCAATGTGAGATGAACAGTAGTAACACTAGTGGCCTGACACAAACAAAAACCCTAACTAACTACAGGCCTAGTCTCAGTCTCTAGGCGCCAACACTGTGATGAGGTGTGTGCATGATCCTACCGACCCGGGTCTGCTTTGCATCCGCTGGTGACTCTGAACAGAACAAATGTCTCTCTAACAAGCATGCGGTACCACAGTGAATGTTGCTTTGTTCCTCTGCTCTCATCAGTGTTCCTGGCAGCAATCCTCTTTCCTCTGGACAGATTCTGGATCTTGGACACGATCAGCTTCACTTAGATGCAGCTCTGGTCACTAAGGGATGCTCTCACACCTGGATGCTGTTAGATTCTCTGCTCACACAATTCCCTAATTTCACCTCCCTCTAAGATGGCTCGTAGAGTCCCATAGGTAGGATGAAGGCCGTCTTCGATTTGTCCTTCTTGGCCATACCTGCCAATACTCACTGGTCATGTCAAAAGTTGAGAAGAAATTCACATGACTCAGGACGGACAATGACTTCTCAATCCGCGGAAGGGGGTAGGCACCTCGGACGGTCTGGGCATTCAGCTTCCGATAATCCACGCAGAATCAGAGACTCCCATCTTTCTTCTGCACCAAGACTACTGGAGCAGCCCAAGGACTTTGACTCTCCTGGATCACCTGGTTTTCCAACATGCTGGCTACCATATCCTTTACCTCCTGGTACATTTTAGGCGGGATTTGCCGGTAACATTACCTGATCGGTGCAGCATCGCCGGTGGTGGTAATTTCGTGTTCGATGGCGGAAGCACACCTGAAGTCCTCATCATGTCTCGAGATTGCCTCCTAAAATTTCCAAAGGGTGTCTTCCAGCAACTTCTGTTGTCCTGGAGTCAGGGTCTTGCAGGCCACTGATAGGCTGATCTCCTATCTGGCTGTAGCGTGAAGCTCCTTCGTCGAGGAATATCCCCTTCGGACACATAAACTTTGGCCAGCAAGGTATTCCCAGGAGCGATTAACTCGCAGTCTTCAACATTGAGGCAGCGTGCAGGCACACATCCATTTTTCAAAACAGCAAGGGCCTGTGCTACCAGTGGGCAAGTCTACGTGTCCTCTTGGTAAGTGGGCTTAATCTGGACCTCCAGTCCATTCAATTGTCATCCAGCCCCCACCGGCAGCATCAATATTTGTTCTTGTCGAGGTGGGATCTTCACCGGGGTCCTCCGCGGCACCCTCACGTGTCCAATTGGCCGACTGGACATGTTGCCCTTTCACAGACTACAGATCCTCACCATCTGCTGTAGAACCTTCTGGGTTGGCCGGTGTGTGGTGGCCCATTGCCAATACTTCAACCCTTCTTTGGCATAGAGTTGATGGTCTAGGTCTCTCAGCACGTTCATACCTATCATCACATCCATCCCTCTCCGGGACGAATGGTCCACCAGCACGACCCCCTTCTTGCCGACGTCTTGCCCAAAAAAGCCGTACCCTTCTGGCCTTCCAACTAGGCTTCCATAACAGGGCTGCTGGCATACAGGTCGTGTTTCTCACGCATTGGGCTTAGCTTCTTGTGTACCGCCACACGATGCCCAGCGACTGCTGCGGTCGGAAGTTTAACGTCGGCTCGGACTTCATCTGTTCTGGGCACTCTCTGGCCATATGGCCGTACTGTCGATATCCCAACATAGGGGCCCCCTTTTGACATGCCCCCACGCCTAAGTTATCCTGGGTGGAGTGGTGCAGGGTGCTGGGGTCATTTCCAGGGGCAAGGGGTAGGGTATTCTGCCTTCATCTGGGACACATCCAGCCAAAGTTCTCTCAATTCTGTCCGCAGGGCCTGGAACCACATCCTTTAACCTGCTCAGGACCGCCGTACGCAGGATTGCGTCTTTGCGGCGGTCCTGTTTCTCTGGGTGGACGCGCCGGTGCGTCCTCTCGCGAGACGCGAGATTTCGGGGAAAGATGGCCTGCGCATGCGCATCGCCGGCCGGCAAAATTTAAAAGAAAAGTTTGTCATCAACCTGCCAGCCAATGATCGTGGCTGGCAGGTTGTTGATTTTCAAAAAAACGAATCAGCAGCCAGATAACACATCATATTTAGTAAATATGATGTGTTATATGGCTGCTGTGCTCCTCTGCTCCTTCTTTTGGTCGGTTGGTTCCAGCAGAGGAGCAGAGGAGCACACATCACTGTGAGTACCCACCAACACCACACTTAGCCCCCAGATCACCTCCCAGCACCCCAATTAACCCCTTGATCACCCCTTCTTGCCCCTGTCAATCACTAGTGAAAAGGAAAAAAGTGATCAGTGCAAACTGTCACTTTTTTTTTTTTCACTGGTATTGACTGATAGGTTTTAGTATAGTTTAGGTCCCTTGGTTAGGTAGTTTAGCGATCGGTTAGCGCCCAGCCCACCGCACCGCAGTCCCTTATTCGCTGATTAGCGTATCGCTAATCAGCATTTGTACTTTTATAGTATCTGTAAGTGATCAAAACTGATCACGGTCAGATCTATAATCGTATTAGTGTCACTTTAGTTTGCCCTCCACCCAAAACGCAGTGTTTGCCTGATCAGGCCTGATCGGTCGCCCACACGTGCGTTCACCCACGCCCGCCCCACCGCAGTGACAAAAAAAAGTTTTTTTTTTTTAATCACTGCACATTCACTTTACACGAGCTGCGGCGATAAAAAAATCAGTTTTGATATTTTTTATCAACCGCAGCGGCCTCCGGTACTTCGCTAGCCTCCCCTTTGTAAGACAGGCTTGCATTTTTTTCTTGGGTAGTCTCAGGGAATACCCCTAAATTTAGTTGCCCAAATGTCAAACAGGGGGTATTCTTCTGAAGAGGCCTACAGGCTTCTGACCCAGTCGGATGAGGAATGGGAACCCTCATCTGATGAATCTAGCGGGTCAGAATACGAACCTGTAGAAAGCAGTGGCTCTCTGACCCAAAGTTCGGACGAGGAGGCTGAGGTCCCTGATAGCACCAGGCGTACCCAGCCCCGTGTCGCTAGACCACAGGTTGCGCAGGATCCGCTTCAAGAGCAGCAGAGTGGGGCTGGTGCTGTCGGATTACGTGGTGAGGCATACACCAGCAGCGCAGCCCTTCCTGGACCTAGTACCAGCACTGCCGTACAACCTGGTGAAGTGGCGAGCACCAGAAGGGCAGTTGAAGCTGGTACGGTGGCACGAGCAGTAGTGACCCCGTCGCAGCCACCGCAAAGACGTGCCCGTAGAGCCCCTAGAATCCCTGAGGTGCTGGCAAACCCTGATTGGCAGTCCCCAACTTCAGCCGCACCTGTAGTTCCCCGTTTCACCGCCCAGTCTGGAGTTCGGGTTGAGACAGCTCAGATCGGTTCGGCCCTGGGATTTTTTGAGCTGTTCTTGACTGCGGAGCTCTTGGACTTAGTCGTGGCCGAAACAAATTGGTATGCCACACAATTTATATCCGCCAACCCGGGAAGCTCTTATGCCCAGTCTTTCCGGTGGAAACCAGTCCAAGTTTCCGAAATTAAAAATTTTCTGGGCCTTCGACTCAACATGGGTCTAACTAAAAAGCATGAATTGCGGTCATATTGGTCCACGAACCCAATTCATCACATGCCCATGTTCTCTGCTGCTATGTCCAGGACACGATTTGAGATCATCCTGCGTTTCCTGCACTTTAGCGACAACACCACCTCCCTTCCCAGAGGCCACCCAGCTTTTGACCGGCTCCACAAAATTCGGCCCCTCATAGACCATTTCAACCAGAAATTAGCAGATTTGTATACCCCTGAGCAAAACATCTGCGTAGACGAGTCCCTTATACATTTTACCGGGCGCCTTGGCTTCAAACAATACATCCCAAGCAAGCGCGCCCGGTATGGGGTCAAATTGTATAAGCTCTGTGAAAGGGCCACAGGCTATACCCACAAATTTCGGATCTATGAGGGAAAAGATCAGACCCTGGAGCCGGTCGGTTGCCCTGACTACCTGGGGAGCAGTGGGAAGACAGTCTGGGACTTGGTGTCACCCTTATTCGGCAAGGGGTACCATCTTTATGTGGACAATTTCTACACAAGTGTGGCCCTCTTTAGGCATTTGTTTCTAGAACGGATTGGCACCTGTGGCACCGCGCGAACTAGTCGTGCGGGCTTCCCCCAACGGCTCGTTACCACCCGTCTTGCAAGGGGGAAGAGGGCTGCATTGTGTAACGAAGAACTGCTCGCGGTGAAATGGGGAGACAAGCGTGACGTTTACATGCTCTCCTCCATTCACGCAGACACGACAATCCAAATTGAGCGAGCAACCCGTGTCATTGAAAAGCCCCTCTCAGTCCACGACTATAACCTTCACATGGAAGGGGTGGACTTCAATGACCAGATGTTGGCTCCGTATTTAGTGTCCCGCAGAACCAGACGCTGGTATAAGAAGGTGTCTGTATATGTAATTCAATTGGCTCTGTATAATAGTTTTGTTCTCTACAGTAAGGCTGGGAGAACTGGATCCTTCCTCAAATTTCAGGAAGAGATCATTGCGAACCTCCTGTACCCAGGAGGTTCCGTGGCCCCATCCACCAGTGTAGTTAGCCGTCTACACGAGCAACATTTCCCCAGTGTCGTTCCTAGTACCTCAAACCGACCGCCACCCTGAAAAAAATGTTGTGTCTGTAGCAGGAGTGGAATAAGGCGTGACACCCGCTATTTCTGTCCTGACTGTCCTGACCACCCTGCCCTATGCTTAGGAGAGTGTTTCCGGAAGTACCACACACAGGTACACTTAGCATAGGTATCACATCTCACCAGGACAGGCACACAGGGCTATTAGGGCCCATTCACATACAGCTGCTGCAAACCTCCCCTTTCACCTGGGACAAAGTGCATAACGCACTTCGCCACATCTTTGGGCGATTTGCGCTTTGCACATTGACCCATGGGGAAGGAGAGGTTTGTTCTATAAAGGTAAAAAAAAAAAACACCAGTAAGCAAAAAGGTTAATGTTTAGTTCAAAAAGTTAAAGTTTATATGTTCTGTTCCAAAGTTAATAAAATTATTGCGTTGTGGCCTGTTTTTTTTTTTTTTTACCTTCCAGGTGGACCAACCGATCGACTAGCTGCAGCACTGATGTGCATTCTGACAGAAGCATTGCGCTGCTGTCAGATTACACGCAAGTCGGTGTATGCGGCGCTGCAAGACGAGATTTCTACTCTGCAGTAAAAGATACGTTTGCCAGGGCATACGAGCTGAGGAGGAGGCGGCGTTCCTATGCTTTGGCAAACACTTTGTATATAAAAAAATAAATATAAATCCCGGCAATGATTTATTCATCCACATCGATTGATGTGAATGGAGAAATCTGGTTTGCCAGGGCATACGAGCTAAGTGGGTATGGATGTTGGGCGGAGCTCCTATGTCCTGGCAGACGCCTTTCCCCTCCTTTTTTTTTTTTGGGCAGAGATTTTTCCATCCACATTGATCGATGCGAATGAAGAAATCTGTGCCGTTCATTTTTTTCTTTCAGCCCAGAGGCTGAACGGAAAAAAAAATCTCATTACCTGTATGCTCAATATAAGGAGAATAGCAGAAACTCCTAATGCTGGCCATACATGTAATGATTGCGGAGACCCTCAAATGCCAGGGCAGTACAAACACCCCACAACTGACCCCATTTTGGAAAGAAGACACCCCAAGGTATTCGCTGAGGGGCATATTGAGTCCATGAAAGATTTAAATTTTTGTCCTAAGTTAGCGGAAAGTGAGACTTTGTGAGAAAAAAAAAAAAAAACAATTTCCGCTAACTTATGCCAAAAAAATCAATTTCTATGAACTCGCCATGCCCCTCATTGAATATCTTGGGGTGTCTTCTTTCCAAAGTGGGGTCACATGTGGGGTATTTATACTGCCCTGGCTTTTTACAGACCCTAAAGCGTGAGAAGAAGTCTGGGATCCAAATGTCTAAAAATGCCCTCCTAAAAGGAATTTGGGCACCTTTGCGCATCTAGGCTGCAAAAAAGTGTCACACATGTGGTATCGCCGTAGGAGAAGCTGGGGAATGTGTTTTGGGGTGTCATTTTACATATACCCATGCTGGGTGAGATAAATATCTTGGTCAAATGCCAACTTTGTATAAAAAAATGGGAAAAGGTGTCTTTTGCCAAGATATTTCTCTCACCCAGCATGAATATATGTAAAATGACACCCCAAAACACATTCCCCAACTTCTCCTGAGTACGGCGATACCAGATGTGTGACACTTTTTTGCAGCCAAGGTGGGCAAAGGGGCACATATTCCAAAGTGCACCTTTCGGATTTCGCAGGCCATTTTTTACAGATTTTGATTGCAAACTACTTCTCACACATATGGGCCCCTAAATTGCCAGGGCAGTATAACTACCCCACAAGTGACCCCATTTTGGAAATAAGACACCCCAAGGTATTCCGTGAGGAGCATGGCGAGTTCCTAGAATTTTTTATTTTTTGTTGCAAGTTAGTGGAATATGAGACTTTGTAAGAAAAAAAAAAATCATAATTTTCCGCTAACTTGTGACAAAAAATAAAAAGTTCTATGAACTCACTATGCCCATCAGCGAATACCTTAGGGTGTCTACTTTCCGAAATGGGGTCATTTGTGGGGTTTTTCTACTGTTTGGACATTGTAGAACCTCAGGAAACATGACAGGTGCTCAGAAAGTCAGAGCTGCTTCAAAAAGCGGAAATTCACATTTTTGTACCATAGTTTGTAAACGCTATAACTTTTACCCAAACCATTTTTTTTTGGCCCAAACATTTTTTTTTTATCAAAGTCATGTAGAACAATAAATTTAGCTTAAAATTTATATATGGATGTCTTTTTTTTTTGCTAAATTTTACAGCTGAAAGTGAAAAATGTCATTTTTGTGCAAAAAAATCGTTACATTTTGATTAATAACAAAAAAAGTAAAAATATCAGCAGCAATGAAATACCACCAAATGAAAGCTCTATTAGTGAGAAGAAAAGGAGGTAAAATTCATTTGGGTGGTAAGTTGCATGACCGAGCGATAAACGGTGAAAGTAGTGTAGTGCAGAAGTGTAAAAAGTGGCCTGGTCATTAAGGGGGTTTCAGCTAGCGGGGTTGAAGTGGTTAAGGAACATCATGATACTGTTCTTGCTGGACACCCTGGGACCAAATCCACTGTTAATCTTATTTCTCTGAGATTCTGGTGTCTGAGTTTACGTAAGAGTGTTGAGGGCTATGTGGCAGCTTGTAAGACCTGTGCACGTGCCAATGTGACTGTCAGGATTCGAACCCATGACCGGCCATGTCCCAGGTGGTAGCTCTAGCCACTAGACTACCAACCCTTCTGGACTTTTCCTTCTACTGAACTCTTTGATCTACCTTGTTCCAGCCTTGCCTTGTTAATCTCTGTGATTCCTTGCACCTGCTACTTCCTCTTTATAAGCCCAGCCTCTTGCACCAGATCCCTGCTGGTTATTGTTCTTCTGGACTTGATCCTACTGCATCTACTGCTGTTCCTCTGTTGCTTCTGCTACCAACTCGACTGCTGCCAACCTCGGAATTGTCCCCGACTACTCTTCTGCTTGTCCCTACCAACTGAACTGCTACCACCGTACCCGATCCGGATTGTCTGACCACGCTCACTGCCGCCTGCCCTGACCCACCGCCTGCCAACCGGTTACGCCTCTGCCTGACTTCCTGCAACTGCAACCTGCCTACGGTCCTTGCCACTGGGCTCCCACCTCCAGCCAGCTGTCCTCTGACTCAGGTGAGCCTGTAGGATTGTAACAGAATAACCAGCCCAAAAAATGGAGTCCGCGATGGCCACCCTGCGCAAACAAGTCTCCGAACTTCAGGAGTTTGGCACCTCTGCCCAAAAGGAAATGGCTCAACTTCAAGGTGCAATCCAGAGCCAACAGAGGGAAATTATTGACTTGCAGCGTCAACTACTGGACGTACGCGGCGCGGTCACAGACACCCGCATGCCTCTCCCGTCAAAGTTTAACGGCGATCGGCGCCAGTTTCGGGGGTTCCTCAACCAGTGCCGTATCTACTTTCAGATGCAGCCGGGCTCCTTTTCCTCAGACAGAAGGAAGATCCTGTTCATCATTAACCTTCTAACTGACGAGGCCCTGGCATGGGCATCCCCATATGTGGAATCCCACAGTCTCTTATTAAATAACCTAGACAACTTTACCGCAGCCATGAGCCAAGTCTTCGACGACCCTAACCGCTGCGCGACTGCCGAGGCTAGGCTGCACAGTCTACGGCAGGGAAGACGCTCTGTAGCCGAGTATACCTCCGAGTTCCGCCGCTGGGTCACGGATACCACCTGGAACCCCGCTGCTCAGAAAAGTCAATTTCGCCGCGGACTCTCCGAACTTATAAAGGATGAGCTCGCCAGGGTAGACGCCCCAGACGATCTGGATGACTTCATCCAACTGTGCATCCGAATTGACCGGAGACTTGCGGAAAGAAGGAGAGAAAGACTCTGGTCCTTAGATAACAGGCCCGCATACCCTTTCACTCCATCGACTCAGCCGGCTCACCAACCCTCCACCGAACCGATGCAGGTCGACACACTGCGCAAGACTCTATCGGCTGCTGAAAAGGAGAGACGACTGGCCACAGGCCTCTGCCTTTACTGTGGCGAGCCAGGGCACTTCGCTATTAAGTGCCCCAATAAGACTCGCCGAACCATCGCTGTCACTAAATTACAGGAATTACAACAAGCCACAATCTCACCCTTGGCCTCTGAAACCATGGACATTACAGGTACCGGGTCCCACTTCATTGTACCCATCCTTATCACCATTGGGGAACGACAGCTTCCCTGCTCTGCAATGCTTGACTCGGGGGCCGGCGGAAATTTCATGGACTTGACCTTCGCCCATGAGAACAACATACCACTGGTAACCAGGGCAGCCCCCATCGATCTGGAAACCGTCGATGGGACCCCGCTCTCTTCTGGGCCGGTTACGCACCAAACCGCTGATCTTCAACTCCTCGTCAAACCCGATCATCAGGAAACCATTCACTTCTCCCTGATCACCTCCCCTAAGTTTCCGGTGATCCTAGGCATCCCTTGGTTGGAAACCCACAACCCCTTGGTAGACTGGGACGCCCGCTGCATACGGTTTCGCTCGGACTTTTGTTCTCAGAACTGTTTACGTGAATCCGTCCCTCCTCCGCCCGAAGAACCTACTATATTCAGACTATCCACCAAGGAGCTTTTACCCCCTCAATATCGGGAGTTCCAGGATGTCTGTCACAAAAGAAATGCAGACAAACTGCCCCCGCATCGGCCTTATGACTGCCCGATTGAGCTGCTTCCTGGAGCAGAAATACCCTTCGGCAGTATATACTCCCTCTCCGAGCCGGAACTCAAGGCCCTGAAGGAGTACCTTGATGAAAATCTAAAAAAAGGTTTTATCCGACCTTCCACATCTCCTGCAGGGGCCCCTTTCTTCTTTGTGGAAAAAAAAGACTCTTCTCTACGCCCTTGCATAGATTATCGAAAGCTCAACAATGTTACTGTAAAGAACCGGTACCCTCTCCCCCTGATTTCTGAACTCCTTGAGAGACTTCGGGCGGCAAAAGTCTTCACTAAGCTCGATCTCCGAGGAGCCTACAACCTGGTCCGAATTCGCCCGGGGGACGAGTGGAAAACCGCCTTCCGAACCCGCTACGGTCACTTCGAGTATCTGGTCATGCCTTTCGGCCTCTGCAATGCCCCTGCTACCTTCCAACATTTTATCAACGACGTCCTCAGGGACATGCTTGACCATTTTGTGGTAGCATATCTGGACGATATTTTGATTTTCTCAGAAGACCCTGAACAACATCGTGGGCATGTCCGCAGGGTTCTACAGAAACTCCGTGAACAGTCTCTCTATATTAAGCTGGAGAAGTGTGAATTTGAACAGACTTCCACCCAATTCCTCGGCTATATTATTTCCCCGGAGGGCTTAAGTATGGATCCCCGGAAGATCCAGGCCGTGACTGAGTGGCCCGCCCCGAAGAACGAAAAGGAGGTCCAGAGATTTATAGGTTTCGCAAACTTTTATCGGAAATTCATCAGGAACTTTTCGAAAATCATCGCCCCAATCACTCAACTAACAAAAAAGACTGTCCCCTTCATGTGGACTCCGGAGGCACAGGAGGCCTTTGCTAAACTGAAGTCCCTCTTCACCTCTGCCCCGATCCTGGCCCACCCAAACCCTGAATTACCATTTACGGTCGAGGTGGACGCCTCCGACACTGCGGTGGGCGCAATTCTGTCTCAACGTTCAGGGGAAAAGATGCTCCTACACCCTTGCGCTTTCTTCTCCCGCCAGATGTCCCCCGCTGAACGGAATTACGACATCGGGAATAAGGAACTGCTGGCAATCAAGGACGCTTTCACCGAGTGGAGACACTTGCTGGAGGGGGCCCACAATCCCATCTCTGTATACACCGACCACCGGAACCTAGAGTTTATCCGCAGCGCCAAGAGACTCACCGCCAGACAGGCCAGATGGAGTCTGTTTTTCTCCAGATTCAATTTTATTATCTCCTATCGCCCTGGGTCGAAGAACGGCAAAGCGGATGCTCTCTCAAGGATGTTCTCTGAACCCTCTCAGATCAATGAGGCTCCGGCCGGTATCCTTCCCGACAGAAGCATCCTAGGAGCCACCTACTCAAGGGAACTCCTGGGTTCCCTCAAGGAAGGCTATGAGAACGATCACCTCCTCACCTACCCACCTGGAGCTGTAAACCTTACTCTCAAGGGTGGCTACTGGTTGTACCGGGATCAGCAGTTGTACGTACCAGAATCTGCACGACTTGACGTACTTAAACTCCACCACGATTCCAAACCGGCCGGCCATCTGGGTATCAGAAGGACCCAGGAGCTCCTCTCCCGTTTCTTCTGGTGGCCAACTTACAGAAAAGATACCGAGAGGTTTGTCTCCTCATGCACGACGTGTGCCCGCAACAAGACCCCCCGCTCCTCCCCCGTGGGCTTGCTATGTCCACTCCCAGTTCCCTCCCGCCCCTGGGGTTCAATCTCCATGGACTTTATTGTGGACCTTCCTCCCTCCAAGGGTATGAACACCGTTCTGGTCGTCGTCGACCGTCTCACCAAAATGGCCCACTTCATCCCCTGCAAGGGCCTACCTACCGCCAAACAGACGGCCGATCTGGTACTCTGAGAGGTTTTTAGGCTACATGGGGCCCCGGACTATGTAGTTTCGGATCGGGGAGTACAGTTCACTTCCAGGTTCTGGAGAAACTTCTGTCAAGCCCTGGGGATCAAGGTGAACCTGTCTTCTGCATTCCACCCCCAATCCAATGGGCAGACCAAGAGAACAAATCAAATCCTCGAGCAGTATTTGCGCTGTTTTGTCACCCATCTGCAGGACGACTGGCTGGACCACCTCTCCACGGCCGAGTTCGCCTATAACAATGCGGAGCACAGTTCTACCCAATACAGCCCGTTCTACGCTAACACCGGCCTACACCCAACCTTCATCCCTCATTTGCCCATTTCCACCACAGTCCCAGCTGTGGCTGAACGTATTGCAAATCTACAACAGGCACAGGAAAATATTCAGGACAATTTACAACGAGCCCAGAGCCGCTTCAAGCAGGCTGCGGATAAACACCGCAAACCCGCTCCGGAATTCCAGGTAGGAGACAAGGTGTGGCTCTCCACCAGAAACCTAAGCCCAAAGGTTCCCTCCCGGAAGTTGGGCCAAAAATACATGGGTCCTTTCCAGATCACGGCTCGAATCAACGAAGTCACCTTCCGACTCGACCTTCCCGACGCCATCCGAGTGCACCCGGTGTTCCACTGCTCTCTCCTGAAACCACATGTTGAGAACACTTTCCCAGGCCGCCACCCCCCCCTCCTCCTCCTCCGGTAAGAGTACAAGACCAGCAGGAATACATTGTGGCCAAGATCCTTGACTCCAGACTCCACCGTGGAAGGCTGCAGTATCTAGTTGGGTGGAAGGGCTATTCCCCCGAGGATAACTCCTGGGAGCCGGAGGAAAATGTCCATGCCCCCAGACTGGTAAAAGCTTTCCACCAAAGACATCCCAATAAACCATCATCTGCGGTGCCCAGAGGTCACCTTGGAGGGGGGGGGGAGTACTGTCAGGATTCGAACCCATGACCGGCCATGTCCCAGGTGGTAGCTCTAGCCACTAGACTACCAACCCTTCTGGACTTTTCCTTCTACTGAACTCTTTGATCTACCTTGTTCCAGCCTTGCCTTGTTAATCTCTGTGATTCCTTGCACCTGCTACTTCCTCTTTATAAGCCCAGCCTCTTGCACCAGATCCCTGCTGGTTATTGTTCTTCTGGACTTGATCCTGCTGCATCTACTGCTGTTCCTCTGTTGCTTCTGCTACCAACTCGACTGCTGCCGACCTCGGAATTGTCCCCGACTACTCTTCTGCTTGTCCCTACCAACTGAACTGCTACCACCGTACCCGATCCGGATTGTCTGACCACGCTCACTGCCGCCTGCCCTGACCCACCGCCTGCCAACCGGTTACGCCTCTGCCTGACTTCCTGCAACTGCAACCTGCCTGCGGTCCTTGCCACTGGGCTCCCACCTCCAGCCAGCTGTCCTCTGACTCAGGTGAGCCTGTAGGATTGTAACAGTGACTCATACTTGGCCCTCAGGATCTCTTCTTCCTTTGTCCATCCCATCCTGTCCCTGGACGCACTAGTCTATGGACTTTATCACCGATTTGCCCAGTTCTTCGGGGATGATTTTTGTGGTGGTCGACCGCTTCAGTAAGATGGCACACTTTATTCCATTTTCTGGTTTACCCAATGCTAAAACTCTGGTTCGGACATTTGTTGATAACATTGTGAAATTACACGGCATTCCCTCTGATGTGGTGTCTGATAGAGGGACTCAATTTGTGTTCAGATTCTGGAATGCCTTTTGTACTTGCCTGGGGATTCGTTTGTCTTTCTCTTCAGCTTTTCACCCTCAGTCGAACGGACAAACTGAACACACTAACCAGAATCTGGAGACATATTTGAGGTGTTTTGTCGCTCAGAATCAGGAGGAGTGGTCCTCATTTTTGTCTTTGGCTGAATTTGCTTTGAATAATTGTCGTCATGAGTCCACTGATAAGTCACCATTTTTTGGTGCATATGGGTTTCATCCTCAGTTTGGTACATTCTCTGGGAATAGTTCTTCTGGTATACCTGATGAGGAAAGATTTGCTTCTTCCTTGTCATCTATCTGGCGGAAAATTCTAATCATTTAAAAAAAGATGGGCGATAGGTATATTCTATTGGCTGACAAGAAACGTGTGTCTGGTTCGCACCTGAATGTGGGTTATTTGGTGTGGTTGTCCACTAAGAACATTAAGTTGAAGGTGCAATCCTGGAAGTTAAGTCCGAGATTTATTGGTTTATGCCATTATTAATCTGGTTTCTATTTGCCTTGAACTTCCGCAGGCTTGGAAGATCCATAATGTCTTCCATAAATTTTTGTTAAAGAGTTATGTGGAACCTGCTGTACCATCTTCCTTGCCACCTCCACCTGTCATGGTTGACGGCAATCTGGAGTTTCTAATTTCCAGAGTTGTTGACTCTCGTGTCCTTCGGGGTTCCCTTCAATACCTTGTTCATTGGAAGGGTTACGGTCTGGAGGAGAGAATGTGGGTCCCGGCGACTTATGTGAATGCCAGTCTGCTTCTGAAGGCCTTTCACAGAGCCCACCCTCAAAAAAATGGTCCTGGGTGCCCGGGGGTCACCCGAAGAAGGGGGGATACTGTCACCGCCGGCCCTGGGTGAGAGATCTTAGAAGTTCAGATAGCTGGAAGACTTAGGAGTCTATCTGACAGATCTCTCTTGTTTTCATTGTTGCTGACAGGTTTCCACCCCTTCTCAGATGCTGCTCATTATCAGTCAGGTGGCTCTTTATATGTTCCTCCTCTAGCTTGTTTCCCTGCAGCTGATAGTTCTTCTGTGGAGTGCTCTGCTTGTGTGGTGGTTCTCCTGTTCCAGTTGCATCTCAAGCTAAGTCCTTATCCCTTTTCTTGGTGTGTCTGTTCTGACTAGGCCTCAGGGAGACACTAGCTACTTCAGTTTGGAAGAAGTCAGTTGCTTCTTTCCCTGTTCCCTAAGCTGAGGGTTTGGTGCAGTGTTGCAGCAGTCACAGGTTACTGTGAATGTGCATTTCTACCTTTGAGATTTGTAAATGTTGTTAGCAGCTTAGGGAGAGTATCAGGGATTGCTAGGAGGTGACCTCTTCATTCCCTAGGTTTAGGGCCTAGTCTTTTGTTGTTTAGTTGTGGTTCCCTTTGGTTGTCTTTCCTTCCCCGTACTTCCCGTGACAATATGGTGGAAACAGTTATATCTAACCCCTTAATCAGTATTTTGTGGAAGCAGGTATATCGCAGTCCTCAATCAGCATTTTGTGGAAGCAGGTATATCAAACCCCTTAATCAGTATATTGTGGAAGCAGGTATATCGCAGGCCTCAATCAATATTTGGTGGAAGCAGGTATATCAAAACCCCTTATTACATATATTGTGGAAGCAGGTATCTCAAAGCCCCCAATCAGTATTTTATGGAAGCAGGTATCTCACAGACCTCAATCAATATTTGGTGGAGGCAGGTATATCAATCCCCTCAATCAATATTTGGTGGAAGCAGGTATATCAAACCCCATTAATCAGTATTTTGTGGAAGCAGTTTTTTTGCAGGCCTCAATCAATATTTGGTGGAAGCAGGTATATCAATCCCCTTAATCAGTATTTTGTGGAAGCAGGTATATCGCAGAACTCAATCAATATTTGGTGGGAACAAGTATATCAAACCCCTTAATCAGTATTTTGTGGAAGCAGGTATATCGCAGGCCTCAATCAATATTTGGTGGAAATAGTTATATCAAACCTCTTAATCAGTATTTTGTGGAAGCAGCTATAGCGCAGCCCTCAATAAATATTTGGTGGAAGCAGGTATATCAAACCCCTTAATCAGTATTTTGTGGAAGCAGGTATATCGCAGCCTTCAATCAGTATTTTGTGGATGCAGGTATATGACACCCCTCAATCAGTTTTTTGGGGGGGAAACAGGTATATCACACCCGTTGCAAATAGTTGTTCCAATAGCGCTTGTCCATCTATATAGCTGCAGTATCACAGCAGAACTGCACACAACTTCTGCACAATACAAATGCTCTATAATATACTTTCTATGTTAGTATATGACACCCCTCAGTATATCACGCCTATCGATAACACAACTATACTAGTCCTTGAAAGGACTTTTGTGGCCCTATTAGCTAGCGTTTGGTGTCCCTAACAGCCTGTCCCTGCGCCACAAAGCAACCTCTCCCTACACTGGCAAAACATAGAATATAAAATGGCTGCCAGATCGGGTTCTGTTATAGAGTGTGGGTGTGTCCATGTGCTGAAATATCTCAATTGGCTGTCCTGTCCCACCTGATGGATGTGTCATGGGTAAAAATTTGGTGCAATGCAATAGAATATGGTGCCGACGGACATCGCCATATGTTTGCATGTTCGGCGAATCACGAACGCGCAAAGTTCGCCGTGAAACGACCACTGGGCAAACCGCAAGGCCATCTCTAGTGATCAAGAACAGCTTTGCTGGTTTTGGGGAGCATTGTATGAAGATGTAAATTGGACTCAGCATCACTTACATTATAGACCGTTTTCTTTAGTTTGGGAAGTAGGCAGTGTTGGACTTGGGTGTCTAGGGCTCACTGTATAACTGCATACAAATATCGATCCATACAGTTCCCTAAGCGGTACTAGTCTGATGAAGGCCGGATTGTGGCTGAAACGTCACGCATATATGATTTATCGCATATCCTATTAAATACAACTCATCAAATCGCATAAACTGGAGTTTGCATTCTTCTACATACAAATATCGTCAGCTGAAATTATGGCAGACAACAGCAAGACGCTGCAAGATGATTATGGGGTCCCCGCAGTGACTTCTAGAGAGCAGGCCTGCCTATTTACCTGCAAGTCATCTCAGCCAACTGATGCATCTATAATAATAAATAGGGTAATTTTTTATATAATCTACCCAGTTTGGGACGCTGTATGCTGCATATTTACCATATATGTAGTGTGCCATTTGTGCAGGGTATGGGACATAGGGCCCACAGGGGATTCACCTGATCCCCTGTGGGCCAGTCTGAGTCTGGAGGTAGGCTAGATGCTCCATGTGGTATTTTCTGCTGTCACTCTTCTATGTTTCGGAGCTGACAGATTCCATTTAAAACAACTGGCCATATTGATGTTCATACATAATGATAATGCTTTAGTGAATAGATGAAACATTTACATAATCAGGCATCCTGCAGTTTTTATCCCTTTTTTAATTAAAAAAATGTTTGCTGCATTCAGCTACCAGGATTTTCCTTTGCATTAACTTTAGGCAGCAATCCTCTTTGACGTCAATGTATTATTATTATTATCATCATCTGTAATTTCTGTCACAGTTTCCTCACAGCAGGTTTCAGCCAAAGAAAAGATATGAAATTCTTTCCTATCCCTCATTCCAATTTAGGTATGTATGTAAAAAAATAAAAATAAATGAATGAAACATATTGTCTCATGTCACGTATCCTTTCTAGTGCAATATTGTGCTGTGGGGGTTAATTTGTCAATTGGTTTCCAACATTTCTTTCCGATCCCTTTTTCCAATTATGACTCCAAACGGTTTGTATCCATTATGGTTTATGTGTCATAACACGTCTATTCTTAGTTATGCCATCTGGAATGCTGCATATATTTTCAGATCCATGCTTAACACCTTAGGTGCTAGCAGCGCGGAATATAACATGTTGTCAATCTGCTTCACATGCCTCTTATGGGAAATGTCCAAGGGCTACAGCTAGCATTTAAATTACATTGAATGTAAGTCAGTTTTCAAATCACGCTACAGGTGTCAAGACCTAAAGACATTATATTTATTAGTATAGAAAATGAGGGAAATATTACAGAGTAGTCATGCTTTATTTTAAATAATTTTGTTTACCTGTTTCGATATGACAAATGAATATGAAGGGGAGAATTCCATTTATAAAATCTCAGTTTTATTAAGAAGGAAACACCATTATATATGTAATATTACAGATGGGGCAGGCTTATATTAACACAGCGCCACTTACTGGTAAAAATATGATCAATTATGGGGCAAATGTGCATGCAAAAACTGTCATTATTATCAAAGATCTCAGTAATTATTAAGACTATTATGTGGCTGATAATAAAGCCTGCGGCCTCTTCTGATATTTCACTTTGAGCACATATTTGTAGTTCCCATAAAATAACATCTTTTCTTAGATCTCTGTATTGCATTATTCCTCTGTTATTCCTCCAAGAGATGCATCAATAAATTGAAATTTAAGTGTTACTATTCCCCTTTTCAAAGGAGCATGTCCCTCCACAGTCTGACACTGATTGGACAGAGTCAGAGTTTATAGGGAAACCCCCCCAATTGGTAATACCCAGTTGTCCATTTATTCATATATTGATAGTTGAAATAATAGAGGAACAGCACAATGAACATAAGATAGTTAAAAATTGTCATTTTATGGAGAAAACAAATATTTTCCAAAACAGACATGTCAGGAGGGAAGCCAGACAATTTATGCTTATATGTGAGCAATCGAAAAATAGCACATTTCACATCAATTGTTGATACATCAGTGACAAATCAAAGCTTTTGACTGAAGTTCCAAGCACCCCACCAATGACTTAAGTGCGGCGTTAGAAGCGATCATTGAGGGTTGTCTTTCCTCATTGCTGAAGCTACAAGTGAAGATGTTCTCATAGACATTCCATTGAACCCATCGTCTGCAGGGAGTAGACACAGCACTCAATGAGTCTCAGAATTCGGACCACCACCAATCAAAATGTTTCATTTGTCACCCTGACATATCAAAACTTTATGTAAAGTGTAATTGCTCTTTAAAGTGTCCCTATATTTTTAAATAAAACTTTTGACAAGTCATAGTGACATATCAGAGGTTTTTATTCGTGGGGATCCGAGTCCGGGGATCTTTACCAATTTCTAGAACGAGGAGAGAGAAGTGCTGACACAGAGCGATGTCTTTCCACACTAATGAAGACAGGCTCAGTAAAGTATACGAGGATGTCTCTAGTCCGTCTGCTGCAATGAAGATAGACAACGCTCTGTGTAAGTACATCTGTCTCCTCCTTTTAGCGATTGCAATCCAGTCAGAAGCGCCTATTGCTTCTGTTCAACTGGCGATAGACCTTGCATAAGACTTCATGCACACAACCGTATTTTTTTCCCCGGAATCTAATCTGCATTTTATGCTGTCCTGCATGTCCATCCAGCATGGAAATAGAACATGTCCTATTTTTGTTTGTTTTGCAGACAATAGGTATTTTCACAATGAGACATGTAGAAATTGCAGCATGCACATGGTCCGTATCTTTATTTTTAGTTTCCGAGGTTTGTGTACTGTAAAATGCATGAAGCCTAAATCTCAGAGAATCCTATCAATTCCAGCAGGATCCACCAACAATATAATGTCACCAAGCACTGGGGAGAAGTGATACTTGCTGTGTCTGATCTTTTATTTTATCTTGCAGGTGTCCGGTGGCGTTCCTAGGGTGTTTGGCACCCGGGGCAGATCTTGTCTCTTAAACCCCCACCCCCCAATACTTAAAAAAAATTGTACCCCCTCACAGTATTATTGCCCTCATTGTACAATCTTCACAGTAGTTTTATCCAGATATGTGCTCCCTCGCGGTAGTTATGCCCATATTGTGCCCCCTCACAGTATTTATGCCCTCACTGTAAAACTTTCACAGTAGTTATACCCACATTGTGCCCCCTTAAAGTACTTATCCCTTCATTGTTCCCCCTTCACAGTAGTTATGACCTTATTGTGCCACCCTCACAGTAGTTATGCCCTATCTGTGCACCCTTCACAGTTGTAATGCCCTTTTTGTGTCCCCTCACACTAGTTATGCCAGATCCAGCTCTCCCCTGCAGACACAGATCGCTCTGCAGCACTGTGTGGGAGGAGCTTTGGCAGATTCTCAGGCTGAAGGTTCCTCCCACACAGGCCGGCAGCGCGATCTGTGCCTGCAGGCTGAATGGTGGAGCAGGGAGAAGTCTTCCTGCTTCACCATTCTGTGCGGGACAAATGGAATGCGGGGAGCTGAGTGACAGGACCACAGCTCCTGGAACTCCAGAAATGAGCGCTTCCATCTGTATTGATGGAAGCGCTCATTGCTTCTGGGCTCACTCCCCTGAGAGCGGGCACTGCCCTCCCCTTACCAAGTCACTGTAGGTATCTTCTATTGCCAATCACTGCTAAAGTACTATACATATTTGTCATAGCTAAATAGGCATCTTTATAGGGTCAGGACGCTTACTGTAGGGGTTTGATAAAGCATATAATGTGAATGGGCTGCGTAAAATATAATGGAGATACTGTAGGAACTTGAGAATTCTTCCCTTGTAGTGTAGATCAAGGCAGCACAAATGGATAAGCTAAGTAAAGCATATTACTAAAGTCATGTAAATTAATGTAAACCTACCTGCACCATCACTAAACCTGCATAGTCATCTGAATCAGTTATTTTGGTGCAGTTCACCACAACCCCATTCATTTCACCTGGTTCTAGACTCCTCAACATGTCCCTAGCTGCATATGAATGGTTCCTGCTATGATAACATCCAAACAGTTTATTAAAGCAATATCTTTTATCACCAAAAAGAGGATGAGTGGAAAATCATTTTGGAAACTCAGCAATAATGTAATCTGTCACACAAGATTAGAATCTTTTCCAAACACACACATTTAAAAGCTGATTTAAATCAAGAAAATGTTCCAGATTCTATCTCCTTGTCTACCTATAAGAAAGGTTTGTTTTCTCCCAGGAGCTGTAATCTCAGGTATTAACTGCTTGAGGTTCAGTGAGAAACAGCTATTCATTTATTAGACTTTCTAGTATGGGTTTTTATTACAGTGGATAAAGCAATCCAAAGGTTAGACAGCTGAGAATTCTTAAGGAGTAATCGGGAACGCAGGGATGCAAATGAGTTGCTAACAAGCTCTGCCTCTAATACCACCAGATGTAAGACAGTTATCCTATAAGTCAATGGTCGAACCTTTAAATAGGCCTTGAGACATGACTCGGATATTAAATAAGCCAGCACCTCATCTGCAGACAGCTGTTTTAGGTTGCTTGATCCTCATCAGTGCAGAGCAGACAGTACTGGCTTAACCGGGTGAGAGGCCCTACCTTAGTTGGCGTGAGAAGACTTATAGGCCATGCATGCTGCTTTGGAATGGTGGGAAGAAAAGCATGCAAATGAGCTCTTAACAAGCTCTGCCTCTAATTCCACCAGATGTAAGGAAGCTATCCTATAAGTCAATGTTTGACTTTTTAAAAAGGCCTTAAGACATGACTCAGATATTAAATAAGCCAGCACCTCATCTGCAGACAGCTGTTTCGGGGTGATTGCACCTGATCAGTGCAGAGCAGTGAGTACTGGCTTAACGCGGTGAGAGGACTAGGTCAGGATTTGGCGGGTACTATCTCTCCTTACAGTGTGAGGAGACTTATAGACCATCCATACTCCTCTGGAATTCTCTGAATTTATAACTTTTATAAAATCATATTCTATTTTTAGCATTACTACTAAATAGTTGTACAACTGTTCGACTATGTTCATCAATAATATCGCTCTGCCATATTCCTTAACTACTGTTATGCTGGTATGTATCCATGCTCTATCAAGATTGATGTTGTAGACTGAAGCCGACTATAGATGCAAAGGTGTGGCCATGATCCAATGAATGTTCTGATCTATTTCTAAGGGGCTACACATTAAAATATGTATTGCAGGCTATAAATATTGTTCATGTATTTCACACAATTTCTTGGGCAATAATACACTAAAAGCTATGGGCTCTCCTGCCTTTTTTTGAGTCTAACAATCATGCCGGAGTATCAAGAAGAAGGATGTTCTTCTGACCTAAAGGAGTTATTGAATAAGGAAAGGTGTTTGTTCAATGAACAATGGAAAGTTACTATCTATCTACAGTGTCTGTCTATCTCTTATCTATCTCTATCTATCTATCTATCTATCTATCTATCGAATAAATCCAAAAAACGAGGCAGCACTCCAACTTCAGGTGAAAAGGTGATGACCCAATTTATTTCCCAGGCAACGTTTCGGCCCGCTCAATGAGGCCTTTGTCAAGCAAAATAATAGTGTCACAAGTGAGTATATATACCCATAATTCCAAGGTGTGAGTAAATCACATGATAAATGCTAAGTGAATAATTAAACACATAAAGGATACATCAAATAGATAATTGATCACATGATATCCAAAACAATTGCAAGGTAATAAACAATAAAACAAAGTGAATTCACAGCATGAAAAAATATAATTTGTAGGAGGTATAACTGTATATCACTGAATAATTTTCCTACTAAAACTTAACTTTTATATTGATACAGATTTAAAATAAGTCCCACAATGAGAAATTAGATAGCTGCATATATACAGTAAATTTGTGTATTTGAGCAGACATTAAATATACAAACTTTCAGATTACAGTTATGGACTATATAGTCACCACTCACGGTTTGATGAAAGTTAAAGGAGATGTATCCGGCCAAGGTAAATAAACGAATTGTAGTAGAGGGGTCCACCAGGGTACCAGACGGAACTCTTCACTGCAGGATGTACTGAAGAAAAACCGTAATGAAATATCACTAGCTCTCCTATGGCAGAGAGAGTGTGGTAACTGGGAAAACAATGTCCCTAGACAGCTATTGCAGCCCTGCCTAAAAGCGGAGAGGTCTCCCGCCTAAATGCGGGAGAATCACCCCCTAGAGGAGCGACCCCACTTAACCGTGGCTAGCCCTATTACTCTAACCCTATAGAATACAAAAACTCCCAGATGTCAGCAAATGACACAAAAAGAAACAATAAATTTGTCGATGTTGATCCCAAAATAATTGGATATAAATCCCAACGTGTTTCCTCCGATAAAATTGTCACCGGATTCATCAGGGGATGTTCACACAGAGATGCAAAATATATAGATGAAAATATGGCACAGTCGCCACTAGCACAATCGATCTCATAGATAGTCCAACTGGATAATGCAGTCCAGAGTAATATCTATGTGGCTCATGTATAGCCTGCCCCTACATATGTCAAACCAAAATCTTCACCAGTAATGTAACCAATAAAACATATAATATTAGGGATTTCGCAAATTGCAAAACCACCGGGGTGGTATATTTATGCACATGTGTATGTCAACTTCAATATGTCGGTAAGACAAAGCGAGAATTCAGAAGAAGAATTGGGGACCATCTGGGAGATATAAAACATAAGAGAGATACCACCCTCTCCAGACATATTCATGACCTCCATGATGGGAACCCCAAATGTCTCAAATTCAGCGCCGTTGAGGTGATTCGTCCCTCTCCAAGGGGAGGAGACTTGGACAAAAAAAATATTGCAAAAAGAGGCCGAGTGGACCTACCGTTTAAAAACGGTGAGCCTACTCGGTCTCAATGAAATTCTATCTTTTGGTTGCTTTATATAGCCTTCTTGACTGTATGTATAACCATATAGATTTATTATATCATATGGTATGTATATTTATATATTCTCCTTTGAAAACCTGATATACCCAGTGATTGATCATTATTATAATAAACTACGGACCAGATAAATAATATTGTTATCAGACCGGAATAGGTCTCAATTTAACCATCTTATATATGCTAGTGGGAATTGATATTTTAGGTAGGATATATCGTTAATGTAATATTAAACAAAAAGAGATCCTCCATTAATTCCCATTTGCGGTCCCACCTTCAAACCAACTTCTTGTTGCTATATATATATATATATATATATATATATATATATACCTAATTAAGACTAGACTTCTAAACAACCCCATATATTTACATACATATATGATTGCCTAATTTATATCTATGCATAATCAACGGTGGGGGTCTTCTGATCTACACCTTGCCCGCCTTTTTTGGGGTCCAAATATAGATACAGGCAAATTATAGTTATTTGATATATTTATATTATTATTAATATTATTATCATAATTAATATCATATTTGGGCAAACTATAGTCACTTTATAATCGGATACTTGGGGTTTCCTTATGGATGGAACGCATCTGCGTTCCACTGATCTACTTCCACTATCTCGGCACCTGCCTTCCGGTCTATGGCCTCTTTGGAACGCATATGCGTTCCATCTCCGGCCACGTCATATCCGGCGCATATGACGCACTTCCTTACTATGTTGCGTCTCACAGCATGACGCGATCCGGCGTGCGTTCCACAGGCGCCTAATTGATGCTAATCTGCGCACCCACAATGACGCACTTCCGGACCGGACAACGATGGTGGTGGAACACACGCCGGACCTAAATGATCATGAGGTATACACCTGTTTATGTCTTTTTAATTATTTAAGAGGGTATATATAGGGAAGCAGGTCCAGATATCCAGTTGGACTATCTATGAGAGCGATTGTGCTAGTGGCGACTGTGCCATATTTTCATCTATATATTTTGCAACTCTGTGTGAACATCCCCTGATGAATCCGGTGACAATTTTATCGGAGGAAACGCGTTGGGATTTATATCCAATTATTTTGGGATCAACATCGACAAATGTATTGTTTCTTTTTGTGTCATTTGCTGACATCTGGGAGTTTTTGTATTCTATAGGGTTAGAGTAATAGGGCTAGCCACGGTTAAGTGGGGTCGCTCCTCTAGGGGGTGATTCTCCCGCATTTAGGCGGGAGACCTCTCCGCTTTTAGGCAGGGCTGCAATAGCTGTCTAGGGACATTGTTTTCCCAGTTACCACACTCTCTCTGCCATAGGAGAGCTAGTGATATTTCATTACGGTTTTTCTTCAGTACATCCTGCAGTGAAGAGTTCCGTCTGGTACCCTGGTGGACCCCTCTGCTACAATTTGTTTATTTACCTTGGCCGGATACATCTCCTTTAACTTTCATCAAACCGTGAGTGGTGACTATATAGTCCATAACTGTAATTTGTATATTTAATGTCTGCTCAAATACACAAATTTACTGTATATATGCAGCTATCTAATTTCTCATTGCGGGACTTATTTTAAATCTGTATCAATATAAAAGTTAAGTTTTAGTAGGAAAATTATTCAGTGATATACAATAAAACAAAGTGCATAAATGTCATAAAAAACATTACAATTCGTAATAAAAAATCTCCATAATTATAGTGATTACATATTAAATATGACACATAATCAAAAAATTGATATGTGAGCCTGTGTATCAGTGTTAAAGTGCAAGTGCATGATATGTAAAGGGTTAAAATGCATCCTCCGATGATTGAGGTGCACAAGTATTAAATCTAATATATTTCTCAAAGACTAAAACCAGCTTACCATTGGTGGTTCAGTGTGACCGCATGTATCTGAGTCCTTGTATGCACAAAGCGCATGCCCAGAGCCCGACACGCCACCCCATCCTCCCAGACGTGAACGGCGCGGCCCACGACACTCGCCCACGTGATTGGAGGCGCAATGACGGGAACCACATCACACGTGCCGTGAGGAGGAAAGGAGCAGACCATGTGACTCCACCAAAGCCAATGCACCACAGGGGTATGTCCGGTCTCCATAGCGACCGGACAAGTTTATCTCAAAGTAGAAAAAATGTGTAAAGATAAAAGAATCAGTGAGATCATCCAGATAAATACAATCAGCAAAAACTGACAGATCTGTTGAAACCAAAGGTTCACTATAAGTGTGATTGTGCAAATTTGGATGGCACATCTAGTGTCACGGCGGCATCCATCATGGTAACATCTTGGCACACATTTTAATGCGACGTGTCGCCCAACATGTCAGTGTCAGGCGACCAGAAGCAAGGTGATGCGCCATCCACCATCACAGAGAGCAAATTGCATATAAGGTGACTGGAAGGGAAGTGGACAAAATTCCTAACACCTAATAACTGCAGTGTGAATTGGTGCAGCATGAGACAAGGGCCACAACAATGGACCCCTTGGCTCTCGCTTTTATGACAACCAGGAATGGGACACGCCTGTGACCCACTGCGGATGCCAAATTTACACCAACACTGCAGAGGTTGACAGTCCCCTATCAGACATTCAGATCTAATAAATATAAAAAAAAACATAACAAAAACCTTGATGAAACCACTGATGTGCTATAATGTTCGAACATATACGGAAAGTAACACAAGCCATGATGTGCATAGACAGAGAACCACTTCTGACATAGCTGGACTGGTAGCAACAAAGGACTTCCAAAATATCTACGAAAGATAGAGAGTAAAAAATAAAAAAATTGTGAAAACCATATAACTGACACAATTGTATACTCCTAAAGCCAGGCTGGGCAAATAGTATCTCACCGCAATATTGGGGCAAACGGCACTTATCTATTAAAAAGATCCCATTTAAATTCTGTGTTCAGACCGACAGGTTTTAATGTGTGTAGACGATATATCCATATCAATTCACGCCGTTTTAATGCCAATTCTCTGTTGCCACCTCTTTTAAGGGGGGAATGTGGTCAATAATTCTAAACTTAAGGTCTTTTTCTCTGTGTCCAACATCAGCAAAGTGTTTGGACACAGGAAGATCATTCCTTTTTGGCAAATAGTGTACCTTTGTTGGTTGAGACGCATTTTTAAATCAAGAGTGGTCTCTCCTACATACAGGAGGCCACAAGGACATTGGGGTAAATAGATCACAAACGTACTAACACAAGTAAGATAACGACGGATCTCATATTGTATGTTCGAAATGGGATGAACAAACTTGTCACCTTTCAACATCTAACTACAATTAACGCAACTCAGTCAAGGAAAACACCCATTTCTTTTAGTGTCAAAATATGTCTGGCTAGGTACCTTACCCCCAACTTCCACTTTTACAAGTTTGTCGCACAGATTGGGGGATCTGTACGACATAAGGGGAGGAGCATGAAATTCTTTGACATGACTTAATTTACTCTTCAGAATCGGACAATGTTTTTTAATCACCCCAGCTATATGATAGCTACCCTATGCAAAAGTAGAGATAAAGGGGACCCTGTCTGATGTCACTTGTTTAGTTGCATCAGAGGCATCAAGTCCCAAAACGTCTAGATGCCTCCGGATCAAACTTTTAGGGTACCCTCTTTTGACACATTTGTTAGACATCTCTAGCAATCTGTGATCACACACCTCAGGATCTCTAACAATCTGTTTCACACGTAGAAATAGACTAAGAGGAAGTGACTTGATCATGGAGCGTGGGTGACAACTCTCAAAACGTAACAGTTTGTTACAATCCGTGGGTTTAGTGTATAAATCAGTTGTTAACCCATTTCCCTAAATCTTCACCATTGTGTCCAAAAACTGAACCTGTTCAGTGGAATAAGTGAGGGAAAATTGGATATCAGGATCAGCCATATTTAGAAAATTATGGAATTCAGCAAGTTCACTGTCTGTGCCATTTCAGATGACAAACACATCATCAATGTATCTCCACCACCCCAGCACATGGCTGAAGTTGGTGCCACATTTGAACCTATAGCGTTTTACCGCAATTGAAGATAGTAGCCATCTTTGAATGCAAAATAGTTATACCTCAGAACAACACTAAGGTGATCAATAATAAATTCCTTGCACCCTTCAGTATAATCTGTTTCTCTAAGGCATCTCCGAATAGCCTTCACACCTCTATCATGGTTGATAAAAGTGTAGAGGCTGGTCACATCAAAGGATGCCAATATAGTATCTGGAGTCATTGAAACGCTAGAGATCTTATCAAGAAAATTTCCTGTGTCAGGTATGAATGATCCATAAGAGACAGCAAAACGGATGGAGCCTGAGAAAGGGATACCACATCCAAGGGAGGGCAATGGATGAAATTAAATGTAATCAAGCAGAAATGTGGGACAAAGTATTGAAACATAAGCTTCCAAGTTAATGAGGGGGCGCGCAGCAATTTCCCACTCCCGACTTGGGGAAATAGTGACGATAAATAACAATACAGGATTCTTAAGATGCCCTGTTATTGGAATGATTAATAAAAAAATTATAGGGAATGTCACTGGGGTATTTTGGATTTGGAAACTTTAGCCAGGAGAGGCCCTGCTGCCGCATTGTTGACTCTAGATATCTTCTGCCTGATCGCACATCCCTGTGACGTCCTTGATCCATTTTCATATCTTATCAACTTTCAATGTTCTTTTCTGAGCTTACCAAGTTGATCACGGATATCGGCGAATCAGGGTTCCACGCTGGAGAGGGAGCGTGAGAAAGGGAGACCACATCCAAGGGAGGTGAATGGCTGCAATGGGATGAAGCAGAAATGTGGGACCAGTTATTAAAGCAGAAGGATCGAATGAAAGAGCCAATTAAAGACGAATTTTAGAAATTTAAGTCCCTGTCACCTATGCAGAGCAGGGGTTTTTCATCGGCAGAAATGGGTTAATGTCACCCATCAATGGAACAGATTATTTTAAAAAATTTCGGTCCCTGTCACCTATGTAGAGCAGAGGTTTATTCATGGCAAAAATTTAAAATGTCAACCCAAGAATGTAACAGAAAAATTAGTGAAATTTATTAACCTGTCTACTAGGTAGAGCAGGAGTCTATCACAGCCAAAAATTGTTGAATGTTACCCGAAAATGTAACAGAAAAATTTGTGAAATTTATTAAGCTGTCAACTAGGTAGAGCAGGTGTATATCACACTCAAAAATTGTTGAATTTTACCCCAAAATGTAACAGACAAATTATTGAATTTTTATATCTGTCTACTAGGTATAGCAGTGGTATATCAAAACCAAAAATTGGTGAATTTCACTCGAAAATGTAACAGACAATTTAGTGATTTTTTTTAATCTATAGGTACAGCAGTGGTATATCACACCCAAAAATTTGTGAATTTCATCCAAAAATTTAACAGACAAATTAGTAAAATGACATAAAATAAAATACGTACAAAAAAAAAAAAAAAAAACTTGATTTATGAAATGGAGGTCCATATGGAGTAGGAGTTTGAGGAGGCAGTAATTAGGTTCAGACAAGTCCTGTGGGATCCATGCCTGGTACGTTTTAATGAACGTGAGCTTGTCCACATTGGCTGTGGACAGGCGGCAGCGCATGTCTGTGATAACGCCCCCTGCCGTGCTAAACACACATTCAGATATTACACTGGCTGCAGAGCAGGCCAGTACCTCCCAGGCATAAAGGGCAAGCTCAGGCCATGTGCCCAATTTGGAGACCCAGAAGTTGAAGGGTGCTGACCCGTCATTCAGTACGTGTAGGCGTGTGCACACATACTGCTCCACCATGTCGCTGAAATGCTGCCTCCTGCTAAGATGTTCCATATCAGCTGATGGTGCTTGTTTTTGTGGCGTGCTGACAAAGCTTTTCCACATTTTGGCCATGCTAACCATGCCTTCTGAGGTGCTGGCAGTGCCCCAGCTGTGATGGCGACCTCCTCCTCCTCTGCCTTCGCCTTGTGCTTCCACTGTGCCCCCCGCTGTCATTTGGGAATGCCACCAGCAGCGCGTCTACCAGCGTGCGCTTGTATTCGCGCATCTTACGATCACACTCCAGTGAGGGAATTAAGTACGGTACGTTCTCCTTGTAATGAGGATCCAGCAGCATGGCCACCCAGTAATTAGCACAAGTTAGAATGTGGCCAACTCGGCGGTCGTTGCAGAGACACTGCAGCATGTAATCTCTCATGTGTGCCAGGCTGCCCAGAGGCAATGAAAAGCTGTCCTCTGTAGAGTGGTGGGTCGTCTGTGTCCTCTGTATCCCCCCAGCCATGCACCATTGATGGCCATGAGCTGGTCTGGGTGCCACCCTGCTGTGAACATGGTTCCTCCTCCTCCTCATCCTCCACCTCGTCATCCTCCAGAACTGTGCTCTTGCTGGACAATTGTGTACCTGACGTTTGTGGGTGCAGGAACCCACCCTCGGAGCCACTTGTGAATGACTGGCCGGAAACCCTATGAAATGATCCCTCTTCCTCCTCCTCCTCCTGTGCCACACCCTCTTACATCATCGCGACTGGCAGGAAACCCTATGAAATTATCCCTCTTCCTCCTCCTCCTTCTTCTGTGCCACACCCTCTTACATCATCGCAGGCAGGCAAAGAAGTGGGATAGTAACACTGAGAACAGCATTAACGCCACTGGCCATGTTGGTGGAGTACTCAAAACAGCGCAACAAGGAACAAAGGTCTCGCATGGAGGCCCAGTCATTGGTAATGAAGTGGTGCTGTTCCGCAGAGCGACTCACCCGTGCTTGCTGCAGCTGAAACTCCACTATCGCCTGCTGCTGCTCGCACAGTGTGGCCAGCATGTGCAAGGTAGAGTTCCACCTTGTGGGCACGTCTCATATGAGGCGGTGATCGGGAAGGCCGAAGTTACGCTGCAGCTCTGACAGGCGAGCAGCAGCAGGGTGAGAACGCCGAAAGCGCACACAGATGGCCCGCACTTTATGCAACAGCTCTGACATATCGAAAGCGCTCACAGATGGCCCGCACTTTATGCAACAGCTCTGACATATTGGGGTAATTTTTAAGGAATCTCTGCACCACCAAATTCAGCACATGCGCCAGGCAAGGGATGTGCGTAAACCGGCTAGTCCCAGAGCTGCTTCGAGATCTCGCCCATTATCGCACACCACCAGGCCGGGCTTGAGGATCACTGGCACCAACCACTCATTGGTCTTTTGTTCCATGCCCGTCCACAGCTCCTGTGTGGTGTAGGGTTTGTCTCCCAAACAGATAAGTTTTAAAATGCCTGCTGTCGTTTACCCCTGGCTGTGCTGAAGTTGATGGTGAAGGTGTTACGCTGACCGGATGAGGAGCCGGTAGAGGATGAGGAAGCAGAGTAGGAGGAGAAGCAACACGAGGCAAACTGAAGCGCCCTGCAATCCTCGGTGGTGGAAGGACATGCGCCAAACTGCTATCCACCTCAGGCCCAGCCGCCACTGCATTTACCCAATGTGCTGTTATGTAGATATAATCGCCCTGACCGTGCTTACTGGTCCATGTATCTGTATTGAGGTGGACCTTGCCACAGATGGCATTGCGCAGTGCACACCTGATTTTGTCCCCCACTTGGTTGTGCAGGGAAGGGATGGCCCGCCTGGAAAAGTAGTGGCGGCTGGGCACGACGTACTGTGGGACAGCCACTGCCATAAGGCTTTTAAAACGCTCTGTCTCCACTAGACGGAAAAACAGCATTTCAAAGGGAGGTAATTTTGAAATGCTGGCATTCAGGGACAGGGATCGTGGGTGGGTAGGGGGGTACTTCCTCTTCCACTCCAGTGTTTGGGAGATGGAGAGCAGAACGCTTCCTTGGGACATTGTAGAGATGCTTGGTGACCCAGATGGTGGTGTTGCTGGCGGATCCTCTGTTTGCGGGGTGGCAGGTGGCACTGTCACTCCAGAGGTGGATGAAGAGGCCAAGACTGCAGCAGAAGAGGAAGCAGGAGGAGCCAGAGACCTTTCTTGGTTTTTGAGGTGTCTAATCCACTGCAGCTCGTGCTTTGCACTTAGATGCCTGTTCATGCAGGTTGTGCTCAGGTTGAGAACGTTTATGCCTCCCTTCAGGCTCTGACTGTACAGCGTGCAAACCACCCGTGTCTTGTCGTCAGCACATTGTCTGAAGAACTGCCATGCCAGGAGACTGGGTGGGAGACAATGTGAAGAAACTGGATCCACTGTCAGCAGCCTAATCTACTATCGCCTGTACTTGTTCTGGCCTCACCATTAATAGAGCTGCATTAGGCCCGACCAAATACCGCTGAAGGTTCTGTTGCCTACTCGCACCTGAGGAAGGTGTTTTACTTGTGCGTGTAGCTGGCACAGATCGACCATGTCCTCTCCCTGCAACAGGAGCTCCACCAGCAGCACCACGACCTGGGCCACGTCCCTTATTTGACGGTCTCCTCATATTTCTCAAATTTAGTATCTTGCCCAAAATGGGTGTTTTAACAGAATAGAACAACGGTATCTAACACATGTATCTCACAATGGCAGATGCAGCAATGGCTGCAAAATTAAGTTTTTTGCCCTAAATAGGTGTTTTTTTATAGCAGAATAGAACAACAGTATCTAAAGGGTGTATCTCACAATGACATATGCAACAAAGGCTTCAAAATGTAGATGTTTGCCCTAAATGGGTGTTTTTTTAATAGCAGAATAAAACAACAGTATCTAAAGGGTGTATCTCACAATGACATATGCAGCAAAGGCTGCAAAATTAAGATTTTTGCCCTAAATGGGTGTTTTTTTAAAACCAGAATATCACAGCAGTATCTAAATCGTGTATCTCACACGTACAGATGCAGACAAATTTATTTAATACTAGAATAGCACAGCAGTATGTAAAGGGTGTATCTCACAATGACAGATGCAGCGAAGGCTGCAAAAATAAGGTTTTGGCCCTAAATGGGTGTTTTTTTAATAGCAGAATAGAACAAGAGTATCTAAAGGGTGTATCTCACAATGACAGATGCAGACAAGGTTGCAAAATTAAGAATTTTGCCCTAAATGTGTGTGTTTTTTTTTTTATACCAGATTATGACAGCAGTATATAACGCTTGAAATTCACACGTACAGATGCAGACAAGGCCGAAATTAAGTATTTTGCCCAAAATGGATGTTTTTTTTTTATAATACCAGAATAGCACAGCAGTATTTAAAGAGTGTATCTCACACTGACAGATGCAGACAAGTCCGCAAATTAAGTACTTTGCCCTAAATGGGTGTTTTTTAAAACCAAGAAAGTTATAGCTTTATTTCTAGCTTAAATTGCACACTGACTAATGCGGCAGATGCCCCAGATGGAGGGTATTGCCAAAAATTGGTGTTTATTCAAAACCAGAAAATTTGTATTTAAAGCTTGTTTTTAACAATCACAGATGCAGCAAAGGCTGCAATATTAAGTATTTTCCCCCAAATGGGTGTTTTTTGAATAACAGAATATGACAGCAGTATATAACGCTTGAATTTCACACGCACAGATGCAGCAAGCGCTGTGAAAGTGTGTATTTTGCCCAAAAAGGGTGTTTTTTTTAAAACCCAGAAAATGATCGCTGTATTTCTAGCTCAAATTTCCGACTGACTAATGCGGCAGAGGCCCCAGATGGATGGTATGGCAAAAAATTGGTGTTTTTTAAACCCCAGAAAATTATTGAAGTATTTAAAGTTTGTTTTAACAATAACAGATGCAGCAAAGGCTGCAATATTAAGTATTTTGCCCAAAATGTTTTTTTTTAAACCCAGATAATTATAGCTGTATTTCTAGCTGAAATTGCACAATTAACTAATGCAGTAGAGGCCCCAGATGGAGGATATTGCAAAAAAATGGGTGTTTTTTAAACCTCAGAAAATTATTGAAGTATTTCAAGGTTGTTTTTAACAATCACAGATGCCGCAAAGAGTGCAATATTAATTACTTTGCCCAAAATGGGTGTTTTTTTTGAATAACAGAATATGACAGCAGTATATAACGCTTGAATTTCACACGTACAGATGCAGCAAGTGCTGTAAAATTTAGTATTTTGCCGAAAAAGGGTGTTTTTTAAAACCCCGAAAATTATTGCTGTATTTCTACCTTAAATTGCACACTGACTAATGTGGCAGAGGCCCAAGATGGAGGTTATTGCCAAAAACGGGTGTTTTTTCAAAGCCAGAAAATTATTTAAGTTTTTCAAGCTTGTTTTAACAATAACAGATGCAGCAAAGGCTGCAATATTAAGTACTTTGCCAAAAAGGGTGTTTTTTTAATAACAGAATATGACAGCAGTATATAATGCTTGAATTTCACACTGACAGATACAGACAAGGCTGCAAATTAAGTATTTTGCAAAAAATTTGTGTTTTTTTACTAACAGAATATGACACCAGTATATAACGCTTGAATTTCACACGTACAGATGCAGCAAGGGCTGTAAGATTGAATATTTGGGCCAAAAAGGGTGTTTTTTAAAACTCTGAAAATTATTGCTGTATTTCTACCTTAAATTGCACACTGACTTATGCGGCAAAGGCCCAAGATGGAGGGTGTTGCCAAAAATTTGTGTTTTTTCAAAGCCAGAAAATTATTGAAGTATTTAAAGCTTGTTTTAACAATAACAGATGCCGCAAAGACTGCAATATTAAGTACTTTGCCCAAAATGGGTGTTTTTTTTACTAACAGAATATGACAGCAGTATACAGCTCTTGAATTTCACACGTAAAGATGCAGCAAGTGCTGTAAAATTTAGTATTTTGCCCAAAAAGGGTGTTTTTAAAAACCCAGAAAATTATTGCTGTATTTCTACCTTAAATTGTACACTGACTAATGTGGCAGAGGCACAAGATGGAGGTTATGGCCAAAAATGGGTGTTTTTTCAAAGCCAGCAAACTATTTAAGTTTTTCAAGCTTGTTTTAACAATAACAGATGCAGCAAAGGCTGCAATATTAAAGGGGTATTCCCATCTTCAGTTTTCATACTTACCTTCATCCAGCGTGACGTTCACTTCCTGGATTCGGCAGTGCTTGATTGACGTTCTATCCTGGCCAGGCCGCGCTTGCACAGGAGCCTGAAGATTCTCTCCCGGCTGGGCCGCGCAATGAACTGAATACGCACGCCGCCGCGCATGCGCCATGGTGACTTATTTCTGTCCTGTATAGTACAGAGCCGACGTGCACGTTCGCGGCTCTGTACTATACTGGCCAGGAAGAAGTCATCATGGCTCATGCGCGGCGGCGTTCACGTTCAGGACATTGGGCGGCCAGCCGGGAGAGAATCTTCATTCTTCTGCGCAAGCGCGGCCCAGTGGGATTCGACAGGAGAGGTGGCCGTAACCAGGGGAGACGAAAGACAACAATCAGGCAAGAGGGGACTTATTTTCTCAAAAAGAATGGGAATTGGATAATAAAATGTATTTAGAAAAATGATCACTGTCAAATCATTAAGAGATTTAACAGTGATCATTGTTATGGGAATACGTACTCCTTTAACCACCTCCGGACCGCCTAACGCAGATGTGCGGTCCGGAGGTGGCAGCCCTGCGCAGAGTCACGCATATATGCGTCATCTCGCGAGGGCCGGGATTTCCTGTGAACGCGCGCACACAGGCGCGCGCGCTCACAGGAACGGAAGGTAAGCAAGTGGATCTCCAGCCTGCCAGCGGCGATCGCTCGCTGGCAGGCTGGAGATCCGAATTTTTTAACCCCTAACAGGTATATTAGACGCTGTTTTGATAACAGCGTCTAATATACCTCCTACCTGGTCCTCTGGTGGTCCCTTTTGTTAGGATCGACCACCAGAGGACACAGGTAGGTCAGTAAAGTCGCACCAAACACTACACTACACTACACCCCCCCGTCACTTATTAACCCTTTATGAACCCATGATCACCCCATATAAACTCCCTGATCACCCCCCTGTCATTGATCACCCCCCTGTCATTGTTCACCCCCCTGTCAGGCTCCGTTCAGACGTCCGTATGATTTTTACGGATCCACGGATACATGGATCGGATCCGCAAAACACATGCGGACGTCTGAATGGAGCCTTACAGGGGGGTGATCAATGACAGGCGGGTGATCACCCATATACACTCCCTGATCACCCCCTGTCATTGATCACCCCCCTGTCATTGATCACCCCCCTGTAAGGCTCCATTCAGACATCCGTATGATTTTTACGGATCCATGGATACATGGATCGGATCCGCAAAACACATGTGGACGTCTGAATGGAGCCTTACAGGGGGGTGATCAATGACAGGCGGGTGATCGCCCATATACACTCCCTGATCACCCCCTGTCATTGATCACCCCCCTGTAAGGCTCCATTCAGACGTCCGCATGACTTTAACGGATCCATGGATCGGATCCGCAAAACACATATGCGGACGTCTGAATGGAGCCTTACAGGGGGGTGATCAATGACAGGCGGGTGATCACCCATATACACTCCCTGATCACCCCCCTGTCATTGATCACCCCCCTGTAAGGCTCCATTCAGACGTCCACATGATTTTTACGGATCCATGGATACATGGATCGGATCCGCAAAACACATGCGGACGTCTGAATGGAGCCTTACAGGGGGGTGATCAATGACAGGGGGGTGATCACCCATATACACTCCCTGATCACCCCCCTGTCATTGATTACCCCCCTGTAAGGCTCCATTCAGACGTCCGCATGTGTTTTGCGGATCCGATCCATGTATCCATGGATCCGTAAAAATCATGCGGACGTCTGAATGGAGCCTTACAGGGGGTGATCAATGACAGGGGGTGATCAGGGAGTGTATATGGGTGATCACCCGCCTGTCATTGATCACCCCCCTGAAAGGCTCCATTCAGACGTCCGCATGTGTTTTGCGGATCCGATCCATGTATCCATGGATCCGTAAAAATCATACGGACGTCTGAATGGAGCCTTACAGGGGGGGTTATCAGTGACAGGGGGGTGATCACCCTGATCAGCCCCTGTCATTGATAACCCCCCTGTAAGGCTCCATTCAGACGTCCGCATGTGTTTTGCGGATCCGATCCATGTATCCATGGATCCGTAAAAATCATACGGACGTCTGAATGGAGCCTTACAGGGGGGGTGATCAGTGACAGGGGGGTGATCACTCTGATCACCCCCTGTCATTGATAACCCCCCTGTAAGGCTCCATTCAGACGTCCGCATGTGTTTTGCGGATCCGATCCATGTATCCATGGATCCGTAAAAATCATACGGACGTCTGAATGGAGCCTTACAGGGGCGGTGATCAGTGACAGGGGGGTGATCACCCTGATCACCCCCTGTCATTGATAACCCCCCTGTAAGGCTCCATTCAGACGTCCGCATGTGTTTTGCGGATCCGATCCATGTATCCGTGAAAAACATACGGACGTCTGAATGGAGCCTTACAGGGGGGTGATCAATTACAGGGGGGTGATCAGGGAGTCTATATGGGTGATCACCCCCGTGTCAATGATCACCCCCCTGTCATTGATCACCCCCCTGTAAGGCTCCATTCAGACGTCCGCATGTGTTTTGCGGATCCGATCCATGGATCCGTAAAAATTATACGGACGTCTGAATGGAGCCTTACCAGGCGGGTGATCAATGACAGGGGGGTGATCCGGGAGTCTATATGGGTGATCACCCCCCTGTCATTGATCACCCCCCTGTCATTGATCACCCCCCTGTAAGGCTCCATTCAGACATTTTTTTGGCACAAGTTAGCGGAAATTTTTTGTTTGTTTTTTGTTTTTGTTTTTTCTTACTAAGTCTCATATTCCACTAACTTGTGTCAAAAAATAAAATCTCACATGAACTCACCATACCCCTCACGGAATCCAAATGTGTAAACATTTTTAGACATTTATATTCCAGACTTCTTCTCACGCTTTAGGGCCCCTAAAAAGCCAGGGCAGTATAAATACCCCACATGTGACCCCATTTCGGAAAGAAGACACCCCAAGGTATTCCGTGAGGGGCATATTGAGTCCATGAAAGATTGAAATTTTTGTCCTAAGTTAGCGGAAAGTGAGACTTTGTGCGAAAAAAACAAAAAAAAATCAATATCCGCTAACTTATGCAAAAAAAATAAAAATTTCTAGGAACTCGCCAGGCCCCTCATTGAATACCTTGGGGTGTCTTCTTTCCAAAGTGGGGTCACATGTGGGGTATTTATACTGCCCTGGCTTTTTAGGGGCCCGAAAGTGTGAGAAGAAGTCTGGGATCCAAATGTCTAAAAATGCCCTCCTAAAAGGAATTTGGGCCCCTTTGCGCATCTAGGCTGCAAAAAAGTGTCACACATCTGGTATCGCCGTACTCAGGAGAAGTTGGGGAATGTGTTTTGGGGTGTCATTTTACATATACCCATGCTGGGTGAGAAAAATATCTTGGTCAAATGCCAACTTTGTATAAAAAAATGGGAAAAGTTGTCTTTTGCCAAGATATTTCTCTCACCCAGCATGGGTATATGTAAAATGACACACCAAAACACATTCCCCAACTTCTCCTGAGTACGGCGATACCACATGTGTGACACTTTTTTGCAGCCAAGGTGGGCAAAGGGGCACATATTCCAAAGTGCACCTTTTGGGTTTTGCAGGCCATTTTTTACAGATTTTGATTGCAAGGTACTTCTTACACATTTGGGCCCCTAAATTGCCAGGGCAGTATAACTACGCCACAAGTGACCCCATTTTGGAAAGAAGACACCCCAAGGTATTCCGTGAGGGGCACGGCGAGTTCCTAGAATTTTTTATTTTTTGTCACAAGTTAGCGGAAAATGATGATTTTTCTTTTTTTTTTCTTTTTTTTTCTTTTTTCCTTACAAAGTCTCATATTCCACTAACTTGCGACAAAAAATAAAAAATTCTAGGAACTCGCCGTGCCGCTCACGGAATACCTTGGGGTGTCTTCTTTCCAAAATGGGGTCACTTGTGGCGTAGTTATACTGCCCTGGCAATTTAGGGGCCCAAATGTGTAAGAAGTACCTTGCAATCAAAATGTGTAAAAAATGGCCTGCGAAATCCGAAAGGTGCACTTTGGAATATGTGCCCCTTTGCCCACCTTGGCTGCAAAAAAGTGTGACACATCTGGTATCGCCGTACTCAGGAGAAGTTGGGGAATGTGTTTTGGGGTGTCATTTTACATATACCCATGCTGGGTGAGAAAAATATCTTGGTCAAATGCCAACTTTGTATAAAAAAATTGGAAAAGTTGTCTTTTGCCAAGATATTTCTCTCACCCAGCATGGGTATATGTAAAATGACACACCAAAACACATTCCCCAACTTCTCCTGAGTACGGCGATACCAGATGTGTGACACTTTTTTCAGCCAAGGTGGGCAAAGGGGCACATATTCCAAAGTGCACCTTTCGGATTTCACCGGTCATTTTTTTTACACATTTCGATTGCAAAGTTCTTCTCACACATTTGGGCCCCTAAATTGCCAGGGCAGTATAACTAACCCACAAGTGTAGAACTATAAATTTAGCAAAAAATTTATATATGGATGTCGTTTTTTTTGCAAAATTTTACAGCTGAAAGTGAAAAATGTCATTTTTTTGCAAAAAAATAGTTACATTTCGATTAATAACATAAAAAGTAAAAATGTCAGCAGCAATAAAATACCACCAAATGAAAGCTCTATTAGTGAGAAGAAAAGGAGGTAAAATTCATTTGGGTGGTAAGTTGCATGACCGAGCGATAAACGGTGAAAGCAGTGTAGTGCCGAAGTGTAAAAAGTGCTCTGGTCATGAAGGGGGTTTCAGCTAGCGGGGCTGAAGTGGTTAAAGAGGACCTTTGACCATGAAAAACACTGTGAACGAAGTATGCTGCCATGGAGAGCCCTGCCGGGGATCTCACTACACTTACTATTATCCCCGGACGCTGCTCCGTTCTCCCGTTATGCCCTCCGGTATCTTCCCTCTCTAAGTTATAGTAGGCGGTGTCTTCCCTTGTCCTGTGGGCGTCTCCTTCTCCTAGGCTGCAGCGCTGGCCAATCGCAGTGCACAGCTCACAGCCTGGGAGGCTTTTTTCTCCCAGGCTGTGAGCTGTGCGCTGCGATTGGCCAGCGCTGCAGCTTAGAAGAAGGAGACGCCCACAGGACAAGGGCAGACACCGCCTACTATAACTTAGAGAGTGAAGATACCGGAGGGCAAAATGGGAGAACGGAGCGGCGCCTGGGGATAATAGTAAGTGCAGTGAGATCCACGGGCGCCGCTCTCCATGGCAGCATACTTCGTTCGCAATGTTTTTCAAGGTGAAGGGTCCTCTTTAACCACCTCCGGACCGCCTAACGCACATGTGCGTTCCGGAGGTGGCAGCGCTGCGCACAGTCACGCATATACACAGTCTCGCGAGATGACGCGACTATGCGCGCGCGCATGCGCAGTTCGCGCCGGCATTTCGCACAGAAGTATTTCGTCAGCAACCTGCCAGCCAATGATCGTGGCTGGCAGGTTGCTGATTTTTAAAAAATCCAATCAAAGTGCCAGATAGCAGATCATATTTGTAAATATGATCTGTTATATGGCTGCCTGCTCCTCTGCTGGTTCTTTTCGTCGGTTGGATCCAGCAGAGGAGCAGGCTTCACAATGAGTACACCAAACACTACACTATAGCCCCTGATCACCCCCCTGAACCCCAATTAACCCTTTGATCACCCCTTTGATCACCCCTGTCAATCACAAGTGAAAAGAAAAAAGTGATCAGTGCAAACTGTCACTTTTTTTTTTTCACTGTTATTGACCGTTAGGTTTTAGGTATAGTTTAGGTCCCTTGGTTAGGTAGTTAGCGATCAGTTAGCGCCCAGCCCACCGCACCGCAGTCCGTTATTCGCTGATTAGCGTATCGCTAATCAGCATTTGTACTTTTATAGTATCTGGAAGTGATCAAAACTGATCACGTTCAGATCTATAATTGTATTAGTGTCACTTTAGTTCGCCCTCCACCCAAAACGCAGTGTTTGCCCGATCAGGCCTGATCGGTCGCCCACACCCGCCCCACCGCAGTGACAAAAAAAATATTTTTTTTTGATCACTGCACATTCACTTTACACGCACTGCGGCGATAAAAAAATCAGTTTTGATATTTTTTATCAACCGCAGCGGCCTCCGGTACTTCGCTAGCCTCCCCTTTGTAAGACAGGCTTGCTTTTTTTTTCTTGGGTAGTCTCAGGGAATACCCCTAAATTTAGTTGCCCACATGTCTAACAGGGGGTATTCCTCTGAAGAGGCCTACAGGCTTCTGACCCAGTCGGATGAGGAGTGGGAACCCTCATCTGATGAATCCAGCGGGTCAGAATACGAACCTGTAGAAAGCAGTGGCTCTCTGACCCAAAGTTCGGACGAGGAGGCTGAGGTCCCTGATACCACCAGGCGTACCCGGCCCCGTGTCGCTAAACCGCAGGTTGCGCAGGATCCGCTTCAAGAGCAGCAGAGTGGGGCTGGTGCTGTCGGATTACGTGGTGAGGCATACACCAGCAGCCCAGCCCTCCCTGGACCTAGTACCAGCACTGCCGTACAACCTGGTGAAGTAGCAAGCACCAGAAGGGCAGTTGAAGCTGGTACGGTGGCACGTGCAGTAGTGACCCCGTCGCAGCCACCGCAAAGACGTGCCCGTAGAGCCCCTAGAATCCCAGAGGTGCTGGCAAACCCTGATTGGCAGTCCCCAACTTCAGCCGCACCTGTAGTTTTCCCTTTCACTGTCCAGTCTGGAGTTCGGGTTGAGACGGCTCAGATCGGTTCGGCCCTGGGATTTTTTGAGCTGTTCTTGACTGCGGAGCTTTTAGACATAGTTGTGGCCGAAACAAACAGGTATGCCACACAATTTATCACCGCTAACCCGGGAAGCTTTTATGCCCAGCCTTTCCGGTGGAAACCAGTCCAAGTTTCCGAACTTAAAACTTTTCTGGGCCTCCTCCTCAACATGGGCCTGACAAAAAAGCATGAATTGCGGTCATATTGGTCCACGAACCCGATTCATCACATGCCCATGTTCTCTGCTGCCATGTCCAGGGCACGTTTTGAGGCCATCCTGCGGTTCCTGCACTTTAGTGACAACACCGCCTCCCGTCCCAGGGGCCACCCTGCTTTTGACCGGCTCCACAAAATTCGGCCCCTCATAGACCATTTCAACCAGAAATTTGCAGATATTTATACCCCAGAGCAAAACATCTGCATAGACGAGTCCCTGATACATTTTACCGGGCGCCTTGGCTTCAAACAATACATCCCAAGCAAGCGCGCCCGGTATGGGGTCAAATTGTATAAGCTCTGTGAAAGGGCCACAGGCTATACCCACAAATTTCGGGTCTATGAGGGAAAAGATCAGACCCTGGAGCCGGTCGGTTGCCCTGACTACCTGGGGAGCAGTGGGAAGACAGTTTGGGACTTGGTGTCACCCTTATTCGGCAATTTTTACACAAGTGTGGCCCTCTTTAGGCATTTGTTTCTAGAACGGATTGGCGCCTGTGGTACCGCGCGAACTAGTCGCGCGGGCTTCCCCCAACGGCTCGTTACCACCCGTCTTGCAAGGGGGCAGAGGGCCGCCCTGTGTAATGAAGAACTGCTCGCGGTGAAATGGAGAGACAAGCGTGACGTTTACATGCTCTCCTCCATTCACGCAGACACGACAATACAAATTGAGCGAGCAACCCGTGTCATTGAAAAGCCCCTCTCAGTCCACGACTATAACCTCCACATGGGAGGGGTCGACTTCAATGACCAGATGTTGTCTCCGTATTTAGTTTCCCGCAGAACCAGACGCTGGTATAAGAAGGTGTCTGTATATTTAATTCAATTGGCTCTGTACAATAGTTTTGTTCTCTACAGTAAGGCTGGGAGAACTGGATCCTTCCTCAAATTTCAGGAAGAGATCATCGAGAACCTCCTGTATCCAGGAGGTTCCGTGGCCCCAACCACCAGTGTAGTTAGCCGTCTACACGAGCGACATTTCCCCAATGTCGTTCCTGGTACCTCAACCCAACAGTCACCCCGAAAAAGATGTTGTGTCTGTAGCAGGAGTGGAATAAGGCGTGACACCCGCTATTTCTGTCCTGACTGTCCGGACCACCCTGCCCTATGCTTTGGAGAGTGTTTCCGGAAGTACCACTCACAGGTACACTATTAGCATAGGGATCATCTCACCAGGACAGGCACACAGGGCTATTAGGGCCCATTCACTCACTGCTGCTGCAAACGTCCCCTTTCACATGGGACAAAGTGCATAACGCACTTCGCCACATCTTTGGGCGATTTGCGCTTTGCACATTGACCCATGGGGAAGGAGAGGTTTGTTCTATAAAGGTAAAAAAAAAAAAAAAAAAACACACCAGTAAGCAAACACGTTAATGTTCAGTTAAAAAAGTTAAAGTTTATATGTTCTGTTGCAAAGTTAATAAAATTATTGCGTTGCAGCCTGGTTTTTTCTTTATTTTTTTTTTATTTTTTTACCTTCCAGGTGGACCAACCGATTGACTAGCTGCAGCACCGATGTGCATTCTGACAGAAGCATTGCGCTGCTGTCAGATTACACGCAAGTCGGTGTATGCGGCGCTGCAAGACGGGATTTTCTCCTCTGCAGTGACAGATACGTTTGCCCAGGCATACGAGCTGAGGAGGAGGCGGCGTTCCTATGCTTTGGCAAGCACTTTGTATATATTGTAAGCATGCAGTGGGTGACATCATAGATGGTAGGTATGTGTCACTGAGGCTGCTACACTCAGTGATGTAAATCCCGGAGGTAAGTAGTGACCAGTGATGGTAGATCACTGAGTTGGTGGTAGCTGGAATTTGGGTCCGGGATTTAGGAGTGACTGAAGAGCTTGGGTGGGAAGGTCACTCCCATACTCCATCTCGGGTGTTACCGCCACACACACAGGTGTGATGGTGATTTTAAAAAGGACACTCTGCCAGAGAGCAGTGTGTGTGGATGGTGGTCTGAGAGGAAGACTACTGAACCCAAACCTCTTGGCAGTGAGGATTTGCTGGGAGAAAAACTGCAGCTGGTGAGAAGCCTGTATCACTGTGTGTTGTTATTTCATTTGGACTGTTCTGTTATTTGAAGAAAGCAAGCCTGTACTGTGCTGTGTGCCTAATAAACCCTGAAAAGAGACTGTTTGAGTGGTCCCGTCTCACATATGGTGGAGGATGCGGGCAATTGGTTGCTAGGAGCAACGACATGAAAACCTGTCAGTGGTGAATGTCGTGGGTTAAGGCAGCAGCAGGTTTGCAACAAGAATCTGTTGAAATGGAGGAGCTCCTCAAGCAGATGGTGCAGAGCAATCTGCAGCAGCGGCAGGCACTGGAGCAGCAGCAAAGAGCCTATGCAGAGGCTTTACAGGCTCAACGGCAGGCTAATGCACAGCAACACGAGACTAACCGTCTATTGACTGAGCAAATTGCGGCCCTCAGAGACGCTGTGACAGCACCACAAGTGGTGCATATGGCTGGGCAAGCTTCAGGTGGTGTGCGGAAAACTGTGCAGTCTGCTTTACAGAGAATGACAAATGAGGACGATGTGGAGGCTTATTTAACTGTCTTTGAACGTATTGCAGACAGAGAGAAACTGCCTGTAGATCAGTGGGCTGAGGTGCTGGCTCCATATTTGACAGGGGAGCCGCAGAAAGCATACTATGACCTGACCTTACAGGATTCGAGAGACTACCGCAAGTTAAAAGCGGAAATACTGGCTCGCATGGGAGTCAGTCCTGCACTCCAGGCCCAGCGGGTACAACAGTGGATCTTTTGCCAGGACAAACCACCGAGGTCACAGATGTTTGATCTGTTCCACTTGGTACGGAAGTGGTTGCAACCAGAGTCATCGTCCCCAGAGCAGATGGTGGAAAAAGTGGTAATGGATCGTTACCTGCACTCCCTTCCCGCGCCAGTACAACGCTGGGTTGCCCAGGGAGATCCCCAGAATGCTGACCAGCTGATAAACATGGTTGAGAGGTACATTGCAGCGGAGAACCTCCTTGCAGGAGCTGAGAAAATAAAAATAATTCCCGGCAACCCCAAGGTTTATGCGGAACCCAGTAGGAGGGGGTTTAAACCCAGGGGAGAGCGGGGACAAGTGCCCGTGGAAACGAAAAAAGAATCACCAGAAACTGGTTCTAGACCTCCACCCCGCCGTCTTGTTTGTTGGAGGTGTCATAACCTGGGGCACATTGCAGCTCACTGTCCCATGACAAATGAACGTATGGATTGTGACATGGCACGACGGTGCTCCCTGTTTGCCCATCCCGCCTGCAGTGCCATCCAGTACCAGGCAACCGGGCCTCATATGTGCCAGGTGACTGTCAATGCTAGCCCTGTGACTGCACTACTAGACTCAGGAAGCCTGGTTACACTTGTTAGAGAAAATCTTGTTCCCATATTGCCGGCACCTGGACAGGGCATGGGGGTGATGTGTGTGCATGGGGATGTTAAGAACTATCCAGTTGCTCAGGTCACCATAGCCACTGAATGTGGGACTGTATTGCATACGGTGGGCATGGTGAAGAACTTATTGCATGCCATGATAATAGGGCGGGATCTTCCATTGTTTTGGGAACTGTGGGGTAAAATGTCACCCAAACAAGTAAAATTTGCACCTGCTTATGATGTGTCTCATGTTGAGGAAATCACAAACCAGGCTATGCCTAGTGAACCAGCTGAGGTAGTTGAGGGATTTCCGCTATCTGTCTTAGTGGGAGACAAGAGTGAGACCGTAGAATCCGAGCAGACCGTACCCGTTCTGGATATCCCGCAAGGGAATTTTGGGACGGCCCAGGCGCAAGACCCCACTCTAAAAGGGGCTTTAGCAAATGTGACTGTTCTAAATGGTGTTCCCCAAGAGCCGGGTGCTGACCACAGGTATCCGTATTTTGAAATGCACAATGACCTCTTATATCGGGTTACCAAAGCTCACGATGAGGTGATAGAACAGTTAGTGGTTCCCGGGCCCTATAGAAAAATGGTCCTAGAAATGGCTCATACTCATGTGTTAGGGGGTCACCTAGGTACAGATAAAACCCGCGAACGAATATTTCAGAGGTTCTATTGGCCGGGGTGTTATAAAGAAATAGACGAATACTGCAAATCCTGCCCTACATGCCAATTAAAGGCCCCGCGGTCTCATTTTAAAAGTCCGTTGGTGCCACTTCCTATTATTGAGATACCATTTGAAAGGATCGCCATGGACTTAGTGGGACCGTTAGACAAATCAGCTAGGGGACACCAGTATATTCTAGTAGTGCTGGATTATGCTACCCGGTATCCAGAGGCCGTGCCGTTACGAAACTCCTCCGCTAAAACTATTGCTCGGGAGTTGTTTCATATATGCACGAGAGTGGGACTCCCCAAAGAAATCTTGACTGACCAAGGGACCCCATTTATGTCCAGGGTCATGCTCGAGCTGTGTAAACTACTGAAAATTAAACAGTTAAAAACTTCAGTGTACCATCCCCAAACTGATGGCCTCGTAGAAAGGTTCAATAAAACCTTGAAAGCCATGTTGAAAAAGGCCATTGAGAAAGATGGTAAGGATTGGGATTGTTTGTTGCCATATCTGTTGTTTTCAATCCGGGAAGTTCCTCAAGCTTCTACAGGGTTCTCACCTTTTGAGTTGCTTTATGGTAGACACCCTCGGGGTTTGCTTGATGTAGCTAAGGAGACATGGGAGACTGAAGTTACTCCATACAGGAGTGTCATTGATCATGTGGTACAAATGCAAGAGAGAATTGCCAAGGTGATGCCCATAGTGAAGGAACATCTCCAAAGGGCCCAAGAAGCTCAGAGAAGCAGGGTTTACAGCCAACCCAGAGAAGTGTGCAATAGGTATGGAGCAGGCCAAATACTTGGGTTATGTTGTGGGAAGAGGCATGATTAAACCCCAGGCCAACAAGGTAGAAGCCATACAGAGTTGGCCCCGGCCTCTTACAAAAACAAGTGCAGGCCTTCTTAGGGATAGTCGGGTATTACCGGCGATTTGTCCCCAACTTTGCCAGTATTGCTGCTCCTTTGTCTGACCTCACGAAAGGGAAAAAGTCAGTTATGGTTCAGTGGTCCCCGGAGGCAGAAAAGGCGTTTGTAGAACTAAAGTCCGTTCTTTGTAGGCAACCAGTGCTAATAGCGCCAGATTTCGCCAAGGAATTTATAGTACAGACAGATGCATCAGAGGTGGGACTAGGGGCTGTTATGTCCCAGGAGGTTAACAGAGAAGAGCATCCTGTCATGTATCTAAGTAGGAAACTGAACCCCTGTGAGAGGAATTACTCGATTGTGGAACGGGAATGTCTGGCAATAAAATGGGCCCTAGAGTCCCTAAGGTATTACCTGCTAGGCAGAAAGTTCAGACTCGTCTCAGACCATGCCCCACTGAAGTGGATGAGTCAAAACAAGGGAAATAATGCTAGGGTAACAAGGTGGTTCCTGGCATTACAGGATTTTGACTATGTGGTGGAACACAGGCCAGGCAAATTGCACATCAATGCAGATGCCCTGTCAAGAGTCCATTGTTTGGTTATGGAAGGTGCCAAGCCCCCCGGCTTTAGGCAGAGGGGGGGGATATGTAAGCATGCAGTGGGTGACATCATAGATGGTAGGTATGTGTCACTGAGGCTGCTACACTCAGTGATGTAAATCCCGGAGGTAAGTAGTGACCAGTGATGGTAGATCACTGAGTTGGTGGTAGCTGGAATTTGGGTCCGGGATTTAGGAGTGACTGAAGAGCTTGGGTGGGAAGGTCACTCCCATACTCCATCTCGGGTGTTACCGCCACACACACAGGTGTGATGGTGATTTTAAAAAGGACACTCTGCCAGAGAGCAGTGTGTGTGGATGGTGGTCTGAGAGGAAGACTACTGAACCCAAACCTCTTGGCAGTGAGGATTTGCTGGGAGAAAAACTGCAGCTGGTGAGAAGCCTGTATCACTGTGTGTTGTTATTTCATTTGGACTGTTCTGTTATTTGAAGAAAGCAAGCCTGTACTGTGCTGTGTGCCTAATAAACCCTGAAAAGAGACTGTTTGAGTGGTCCCGTCTCACAATATATATATAAAAAAATATATAAAAAAATCCCGGCAATGATTTATTCATCCACATCGATTGATGTGAATGGAGAAATCTGGTTTGCCAGGGCATACGAGCTAAGTGGGTATGGATGTAGGGCGGAGCTCCTATGTCCTGGCAGACGCCTTTCCCCTCCATTTTTTTTTTTTGGCAGAGATTTTTTCATCCACATTGATCGATGCGAATGAAGAAATCTGTGCCGTTCATTTTTTTCTTTCAGCCCAGAGGCTGAACGGAAAAAAAAATCTCATTACCTGTATGCTCAATATAAGGAGAATAGCAGAAACTCCTAATGCTGGCCATACATGTAATGATTGCGGAGACCCTCAAATGCCAGGGCAGTACAAACACCCCACAACTGACCCCATTTTGGAAAGAAGACACCCCAAGGTATTTGCTGAGGGGCATATTGAGTCCATGAAAGATTTAAATTTTTGTCCTAAGTTAGCGGAAAATGAGACTTTGTGAGAAAAAAAAAAAAAAAAAACAATTTCCGCTAACTTATGCAAAAAAAATTAAAATTCTATGAACTTGCCAGGCCCCTCATTGGATACCTTGGGGTGTCTTCTTTCCAAAGTGGGGTCACATGTGGGGTATTTATACTGCCCTGGCTTTTTAGGGGCCCTAAAGCGTGAGAAGAAGTCTGGGATCCAAATGTCTAAAAATGCCCTCCTAAAAAGGAATTTGGGCCCCTTTGCGCATCTAGGCTGCAAAAAAGTGTCACACATCTGGTATCGCCGTACTCAGGAGAAGTTGGGGAATGTGTTTTGGGGTGTCATTTTACATATACCCATGCTGGGTGAGAAAAATATCTTGGTCAAATGCCAACTTTGTATAAAAAAATTGGAAAAGTTGTCTTTTGCCAAGATATTTCTCTCACCCAGCATGGGTATATGTAAAATGACACCCCAAAACACATTCCCCAACTTCTCCTGAGTACGGCGATACCAGATGTGTGACACTTTTTTGATGCCAAGGTGGGCAAAGGGGCACATATTCCAAAGTGCACCTTTCGGATTTCACCGGTCATTTTTTACAGATTTTGATTGCAAAGTACTTCTCACACATATGGGCCCCTAAATTGCCAGGGCAGTATAACTACGCCACAAGTGACCCCATTTTGGAAAGAAGACACCCCAAGGTATTCCGTGAGGGGCATGGCGAGTTCCTAGAATTTTTTATTTTTTGTCGCAAGTTAGTGGAATATGAGACTTTGTAAGGAAAAAATAGAAAAAAAAAAAAATCATCATTTTCCGCTAACTTGTGACAAAAAAATAAAAAATTCTAGGAACTCGCAGTTCCCCTCACGGAATACCTTGGGGTGTCTTATTTCCAAAATGGGGTCACTTGTGGCGTAGTTATACTGCCCTGGCAATTTAGGGGCCCAAATGTGTGAGAAGTACCTTGCAATCAAAATGTGTAAAAAATGGCCTGCAAAATCTGAAAGGTGCACTTTGGAATATGTGCCCCTTTGCCCACCTTGGCAGCAAAAAAGTGTGACACATCTGGTATCGCCGTACTCGGGAGAAGTTGGGGAATGTGTTTTGGGGTGTCATTTTACATATACCCATGCTGGATGAGATAAATATCTTGGCAAAAGACAACTTTTCCCATTTTTTTATACAAAGTTGGCATTTGACCAAGATATTTTTCTCACCCAGCATGGGTATATGTAAAATGACACCCCAAAACACATTCCCCAACTTCTCCTGAGTACGGCGATACCAGATGTGTCACACTTTTTTGCTGCCAAGGTGGGCAAAGGGGCACATATTCCAAAGTGCACCTTTCGGATTTCACCGGTCATTTTTTACAGATTTTGATTGCAAAGTACTTCTCACACATATGGGCCCCTAAATTGCCAGGGCAGTATAACTACGCCACAAGTGACCCCATTTTGGAAAGAAGACACCCCAAGGTATTCCGTGAGGGGCATGGCGAGTTCCTAGAATTTTTTATTTTTTGTCGCAAGTTAGTGGAATATGAGACCTTGTAAGAAAAAAAATAAAAAATAAAATCATCATCATTTTCCGCTAACTTGTGACAAAAAATAAAAAGTTCTATGAACTCACTATGCCCATCAGCGAATACCTTAGGGTGTCTACTTTCCGAAATGGGGTCATTTGTGGGGGTTTTCTACTGTCTGGGCATTGTAGAACCTCAGGAATCATGACAGGTGCTCAGAAAGTCAGAGCTGTTTCAAAAAGCGGAAATTCACATTTTTGTACCATAGTTTGTAAATGCTATAACTTTTACCCAAACATTTTTTTTTATCAAAGACATGTAGAACAATAAATTTGGCGAAAAATTTATATATGGATGTCGTTTTTTTTGCTAAATTTTACAGCTGAAAGTGAAAAATGTCATTTTTTTGCAAAAAAATCGTTCCATTTTGATTAATAACAAAAAAAGTAAAAATGCCAGCAGCAATGAAATACCACCAAATGAAAGCTCTATTAGTGAGAAGAAAAGGAGGTAAAATTCATTTGTATGGTAAGTTGCATGACCGAGCGATAAACGGTGAAAGTAGTGTAGTGCCGAAGTGTAAAAAGTGCTCTGGTCATGAAGGGGGTTTCACCTAGCGGGGCTGAAGTGGTTAAATACTTTTCCCAAAAAGGGTGTTTTTTAATAACAGAATATGACAGCAATATATAACGCTTGAATTTCACATGTACAGATGCAGCAAGGGCTGTAAAATTTAGTATTTTGCCCAAAAATTGTGTTTTTTAACTCCTTAATGACCTTGCTCCTTTTCACCTTAAGAACCAGGCCATTTTTTGCTAATCTGACCAGTGTCACTTTATGTGGTGATAACTTTAAAACGCTTTGACTTATCCAGGCCATTCTGAGAATTTTTTTGGGGTCACATATTGTACTTCATGACACTGGTAAAATAGAGTCAAAAAATTCATTTTTATTTATAAAAAAACAAATTTGGCAAAAATTTAGAAACGTTTGCTAATTTCCAAGTTTCAATTTCTCTACTTCTATAATACATAGTAATTCCTACAAAAATAGTAATTAATTTACATTCACCATATGTCTACTTCATGTTTGGATAATTTGGGGAATGACATATAATTTTTAGGGCTGTAACAAGGCTTAGAATTTTAGAAGCAAATCTTTACATTTTTCAGAAATTTTCAAAAACCCACTTTTCAAGGACCAGTTCAGGTCTGAAGTCACTTTGTGAGGCTTACATAATAGAAACCACCCAAAAATGCTCTGATTCTGTAGTTTACAGAAACACCCCATATGTGGTCGTAAACCGCTGTACGGGCACACGGCAGGGCGCAGAAGGAAAGGAATGCCGTACGGTTTTTGGAATGCAGATTTTGCTGGACCGGTTTTTTGAAACCATGTGCCATTTGAAGCGCCCCTGATGCACCCCTAGAGGAGAAACTCCATAAAAGTGACCCCAGTTTGGAAACTCCACCCCTCATGGTATTCAAAACTGATTTTACAAACTTTGTTAACCCTTTAGGTGTTCCACAAGAATCAATGGAAAATAGAGATACGATTTAAAAATTTAATTTTTTTTGGGCAGATTTTCCATTTTAATATTTTTTTTCCAGTTACAAAGCATGGGTTAACAGCCAAACAAAACTCAATATTTATGGCTCTGATTCTGTAGTTTACAGAGGGGTTAGATCATGTGATATGTTTATATAGCCGGTCGATACGGACGCGTTTTTTCCCCCCTATTTTTTACCAATTTTTTTTTTACTGCATTTGGGGAAAATGACATTTTTGTTTATTTTTACTTGAAACTTTAATTTTTTTGGAGGGAAAACTTTATTTTTTCAACTTTTTTTCACTTTATTTTTTGTCCCACTTTGGGACTTTTGGGGGTCTAATCCCCTTAACAATGCATTCCAATACTTCTGTATTGGAATGCATTGGCTATATGAGTAATACAGTCTGTATTACTGAGCAGGCACCTTGTTCCGATCACTGCCCGGCGGGCGGCGTTGATTAGAAATACACCTGACGTCATGTGTCCTTAAGTACCGGGACATCATGCCGTACCAGTACGTCATGTGTCCGGAAGAGGTTAAAACTTAGAAAATTATAGCTGTATTTCAAGCTTGGATTTCAATGTCACCAAAGCAGATATGCAGTACATATGGTGCACTGAGCTTGCATAAAATGGCTACCGCCGCCCACCTAACTATGAGACGGATAAAAGATATTTTTCTCTGTCAATGGGCTCAGGGTAAAAAGATTGTGCACTGCACCCATACAACTAAATCTATGTAGATCGCTGAGTTCAATTGCAGTTCTGATTAAAGTTTCTTTCCTATTCTCTCCCTCATATTACATAGAGGCTGGGTCACATGCTGCATAATAGAAACCACCCAAAAATGCTCTGATTCTGTAGTCTAATTGATATAAAAAACAATTAAAATAAGCAATAAAAAATTAATTCCATATTTTAATTGTATTTTATATCAATTAGACCAAAAGATTTTTAGTTATAGTATTGTTAAATAAAAACTTACCCTTTTGCAATCCATTGCCCCTATATATTTATTCCTTGCAACAACAACTGAGAGTGTTCCTTTATACATTTATATATTCACTTTCATGGGAAATAAATTGGGTCATCACCTTTTCACCTGAAGTTGGAGTGCTGCCTCGTTTTTTGGATTTATTATACAGTGGAAAAGACGCCTGCTTTCCCTGGGGATTTGCACCCTATTCACGCTGTCTAACTGTGCTGCTGCTTTATTTGTGTATCTATCTATCTATCGACTATATCATATCTATGATCTATTTATCTATCTATGTATCGTCTACTCTATCTAATCTATGTCATATTTATTATCTATCTATCTATCTATCTATCTATCTATCTATCGACTCTATATCATATCTATTATCTATCTATCATCTACTCTATCCAATCTATCTATCTATGTCATATCTATCTATCTATCTATCTATCTATCTTATCTATCTATCTACCTATCATCTACTCTATCTATCTAATCTATCTATCTATGTCATATCTATTATCTATCTATCTATCTATCTATCTATCTATCTATCTATCTATCTACAGTATCTATCTATCTATCTATCTATCTATCTATCTGTCTGTCTGTCTGTCTATCTCCTGCAGGTTTCAGGTGAAGTGGGATCTATTCACACCAGGCAAAGTTTAGAGAAATAAAACCATGCTGCTCCCTATCAGTTTGAGCAAGCCATGGGGTTTGACTAGTGATTATATCACTCCCCACGATAGGATACATCTATGAATCAGCTTGCATCTTCAATAAGCGATTAGATGCATGTGGAACGCAAGATGCAGATGATAGGAGCTAAATTTGAGGCTCACCAACAGGAATCTGGATGGGTCATGTGATTGGGACATGTGGCTCGGGGTATCTGCATACCGGATGTATGACCTGGAACGCAATGCGTTCCAAAGGCCGGAACTTGCCTCCGGGGGACCGGAAACTACTTCTTGGAACGCTTTTGTGTTGCAAGACCGGGAAGAGACGTCATCCCAGAAGCTCTGCTGGCCACCAATTGTTTCAGTGGTGCTAATTAGTGGCGCTTTAAATACACCTGCAGCATGTCAGCATATCGCTTACCAGGGGGAGCGTGAATCGAAAGGAAGCCTTTAAGATGTAAGTTGAATTGACTAAATGCATTGAATGGACCAGTACGCACCTGACAATCCATTAGTGGTGACCCTGCCTTTCTGATCCTAGTGTGGGTCTTATCAAGACTTTTCACAGCGAGACGACAGGAACGCTGTCTGATTGGGGTGTATGATACTTTCAAACTGTGAGTGTGTATTACTGTTGAACATCGCACTGATATTGGTATATGATCACTGGCCATATGGTCTGGCCTTCAGGACTCGTGACTGCAGCACCGACATTATAGCCACATATGATGTCTGTGGTCGCGGCTGATTTGGAATGGTGCCACACCTTAAATGGATTGGTCTCAGAACCCCCCCCCCCCATATAAATTACATGTAGAGCGATTGTCTTGTCATGTAACCTGGCTCTGATCCAGTATACATGGATAGACTGCTATTATTATTGTTATCTTTTACCTCCTGATGATCCCATAGCATTGACTAGGGGGAAACACGTCAAGGTTTATTTTAGGTGTTTGACTATCTGGTCAACCCTGACTATCTGTTATTTGCATATCCACCCTGTCCTTAGCATCCAGTAATTGCTGTACCTTTGGTACCTTATGAGGTTTATTTTAGGTGTCTGACTATATGGTCATCCCTAACTACAGTGGGGTGCGAAAGTTTGGGCAACCTTGTTAATCGTCATGATTTTCCTGTATAAATCGTGGGTTGTTACGATAAAAAATGTCAGTTAAATATATCATATAGGAGACACACACAGTGATATTTGAGAAGTGAAATGAAGTTTATTGGATTTACAGAAAGTGTGCTATAATTGTTTAAACAAAATTAGGCAGGTGCATAAATTTGGGCACCACAAAAAAGATAAATCAATATTTAGTAGATCCTCCTTTTGCAGAAATTACAGCCTCTAAACGCTTCCTGTAGGTTCCAATGAGAGTCTGGATTCTGGTTGAAGATATTTTGGACCATTCCTCTTTACAAAACATCTTTAGTTCATTCAGGTTTGATGGCTTCCGAGCATGGACAGCTCTCTTTAAGTCACAACACTGATTTTCAATTATATTCAGGTCTGGGGACTGAGATGGCCATTCCAGAACGTTGTACTTGTTCCTCTGCATAAATGCCTTAGTGGATTTTGAGCAGTGTTAAGGGGCGTTGTCTTGTTGAAAGATCCAGCCCCGACATTGGTCTCCAGAATCTGCTGATACTGAGTGGAATCCATGCGTCCCTCAACTTTGATAAGATTCCCAGTCCCTGCACTGGCCACACAGCCCCACACCATGATGGAACCACCACCATATTTTACTGTAGGTAGCAGATGTTTTTCTTGGAATGCTGTGTTCTTTTTCCTCCATGCATAACGCCCCTTGTTATGGCCAAATAACTCAATTTTAGTTTCATCAGTCCACAGCACCTTATTCCAAAATGAAGCTGGCTTGTCCAAATGTGCTTTAGCCCACCTCAAGCGGCACTTTTTGTGCTGTCAGCGGAGAAAAGGCTTCCTCTGCATCACTCTCGCATACAGCATCTGCTTGTGTAAAGTGCGCCGAATGATTGAACAATGCACAGTGACTCCATCTGCAGCAAGCTGATGTTGTAGGTCTTTGGTGCTGGTCTGTGGGTTGACTCTGACTGTTCTCACCATTTGTCGCTTCTGTCTATCCGAGATTTTTCTTGGTCTGCCACTTCAAGCCTTAACTTGAACTGAGCCTGTGGTCTTCCATTTCCTCAATATGTTCCTAACTGTGGAAACAGACAGCTGAAATCTCTGAGACAGCTTTCTGTATCCTTCCCCTAAACCATGATGGTGAACAATCTTTGTCTTCAGGTCATTTGAGAGTTGTTTTGAGACCCCCATGTTGCTACTCTACAGAGAAAATTAAAAGAGGAGGGAAACTTACAATTGACCCCCTTAAATACTCTTTCTCATAATTGGATTCACCCGTGTATGTAGGTCAGGTGTCACTGAGCTTACCAAGCCAATTTGAGTTCCAATAATTAGTTCTAAAGGTTTTTGAATCAATAAAATGACAACAGTGCCCAAATTTATGCACCTGCCTAATTTTGCTTAAACAATTATAGCACACTTTCTGCAAATCCAATAAACTTTATTTCACTTCTCAAATATCACTGTGTGTGTCTCCTATATGATATATTTAACAGACATTTTTTATCGTAACAACCAACGATTTATACAGGAAAATCATGACGATTAACAAGGTTGCCCAAACTTTCGCATCCCACTGTATTTGTTAGTTGTATAAGCACTCTGTCCTTATCATGCAGTAATTGTTGTACCTTTGGTACCTTATTATCCTTGCCTCATACCTGGGGATATCCAGACTATATTGGTATATAAACCCGTAGGGACAACATAGGGTGAATAATAGCCTAGGAATGTGGACAGGGGGTCTCCACCACCAGGGGTCCTCCCTGGGCTGAGGTTTTAGGATAGGAGTAACTATAGGGACAATCTTTTCCCTTTTCCCCAGTAGCAGTGTCAACTATCTGGATGCAGCCTATCAGTAACCCACCTTGTTTGCAATTTTTTGTCTTGATATTGGAGGTCCACCTTGGATCTTTTTAAACGTATATTATTAAAATTGTGTTTTTAGGGGTTATTTCTGCTGGAACATAGATTTACCTTTCTAACCCCATTATATCCATGTGATTTGATTTAGCTGGAACTTAGCATTCATTGACTACCCTCTAAAAGGGCACATTGTCCTGTCTGTTCAAATGAAGATGGCACATGGTAATGTTTTTATCACCTAATGATGTTTCTTATTCCTTACAACAAATTTTTAGGCATAAATGCAAATACTGTAAGTCTTCAAATGTACAAATGTAAAGAGTTTTTATTGAGATCCTACATTTCACATTTCTGCCTGTGGCCAGTACAGAAAAACAATGTAAGAAACAATTTATACAAGGAAAGTACAACAACAAATTACAAAAGGAATAAGAAAAGCAATAATAGGGTGTTAAAAACTTTTGGATGACCTTGTCACCGTCCTCTCTCATATTCTGGCACATTATAAACGTGACACATTCTTGCTCAGTGGTAGGATCAGCTGCCTTAAATCATATTACCTGGAGAAGGACATGCTTACAAAGTATCCTGCAATGTTAGACCTGCTGGTGCCTTTAAGCCTCAGTTTTAACTTTACAATAACCTGTGAAGAAGCCTAAATAAGTGGACAAAGGGACAAGATTATAATTAGATTTTAGTATTAAACTCCGTCAGTGGAAAAATACAGAACTTGCGTAGACACCCAAGGCAGAAATGAAACAGCCTTTTGATGTATTGCCAGATCTGAGTAATATGGACAACATGCTCCAAGTAAATTGGCAATGTATTGTACTCCGACTGCGATAGAATTTTCATACTTGGAATGTCATTTTTTCTGCATTACTTACATTGGGTTACAAATGCCATTATGCTTAAGGTCAAGAATTTGATGAATACACTGAGACTTTTTAATGTTTTTTCATGAACCATTATAGATATATTTCTTAGTAATAATTCCACAGAGTCACATTCCACAATGTCTATTCCACAATATGATATGACTTCACATTACAGAGTAAATTATTTTTATAGATTCATGATTACTATATATATATATATATATATATATATATATATATATTAGCTGAAGGAACCAGCTTCACTCAGGTATATTTAATGTATTTCATTTAATGTTTGTGTGTGTCGTTAAAAGATATCAACACTATCCACTATAACAGTAATATCTATAGGAGTGGGAGAGCGCATGGCCTAACCAGATAAGGGGCGTGGCTTAGCAGAACCTGGGGGCGGGGTTTTAAGTATTTTGAGGGTGGACACATTGTGGCAGGGGGTGTGTCTAGGCACCTTCCTGCAAGAGTGACGCCCCTCTGAGCACCTTACGGCTAATTTGCATACCAAATAAACTGGATTTTCAGAGGATAAAAACATCTATTGCTGGAACAAAGCCACATCTGGAAATAAGGTACTAAGTGTTATTAGGCCATGGCTTTACTTCAATAGCAATTATCCTGGTGACAGATTTTCTTTAAAGCTCTCCTACAGCAGTAAAGATAAATGGCTGGGTTGTTATGGAAACCTGAAGTAAAACTGTGTATGTGGAGGCTGGAGGACCTGCGAGCTTCAATTGGCTGATAAGGGTCATGTGACTAAGCTTCTATTGGCTAATTAATTTTTGGGGAATATCTCAGGAACAGTACATCCTAGAGAGCTGAGACCTGGTCTAAAACCTTCCCGGACACCTGATGTACCAGTGTGTCAAATTTCATGATTGCGACGATACGGATTCCTTTAGCGGACATACACACACACACACACTGAGCTTTATATTTTAGATTGTAATGGATCATCTACTCTTAGGAGGGTCACCGTCACAGACTTCTTCTCAGACCACGTATTTTCATATCAAAACTGTGCTTTATTGTGACATAAGCACCAATAACAAAAACAGTACAAAATAAAAGCCTGCCCGTCTGTGCTCTACCTAAACACATAAATGTCCCTACCTCTTTTGTAGAGCACCATTCATATTCGGTAGTCACATGTGGCTTTCTCAGCCTAAGGGTCCATTCACACGTCCACAAAATGGTCCGCACCCATTCCGCAATTTTGCGGAACGGGTGCGGACCCATTAATTCTCTATGGGCCCAGACGTGAAGCGGAGAGCACACTATGTGCAGAGCGCGGCCCTGAACTTCCGGGTTTCGGCCCGAACTTCCGGTCCGCAGCTCCGCAAAAGATAGAACATGTCCTATTCTTGTCCGCAGCTGCATTGACTTGAATGGAGCCACGGAACGTGATTTGCGGGCAATAATAGGACATGTTCTATCTTTCAACGGAACGGAAAAACGGAAATACGGAAACAGAATGCAGTCCCGGTTGCCATGGTTACTTAGCAATTTGTAGAAGCATCATACTTACCTGCGAACTGCGATGTCTGTGTCCGGCCAGGAGCTCCTCCTACTGGTAAATGACAGATCATTAGGCAATGCACCGCACAGACCTGTCACTTACCAGTAGGAAGAGCTCCCGGCCGGACACAGACATCGCGGCTCGCAGGTAAGTATAATGCTTCTACAAATTGCTAAGTAACCATGGCAACCGGGACCGCAGTAGCGTGCCGGTTGCCATGGTTACCGATCGGAGCCCCAACGATTAAACTGGGACTCCGATCGGTACTCTCCACTGCCACCAATGATAGGGGGGGAGATTTTAATTAGGAGGGGGAGGGAGGGGAGAGGGCCCACTGGCCACCAACGAGTTAACTACAGGGGAGGGAGGGGGGCCCACTGGCCACCAACGAGTTAACTACAGGGGAGGGAGGGGGGGCCCACTGGCCACCAACGAGTTAACTACAGGGGAGGGAGGGGGGGCTTGCGTTACGTGAAAAACGCAGAATATAGAACATGCTGCGATTTTCACGTAACGCATAAGTGATGCGTGAAAATCACCGCTCATGTGAACAGCCCCATAGAAATGAATGGGTCCAGATTCAGTGCGGGTGCAATGCGTTCAACTCACGCATCGCACCCGCGCGGAATACTCGCCCGTGTGAAAGGGGCCTTAGGCATAGAAAATTGTCTAAATGTAAGACAGCTAGGATGCTGTTTTACATTTAGAAGCGGCGGTAGATCCGTCAATGTTATGGAGACAACCTGCGCCAATTCATTCACCATGTTTAGTAACATAGTTTATAAGGCCGAAAAAAGACATCTGTCCATCTAGTTCGGCCTGTTATCCCGCAAGTTGATCCAGAGGAAAGCAGAAAAAAAAAAACTGAGGTAGAAGCCAATTTTCCACACTTAAGGGGAAAAATATTTCTTCCTGACTCCAATCAGGCAATCAGATAACTCCCTAGATCAACGACCCCTCTCTAGTAGCTATAGCCTGTAATATTATTACACTGCAGAAATACATCCAGGCCCCTCTTGAACTCTTTTAGTAAACTCACCATCACCACCTCTTTAGGCAGAGAGTTTCATATTCTCACTGCTCTTCCCATAAAGAATACTCTTCTATGTTTGTGTACAAACCTTCTTTCCTCCAGATGCAGAGGATGTCCCCTTGTCACAGTCACAATCCTGGGGATAAATAGATGATGGGAGAGCTCTCTGTACTGACATCTGATATTATACATACAGGTCCTTCTAAAAAAATTAGCATATTGTGATAAAGTTCATTATTTTCTGTAATGTACTGATAAACATTAGACTTTCATATATTTTAGATTCATTACACACCAACTGAAGTAGTTCAAGCCTTTTATTGTTTTAATATTGATGATTTTGGAATACAGCTCATCAAAGCCCAAAATTCCTATCTAAAAAAATTAGCATATCATGAAAATATTCTCTAAACGAGCTATTAACCTAATCATCTGAATCAACTAATTAACTCTAAACACCTGCAAAAGATTCCTGAGGCTTTTAAAAACTCCCAGCCTGGTTCATTACTCAAAACCGGCAATCATGGGTAAGACTGCCGACCTGACTGCTGTCCAGAAGGCCATCATTGACACCCTCAAGCAAGAGGGTAAGACACAGAAAGAAATTTCTGAACGAATAGGCTGTTCCCAGAGTGCTGTATCAAGGCACCTCAGTGGGAAGTCTGTGGGAAGGAAAAAGTGTGGCAGAAAATGCTGCACAACGAGAAGAGGTGACCGGACCCTGAGGAAGATTGTGGAGAAGGACCGATTCCAGACCTTGGGGGACCTGCGGAAGCAGTGGACTGAGTCTGGAGTAGAAACATCCAGAGCCACCGTGTACAGGCGTGTGCAGGAAATGGGCTACAGGTGCCGCATTCCCCAGGTCAAGCCACTTTTGAACCAGAAACAGTGGCAGAAGCGCCTGACCTGGGCTACAGAGAACCAGCACTAGACTGTTGCTCAGTAGTCCAAAGTACTTTTTTCGGATGAAAGCAAATTTTGCATGTCATTCGGAAATCAAGGTGCCAGAGTCTGGAGGAAGACTGGGAAGAGGGAAATGCCAAAATGCCTGAAGTCCAGTGTCAAGTACCCACAGTCAGTGATGGTCTGGGGTGCCATGTCAGCTGCTGGTGTTGGTCCACTGTGTTTTATCAAGGGCAGGGTTAATGCAGCTAGCTATCAGGAGATTTTGGAGCACTTCATGCTTCCATCTGCTGAAAAGCTTTATGGAGATGAAGATTTCATTTTTCAGCATGACCTGGCACCTGCTCACAGTGCCAAAACCACTGGTAAATGGTTTACTGACCATGGTATTACTGTGCTCAATTGGCCTGCCAACTCTCCTGACCTGAACCCAATAGAGAATCTGTGGGATATTGGGAAGAGAAAGTTGAGAGACGCAAGACCCAACACTCTGGATGAGCTTAAGGCCGCTATCGAAGCATCCTGGGCCTCCATAACACCTCAGCAGTGCCACAGGCTAATTGCCTCCATTCCACGCCGCATTGAAGCAGTCATTTCTGCAAAAGGATTCCCGACCAAGTATTGAGTGCATAACTGAACATAATTATTTGAAGGTTGACTTTTTTTGTATTAAAAACACTTTTCTTTTATTGGTCGGGTGAAATATGCTAATTTTTTTAGATAGGAAATTTGGGTTTTCATGAGCTGCATGCCAAAATTATCAATATTAAAACAATAAAAGGCTTGAACTACTTCAGTTGGTGTGTAATGAATCTAAAATATATGAAAGTCTAATGTTTATCAGTACATTACAGAAAATAATGAACTTTATCACAATATGCTAATTTTTTTAGAAGGACCTGTAGTTATTAGATCTCCCCTCAGTCGTCTTTTTTCTAAAGTGAATAACCCTCATTTTGATAATCCATCAGGGTACTGTAGTCCTCCCATTCCAGTTATTACTTTAGTTGCTGTCCTCTGAACCCTCTCCAGCTCTGCAATGTCTGCCTTGTTCACAGGAGCCTAGAACTGTACACAGTACTCCATGTGTGGTCTGACTAGTGATTTGTAAAGTGGCAGGACTATGTTCTCATCACGGGCAGCTATGCCCCTTTTGATGCAACCAATTATCTTATTTGCCTTGGCAGCAGCTGCCTGACACTGGTTCTACAGCTTACTTTGATGTTCACAAACATTCCTTGGTCCTTTTCAATGTCAGTGTTACCTAGTGTTTTACCATTTAGTATTGTGGGGACTTGCTCTGGTAGACAGGATTAGCGGACACAGTATAGAGGCAACAACAAGTTCTTTAGATCAAACAGTTCAGTGTTTTATTCACACTTTAGGCAAGTGACAAAACAAGCAGTCATATTCAAACAAAAAGTCACCTTGCAGTGTTGGTGATAATTCTGCCTCAAAGAGTCCTTGCTCATAGCAGCACCAACCTGTTTTCACGCTAAACAGATAGCAAGCCTTCATCCAGACACAAGGCTCCCAGATCCCAACACAGAGACTTGGCTTCTGAGCCCAGCTGCCTATTTAAGGACAGCCAGGTGCTACCAAAACCCGGACCGGCATTTAAATTCTGGTCCGGTATTTGACCTCACCTGGCTGTAAATCAGCCCAGCAGCACATGCTGGGAGGAAAATACCTGTTTCCCCAGACAAAACCTTATGACTGTGTCACATACTCAGCCCCTTTGTTCAGCCCTGAGGGGGTGAACACATGCCAGACAGTGTACCTGGGACAGGGCATGCGCGTTTCACTGTAACCGGCCTGCCCTGTGTTCCACTATAAACTTAAAGTTCTGTAGGGAAAGGAACCATATGGCGACCCAGGCATTTCTGTCTTTGGCCTGGCTCATCCACTTGAGAGGGGAGTGATCGGTTACCAGGCGGAATTTTCTCCCCAACAAATAATAACAGAGAGACTCGAATGCCCACTTGATAGCCAGGCACTCTCTCTACACTATACTATACCTGGTCTCGGCTGGGGTGAGCTTACGGCTGAGGAAGACAATGGTATGCTTCTCCTTGTTGACTTCCTGAGACAGTACAGCACAGAAGCCTACTTCGAAAGCATTGGTCTGTACTATTAACTCCCTTTTGAAGTCGGGCACCACCAAAACCGGGGACCCGCACAGGGCTGACTTCAAAGTGGAGAAAGCCTCTGCCGCTCGATTATCCCAGCGAACCATCATTGACTTGTGTCCCTTCAAGAGTCCTGTGAAGGGTGTCGCTAGAGTAGCAAAGTGGGGGAAAACCCTCATGTAACAGCCCACCATTCCCAGGAATTACTTTATTTGCCTAGTGGTGACAGGTCGGTGAGAATTCCGTATCGCCTCTATTTTGTTCACATGGGGTTTGATGACTCCGCGCCCCATGACATACCCCAGGGTTAGCGGTTAGGCCAGCTTTCCGAAGGGAGTCCACTACAGCCTTTACTTTGGGTAGTCGGTACTGTGAATGACAATATCGTCAAGGTAAGCCAAAGCATACCGACGATGTGGACGAAGCACAATGTCCATTAGTCGTGAAAAGTGGCGGGGTTGCCATGCAGACCAAAGGGTAAGACCTTATATTGATACAGCCCCTCACGTGTGATGAAGGCAGTTTTCTCTTTGGCAGCCTCCGTTAAGGGCACCTGCCAGTACCCTTTCGTGTGGCCAAAGCGGAAAAATACCAGACTTGTCCTAACCTCTCGATGAGCTCATACAACTTGGGGCATTGGAATCGCATTGAATTTGGAAACCTCGTAAAGTTTTCAAAAGTAGTTACAAAACCGCAACGTCCAGTCCGGCTTGGGTATCAATACTACAGGACTGGCCAACTCACTTTTCGACTCCTCAAGGACCAGCTGCACCTCCTCCGATATGGCTTGTCGCCGTGCCTCGGGTACCCAGTACGGTTTTAATCTGATTTTTGCCTGAGGCTCAGTGACAATGTCATGCTGGATTATGGAAGTGCGTCCAAGGAGGTCCGAGAAAACATCTGTGTTCCGAACTAACAAGTCTGTTTAGAGGAGAGGCTCCTGAGTCTGTTTAAAGTAGAGGCTGTCAGCAATTTTTACTGCGGTAGCCGCCTCTCTTGCATCAGACAGAGGAGACAGTACCTCTTTATCACGACGGGCGTACCGATCACATATGTGACGCAAAGGGAGGGAAAAGGAAGGCCCTGTCCAAGGGAGAGGGAAAGATGGTGACCCCTAACTCACCTTGAGGCTGGCACCTGACTGCCCTGACGTCCCTAGACAGGTTTCTCACCCGTACGCCGATAACGTGCCTAAACCCTGGCTTTCCCTAAGATGAGCCCTAAGTAGTGAATAGGGCGGTGGGAACACTAGTCTGCACCACTAACACTAAAGGGAAACACCATGGAGAGGACAGACAATACTGACAAAACATATAGTCCCAGGTGGGCGACAACAACCAACCAACAGGGATCCGGAGGGTAATGCTCTGGAACAACAACCAGGAATGACAGCTACACAGCTCCAGTGGGTTAATATAGAAGTCCAGGCAGGAAGCTCATTATCTGGCAACCAGAGAAGTGGGAGGGAGAATATAAGGAGGTTGGAAGTGACAGACAAGAAACAGCTGAGGAGAAGAAGCTACGGATACCTGAGTGAGACAAATAGGATTGCAAGGCAAACACAGACAGCTACCATTAAGAAACAGCGCTATCTTTAGACATAGAGCGAGCAGCCACCCGCTGCAACTTCCTGACCCCGGGTATAACGGAGTCAGACGTGGCTCTTGACACCCTCGTGACACTCTTCTCCTAGAAAATCCATCCGCGGGCTGTCTTCTGTACAGGTTTCCCTATCTTTCCACGGTTTGAGTAAATTCACATGGTAAAACTGCTCCGGCTTTCGCCGCCCTGGCTGGTGTACCTTGTAGTTTACATCTCCAATTTTCTCGAGTACCTCGTAGGACCCCTGCAACCTAGCCAGGAACTTACTGTCCATGGTCGGCACCAGGGTTAAAGATCCTAGACCAGAGCCTGACAATTATAGACCCGACTCTGGGCTCGCTGAGCTGCCTCTATATGCTCCCTAACAATCGGCAACACAGTCTCTTTCCGATCTTGCATCTGGGTAACGTACTCAATGACACTTTTATGTGGAGTGGGTTGTTGTTCCCAAGCCTTTTTGGCCACGTCCAAGAGATCGCAAGGGTGTCTGCCATACAGCAGTTCGAAGGGTGAGAACCCAGTAGAGGCCTGGGGTACCTCTCGCACTGCGAACATGAGATAGGACAGAAGGAGGTCCCAGTCCTTCTCATCTTTAGACACTACCTTTTTCAACATAGTTTTTAATGTTTGGTCAAACTGTTCTACCAGACTGTCCATTTGCGGATGGTAAATGGACATCCATAGTTGTTTTATGTGCAGCAACTTACAGAGTTCCATCATCAGTTTGGACATAAAAGGGGTCCCTTGGTCGGTCAGAAACTCTTAAGGTAGTCCTACTTGGGAAAACATCTCCGTTAACTCCTTAGCTATGAGTTTGGCCGAAGTATGTCGCAGTGGCACCTCCTCCGGGTACCGAGTGGCATAGTCTAGAATGACTAAGATGTGTTGATGCCCTCTGGTGGACTTTGGTACTGGGCCTATGAGGTCCATAGCTATTCGGTCAACGGTACTTCGATAATCGGGAGAGGTACTAGGGGACTACAGTAATGTGGCTGGGGGCTAGTTATCTTGCAGGTTGGACAAAAGTCTTCCACTTCTTTGAATATGATGGGCCAGTAAAACCACTGTAGAATACGATCCTGAGTTTTCTGCATCCCCAGGTGACCCCCGAGAAAGTGTTGGTGGGCTAGATCTAACACAAGCTTGCGATAAGCCTTGGGGACCACCAACTGTTCAATAGGCTGACCCCGGAGCTGGTTTATCTGATGCAACATATCCTGATGAACCACAAAATGGAGAAACACTGACTCCCACCATCACACTTAGCGGGGTGGTCACCCCTCCTGCTGGCCCTTCGGTCTCAAGTTCCCAGGGTTCTGGTCTCCCCCCTGAGCTGGGCCACTCTGCTAGGGTTACCCCTGTCTCATGGGTATCAGTCACTCTCATAGCAGGCCACAGTGCTGGGAAGTCTCTCCCTATTATAAGTTCATAATGTAGATTTGTGGCGACAGCCACCTCGTGGGTTCATCTACTGGCCACCGTGGTTAGAGACAGCAGCATGGTGGCGTAGTCTTTTAAGTCTCCGTGGATGCACATCACCGTGACTTTCCTGCCAGTATACTCAGTGGACAGCACCAGGGTAGCCCTTACTGGGGTCACCAGACTCCCTGAGTCCAGCAGACCCTCCGCCGGAATGTCTCCCACTTCCACCTGGCACAAGCGATCTAGAGACTCTGGGGTACCTGTTGCACACAGCCTCCTGGCATATAGCGACGGTAGCCATAGTTAGTGTCCATGGGCTCAACCCGATGAGGACAGTCAGCCCTTACATGGCCAGGCTCCTGACACTGCCAGCAGACTATCGGAGCCAGGGTACATCCCGGGTGGGTTTTATCTGCTCAGTTCTCCGGGCCTGGGGTGGAGATTTCCGGAGTTTGCCAAACCCCCTCCCGACAGAACCCTCCTGTAAGTTCCTGGTAGCTTTATAGCGTTCCACCAGGTCTATCCAGCATGGCCGTGGGACTCAGCACATCAGGCTGTAGCCACTTTTGCAAGAGGTGGAGTAAGTCATAATACTGGGTCCTCGTATGCTCAGCCGGCTTAAACCCCCACTTATGTACCCTCTGGGCCCAAACCAACACATTCACCCCCAGTCTTGCCAATATCTCACCCTTTACTTTTTGGTACTCGGCCGCTTAATCGTCCGGCAAGTCGAAATACAGCCGATTGGAATCGGATGCCAGGAATGGAGCGACAACCTCAGCCCACTGGTCATGGGGTAGCTTTTCCCTGCCACTTTCTCGTACATTGCCAGGTAGGTTTCGATGTCGTCTGCGGGGGCCATCTTAGGAATCGCGGCACGGACTGCTTTCCAGGCATCGTGGACATTCGGGGTTGCACCTGCTCTCTGCAAAGCCATCACGTGTTGTAGCAGCAACTGGTTAGTCTCCTGCTGCTGCTTATTAGCCTCACGCTGCTGCAGATTAGCTTCCATGAGGGCCTTCACAACAGCCTCCATTTTGTCGTGGGGCACTAGTTGTAATACAGCTGGTTTAATGCACGACATGCAACCGTGTCAGAAAAAAATGCAGAAACCATAAATATCGGCGTTCACGCCAGCCTCACTGCTCTTGCACGCATCCTCCACCAATTGTGGGGACTCGCTCTGGTAGACAGGATTAGTGGACGCAGTATAGAGGCAACAACAAGTTCTTTGGATCAAACAGTTCAGTGTTTTATTCACACTTTAGGCAAGTGACAGAACAAACAGTCATATTCAAACAAAATGGTGGTTGGTAGTAATTCACAACATGCGACAATTCTGCCTCAAAGAGTCCTTGCTCGTAGCAGCACCAACCTGTTTTCATGCCAAACAGGTAGCAAGCCTTCATCCAGACACAAGGCTCCCAGATCCCAACACAGAGTTTGGCTTCTGAGCCCAGCTGCCTATTTAAGGACAGCCAGGTGCTGCCAAAATCTGGACCGGCATTTTAAATCCGGTCCGGTATTTTACCTCAGCTGGCTGTAAATCAACCCAGCAGCAGCACAAATCTATCCAGATCCCTCTGTAGCACTATGCTGTCCTCTTCCGTGTCAATTATTTTACATAGTTTAGTGTAATTTGCAAAAATTGACATTTTACTGTGCAAGCCTTCTACAAGATCATTAATAAATATATTGAAGAGAATAGGGCCCAATACTGACCCCTGTGGTACCCCACTAGTGACAGTGACCCAATCTGATTGTGTACCATTAAAAAGCACACTCTGTTTTCTATTACTGAGCCAGTTACTTACCCACATACAGACATTTTCTCCCAGTCCAAGCATTCTCATTTTATATACTAACCTTTTATGCGGTACAGTGTCAAATGCTCAAGTCTAGAACTTACCTCCTCATAGAAAGTGATAAGCCCTTCCCTCATGAAGCCATGCTGATATGGCGTTATTTGCTTATTTTCAATGAAGTACTCCAAGATAGCATCTCTTAGAACACCTTCAAACTGTTTTCCCTTGACAGATGTTAAAATTAACGGCCTATAGTTTCCAGGCTCTGTTTTTGGACCCTTTTTGAATATTGACACCACATTTGCTATGCACCAATCCTGTGGAAACATCCCTGTCAGTATAGAGTCTGTAAATATCAGAAATAAGGGTCCGGCTATGACATTACTTATTTCTCTTAGGATACAGGGGTTTGTGCCACCTGGTCCTGGCGATTTGTCTATTTTAAGCTTTTGAAGATGCCATTATACTTATTCCTGGGTCAGACAGGGCACTTTTAATGGGGAATTTACTTTTACATTCTTCATTTCATCTGACAGTTTATTTTCTTCAGTGAATACAGTGGAGAAAAAAAATATTGAATAGCTTTGCTTTCTCCTCATTGCTCTCTGCAACTCCTCCCTCATTACTCTGTAAATAGCCGACACCTTCAGATTTATGATTTTTACCATTTATATAGAAACATAGAATGTGTCGACAGATAAGAACCATTTGGCCCATCTAGTCTGCCCAATATACTGAATACTATGAATAGCCCTTGGCCCTATCTTATATGAAGGATGGCCTTATGCCTATCCCATGCATGCTTAAACTCCTTCACTGTATTTGCAGCTACCACTTCTGTAGGAAGTCTATTCCATGCATACACTACTCTCTCAGTAAAGTAATACTTCTTGATCTTACTTTTAAACCTTTGCCCCTCTAATTTAAAACTATGTCCTCTTGTTGCAGTTTTTCTTCTTTTAAATATTCTCTAATCTTTTACTGTGTTGATTACCTTTATGTATTTAAAAGTTTCTATCATATCCTATCTGTCTCGTCCTTCTTTCCAAACTATACATGTTAAGGTCCCTTAACCTTTCCTGGTAAGTTTTATCCTGTAATCCATGTACTAGTTTAGTAGCTCTTCTCTGAACTCTCTCCAAAGTATCAATATCCTTCTGGAGATATGGTCTCCAGTACTGCGCACAATACTCCAAGTGAGGTCTCACTAGTGCTCTGTAGAGCGGCATGAGCACCTCCCTTTTTTTACTGTTAATGCATCTCCCTATACACCCAAGCATTCTGCTAGCATTTCCTGCTGCTCTATGATATTGTCTGCATACCTTTATGTCTTCTGAAATAATGACCCCTAAATCCCTTTTCTTGGATATTGAGGTTAGGACTGTATCACTGATTTTATATTCTGCTCTTGGTTTTTTGCGCCCCAGGTGCATTATCTTGTATTTATCAACATAAAAATTTAGTTGCCAGATTTTTGACCATTCCTCTAGATTTCCTAAATCCTTTTCCATTTGGTGTATCCCTCCAGTAACATCAACCCTGTTACAAATCCTTGTGTCATCAGCAAAAAGACACACCTTACCATCGAAGCCTTCCGCAATTTCGCTGATAAAGATATTAAACAATATGGGTCCCAGAACAGATCCCCAAGGCACTGTTAACAAGACCATGGTCTGAATATACTCCATTGACTACAACCCTCTGTTGTCTGTCCCTCAGCCACTGCTTAATCCATTCAACAATATGGGAGTCCAAGTTCAAAGACTGCAGTTTATTGATAAGCATTCTATGTGGGACAGTATCAAAAGCCTTACTAAAGTCTATATAAGTGATGTCTACTGCCCCTTCGCCATCTATTATTTTAGTCACCCAATCAAAAGATTCAATAAGATTAGTTTAACATGATCTCCCTGAAGTAAACCCATGCTGTTTTTCATCTTTCATCTTTAAATCCATGGGATTTTAGATGTTTCACAATCCTCTCCTATAAGTATGGTTTCAATTAATTTCCCCACTATTGATGTCAGGCTTACTGGCCTATAGTTGCCTGATTCCCCCCTACTACCTTTCTTGTGAATGGGCACAACATTTGCTAATTTCCAATCTTCTGGGACTACTCCTGTTACCAGTGATTGGTTAAATAAATCTGTTAATGGTTTTGCTAGTACACCGCTAAGCTCTTTTAATAGCTTTGGGTGTATCCCATCAGGCCCCTGTGCCTTACTTGTATTAATTTTAGACAGCTGACTAAGAACCTCTTCCTCTGTAAAGACACATGCATCAAACAATTCATTAGTCTTCCTCCCTAACTGAGGTCCTTTTCCTTCATTTTCCTTTGTAAAAACTGAACAGAAGTATTCATTGAACTAGCAGTCAGCTAGTTCATTATCTTCTTCCATATACCATCCTTCTTTTGTTTTTAATTTGGTAATTCATTGTTTTAAAAAAACAAATTCATTTATGTATCTGAAGAATGTCTTATCACCTTTTTTCCCTGACTGAGCTAATTTCTCTTCTGCCTGTGCTTTAGAAGCACTATTAACTTGCTTGGCCTCTCTCTGCCTAATCTTATAAATTTCGCTGTCATCCTCGTTTTTATTTTTATAATTACTAAATGCTATCTTATAGTTTTTGGCCACTTCTGCTGAGTACCACACAGGTCTCTTCCTTTTTTTGCTTTTACTGATAAGCCTAATGTAATTATCTGTTGCCTTCAATAGTGCCACTTTTAAGTAGTCCCATTTCTCCTGGTCTCCATTGAAACTGTTCCAGTCTGATAGGGACTCGTATACCACTAATCTAATTTTAGAAAAGTCAGTTTTTCTAAATCTAAAACTTTTGTATATAATTGAAGAACATTTTAGGGCGAATATTACTCCTTTTGGCAATTAATCTTTCAGTCTCTAGTTTGGCTGCTTTTATTTGTTTTTACATATTCAATTTTTTTCCTTATAGTTTTTCAGTGCTTCCTCGTTACCCTCTTGTTTTAGTGATTTAAATGCTTTTTTTTGTCATTTATTGCTTTCTTTACAGTTCTATTTATCCACATTGTTTTTTTCTTGTTCCTTAACTATTTATTCATAAATCACTGCAAAAGGTGCACCACAAATGACAATTCTGGCTATGCAGTCAGGAACACAATGGAGCCCTCAGGAAGTCGCAGCGGGTGGCTGCACGCTCTATGTCTAAAGATCGCGCTGTTTCTTAATGGTAGCTTTCTGTGTTTGCCTTGCAATCCTTTTTGTCTCACTCAGGTATCCATAGCTTCTTCTCCTCAGCTGTTTCTTGTCCTTCACTTCCAACCTCCTTATATTCTCCCTCCCACTTCTCTGGTTGCCAGATATAGAGCTTCCTGCCTGGACTTCTATGCTAACGCACTGGAGCTGTGTAGATGTGATTCCTGGTTGTTGTTCCAGAGCGTTACCCTCCGGATCCCTGTTGGGCTTTTGTTGTCCACTGTTGTCGCCCACCTGGGATTATATGTTTTGTCTGTATTGTCTGTCCTCTCCTTCGTGTTTTCCTTTAGTGTTAGTGGTGAGGACTAGTGTTCTAACCGCCCTATTCACTACCTAGGGCTCATCTTAGGGAAAGCCAGGGTTTAGGAACGTGATCGGCGTACGGGTGAGAAACCCGTCTAGGGACTTCAGGGCAGTCAGGTGCCAGCCTTAAGGTAAGTTAGGGGTCACCACCTTTCCCTCTCCCTTGGACAGGGCCTTCCCTTTTCCCTCCCATTGTGTCACGTATGTGATCAGCACGCCGGTCGTGATACATGACAGATGGTTTAGGTGCTCTGCTAAAAAGGAGGGTTTTCCCTGGAAACCCTATAAAGTCAATAGATATGATTGATTATGTATAGTAGGCATTCTATCATCCAGAACTGTACCCATATATTATACACACCAAAGTATAGTACGAAGATATATATCCTAGGAGCTAATTGGTTGGATATTTTGGCTACTGGAATATATTTGGTAGTATCTGATTAATGGAAAGATTTCATACATAAAGTTGCTAAAAAGTATATATAATTTATTAGAGTAGTTATATAAAAGAATTTTAAAAGATGTTTAAAAAATATATAAAAACTAGGATATTCTGTATCAGACAATTAATAATGATACGCTAAGTCCATATACAGGGATTCAGATCAGTGATTATAAGATATATAAATAAAAATATATAAAAATATAAAAATGATATAAAAAAATGAAGTAAAAAACTATAGGATGAAAAAATATGTTGAGTCCAGTGCTATAAGAGATAATAATAATACAAGGTCCAGTGATTAGGATAAATTAATTGTGATAGTTCAAAACGTGATGGTAAAAGTTATAAAGACATGAATTGAATATATAGATAAAATCTGTGGGTAAAGAACATTATTTGAATATATAAATCTCATCTGTGGGTAGAAAATACTGTTATAGTAATGACAAATCATATTCCAGTAGTAATATAAGCATAAGTATAATCAAACTGTTCCACTGTATCAAGTGATAGTGTTTTATGACATTCAAAGTATTTAGTAATGGCTACAATGGAGCTAGATTACTACACAGTTGCTGTGATGCCACCCTGAATTGGGCTTGGCGTCCCACGTGGCGTCCCACATGTTGGTGCGCTTTTACTCCCTGTCATGGCGGTGGACTGTATCGCTTGCCGGATAGTTTGGTTGCTGCATATTGTGGCTGTGTATAGGGGTTGTAGGATTCTCACCCCTTCGGGGATTGTAGGAATCTCGCCCCAATTACTTTGCCAAACTATTTTCTGCAGCCGGCAATTTACTGTCACTTTTCCTTTTTACAGTATGAGACTCTTCTATTGGAATTGCGTTCACGTATTCTCAGACCCATTTCGGGGCTTACATGCCCCTTCCTCAGTGGTACATGAACGCAATCTATTATCTTGTCTTTAAATAATTTCATTGTGGCTGGAATCATTCGGTGGGGTTATTTGGAAAATCCGGAATGGATTAGTTTAATCCCAGATGCATGCAGTATATGATATAGTGCAATAAATTACATGATAAAAACAAACAAACAAAAAAAACATATGGTGTGATGAAAAATATCTCTATAGAAGAGGCAATATAGGGAGGGCGGAGCTTTTCATCTTGCTACGGGACCCGCTTACGTTAGCTGACTGACTCCAGAATGGTGAAGATCGGAGGACAAAAGCCTACAGATCCTGCTGTAATCCCGAAAGGGTCAAATCCGGGAGCGGGCATGGCGAAATTCCTAAAGAAACAGACCGCCCCGTCTGCATCTAAAAAATCCAAAATGGTGCCAGCATACGAGCGCTTTAAAGCAGACAATGAAGGAGGCCTGTCTGAGGGAGACAGCGACGGGGGTGAGTCTGTATGCTCCCGCACCTTACCTGTGTCCAGGCGTTTCATGAAACAAGCCCTGGCAGAAGTGCTGACCCCTCTCAAGCAAGAGATTTTGGTATTAACCCATGAGATTCAGTATATAGGCCACAGGGTCGAGGGCCTGGAAACCATTCAACAGGCCACCCTGGAACACAGCTCTGCTGTCTCACAATCCCTTTCCTCCTGTCAACAGCACATAAATTACTTACATGCTGCTATGGAGGATCAAGAAAACCAAGGCTGAAGAAACAACCTCCGGTTCAGAGGCATACCTGAAACGATGTCTAATGAGGATCTTATAGCCATCATTAAACAAATCGCTGAGACCCTTTTGGGAAATGGTGACTCCTCCTGTATGATCATAGAAAGAGCTCTAAGACAGAAGCCAAAAGACTCTGAACCTCCCAGAGACATTATCTGCCGATAGACAAGGAAAATATTCTCAATGCTGCTAGAGCCTCTAACAACATCTCTTTCAGCGACTCATCCATTGCAATATATCAGGACCTTTCTCCTGTTACTCTAAGAAAGAGAAAAACCCTTAAACCCCTTACCGACCATCTCCGTGGCAAGCATATCCCTTATAGATGGACCTTTCCCTTTGGCCTGGCATTCAAGTACTCAGAAAGACAAATCAAGATTGCCACCTACACGGATTTGCAAGAAGCATTTTCTACAATGGACATTTCTCCATTAGACATTGCTAATTGGGATGCAGTGTCCGAAATTACCTATTACCAGATCTCACAAAGATGACCCCCTGGGAGAAATCATCAACACCCAAGCGGCAATGCATGAAGCATCGCAGCGGCAACTTGACCCCCAGGAGGATACCTGGATCTACCTCCTAATCCTCTCTCGCTCAAGTTCTTCCATGCAATGCTAATGTCTCTACACTCATCTTAATCACCCTTTTACCGTCTTCCTTATTATATGCTTTCATCCTTCTTCCCCCCCCCCCTCACCTCCACCATTTTCTTTTCTGAATTCTATGTCTCCCAAAATCAGCAAGATCTCTAATTTGGGTAAACCCCATTTCCCCCTTATTGCTGAAGAAGCCCTCAAGCTTCACAATGTTATTAATGCTGCTTTTGCTACATTACTGCTGCATTACTGTTTTATTTATGGTTTATGTTATCATTTACATTTTCATTTTTTTTGTGGAACACATGGGTATTACAGCTACACCTATAGGTCAATAGCAGAAGATATGTTTGCTTCTCTGGAGGCTGCCAGGAAACCTCACTCTTCTTGCCATGACTGACTTTAAATTAGTGTCGTTCAATGTAAAGGGACTCAGATCCCCATCTAAAAGATCCCAAATTCTCTCCCTCCTATGGAAAGAAAAATGCTCTGTTATACTCCTTCAGGAAACTCACTATAAACATGGTAGTTTCCCAGACCTTTCCTTTTCTAAATTCCCAAATTGGTATCATTGTGGGGCAGATGGTGCAGCCTCTAGGGGAGTAAGTATAGGATTCAGAAAGGATGTTCCCTTCATATACTCTACGCACACACAAGACCCCGATGGCAGATATATTATTCTAAAAGGCCTAATTTGTCATAAGATGTACACCTTTGTCAACATTTATGCTCCTAACTTTGATCAGATCACATGGCTACTGTCTGTTTTGACTTTAGTGGAGAACTTGCGGGAGGGAACCCTTATCATGGCAGGTGACTTCAATGTGGCATTACAACCCCTTGTTGACACATCCTCCAAGAGATCTCTGAAAAAATTGAACTCCAGATTATATACTATGAGTCTCATAGATATATGGAGGTGTTTTAACCCTACAAGTATTGATTACTCATTTTATTCTGCTTTAGGACATTCCTACAGCAGGATTGACTATTTTTGTTCCTAAGGACCAACTCTCCCTCTTTGCGGACGTGAAGATTGGTAATATCACCATCTTGGATCACTCCCCTGTCTCCTGTACTTTGCGTCTGTCATCCGATTCAGATAGGACTCCTATCTGGAGACTCAACGAGTCAGTGCTGAGCAATGATGGCCATAAAACATATTTCAAATCCCTTTTAGATGAATACTTTTCTATTAATAAAAACCCTGACATTTCCCCCCAAATCCTTTGGGATGCCCACAAAGTATTTATAAGCGGTTACTTTATTAGCAAATGTTCCTTCTTAAAGAAACAAGCAGATAAACATCTCTCCTCACTTCTACATCAGATTCATGTTCTAGAATCACTCCATAAAAGATCCCTTGCTGTAAATCACTTGGCGGACTTAGGACAGAGCTCAAGAACCTTATAAACACAAAAGCAGCTAAATATTACTTATCCTCCCAACAGAAGTTCTTTGCTCACGGCAACAAGTCCTGCAAATTCATGATGCAACGCATTAAGCGTAGAAAATTAGCAGAACACGTTCCGTCGATTAAATCTCCCCAGGGGCAGCAACTTTATTCCTCAGAGGCTATCGCTGAACAATTCAGGCTTTTCTATGAAGCCTTATATAACCTACCACCCCCTAGTGGTGCTAAAAACACTCTAAATAGAGAATCATCTGTCAACACTTTCTTAGATACATTAAAACTCCCAACATTATCTCCCAATCAGCGAGAAGCCCTAGAAAAACCATTTTCACTTGTCGAACTTACTACAGCCATTAGGACTACCCCAAAAGACAAATGCCCTGGTCCAGATGGCTTCCCAGCTGTATACTACACCTACTTTCAAGACTCCCTACTCCCTTACTTCCTTCCCATTTGTAATCTTGCTCTTCAAAACCAACCCTTATCAGTAGATATGACCAATGCTCTAATTACTATAATACCCAAGGAAGGCAAAGACCCTACCTCTAGTGCAAACTACCGCCCCATATCCCTACTTAACATAGACTTAAAAATCCTTGCAAAAATGTTGGCCACTAGATTACAACCCTTCCTTCCTAATCTGAACCACTCCGACCAGGTGGGATTTGTAATAGGTCGTGAGGGAAAGGATAACACCACTAAAGTCCTTGATGCCCTCTTCTGCGCCTCACATAAGAAATTACCTATGGTGTTACTCGGCACTGATGCCGACAAAGCATTTGATCGAATAGACTGGTCCTATATTAAACACACTCTGCAGAAATTCCACTTCCCCCCTGCTTATATTGACGCAGTGTTTGCGATGTATGCAAAATCCTCTGCTTCTGTCTTAGTTAATAACCTTGTCTCCGCCTGTTTTACTATTAAAAATGGAATGCGACAAGGATGTCCCCTCTCTCCTCTCATATTTGTTTTGGTAATGGAAACCCTATTACAAGCCTTGAGACAGGAGGAGGGCATCAAGGGTCTAAAAATAGGTCCACATTAATTCAAATTAGCTGCTTTCGCTGATGACCTCCTTATCCTTACAACAAATCCAATTAGGTCTATGCCCTTAATAATTTCGCTTTTAAAAAGATTTGGCCTTTTCTCTAATTTTAAGATAAATCCCCCAAAATCCCAAATTCTACATATAGGCCTCTCTTCTACCACCTCAGCTCCCCAACTAAACTCTCCATTTAACTGGACTTCCAGGCACCTAACTTATTTGAGTATTAAACTAACCTCCCATCTCTCAGACTTATTCCACCTCAATTATACTTCCCTCCTAGCGGCCATAGTTGCTCAGCTGGACTCTTTAGACTACCCTTACCTGTCCTGGTTCGGTAGAAAAAATCTGGTGATGTCCTTGGTGATTCCAAGACTCACTTACTTCCTGCAGGTTCTCCCAATTGCTATTCCAAGGTCTTTCTTTAGGTCCTTGAACTCCCATATCCGTCAATATATTTGGCAGGGTAAGAGGTCTAAATATCCTTTTCTACCCTAACGAAACTCAGACAACTTGGCGGAATAGGTCCTCCTGACCCTGAATTATACATGAAAGCTATACACTTATGTAAAGCAATTGATTGGCTCAGACCTTCACTTCATAAACATTGGCTATCTCTGGAGAATGTATTTTTCCCTTCCACCTTCAGGGCCCTTTTGCAGACGGACAGGCCATTCCCTGCTAATTCTTCCATCCCGAATCCCATAATTCGCACCACTATCAAGGTGTGGGAATGGTTCTCCTCCAGTCATCATGCCCTGTCTCTACCCTCACCTCTCCTTCATGTCGGAGATATAATTCCATTAGCCCCAAGAGAACTGAGGTCAGATCTTCTCCCAAGCTAATAATCAAACTTCTGGACAAGGAGGGTTGTGCTCCCTCAGAAACTTCTCTTAAAGAGAGTCTTGACATTACAGCCTCACACACTTTATTTCTCAATTTCCTTAAAAAGAAATCGCCTGCAGAGTTAAATCTCTGAACACACAGAATTTTCCAGAGTGGTTTGAAAATTTGCTGACCACTACCAAATACACTCCAAAACTGATTTCCACTCTGTACAAAAAACGTATCCTCTCCCCCTTTGACGTCAAACCTGCTGTAATTGGACTATTGGGGAGAGACTTGGGTAGACAATTCTCACATATAGAAATTACCAAACTCTTCAACACCCCACATAAACTCTCACGCTGTGTCCGAGTGCAAGAAAATGGGTATAAAGTTTTTTCTAGATGGTACAGAACTCCAGACAAGATTTCTTTATACTATCCCAATGTTTCAGATCAATGTTGGAGATGTGAAAAGAGTAGAGGTTCGTACTATCATATATGGTGGGAGTGCCCTTTGATACTCTCATGGTGGCAAACCATTTTCAATATAAGCAATAATATTTGTAGAACTAGCTTTCTTTGTTCTCCTGAAATTGCTCTCTTATCTTTTGGCATCCAAGGGGTAGATACTCACAAACAGTCACTCTTTTCTTTCCTGATCTCAGCAGCCCGACTCATTATCCCTACATTCTGGCGCTCTCCAGAAACACCCCCTGTCGATCAATGGATTAACAAAGTTGATCAATTTTATCGATTAGAGGAACTCTCCCATTGGGAACTTAAATCCAGAAACACTTTCTTCCTTACCTGGTCGTTATGGAAATCTTATAGGCACTTTAAGTAGTTCTTTATACTCTCTACCCTTGTGTTCCTGAGTTTGTTATTCAAACCTTTGAACTACCTAAATATAATATCTGTATATTGTATATGCTCAATGCTTACCATTTGCTCTAATAATTGCAACTGCTCATCTAAACAGTCTTCTTATTAAGGTTTAATACAATTGCACTTATTAATTGTATGGATATTTTAAAATAATAAAAATCTGTTTAAAAAAAAAAGAAGCAATATATGTAACGTTATATCAAATACATTCCAGTATTATTTTTGCATACATTGTGTGTTGTCTAGCATTTATGAATTTTTGGGGGGATATATACTATGCAGGAATGGAGACAGGGTGAGAGTATGAACCTACAGTATCTATACAGTATTCATGTTCTCATGATTTTTGTATTATTATATTATTAGTTGTTTATTATTTATTTATAATCCCATATGTTCTTATCTGTATTTTCTGATGAGGATGAGAAGGGATGGGGGCTTCCCACGGAGGAGAGATCGGGGTGCTGGTGGTACAGCCTGACCTCGATGTCTCGTCCATGAAGGGCACCCACCCCTGGATCTACAGGAAGCCAAAAAGTTCAATTTCGGCATTAAGTCCCTTCGGAATTAGTGTCTCGAGTATTTGTGCTATATGGTTTCCTCCCCTGCATGTTTTTTTTACTCTTTCCAGGGCTGCAAGGTAAGTACTGTTGGATCATTATCATGCCAGTCTTTAAAAAAAATTGATAAAGAATGTTGTTCAAAACCTTTTTTTACATTGTTGATGTGTTCTGATAATCTATTTGTTTGTGTTCTATTAGTTCTGCCAATGGTGTGTGAACACAGTCTGAAAGGTGCTAAGATCCAACTCACAGCCAAGCTCCCACATACCTCCATAGTGAGAGGCTGCAAGTTGGATCTTAGCATCTTTCAGACCGTGTTCACTCACCATAGGTAGTCTAGTGGTAGGGCCCATGCCACACTGAGATACCTTGATGGCGGTGCAAAAGGGCTCCGTTGTCTTCCTGACTGGAATACATTGGCTAAAGTCAAAGTCTCCGTTTTGAACATCAGCCAGAGGGATTAGCCGATATTGTCAGTTGCATATCATTGTGGTGCACCTTTTGCAGTGATATCTGTATTTGCATATTTTCATCCACACACTGCTCCATCTTGTGTAGGATGCCTTTGTGGTTCATGTGGTCCACTGCCGACATCCTCCATTGTATGCATTTTTTGCTGGGGATTGTTGATAGCAACGGATCACATGTAGATGAATTGCTCCCCCGGTTATAAACACGCCTCTGTCACGGTCTCTCTTGTGACAGAGGTGAGGAGATCGGATAGACTTCCTGCACATGAGGCTATCTGACAGGTCTCTCTGTTTTCCTCTTTTTATGTTGTTGTTTGACAGGATCTCACCTCTCCTCAGGTGCTGCTTGTTATCAGTGATGAGGATCTATTTAGGTCCGCCTCACACTGCTGACCATGCGATTGATATTTCCTCTTGGAGTTGCTTGAACGTGTTTGTCTTGGATCTCCTGCTTCTGCATACATCTCTAATAGTCATGGACGAACATCTGCCAGGATGGTTTGAGAAGCAACAGCAAATTTGTGGCTGGTCCCATTCATTTTAATGGCAGGCGAACCTGAAAAACCTTCAGCTCAAATTTGCAGCCAATAAATAATTACTAGAAGTGCACAAATAGTCCCACAACATGGACAGTGAAATACCAGATTTATTATTCGAATTTGTGATCATTCATTCTTTTTTTCAATGCAAAATATCGGCAATATAATTATAGCGTACACGCATGCACAAATGCACTATACAGTACCCAAATGCACTATAAAGAAAGTATATTGGTATATAACACCCCGGTTCAATCAGTTTTTTGGGGGGACGACTTGTATATCACACCAGTAGAAATTATTTGTTCCAATAACGCTTGTACCTCTATATAGTATCTGCAGTATCCCAGCAGAACCGCACACAATTGCCGCACAATACAAATGCACTATAATATACTTTCTAACATAGAAAGTATATTATAACATTGTACAAGGAAGGCAATCCATTAGAATATACATAAAGATAAAACGTAGCCTTTAATAATGTTACTATGAGGGTCCATTCACACGTCCGTAAGTGTTTTGTGGATCTGCAAAACACGGACACTGGCAATGTGCATTCCGAAATTTACGGACCGCACATCGACATCGCTGGAACTATAATAGAAAATGCCTAATCTTGTCTGCAATTGCGGACAGGAATAGGATATGTACTTTTTTTGCGGAAATGGAAGCACGGATGCGGAAGTGCAGATCGGATGTGGACAGCACATTCCGGCCCTATTGAAAATGAATGGGTCTGCACCCGTTCTGCCAAATTGCGGAACGGATGCGGACCCATTTTGCGGACGTGTGAATGGAAAAGATATCCCTCAAAATAAAAATAAATTAAATTATTAAAGTTAAGCAAAAAGCATAGATGTGGTAGGCAATAACAAGTGCTCGGCAGCACTAAATCAGGTGCTTGGCGGCACCAAATCAGAAACCATATGTCCTACCACAATCCAAGGGGTTCCAGTGCACATCAATGAATCCAGGAGGGAAAGCAAAAAACATCTATCCCTGGGCTAGATGATGATGTGGTATTGAAGGACACACTGATATTGCCCTACAGGGGGGTGCTATTCTGACCCTGATAGCCTAACCACAGACCACCCGCCCTGATAAGAGCGACCCCGTCCAGAACCTTACCCTATATAAAAATGGCCCTAGTAAGCCCCTAGCCCCTAGGCAGCTGACTTCCAGGTGATCACTATATAGATCTAGATGTTTTTGACTCATTTTAAAAGTATAAGTATATTGCACCCCTCTGTGTATCACACCTATCGATAGCACACCTATACTAGTCCTTAAAATGACTTTTGTGGCCCTATTAGCTAGCGTTTGGCTGTCCTGTACCACCTGATGGATGTGTCATGGGTCAAAGTTCTTCACAATGTAAAAGTATATGGCGGGCGCGAATATCTCCATATGTTCGCATGTTTGGCGAATCGGGAATATGCAAAGTTTGCCGCAAAACGACCAACGGGCAAACCACAAGGCCATCTCTTATCTCTAAGCTAAGTACTAGTTGCCTTTTGTGTTTGTTGTTCTCTGGTGTGTTTTGGTTCTAGGTTTCTTCATCTGGGAAGGAACCAGCTGTCTTGTTTCTTGCTACCTATCCTAGGGCTCGTCAGTTTTAGCAGGGCATAGGTATCCGGTGTATGAGCATTTCTATCAGGATCTGCTCATACTGGCAGGAGTTAGGGAAAGGCCTAGGGATTACTAGGAGGTCACCATCCCTCTTCCTTAGCTTTCGAGCCTTAGACTGTTGTCTATTTCATATGTGTATACCTGGTGTTTTCCCCTTCCCCATTACCCGTGACAGCTACAGTGTTTGGGCTTTCTGAGCATTTCCTTCCATTTAGGCCACTTTATTTTAGTGATTTTTCTTAACCTTTTATTCCCATAAGGTATGTACCTCTTACAATTAGATTTTAGGATGCTTTTAAAATATCCCATTTTGTGGCTTTATTTTTATTTTTGAGGACTTTGTTAGACCGATGGCTACTCTTAGTTGGCTAATTAGTTGAAGTTTGGTATTTTTGTTCCTCCCTAACGAAGCACTCTTTTGAATGACAATTGGAAGGTTATTACTTTATGGTCACTATTGTTCTGTCAGGTCTATTGGTTAATACTAAGTCCAGGATGGCTGTCCCTCTAGTCGGGTCCTGAACCAGTTGGGAAAGGTAATTGTCTTTGGTTATTGCTAAGAACCTGTTTCCTTTATGAGATGTAAGGCTTATTAAGACCGGTGTCTAAAACGCTAGTCTTAATAACTGTGCAATTTTTTTTTTTCCAATTCCACATTTGGAATGTTTTTACAGCTTCCCGCTACATTGTATGCAGTAGTAAATAGTACAACTCGCCCTGCAATAGACAAGCCCTGAAAAGGCTATGTGGATGGAAATTTAAGAACGTTATGGATCTGGGAAGGCAGGTAGTAAAATATGAAAATACAAAAATAGAATATCACAAAGGGTAGCAGGAGTTAAATCATTCCCAGATAACCTCTTTAATCAGCCTTTGTGCTCCAAAGAATGAGGCAAAGCATCAGTGCATCCTTCAACCCCAAACTGTAGTTTTTATTAGACAGCTGTAATGCATTTTGAATGTACAGCCTGCCCTCTACAGGTGATAATGTATACTACAACGTGTCAATGTTCATGTACAGTATGGTGCATGTATGTTAAAAATGGGGTCATGTGTGCTGTTTTTACTTAGCTGGAGCCTGCATAAGGGGTAGTAAACCCTTACTTGTTCTCAGTTGGAGTTCCTGAGACCACATGGAAAGGTGAGATTTTGCCATCTGGTCACACGGTGCAGTAGTGTGGTTGCCGTTGTTGCTGTGATGCTGTGCCTGTTAGCTGGTGGGGCCCAGTGCCAAGGGGGCTTAGTATGACAGCAGTGGTGCTGTTGCACTGCTGGGTAACTCCGGCTGCTGGAGTGATGCTCAGTTGGCGGTGGTCGTCATGTGGTGCCATGTCAAATTAGAGTAGGTACCCACTCATAGAGGCAACCATCATGTTGTGAGTAGGCTTGATAAAAACGTAGTAATACCTCGTGCACAGTATGTGTATTATAGGGCTGTACACTATTAATTACAACGAGAAGCAATGTGAATAGTGCTAAGAAGCAATAGATCAATGCTTATCATGTGGATGTGCAATCCATGATTCTTTTTTTGTTGGTCATGTACTGCTCTACTGAATAAGGCAGTTTTCAGAGGGCTATAATACAGTTACTCAATTCACCTGCAAGTCAGCTACATAGCCACAACACATGGTTAATTAGTCAGAGGCTACTGGTATTAGGTCATGAATGGCGGAAGAAAATCTATATATTGGTGTACAGTGTAATGACGGTAGCAAAGTCACTATTAATGTCCAATATATATACATCTAAACACAATAACCTGGACTCGGAGCGAGTGGGTCCTGATTACGTGGCAAAGTAAATTCAGTTGGAATGTTAAAATGTTATTAAAAGTTGAGCAAAGGAATTGTCCAAATCTCACTGCAATGTATTTCCATTAAGCCGTATGTCAAAGCAGACAGCTATACAATACAGGAATATTCATCCTTTCTTCCTCTGGATCTGTTCAGTTGCAGACCCTGCACATATATCCACCGCCGCAGATGTCAGGTTCCTTCGTTGGCTACAGGAAATCTCTGTATGCAGATTGAAAACAGAAGACACGCACCCTTGGTACATCCCCCATAATTTGATGCCAGAGATCATTATATAAAATGGCAAACATTTTAACAGTCATCTAAAACAATTTTAATCCAGCTCCACATTTAAAGCACTAGGAATTAATGTATTTAATAGAAAGATAAATGAATTTTCTATTTGGGATATTTTTTTTATTACATTCCCTCCTCTCCAATCGGGTAGACACTGCGACATCCCCCAGGCCCTAAGGCTCTTCGGATATTTGTTATATTTTTCAGCAAAGTTTGCTGAGACATTATGGGTAGAGTTGAGCGAACACCTGGATGTTCGGGTTCGAGAAGTTCGGCCGAACATCCCGGAAATGTTCGGGTTCGGGATCCGAACCCGATCCGAACTTCGTCCCGAACCCCATTGAAGTCAATGGGGACCCGAACTTTTCGGCACTAAAAAGGCTGTAAAACAGCCCAGGAAAGAGCTAGAGGGCTGCAAAAGGCAGCAACATGTAGGTAAATCCCCTGCAAACAAATGTGGATAGGGAAATGAATTAAATTAAAAATTAAATAAATAAAAATTAACCAAAATCAATTGGAGAGAGGTTCCATAGCAGAGAATCTGGCTTCCCGTCACCCACCACTGGAACAGTCCATTCTCAGATATTTAGGCCCCGGCACCCAGGCAGAGGAGAGAGGTCCCGTAACAGAGAATCTGTCTTCATGTCAGCAGAGAATTAGTCTGCATGTCATAGCAGAGAATGAGGCTTCACGTCAGCCACCACTGCAACAGTCCATTGGCATATATTTAGGCCCAGCACCCAGGCAGAGGAGGGAGGTCCCGTAACAGAGAATCTGTCTTCATGTCAGCAGAGAATTAGTCTGCATGTCATAGCAGAGAATGAGGCTTCACGTCAGCCACCACTGCAACAGTCCATTGGCATATATTTAGGCCCAGCACACACACAGGCAGAGGAGAGAGGTCCCGTAACAGAGAATCTGGCTTCATGTCAGCAGAGAATCAGTCTGCATGTCATAGCAGAGAATGAGGCTTCACGTCAGCCACCACTGCAACAGTCCATTGGCATATATTTAGGCCCAGCACACACACAGGCAGAGGAGAGAGGTCCCGTAACAGAGGATCTGGCTTCATGTCAGCAGAGAATCAGTCTGCATGTCATAGCAGAGAATCAGGCTTCACGTCAGCCACCACTGCAACAGTCCATTGTCATAAATTTAGGCCCAGCACCCAGGCAGAGGAGAGAGGTCCCGTAACAGACAATCTGGCTTCATGTCAGCAGAGAATTAGTCTGCATGTCATAGCAGAGAATGAGGCTTCACGTCAGCCACCACTGCAACAGTCCATTGGCATATATTTAGGCCTAGCACACAGGCAGAGGAGAGAGGTCCCGTAACAGACAATCTGGCTTCATGTCAGCAGAGAATCAGTCTGCATGTCATAGCAGAGAATGAGGCTTCACGTCACCCACCACTGCAACAGTCCATTGGCATATATTTAGGCCTAGCACACAGGCAGAGCAGAGAGGTCCCGTAACAGACAATCTGGCTTCATGACAGCAGAGAATCAGTCTGCATGTCATAGCAGAGAATGAGGCTTCACGTCACCCACCACTGCAACAGTCCATTGGCATATATTTAGGCCTAGCACACAGGCAGAGCAGAGAGGTCCCGTAACAGACAATCTGGCTTCATGACAGCAGAGAATCAGTCTGCATGTCATAGCAGAGAATGAGGCTTCACGTCACCCACCACTGCAACAGTCCATTGGTATATATTTAGGCCTAGCACACAGGCAGAGCAGAGAGGTCCCGTAACAGACGATCTGGCTTCATGTCAGCAGAGAATCAGTCTGCATGTCATAGCAGAGAATGAGGCTTCACGTCAGCCACCACTGCAACAGTCCATTGGCATATATTTAGGCCCAGCACCCAGGCAGAGGAGGGAGGTCCCGTAACAGAGAATCTGTCTTCATGTCAGCAGAGAATTAGTCTGCATGTCATAGCAGAGAATCAGGCTTCACGTCACCCACCACTGCAACAGTCCATTGGCATATATTTAGGCCCAGCACCCAGGCAGAGGAGGGAGGTCCCGTAACAGAGAATCTGTCTTCATGTCAGCAGAGAATTAGTCTGCATGTCATAGCAGAGAATGAGGCTTCACGTCAGCCACCACTGCAACAGTCCATTGGCATATATTTAGGCCCAGCACACACACAGGCAGAGGAGAGAGGTCCCGTAACAGAGAATCTGTCTTCATGTCAGCAGAGAATTAGTCTGCATGTCATAGCAGAGAATGAGGCTTCACGTCAGCCACCACTGCAACAGTCCATTGGCATATATTTAGGCCCAGCACACACACAGGCAGAGGAGAGAGGTCCCGTAACAGAGAATCTGTCTTCATGTCAGCAGAGAATTAGTCTGCATGTCATAGCAGAGAATCAGGCTTCACGTCACCCACCACTGCAACAGTCCATTGGCATATATTTAGGCCCAGCACCCAGGCAGAGGAGGGAGGTCCCGTAACAGAGAATCTGTCTTCATGTCAGCAGAGAATTAGTCTGCATGTCATAGCAGAGAATGAGGCTTCACGTCAGCCACCACTGCAACAGTCCATTGGCATATATTTAGGCCCAGCACACACACAGGCAGAGGAGAGAGGTCCCGTAACAGAGAATCTGTCTTCATGTCAGCAGAGAATTAGTCTGCATGTCATAGCAGAGAATGAGGCTTCACGTCAGCCACCACTGCAACAGTCCATTGGCATATATTTAGGCCCAGCACACACACAGGCAGAGGAGAGAGGTCCCGTAACAGACAATCTGGCTTCATGTCAGCAGAGAATTAGTCTGCATGTCATAGCAGAGAATGAGGCTTCACGTCACCCACCACTGCAACAGTCCATTGGCATATATTTAGGCCCAGCACCCAGGCAGAGGAGGGAGGTCCCGTAACAGAGAATCTGTCTTCATGTCAGCAGAGAATTAGTCTGCATGTCATAGCAGAGAATGAGGCTTCACGTCAGCCACCACTGCAACAGTCCATTGGCATATATTTAGGCCCAGCACACACACAGGCAGAGGAGAGAGGTCCCGTAACAGAGGATCTGGCTTCATGTCAGCAGAGAATCAGTCTGCATGTCATAGCAGAGAATCAGGCTTCACGTCAGCCACCACTGCAACAGTCCATTGGCATATATTTAGGCCTAGCACACAGGCAGAGGAGAGAGGTCCCGTAACAGACAATCTGGCTTCATGTCAGCAGAGAATCAGTCTGCATGTCATAGCAGAGAATGAGGCTTCACGTCAGCCACCACTGCAACAGTCCATTGTCATAAATTTAGGCCCAGCACCCAGGCAGAGGAGGGAGGTCCCGTAACAGACAATCTGGCTTCATGTCAGCAGAGAATTAGTCTGCATGTCATAGCAGAGAATCAGGCTTCATGTCAGCCACCACTGCAACAGTCCATTGGCATATATTTAGGCCTAGCACACAGGCAGAGGAGAGGTTCATTCAACTTTGGGTAGCATCGCAATATAATGGTAAAATGAAAATAAAAATAGGATTGAATGAGGAAGTGCCCTGGAGTCCAATAATATATGGTTATGGGGAGGTAGTTAATGTCTAATCTGGACAAGGGACGGACAGGTCCTGTGGGATCCATGCCTGGTTCATTTTTATGAACGTCAGCTTGTCCACATTGGCTGTAGACAGGCGGCTGCGTTTGTCTGTAATGACGCCCCCTGCCGTGCTGAATACACGTTCAGACAAAACGCTGGCTGCCGGGCAGGCCAGCACCTCCAAGGCATAAAAGGCTAGCTCTGGCCACGTGGACAATTTAGAGACCCAGAAGTTGAATGGGGCCGAACCATCAGTCAGTACGTGGAGGGGTGTGCACACGTACTGTTCCACCATGTTAGTGAAATGTTGCCTCCTGCTAACACGTTGCGTATCAGGTGGTGGTGCAGTTAGCTGTGGCGTGTTGACAAAAGTTTTCCACATCTCTGCCATGCTAACCCTGCCCTCAGAGGAGCTGGCCGTGACACAGCTGCCTTGGCGACCTCTTGCTCCTCCTCTGCCTTGGCCTTGGGCTTCCACTTGTTCCCCTGTGACATTTGGGAATGCTCTCAGTAGCGCGTCTACCAACGTGCGCTTGTACTCGCGCATCTTCCTATCACGCTCCAGTGCAGGAAGTAAGGTGGGCACATTGTCTTTGTAGCGTGGATCCAGCAGGGTGGCAACCCAGTAGTCCGCACAGGTTAAAATGTGGGCAACTCTGCTGTCGTTGCGCAGGCACTGCAGCATGTAGTCGCTCATGTGTGCCAGGCTGCCCAGGGATAAGGACAAGCTGTCCTCTGTGGGAGGCGTATCGTCATCGTCCTGCCTTTCCCCCCAGCCACGCACCAGTGATGGGCCCGAGCTGCGTTGGGTGCCACCCCGCTGTGACCATGCTTCATCCTCATCCTCCTCCACCTCCTCCTCATCCTCGTCCTCCTCGTCCTCCAGTAGTGGGCCCTGGCTGGCCACATTTGTACCTGGCCTCTGCTGTTGCCAAAAACCTCCCTCTGAGTCACTTCGAAGAGACTGGCCTGAAAGTGCTAAAAATGACCCCTCTTCCTCCTCCTCCTCCTCCTCCTGGGCCACCTCCTCTTCCATCATCGCCCTAAGTGTTTTCTCAAGGAGACATAGAAGTGGTATTGTAACGCTGATAACGGTGTCATCGCCACTGGCCATGTTGGTGGAGTACTCGAAACAGCGCAACAGGGCACACAGGTCTCGCATGGAGGCCCAGTCATTGGTGGTGAAGTGGTGCTGTTCTGTAGTGCGACTGACCCGTGCGTGCTGCAGCTGAAACTCCACTATGGCCTGCTGCTGCTCGCACAGTCTGTCCAGCATGTGCAAGGTGGAGTTCCACCTGGTGGGCACGTCGCATATGAGGCGGTGAGCGGGAAGGCCGAAGTTACGCTGTAGCGCAGACAGGCGAGCAGCAGCAGGATGTGAACGCCGGAAGCGCGAACAGACGGCCCGCACTTTATGCAGCAGCTCTGACATGTCGGGGTAGTTGTGAATGAACTTCTGCACCACCAAATTCAGCACATGCGCCAAGCAAGGGATGTGCGTCAAATTGGCTAGTCCCAGAGCTGCAACGAGATTTCGCCCATTATCACACACCACCAGGCCGGGCTTGAGGCTCACCGGCAGCAACCACTCGTCGGTCTGTTGTTCTATACCACGCCACAACTCCTGTGCGGTGTGGGGCCTGTCCCCCAAACATATGAGTTTCAGAATGGCCTGCTGACGTTTACCCCGGGCTGTGCTGAAGTTGGTGGTGAAGGTGTGTGGCTGACTGGATGAGCAGGTGGAAGAAGAGGAGGAGGAAGCCGAGAAGGAGGAGGTGGCAACAGGAGGCAAAGAATGTTGCCCTGCGATCCTTGGCGGCGGAAGGACGTGCGCTAAACAGCTCTCCGCCTGGGGCCCAGCTGCCACTACATTTACCCAGTGTGCTGTTAGGGAGATATAGTGTCCCTGGCCGTGCTTACTGGTCCACGTATCTGTGGTTAGGTGGACCTTGCTACAGATGGCGTTGCGCAGTGCACACTTGATTTTATCGGATACTTGGTTGTGCAGGGAAGGCACGGCTCTCTTGGAGAAGTAGTGGCGGCTGGGAACAACATACTGTGGGACAGCAAGCGACATGAGCTGTTTGAAGCTGTCTGTGTCCACCAGCCTAAATGACAGCATTTCATAGGCCAGTAGTTTAGAAATGCTGGAATTCAGGGCCAGGGATCGAGGGTGGCTAGGTGGGAATTTACGCTTTCTCTCAAATGTTTGTGAGATGGAGAGCTGAACGCTGCCGTGTGACATGGTTGAGACGCTTGGTGACAGAGGTGGTGGTGGTGTTGGTGGTACATCCCCTGTTTGCTGGGCGGCAGGTGCCAACGTTCCTCCAGAGGCAGAGGAAGAGGCCGAGGCGGCAGCAGCAGAAGAGGTAGCAGGGGGAGCCTGAGTGACTTCCTTGGTTTTAAGGTGTTTACTCCACTGCAGTTCATGCTTTGCATGCAGGTGCCTGGTCATGCAGGTTGTGCTCAGGTTCAGAACGTTAATGCCTCGCTTCAGGCTCTGATGGCACAGCGTGCAAACCACTCGGGTCTTGTCGTCAGCACATTGTTTGAAGAAGTGCCATGCCAGGGAACTCCTTGAAGCTGCCTTTGGGGTGCTCGGTCCCAGATGGCGGCGGTCAGTAGCAGGCGGAGTCTCTTGGCGGCGGGTGTTCTGCTTTTGCCCACTGCTCCCTCTTTTGCTACGCTGTTGGCTCGGTCTCACCACTGCCTCTTCCTCCGAACTGTGAAAGTCAGTGGCACGACCTTCATTCCATGTGGGGTCTAGGACCTCATCGTCCCCTGCATCGTCTTCCACCCAGTCTTGATCCCTGACCTCCTGTTCAGTCTGCACACTGCAGAAAGACGCAGCAGTTGGCACCTGTGTTTCGTCATCATCAGAGACATGCTGAGGTGGTATTCCCATGTCCTCATCATCAGGAAACATAAGTGGTTGTGCGTCAGTGCATTCTATGTCTTTCACCGCTGGGGAAGGGCTAGGTGGATGCCCTTGGGAAACCCTGCCAGCGGAGTCTTCAAACAGCATAAGAGACTGCTGCATAACTTGAGGCTGAGACAGTTTCCCTGGTATGCATGGGGGTGATGTGACAGACTGATGGGGTTGGTTTTCAGGCGCCATCTGTGCGCTTTCTGCAGAAGACTGGGTGGGAGATAATGTGAACGTGCTGGATCCACTGTCGGCCACCCAATTGACTAATGCCTGTACCTGCTCAGGCCTTACCATCCTTAGAACGGCATTGGGCCCCACCATATATCGCTGTAAATTCTGGCGGCTACTGGGACCTGAGGTAGTTGGTACACTAGGACGTGTGGATGTGGCAGAACGGCCACGTCCTCTCCCAGCACCAGAGGGTCCACTAACACCACCACGACCATGTCCGCGTCCCTTACTAGATGTTTTTCTCATTGTTATGGTTCACCACAACAACAAATATATTATTTGGCCCAATGTATTGTATTCAAATTCAGCGGGATATAAATTTGAGGCCTAGTATTTAGGCGCTGGGTGACCGGTATGGATTTAATGACAGAATTAGACTTGGAAATGCACAGAAGCGTGTGTGTGAAGTTATTCTGAATGACCCTATGTGCACCTTCAATATGATCTACCCTTTTAGGGATAGATTTCAAATAGCTCTGATATAGCAGAAACGACTAAATTATGAAATTGCTAAATTGGGAATTGTATTTCAACCCAGAACAAAAAATGTGCTTTGACGGACACTAAATAACTTTCCCAGCCACAACAGGACAGCGGTAACGAGAGATTTAGCGGGATATAAATTTGAGGCCTAGTATTTAGGCGCTGGGTGACAGGTATGGGTTTAGTGACAGAATTAGATTTGGAAATGCACAGTAGCGGGTGTGTGAAGTTATTCTGAATGACCCTATGTGCACCTTGAATATTATATACCCTTTTAGGGATAGATTTCAAATAGCTCTGATATAGCAGAAACCACTAAATTATGAAATTGCTAAATTGGGAATTGTATTTCAACCCAGAACAAGAAATGTGCTTGAACGGACACTAAATAACTCGCCCAGCTACAGCACTAAGGACAGATTTAGCGGGATATAAATTTGAGACCTAGTATTTAGGCGCTGGGTGACAGGTATGGGTTTAGTGCCAGAATTAGACTTGGAAATACACAGTAGCGGGTGTGTGTGAAGTTATTCTGAATGACCCAATGTGCACCTTGAATATTATATACCCTTTTAGGGATAGATTTCAAATAGCTCTGATATAGCAGAAACCACTAAATTATGAAATTGCTAAATTGGGAATTGTATTTCAACCCAGAACAAGAAATGTGCTTGAACGGACACTAAATAACTCGCCCAGCTACAGCACTAAGGACAGATTTAGCGGGATATAAATTTGAGGCCTAGTATTTAGGCGCTGGGTGACAGGTATGGGTTTAGTGCCAGAATTAGACTTGGAAATACACAGTAGCGGGTGTGTGTGAAGTTATTCTGAATGACCCAATGTGCACCTTGAATATTATATACCCTTTTAGGGATAGATTTCAAATAGCTCTGATATAGCAGAAACCACTAAATTATGAAATTGCTAAATTGGGAATTGTATTTCAACCCAGAACAAGAAATGTGCTTGAACGGACACTAAATAACTCGCCCAGCTACAGCACTAAGGACAGATTTAGCGGGATATAAATTTGAGGCCTAGTATTTAGGCGCTGGGTGACAGGTATGGGTTTAGTGCCAGAATTAGACTTGGAAATACACAGTAGCGGGTGTGTGTGAAGTTATTCTGAATGACCCAATGTGCACCTTGAATATTATATACCCTTTTAGGGATAGATTTCAAATAGCTCTGATATAGCAGAAACCACTAAATTATGAAATTGCTAAATTGGGAATTGTATTTCAACCCAGAACAAGAAATGTGCTTGAACGGACACTAAATAACTCGCCCAGCTACAGCACTAAGGACAGATTTAGCGGGATATAAATTTGAGGCCTAGTATTTAGGCGCTGGGTGACAGGTATGGGTTTAGTGCCAGAATTAGACTTGGAAATACACAGTAGCGGGTGTGTGTGAAGTTATTCTGAATGACCCAATGTGCACCTTGAATATTATATACCCTTTTAGGGATAGATTTCAAATAGCTCTGATATAGCAGAAACCACTAAATTATGAAATTGCTAAATTGGGAATTGTATTTCAACCCAGAACAAGAAATGTGCTTGAACGGACACTAAATAACTCGCCCAGCTACAGCACTAAGGACAGATTTAGCGGGATATAAATTTGAGGCCTAGTATTTAGGCGCTGGGTGACAGGTATGGGTTTAGTGCCAGAATTAGACTTGGAAATACACAGTAGCGGGTGTGTGTGAAGTTATTCTGAATGACCCAATGTGCACCTTGAATATTATATACCCTTTTAGGGATAGATTTCAAATAGCTCTGATATAGCAGAAACCACTAAATTATGAAATTGCTAAATTGGGAATTGTATTTCAACCCAGAACAAGAAATGTGCTTGAACGGACACTAAATAACTCGCCCAGCTACAGCACTAGGGACAGATTTAGCTGGATATAAATTTGAGGCCTAGTATTTAGGCGCTGCGTGACAGGTATGGGTTTAGTGACAGAATTAGACTTGGAAATACACAGTAGCGGGTGTGTGTGAAGTTATTCTGAATGACCCAATGTGCACCTTGAATATTATATACCCTTTTAGGGATAGATTTCAAATAGCTCTGATATAGCAGAAACCACTAAATTATGAAATTGCTAAATTGGGAATTGTATTTCAACCCAGAACAAGAAATGTGCTTGAACGGACACTAAATAACTCGCCCAGCTACAGCACTAGGGACAGATTTAGCTGGATATAAATTTGAGGCCTAGTATTTAGGCGCTGGGTGACCGGTATGGATTTAGTGACAGAATTAGACTGGGATATGGCCAAAAAATAAACAGACTATTGCTGGTTAAATGCACTTGGTGTGACAGCTTCACCCTGATGTAGGCTTTAGCCAAAAAACAACCACACCATTGAGGGTTAAATGCACTTGGTGACAGGCGCAGCTTGCCCCTGATTTAGTATATGGCCAAAAAATGAACAGACTATTGCTGGTTAAATGCACTTGGTGTGACAGCTTCACCCTGATGTAGGCTTTAGCCAAAAAACAACCACACCATTGAGGGTTAAATGCACTTGGTGACAGGCGCAGCTTGCCCCTGATTTTGTATATGGCCAAAAAATGAACAGACTATTGCTGGTTAAATGCACTTGGTGTGACAGCTTCACCCTGATGTAGGCTTTAGCCAAAAAACAACCACACCATTGAGGGTTAAATGCACTTGGTCGCAGCTTGTGCTGGCGCACCACAAGACACAAAATGGCCGCCGATCACCCCAGAAAAATGTGACTGACAAACGGTCTGTGCAGCCTAAAAACAGTGAGCAATTGAGGATCAGCAGCTCAATGATCCACAGCTGCAGATCGATCAGTTAATCAAGTCCTTTGGAGGAGTTAATCTGCCTAATCTCGCCCTACTGTCGCAGCCGCAACCTCTCCCTACGCTAATCAGAGCAGAGTGACGGGCGGCGCTATGTGACTCCAGCTTAAATAGAGGCTGGGTCACATGGTGCTCTGGCCAATCACAGCCATGCCAATAGTAGGCATGGCTGTGATGGCCTCTTGGGGCAAGTAGTATGACGCTTGTTGATTGGCTGCTTTGCAGCCTTTCAAAAAGCGCCAAGAAAGCGTCACAAAAGCGCGAAGAAAGCGACGAACACCGAACCCGAACCCGGACTTTTACGAAAATGTCCGGGTTCGGGTCCGTGTCACGGACACCCCAAAATTCGGTACGAACCCGAACTATACAGTTCGAGTTCGCTCATCCCTAATTATGGGTTTTAAGTCCCTTCTTGATGCTTCTTACATGTTCCTCAAGGCAAGTTTTTAATTTGCGTGCAGTGCGGCCGACATATTGTTCCCCGCAGGGACATTGTACCAATTTTTTTTTTTTTTTACTGATGTGAACAGTTACATAGAAAGAAAAAGTTGCCACTATCACCCTGCACATCTGTATGTTTATTTATCATATCATGCACAATGTTTTTTTTTTTCTTTTTCTTTATGTGATTTCTTTCTCTGCAATACAAACTTGGAGGTGTGGCCGCCTCCAAATCTGAATGCACTCCTATTGTCCTACCTATTCCACAAGCTGCTTTTGATTAGGTGATACATAGAGCTCAGTCTGCTCTTCTTTTGATTGGATGCTTAAATGCACACAGAAGTAAATAGTAGCAACATAGTATATATGCAAGTTCTGCTTTCTTGAGTGTCAATGCCCAATGGATAGGTATTAAATAAAGTAGGTTCCTGACTGGACTGAGGTCACCTTGCCAGGATAGGTGGGCTCAGATATGTTTTGATCAAAATATATCTGCTAAGAACTTCAGCGTTATTTATCATATTAAAATGAGATATTAGTCTATATATATAACCTTTGTATTTAGTGTCATGTGAGGGCTATTATATTCAGTTTTTTCTTTGTGTATGGAAAGATGGAGCCTAAAATCAAGACTTAATACAACTATGTTGACATACAAATAAGAAAATTATAACTGTTATGACAATGAACGGGGAAACGCAAAAAATAAAATAACTTGTAGCCATTTCAACAAACACAGAAAATAAATTTACATCAGTACAAACTGATATTGGCTAATGGGATGGTTGTACCCTTTATTCTGAACTTGAGGCACAGGTGTTGGAGGCACAGGGAGAGGCACCTGATTCCTGTCCTCCAGTAAAGTTGTTTGTCCTTTCGGAACTACGACACAAGGTGTACAAGCATTAAATGATAGACTATATGGCATGCAACTGACTCTATCCTTTTTAGGGTATGTTCACACATGATGAATTTTTATACGTTTTGTTGTTTGACAATAAATACTGTAACAGAGTCTTACATAAGGTGACAAAAAGTGTATTGTCAGGTCAGCAACAGGTCAAACTTTGTGTGCAGTTTAGGGTTGTCGGATTTGGATTTGGATTCCTTTTTCTCAAAAGGGGCTCCTGCATGATAAACAGAAGTCTTCCAATTGCTGCAACTAGAGATGAGCGAATCAAAGCGTCCAAAGTGGAATTCGATCCGAGGTTTAGAAAAAATGTGATTAGCAATTAATCCGAATTACCCCACACTTCATGGTAACAAATCATCCCCCCCCCCTAAAATGGCAGCTCCACGTGTTACAAAGTGAAAGTAAGAAGCCCAAGAACGCAATATGACCCATAATGCCGTGCAGCCAGCTAACCCGCATATAGAAATTCCCTTTAAAAGCCTCATCCCGCGTGGTCACTGCATTTCGAGCGTAGGGAGAGACATGGCAAGCGCTTGGGACAGTGTTTCAGATCGCTTTCAATTGTTGAATATTGGATAGGGAGAGTGCAGAGACAGTGTAGGGAGATCATAGAGAGAGTTTTTAGATACTTAAGGGAGAGCATAGGGAGACTGCAGGGACAGTACAGTCTGAGTATATTTTCCCTGTGCATCTTGTTCAGCTGTTGCACCATTTATACCTAATCTGTTTTGTTATAGATAGACTTACTATATGTCAGACTCATGTCAACAGGCGCTCTAATATATAGGCATGTTTATCTACTTCACCTGCTGTTCCATTAAGACTTAATCTGTTGAATTAATCTGTTGAATCTGTTGCAGGTTGAATGAATTGCAGTATAGGGCACGGAGCAATGTATTTGAATGGTGTCTACATTGGGGTGTCCACATTGAGTAATAGAAAACCAATTCTATTAGTCCATGATTCACAAATTGGGGTTGATACACCTGTCTCATTCTACTGTTTGTGGTGTGTCCACATTGATATTTAACCGCTTCTGTTAGCCAAACAGTTACTGTGATTTAGTCTTCCTGCAGTTTAAGTTCCAAGCCTTCACACTGAGATTGGGCCTCCAAGTAGGATGCATATGATTAGGCAGAGTGGCCTGGGCATACCAGATTTATTGCGATTTGTGACAAATTAATTTACTTGATAATTTACTAATAACTTCGGCAAACTGTGTGAATATAATTTTTCCAAACATCGCTCATCTCTAGTTGGAACCATAAGTGGTCATCTGTGATTAGTGTAATGAGTTCAGTTCTTCTCCAGTGCTACCTCATGATGAAATGAAGTGCTGCATAGTAGGTATTGAAATCAAATGCCAGGACCACCAAGAACAGTGTTCTTTGTAGCCACTCTACCCTGACTTATCGGTGAGGGTCCTGAACAGGGTGCTTCCTTGCTCCCTTCAATGAATTTCCTTGTAGCGTATTTGAAACTTTTTTTTCACTGATATGTAGACAACCATTTTTATAGAACAATATAAAACAAGACTGAGGCACTCACCAGCAGTTGCTGTTCTAATGCTTTATCCAGATGATACTAATAGCTGTAAAAACATTTCAAGGTCTTCTCTTCCAAGGCCAATGTTTTTTAAGCCTCCAAGTGGTGAGGTCAAACCTACTGTATTTTCCATTGTGAAAAGTATACAGTACATTGTGACTGTAAACATCTCTTAGACTACTTAAGATGATGAAATTGGACCATTCTGCTGATTTCATCTCTATTTCCAAAATGTCATTATATTAATGGGTTCACCTTTTTGTCATAATAGCCTTTTGCATGACTGTCCTTCTATGATTGCTATGTGTCCATTATATCTAAAGTGTACATCGTTGTTGTTGTACAATGATGAGCGAGACTAAATACAGTATGTTTTTTTTTATTCCCAGGGAGATTGATATCTACCTAAGTCCAATTTGCCATTATGTAATATTTGACTCCTTATGTGGTGTTAATTGTATTATTTGAATATTGACTCTTGCCTCAAATAAATATCTTCATCCTAAATTAGATGTGATAGACTGGGATTTGACATATCCCATTCTGTTTATCTTGTCTGTTAGCTGAGTTGTACTAACCAGTGGGGATTGTGATCAGTGAAATATATTGTTAATAGCTGATATAACTGTAGTTCATTAAAATTATGCAGACTGCAGAGCACCAGTTAGGTAACGTATGTGCTAAGAGAGGATTATGTTAAGATGATTTAAATACACTATGGGGGTCATTTATTAATAACCCCTTGTGCTGGCGGTGTATCTGCCGAAGTTATGTTGATGTGCCAGCCTCTACATAACTTCTGTGGATCCACTGGCCTTCTAAATGGAAGCCAACTTCCTAGCTGTCTTACATTTAGACTACTCTCTAAGCCTAAAACAGTCATATAAAATGATAAATGAGATGGCCCTACTAGCCTATCCCCTTCCCCTCCCCACACCACGCCCCCTTTTTTGAGCCACCATCATCATCAGATATATGCCAAAAACTGACAACACACACGGGTAGGCAACAGCAATATGTTGCAAGATAATAGATTATGAGGGTTCCTGAGCAACTTTGAGAAGGAGGGTCCTTGATGAAAGAGGATGCTGACTGGCATGGGTGGCATACCAACAACTTATCTCAGCCACTGATGCATCAATAATAAACTGGGTAGGTTGTTAAATAATCTAACAAGTTTTTATATGGACATAGTCTGGTTGAGATGCTGTACACTGCCTATCTATATTTAGTACAGTGCCATGTAGTATGTGCCATTTGCCACATGTGCAGGAGATAGTGGACTAGGTGGCTCACCTTGCTCAAGAGCCCTCCGGGAAATTAAACTCTACCCCTGTGCTCTTAGTGATAGACATGAGACTATTGCAGTTATCTATCAGAACAGAGGGAGGGGCTGTGAAGCAGCTCATTGCAAAGAGCACTTTACAGTGAAGCTCAACTTCATGAGAACTTGAGAGAGTAGAATTTGGCAGACTAAATCTTCATATTCTCACTACTCCTGATGACTAAAGGTATGTTGATGCTGCTTTCCCCACTCTGCCTAGTGCTGTGAGCAGTTTAGCAAAACTGCTGAAAGACTGTCTTTAAGTTTAGATTATTTAGCCACATTGTAAAAAGATGCACATACAAGCATGAGTTCAACATCTCAGTGACTTTAAGGCTGTTTTCACACTGAATGTAAAATGCAGAGGAAAAATGTACTGCAGAATTTTCTGCCTGGAATCTACAGCTGATATGTTATGTGTACAGGTGGCCTAAAGTTGGATTTACATGGCCAGTTGTTCTGCCCGTTTAAAGGTACCCCATATTATGGTGCAGATACCTCAACTCTACTGCCCAGAAACAATCTAAATCCTGTAGGATATATAAAGTGTGGGATTGCCGGAAGTGACGGTGTGCGGATTGCGCGCGCCGTTCCACCAACACACCAGGAGATGAGTGAGTATTATCTCTGCCATTGGTTGAAGGAGACATAAATACCCTGTCCGCAGTGATGGCGCTACCCCCTGATGAAGGCACGCCGAAACGCGCGTTGGGGTAGCGCCATCCTGGTTTTTTCTGTTCACTTCTGGTCCCATTTTGGTGAGTGTTTGATCACAGGTGTCTAGCCATGGCTATGTGCTGCCAATGTTGAGCTATTTTGCCTGGTCCATTATTGCTGATTTATTGGTACACTGTCTACATTTAGCATGACCTATGTCCTTTGTACCATACATTATGCACTATAGCCATGGCGGTTTGACCATTTCTTTGATCTCCACTCACCCTCTACCATTATTTACTCATCTGGTCTGCATCTATGGGTTGGTCATTGTACCATATATCAGTAGTTGTTTTTCCCATATTCGCAGTAACCTTATTGATAGACTATTATATGTTGTGACCAGTGTGTCCATCCAGGATGGCGCTCATTTTTTTTTTCCCCTGCTCCCTTACCTTATTCTTGGCATTCACTATGTGTATTTTTATCATGAATTTAATAAAAGCGTATATTTTTCTAACCAATGGTACTCTAAGCTCTTTCCTTCTGCTTTCTGCCGTTATGCTCGGAGCTTGTACCGAGTCATTCTTCTTTTTTAGGTGTCCCCCTTTATCTGTTTATTTTACGGGCATTGTCCCTGTTACATATGTTGGGGGACTTCTGGGGTCTTTTTCTTCTTTTTTTTCTTCTCTTTTATATGGACATAGTCTGGTTGAGATGCTGTACACTGCCTATCTATATTTAGTACAGTGCCATGTAGTATGTGCCATTTGCCACATGTGCAGGAGATAGTGGACTAGGTGGCTCACCTTGCTCAAGAGCCCTCCGGGAAATTAAACTCTACCCCTGTGCTCTTAGTGATAGACATGAGACTATTGCAGTTATCTATCAGAACAGAGGGAGGGGCTGTGAAGCAGCTCATTGCAAAGAGCACTTTACAGTGAAGCTCACTTGAGAGAGTAGAATTTGGCAGACTAAATCTTCATATTCTCACTACTCCTGATGACTAAAGGTATGTTGATGCTGCTTTCCCCACTCTGCCTAGTGCTGTGAGCAGTTTAGCAAAACTGCTGAAAGACTGTCTTTAAGTTTAGATTATTTAGCCACATTGTAAAAAGATGCACATACAAGCATGAGTTCAACATCTCAGTGACTTTAAGGCTGTTTTCACACTGAATGTAAAATGCAGAGGAAAAATGTACTGCAGAATTTTCTGCCTGGAATCTACAGCTGATATGTTATGTGTACAGGTGGCCTAAAGTTGGATTTACATGGCCAGTTGTTCTGCCCGTTTAAAGGTACCCCATATTATGGTGCAGATACCTCAACTCTACTGCCCAGAAACAATCTAAATCCTGTAGGATATATAAAGTGTGGCAATTGTTTAAACGGATATGCCCCCAAGAGGAAGCAAGGTGAAACTTCCGCCTGTGTTTGGTAGATATACCTTGATTTAGCATGTCTATGCCCCTGTTGGACTATATTTTGATGCTTATTATTATGTGAAAGATTTTTGCACTTCAGACTATACAATTTTCGGGGATTTAGTCATAACAGGGGTTGTACATAAGATTCTGCATCAGGTGCTTTTAGAGACACACGTTTATCTAGATAACTTATTGCCTATACATAACACTACTCCATTTATGTATGTAAGGGGATTCTAGATGATGGGGCAGAGCAGACCCCGAGTCTGGTTGGGGCACTATCATACATAGTGCTTATATGTGCTGCAATTTGTAATTTTTTTAAACTAATTCACTGTATGTCTATTTTGATATTATGTAATAAAGTATATATTTGGATTACATGTGTGGTCTTGTTAGTTTGGTGCGGTATACACTGGGGCCACACATCTTTATTTGTGCTACTGTTTGTTGGTCTGTCCAGAAACAATACAGCTGTATGAAGACAAGAGACAGACTAAATCATCATATTCTCACTACTCCTGATGATAAAAGCTTTACAAAAAGGTAGGTTTATAATGCTCTCCTCAGTTTCTACCTAATGCTGCAAGCAGTTGAGCATAGTGGATTGTGGATTGATTTTTAAATGAAATGTACTTAATCTAATCCATGACTACCTATGATATTTAGCAATTGTCATTATCAGACGTTACAAAGGCTCCTTCTTAAAGTTCTGCAGAAATTCAGTACTAAACCAGCATAATGTATGGATGGAAGGTATAAGTGTTATATGACTCAACCTCGACATAATATTGTAAAAGCTGCAAACAACATGACTTTCTGCATGGGGTGTTAGAGGACATCATGGGCCCTGTATCTTCACAAAGGGATTCTCTAGAACTTTGTAGTCAGCTGAACTTATGGAAGATGGTGGACACTAACAACCTTTACATAAATGCAACTACAAGAATTATTAAAGAAGCACTCTTGCACATTTTATTAATCTTGAGACACAATTATACCATTATGTATCAATACTAGATTTTTCTTTCTATGCTGTCATAAATTCAAGTTTTCTTCCTGACTGTTGGGTGATGTAAGTCAATGGTGACCCCTGAAAGTTCCTGGTGTCTCTGTATTTAGAAGAAACTCTCTATCTCCTCTTTAACAAGCCTCAGAACATGGACAATGATAAGGAAAGCCAGTCCTCCCCCTAAACTGCATTATAAAAAATTAATACCACTAGTGTGAACATAGCTTAACTATAAATAATTTATAAGTAATCTAACTGTTGCTGCAACTACATATGGAGTATAAAACACCTTATTTAACATATCAAAACATGTTTTAAATTTTAATTATACAGTTTCTTTAGCATTTCTTGAAACTAGCATTGTGCTAAGACCATAGAGTAAAAAGCTGATTTGCTGTCTTATGTATGAACTGTCAATTCCTTAATTCTTTTCCGAGGCCTTTAAATTTCTTTAAGGCATTGGCATCTGAGTACAGAAATCCCCATGAGCAATATATCATTACTAAGACATCCAGCTATAGATGAAGAGTAAGGGTTAAACCATCTGCCATAATTTAGCTCCACCATCTGAATAGATATTATCTCAGTGAGAGTTTATAGCGAACACTGAGATAAAAAATGGATGATGTTCTGTGCTTGTCTGGCCGAGCTGAAAGACAGCTGTTGTGAGACAAGCCATCAAAAAGGAAAGATGTATAGAAAATGGTGCTTTCAAAAGCCAAATAAAAGGCATTTATTTAAACATAGCAGCGGTCATGTCTTCAAATGACAATCTAAGGCGTCTATATGGGCTCACACTGTTACAGCAGAAAAATCTAACAATACGATCTGTACATTTGCCACTCTGTTGAACTCATGTGGTGATCTTTTAAATTTAATAGAAATCTAGCTAGGCAACCACTTTTATACAGATAGGAATTTTCCTTCTAGAGGGAAGGCTTACTTTGCAGACGGTTAGGTTAACCAGTTGACATAAATGACAATTTTCTCAAGATTAACTCTGAATTACATGATTAAGGCTACTTTCACACTAGCGTTTTTGCTGGATTTGGCAGGGTTCAGCAAAAATGCTTCCGTTACTGATAATACAACCGTCTGCATCTGTTATGAACGGATCCGGTTGTATTATCTTTAACATACCCAAGACGGATCCGTCATGAACCATCCATCCGTTTTCTATTGTGTCAAAAAAACTGATACGTCCCCATTGACTTGGATTGTGGGTCATGACGGATCCGTCTTGCTCCGCATTCCAGGATGGAAAGAAAACTAAAGCATGCTGTGATTTGCTCTCCGGTATGAGAATGCAACTAAACCGAACGAAATGCATTTTGGAGCACATTCGGTTCAGTTACGTTTTGTCCCCATTGACAATGAATAGGGAAAAAACAAAAGCATTTTTTTTCTGGTATTGAGACCCTATGACAGATCACAATACCGGAAAATATTTGGCTACTTTCACACTAGCGTTAACACTGGGGGTCTGATCTGAGGTCTGGTTAACATTGGAGTCTAAGTTGAGGTCTGATTAACATTGGGGGTCTCATTATGAGTCTGAACTGAGCTTTAATTTGCATTGGGGGTCTGAGCTGAATTCCGATTAACATTGGGGGTCTGATTGGGAGTCTGAACTGAGGTCTGATTAACATTGTGGGTCTGATCTGAGGTCTGGTTAACATTGGGGTCTAAGCTCAGGTCTGATTAACATTGGGGGTCTCATTATGAGTCTGAACTGAGGTTTAATTAGCATTGGGGATCTGAGCTGAATTCTGATTAACATTGGGGGTCTGATTGGGAGTCTGAGTTGAGGTCTAATTAACATTGGGGTCTGAGCTGAGAACTGATTAACATTGAGTTCTAAGCTGAGGTCTGATTAACTTTGGAGGTCTGGACTGAGGTCTGATTAGCATTGGGGGCCTGAGCTGAGGTCTGATGAAAAATATTATTTTTCTTATTTTCTTCCGCATATAGGGCAAAACATTTGGTATACACGAAAGCACTACCACCTGCTGACTGTAACAGTTATATAATTGCACATTTTTTCTTTGCATTTTTTATTGCTGTCATAAATATTATATAGTAACTACAGTATATAAAGTATAATTAAACTAGTAGGATTTGCTACTCTATATGTAGCTTCTGGGTTCATTAGGGAAATTTATAAACGGGATGTCAGTGTGAAATATGAATGTTACTAAAGGGTTGTCCGAATTGCCAAATTAATGAAGGTTTGGGCACCATTATGGCTTAGTTTATACAAATTAATGTCTAGGGTGCTGGTTGCCAAGCTTTTGTATTATTTGCTCTCATGAGCCATGCCAGTACTTGTATATTTATGCATGAGTCTGTTTGAATCTCCAAGAAGCCAGAATAGTAATAATATAAATGTATTTAATGTAGCTTGAAGTCATAAGTTACAGTTTACTTCATAGTGGGAAATCATGGTGACACAGAGCAAATACTGTAGGTCATTCTAGCATGTCCATTTCCCTAATTTATTGAATCCTCGGACTGGCCTTATAGCTATATTATACATTATTAAATACATTTAGCATGCTAATAGGCTAATTATTTTTCTTGTCAGCTCTTCAACACTGATGGTTAACAGAGAGTTTTCATGAGGTCATTCTATCTACTTCTGCTTTCCCCCGACCCTTCTATCCTCATTATAGCTCCAGTTTGTGGTGGCACTGTGCACCCAATGACTGTACTGACATTCAGATAAAAATAGCCCCATCAGTGTCATAATAGAGTGATTGGTGAAAATGGGACAATACGCTACAGTAATTAAATGTAGCACTGACTGAATCAATGCTTCTGGAGCTAACTATAGTAGAAGTACTTGACCTTTTTTTTGTAAATACAAACTACTCCTTTAGAGCACATGTCCACATTTGATCACCATTATTATATTGCATTACTACTGTAATCTTGATTTGTATTCACAATTTTGAAAGCTTCATTTCTGGCTTCTCAACATAGAGATGAGAAAGGTAGCCATTACATCAAACCCTGTACCTTAAAGTGCTGACTGGACTAACTGCAGCTATCACAGACCTCAGCTCTGTTGAGCTCTTGATGGATGAGTTTCACCACAGTGCTCTATATGGCAGTCACACCTACATGAAAAGCTCTCAAACTTATGAGTTGAAATTTCTTCTAAAGATATATTTAGTAAGTACATATTATCCCCTTCCGGTCCCCGACCCATTTTTGTTTTTGTGCTTTGGTTTTTCGCTCCCTACCTTTCAAGTGCCATAACCTTTTTACTTTTCTGTTCACGTAGCCATATAAGGTCTTTGTTTTTGGTCCAAACAGCTGACTTAGAGGTACAATGGGTCATGGATAGGAGAAAGGGTCCAGGTACCACTGAACCTGGTTGTTCCGGTATTGTGTATCTGTTTGCTTATGTGTCAGGTTGGCTATTCCATCATAATCATCAAACTTGGATTGGAAACTGCTGGTGCTGCTGCTACTTGGTGTAGCAGTAGTATTCGCAGAAGCAGTGGAATGCTGTCTCAGTGGGGAGTGGAGAGGACCTCCTGGGAAGAAGTGGCCACCAGGTGTTCTGCAAAAGTTTTGTCAAACTGGAAATTTGCCGATTTTGCCTCCCTTCTGTAATGAGGTAAAATTTCCCCCCTTTTACAGGTAGGGTCTAAAAGCATGGCTAAGCAAAAGTCATCCTTTTGCTTGATGGTAATGATGCACTTGTCAATATGTAAGCAACAAACAGATTTGCCAACCAGAATGTTTCTTTATTCTGGACAACTTATACCAAAATCCGGGACAGCCAACATTTCTTATGAACTGCAGTGTTCTGACTGCATACAGTGTCTGGACGTAGTGTGCACACTATGACCTTACACTACAGGCAGTCAGGGGACAGTGCAGAATTGGCGTAGAGAAGACCGGAAGCTGTGGAGGCCGGAAGACCTGTAGAGTAGTGAGGGAGCAGAAGATTTTTAAGTGAAATATACTTTAATTGTTCATCCTATGGTACCATGCAGTAATAGTGTAGAGGTGTAGATTAAAACTCAAGTTTAATAGAAAAATGTAGAACCAGACACATACAAATATTCAATAAAAGGACAAATAAAAGTACACATAAATGCCACTCTGTGAAATCACTCTAAAAACTTGCATACAAAATCTAAAATTGCACATATGTTAAAATGACGCACCAGCATGCAAGTCCAGAAATAAATGTCTCATCCAAAATGGCCCCCTTTAGATTGTCACCGCTGGAATTTGCCTGTAAATGAGGGCTATTGATATTATAGCCTCTCAATCTATAGCCTCCTGGATTTTGTATATAGTATATTGTCTGGGGGTGTGTAGACTCCTCAAGGGTGATATCTGTTTGAGATGATGAAAAAAGTACTTCCCAATTCATTAGGCTGTAATTGACAATAATGTATCATGCTGACAGCTAGATGGCTACTGTCTGCATTTGGTACTAGATGTTATCTTAGTTTCATTGGCGGCAGTTATATGCGCTAATAAGATAACAATAGATGTTGCAGATTGCTTGTTGTTAGTACGGTATATATTTTGCCTGTTTCTCCTTATGGTTAGTGGAGTTGATACAGTCTCATAGCAATGGGTGCTTATGTTCATGCATATATAGGCTGGTAGCTGTGCCTGATTTGTTTTTACCTCCCTCCTGTAGATGACTTCGGCCGTGATGCTTTGCCGTCCAGATGCACTGGATGTACCGTAACTCTCCAACTGCAATAACTTGCTTGGTTCTGGAGATGTCAGCTCGGCGTCCCACATGATCAGGTATGTCGGTTTTTCGGCTATGCGGTCGGGTCCTAGGTATCGGAGGTAATATAAAAGTTCATATAAGAGAAGCGCTTCTTCTTATTGGGTGCCGGGGCAATTTATCTTATCCATGAATGTTGAGAGTAGGTCCTGGAATATAGGGATCAAACCATACGCGTTTCGAAGTGTATACTCACTCCTTCATCAGTGGTAATTTGTCCCACCATGCCTTGCCTACTCTTATAGTCAGTTGATTAATCACCTGGAGCCTTGGGCGTTCTCAATACCAGGACTGGATCACCTCCTATTTCCCTAAAAAGTTCATTATTGTCCATATCAAACATTTGCTTCAAAAATCCTCTATAGGGGATATAGCTGGCAAAGAATAGCAGCCTCATGCATAAAAACGTACCTGCGGTTTTGGCGCGTTTTCAATACGTTTTTCCATTTTTAAGTATATAATGCATCAAAAGGGGCATAGATGCACGTGATAAGAACATAGTCCTGCCATTTTACAAATCGCTAGTCAGACCACATATGGAGTACTGTGTACAGTTCTGGGCTCCTGTAAACGAGGCAGACATAGCAGAGCTGGAGAGGGTACAGAGGAGGGCAACTAAAGTAATAACTTGAATGGGGCAACTATAGTACCCTATATGTATCAACATTAGGGTTATTCACTTTAGAAAAAAGACGACTGAGGGGAGATCTAATTAATATGTATAAATATATCAGGGGTCAGTACAGAGATTAATCCCATCATCTATTTATCCGCAGGACTGTGACGAGGGGACATCCTCTGCATCTGGAGGAAAGAAGGTTTGTACACAAACATAGAAGAGGATTCTTTACGGTAAGAGCAGTGAGACTATGGAACTCTCTGCCTGAGGAGGTGGTGATGGTGAGGTCACTAAAGGAGTTCAAGAGGGGCATGAATTTCTGGAGTGTAATATTATTACAGGCTATAGCTACTAGTGTTGATCTTGGGAGTTATCTGATTGCCTGATTATAATCGGGAAGGAATTTTTTACTCCCCTTAAGTGGGGAAAATTGGCTTCTACCTCACAGGGTTTTTTTTTTCTTGCCTTCCTCTGGATCAACTTGCAGAATAACAGGCCAAACTGGATGGACAAATGTCTTTTTTCCGGCCTTATGTACTGTGTTACTATGTTAATAACACAGTTAAAATATTTCCCCAGCCTAATTGTTTCTCTCAAGTAAGAGGGCCAATTGGAGAGACCATTATATTATTATTCATATCTTGTAATATAGATGTTTCCAACAATATGTATAAGTTTATTTACATTTCTGGATGAACAAAAAACTTGAAATATATAAAACATACAGTACAGACCAAAAGTTTGGACACATCTTCTCATTCAAAGAGTTTTCTTGATATATAAAAAAATATATATAATTTTATTAACATTTCTGGATGAACAAAAAATGTAAAATATATATAAAAATAATAATAATAAAATATATATATATATATATATATATATATATATATAAAAATGTTGTCATAAAAATATTGATAAAAATATGTTATTAAAATGACGTTAAAATTGTGTTCTGTCACTGTAGATGTATGGACATAGCTGTTCTATACTTCTGGTGTGGTATCTTGATATAGTCTGACCCAGAAGGTATAGAAACGTTGACCCCCCTCCAAGGGAAAATCGGTTGGAGCTGGGCAGCCGCCAATCTCTATATATTATTTTTATGAATATTTTTTAACAACATTTTTATATATATATATATATATATATATATATATATATATACACACACAGTACAGACCATCAAAACTATGAATTAACACACGTGGAATTATATACATAACAAAAAAGTGTAAACCAACTAAAAATATGTCATATTCTAGGTTCTTCAAAGTAGTGTAATGACCGGCAACACGCACAGGGAGGAAAAAGGGAAAGTCCTGCCCAAGGGAGAGGGAAAGGTGGTGACCCCTAACTCTCCTTGCGGCTGGCACCTGACTGCCCTGACGTCCCTAGACGGGTTCCTCACCCGTGCGGCGATCACGTGCCTAAACCCTGGCTTTCCCTGAAATGAACCCTAGATAATGAACGGGCCGGTGGGATCGCTAGTCCTCACCACTGACACTAAGAGGGAAACACCAGGGAGAGGACAGACAAACACAGACAAACACAAACACCCAGGTGGACGACAACAACTGTCCACAAAGGTCCAACAGGGATCCGGAGGGTAGCGTTCTGGATCAACTACCAGAGAACGCAGCAACACAGCTCCAGTGGGTCAGAATAGATGTCCAGCCAGGAAGCTCTATATCTGGCAACCAGAGAAGTGTGAGAGGGGACTATAAGGAGGATTGGGAGTGCTGGACAAGGAACAGCTGAGAGAAGGAGCTACGGATCCCTGAGTGAGCCAAAAGGGTTCGCAAAGCAAACCCAGAAAGCGACAATAAGGAAACATCCCTATCTTACATAGAGCGCGCAGCCAACCGCTGCGACCTCCTGACCCCGGGTACAACGGAGTCAGGCGTGGCTCTTGACACCCTCGTGACAGTACCCCCCTCTCTACGAGGGGCCTCTGGACACTCAGGACCAGGTCTCTCAGGATGAGAGGCATGAAAAATCCGAACCAGCCTGTCGGCGTTTACCTCAGACGCAGGAACCCACATTCTTTCCTCGGGACCGTAACCTCTCCAGTGCACCAGATATTGGAGAGAGCGGCGGACCCGACGAGAATTAATAATTTTGGATATCTGGAAATTCTAAATTACCATCCACGACAACAGGAGGGGGTGGCAGCGGTGACGGTTCTAGAGGTGGAACATATTTTTTGAGTAACGACTTATGAAAGACATTATGGATTTTAAAAGTCTGAGGCAACTCCAGGCGAAAAGCCACGGGGTTGATGATGGCTACAATCTTGTACGGACCAATAAACCTAGGACCCAGTTTCCAAGAGGGAACCTTCAATTTGATATTCCTAGTAGATAACCACACATAGTCATTCACTCCTAGGTCCGGACCTGGCGACCGTCTCTTATCAGCCATGCATTTGTATTTACCTCCCATATTTTTCAAGTTAGCTTGCACCTTCTGCCATACCGATGAAAGAGATGACGAAAACCGTTCCTCTTCGGGAACCCCAGAAGACCCCCCCTCTTTGAAAGTACAAAATTGGGGATGAAAACCATATGCACCAAGAAATGGTGACTTGCCAGTGGATTCCTGACGGCGATTATTTATGGCAAACTCAGCTAAGGGTAAATATGACGACCACAACTCTTGGTTTTCAGACACAAAACATCTTAGATATGTCTCCAGGTTTTGGTTGGTACGCTCAGTCTGTCCATTCGACTGAGGATGGAAAGCTGAGGAAAAGGACAAGTGAACCCCCAAACGGGAACAAAAAGCTTTCCAAAATTTAGAAATAAACTGGGTTCCCCGATCCGAAACAACATCGGAGGGGACCCCGTGAAGCTTCACGATCTCACTGACGAATACCTGAGCAAGAGTTTTAGCATTAGGTAGTGCGGGTAACGCAATGAAGTGTGCCATTTTGCTAAACCTGTCCACTACTACCAAAATAACTGTTTTACCTGCAGACAAAGGTAAGTCAGTGATAAAATCCATAGACAGATGTGTCCATGGTCTATTGGGAATGACGAGTGCTAATAGAGACCCTGCAGGACGTGTATGTGAAACTTTTGCGCGCACACAGGTAGAACAAGAAGACACAAAATCCAATACATCCTGACGCAACCTTGGCCACCAAAAACGACGAGACAATAGCTCGAAGGTTGCTTTACCACCCGGGTGCCCAGCAAGTGCCGAATTATGATGTTCCTTTAATAATTCGAGACGTAGGTTCAACGGTACAAACAATTTCTCTGAGGGGCAAGAGACCGGGGTGTCCCCCTGGGCCTCTAACACCTTCCCCTCCAAAGCAGAGTGTACCACAGAGACAACCACTCCTCTTTGAAGAATGGGCACCGGATCACTCACATTACCCCCTCCAGGGAAACAACGAGATAGTGCATCAGCCTTGGTATTCTTTGCCCCAGGACGATAGGTAATCACAAAGTTAAACCTGGTAAAAAATAGCGACCACCTAGCCTGTCTAGGGGTGAGACGCTTAGCTGATTCGAGGTACAGCAGATTTTTGTGGTCCGTAAACACAGTGACGGGGTGGACTGCCCCCTCTAAGAAGTGACGCCACTCCTCAAACGCAAGTTTAATAGCTAACAGTTCCCTATTGCCAATATCGTAGTTCTGTTCTGCTGCAGATAGTTTTTTAGAAAAGAAAGCGCAAGGACGCCATTTGCCAGGAGACGGACCCTGAGACAGTACAGCCCCCACTCCCACCTCTGATGCATCGACTTCAACAATAAACGGCTGAGAGACATCAGGTTGTACTAGTACAAGTGCTGAAGTAAACCTCTCTTTTAGAGAGGAAAAAGCAACTTTAGCGGCGTCAGACCATTTAGAAAAATCAGTCCCCTTCCTAGTCTTGTCAGTAAGGGGTTTTACGATCACCGAATAATTTTTAATGAATTTCCTATAGAAATTCGCGAAGCCCAAGAACCGTTGTAATGCTTTGAGGTTCTCAGGAAGATCCCAATCTAAAATTGCCTGGACCTTCCTAGGATCCATACGGAAATCCTGACGCAGATAAATAATAACCTAGGAATTGTATCTCCTGAATGGCAAAAACACATTTTTCAATTTGAGCATATACTAGATTTTCATAATGCCCCTCAGGGGTGTTAAAAGCTGTTTTCCACTCATCCCCCTCTTTAATACGAATCAGATTGTAGGCCCCCCTAAGATCGAGTTTGGAGAACCACCTAGCACCCGCAATCTGGTTAAACAGGTCAGGAATGAGAGGAAGAGGGTATGGGTCTCGGATGGTTATCCGATTTAATTCACGAAAATCTAGGCAAGGACGCAGGCCCCCATCTTTCTTTTTAACGAAGAAAAACCCTGCAGCCACGGGTGAAGAAGAGGGTCTGATGTGTCCCTTAGCCAAACTCTCGGAGATATAATCCTTCATGGCTTGTCTCTCTGGACCTGAAAGATTATATAAGGCTACTTTCACACTTGCGTTAGGAGCGGATCCGTCTGGTGTCTGCACAGACGGATCCGCTCCTATAATGCAAACGCTTGCATCCGTTCAGAACGGATCCGTTTGCATAACTGTTTATTTCAGATCTGATTTTTCACTTTGGAAAACTCAGATCCGACAGTATATTCTAAACACAGAAGCGTTCCCATGGTGATGGGGACGCTTCATGTTAGAATATACTGAGAACTGTGTACACGACTGCCCCCTGCTGCCTGGCAGATGCTGCCAGGCAGCAGGGGGCAGACCCCCCCCCCTCCTGTATTTAACTTATTGGTGGCCAGTGCGGCCCCCCCTCCCTCCCCAGTATTAAATATGACCAGTGCGGCCTCCCCCTCCCTCCCTCCCCAGTATTAAATATTACCAGTGCGGCCCCCTCCCTCTATATTTATTGGTGGCCGGGCCAGTGCGGATTCCAAGTATTGTGAGCAGTGCGGCCTCCCCTCTCCCCCCCTAATTAAACCCCCCCCCCCCCATCATTGGTGGCAGCGGAGAGTACCGATCGGAGTCCCAGTTTAAATCGCTGGGGCTCCGATCGGTTACCATGGCAACCAAGACGCTATTGCAGTCTTGGCTGCCATGGTTACTTGGCAATAAATACAAGCATTATACTTACCTGAAGAGCTGCGATGTCTGACCGGCCGGGAGCTCCTCCTACTGGTAAGTGAAAGGTCTGTGCGGCGCATTGCCCATAGCACAGACCTGTCACTTACCAGTAGGAGGAGCGCCCGGCCGGTCAGACATCGCAGCTCTTCAGGTAAGTATAATGCTTGTATTTATTGCCAAGTAACCATGGCAGCCAAGACTGCAATAGCGTCTTGGTTGCCATGGTAACCGATCGGAGCCCCGGCGATTTAAACTGGGACTCCGATCGGTACTCTCTGCTGCCACCAATGATGGGGGGGGGGGGGGTGATTTTAATTAGGGGGGGAGAGGGGAGGCCGCACTGCTCACAATACTTGGAATCCGCACTGGCCCGGCCACCAATAAATATAGAGGGAGGGGGCCGCACTGGTAATATTTAATACTGGGGAGGGAGGGAGGGGGAGGCCGCCGCACTGGAAATATTTAATACTGGGGAGGGAGGGGGAGGCCGCACTGGTCATATTTAATACTGGGGAGGGAGGGAGGGGGAGGCCGCCGCACTGGTAATATTTAATACTGGGGAGGGAGGGGGGCCCGCACTGGCCACCAATAAGTTAATTACAGGAGGAGGGGGGGGGGGGGGGTCTGCCCCCTGCTGCCTGGCAGCATCTGTCATATACACAGTTCTCAGTATATTCTAACATGAAGCGTCCCCATCACCATGGGAACGCCTCTGTGTTAGAATATACTGTCGGATCTGAGGTTTACGATGTAACTCAAATCCGATGGTATATTCTAACATAGAGGCGTTCCCATGGTGATGGGGACGCTTCAAGTTAAAATATACCATCGGATCGGAGAAAACTCCGATCTGATGGGGACTCCAGACTTTGCATTGAAAGTCAATGGGGGACGGATCCGTTTGAAATTGCACCATATTGTGTCAACGTCAAACGGATCCGTCCCCATTGACTTGCATTGTAAGTCTGGACGGATCCGTTTGGCTCCGCACGGCCAGGCGGACACGAAAACGCTGCAAGCAGCGTTCAGGTGTCCGCCTGCTGAGCGGAGCGGAGGCCAAACGGTGCCAAACTGATGCATTCTGAGCGGATCCGCATCCACTCAGAATGCATTGGGGCTGTACGGATCCGTTCGGGGCCGCTTGTGAGAGCCTTCAAACGGAACTCACAAGCGGAGCCCCGAACGCTAGTGTGAAAGTAGCCTAACCTGGTCTTGGGTAATTTTGCGCCAGGAATAAGGTTAACCGGGCAATCATAAGGACGATGAGGTGGTAACTTCTGACAAACCTTTTCAGAAAAAACGTCCTCAAAGTCCGAAACAAAAGTAGGTAGGGTAGCTATGGAGGCTATGGAGGCGACTAAGCAATTGCTATTTAAGCAATTTTCTCTGCACGGCTCACTCCACTCCGATATCTCCCTGGCCTGCCAATCCACCACTGGATTGTGCGCTACCAACCAGGGAAGGCCCAGCACTACCGGAGTGGGAAGCCCCTCCAGAACATAACATGAGAGCATCTCGTTATGGTGGTCCCCTACCCGAAGGTGTAAGTTATGAACAATGTGGGTGAGATTTCTCTGAGACAGAGGAGCAGAATCTATAGCAAATATGGGAATAGGTCTCTGTAGTGTACAGAGAGACAAACCCATAGTGCAGGCAAAATGGGCATCTATCAAATTTACCCCTGCTCCACTGTCTAGAAAGAAAGAAATAGTCTCTGTCTTATCACCAAAAACAATAACCGCTGGCAACACAAATTGTGATGTACGTATGGAGGAAACGTATACCCCCCGGCTGACATCCTCCACACAGCCTGGGGTTAGTAGTTTTCCGACGGTTTTTTTGTTTCTGAGGAAAGAAGGACAGACATTAATGAAATGACCCCTCTCCCCACAAAAAAAACAAACCCCACGCCTACGGCGAACCTCAGGAGGACGGACCTGACGAGTAGTTCCTCCTAGCTGCATAGGCTCATCCAAGTCCGTACAGACTAACTGCTGCTTGGGAGGGGTCACCAATGGCTCCGGTTTTTTCAACCTGTCCCTAAGACGTCTATCTATACGGATAGAAAGGGACATGACTGCATCAAGGGAAAAGGGGGTCTCATACAATGCAAGCGCATCCTTAACCCTTTCGGATAACCCAGAGCAGAACTGACTCCTGAGAGCCGGGTCGTTCCATTGGGTATCCGTAGCACACCTACGGAATTCAGAGCAATACTCCTCTACCGGCCGCTCTCCTTGTAGGAGTCTCCGTAATTTTGATTCAGCCAGTGCGACTCGGTCAGAGTCGTCATATATGAGACCCAAGGCCCCGAAAAACTCATCCACTGACCGAAACGCCTGAGAATCAGTAGGTAAAGAGAACGCCCAGGACTGCGGGTCCCCCTGCAGCAGGGAAATAACAACCCCCACCCGCTGTTCTTCATTACCGGAGGAGTAAGGGCGCAGCTTAAAGTATAATTTACAGGCCTCACGGAAAATCAAAAACTTGTCCCTTCCCCCAGAAAATCTGTCAGGGAGAGGGACCTTGGGTTCCACAACAACCTGGTTACCAGTAGCAACCGCTGGACTTGCGGTCTGTTGTAATTGCTGCTGGTGCTGGAGGACCGATGCCTTCAATCCTGCCACCTCCAAAGACAGGCCATGAGATTGTTCAGACAGAGCAGCAATTTGATCCATACTGGATTCTAAGTAGGTAAAAAAAAAATTTTTAATTTTTTTAATTTTTTTTACCTACACAAAAATAAGGGCCAGATATAATGTAATGACCGGCAACACGCGCAGGGAGGAAAAAGGGAAAGTCCTGCCCAAGGGAGAGGGAAAGGTGGTGACCCCTAACTCTCCTTGCGGCTGGCACCTGACTGCCCTGACGTCCCTAGACGGGTTCCTCACCCATGCGGCGATCACGTGCCTAAACCCTGGCTTTCCCTGAAATGAACCCTAGATAATGAACAGGCCGGTGGGATCGCTAGTCCTCACCACTGACACTAAGAGGGAAACACCAGGGAGAGGACAGACAAACACAGACAAACACAAACACCCAGGTGGACGACAACAACTGTCCACAAAGGTCCAACAGGGATCCGGAGGGTAGCGTTCTGGATCAACTACCAGAGAACACAGCAACACAGCTCCAGTGGGTCAGAATAGATGTCCAGGCAGGAAGCTCTATATCTGGCAACCAGAGAAGTGTGAGAGGGGAATATAAGGAGGATTGGGAGTGCTGGACAAGGAACAGCTGAGAGAAGGAGCTACGGATCCCTGAGTGAGCCAAAAGGGTTCGCAAAGCAAACCCAGAAAGCTACAATAAGGAAACATCCCTATCTTACATAGAGCGCGCAGCCAACCGCTGCGACTTCCTGACCCCGGGTACAACGGAGTCAGGCGTGGCTCTTGACACCCTCGTGACAAGTAGCCACCTTTTGCTTTGATTGCTGCTTTGCACACTCTTGGCATTCTCTTGATGAGCTTCAAGAGGTAGTCACCTGAAATGGTCTTCCAACAGTCTTGAAGGAGTTCCCAGAGATGATTAGCACTTGTTAGCCCTTTTGCCTTCACTCTGCGGTCCAGCTCACCCCAAACCATCTCGATTGGATTCAGGTCCGGAGACTGTGGAGGCCAGGTCATCTGGCGCAGTAATGATGGCCACTCGTTTTTCTTTACTTAGCTGCTTTTTTTCTTGCCATAATGCAAATTCTAAAAATCTATTCAGTAGGACTATCCGCTGTGTATCCACCTGACTTCTCCACAACGCAAATGATGGTCCCAACCCCATTTATAAGGCAAAAAATCCCACTTATTAAACCTGACAGGGCCCACCTGTGAAGTGAAGACCATTTCAGGTGACTACCTCTTGAAGCTCATTAAGAGAATGCCAAGAGTGTACAAAGCAGTAATCAAAGCAAAAGGTTGCTACTTTGAAGAACCTAGAATATGACATATTTTCAGTTGTTTCACACTTTTTTGTTATGTACATAATTCCACATGTGTTAATTCATAGTTTTGATGCCTTCAGTGAGAATCTACAATTTTCATAGTCATGAAAATAAAGAAAACTCTTTGAATGAGAAGATGTTGTCACGACCGCTATCCCAGCAGCAGTCGTGTCGCACCAGACGGAGGGGAAGGGGGACCCTAATCTACGGATGGGAAATAGAATGGTCACCCCTGACTAACCCTAAGCTGGCACCTGTCTGCCCTGATACCCTAGACGGGGTGTGAACCCGTGCGGCGAGCAGGATGCCTAAACCCTCAGTCACCCTAACAAGAGTAGACTGGGGAAAGGCAGATGGGAGCACTAGTCACCATCACTCACGTCTAGGAGAACAACAGGGGAAGACAGCAACAAACAAACAGACAATCTATAACATAGACTTATCCAGTCACGAGCAGAGAAGGTGATCCCAACAACGACAGTCCACGCCAGACCAGAGCTCCACAGCAATACCGTCAAACGATCTCCTCCAAAGGTCAGAATAGCACTGCATTCTGCCGTTCTGGCACATGTGTCTGGACAGCCCACTGGCCACCCAGCATTTGCGGTCCCACCTGTAGGATTTTTTTGATGGTCCAGTCCCACTGGCCTGGCCATTGTACCCGGAGTATTAACAGGCCCCACTGGACCTTTTCTGCAGTTTTAAACAGGTATTTTTTTCTGTTTCACTGCTATAAGCTCCCACTGCTGTGGCTGGTCCCTGCCACAGGCCTAGCTAACAGCATTTTTTCGCCTCTCAGGCACAAAGTGCCTGCTAGCCCCTTTCTTTCACGTCCCCTGATGAGTTATTTAAACTGAAACGTGACACGTCGGGACATCGCTAGGGCTTATTAGGGACACCGGCCCCACCAGGGCTAGGTATCCGACGGGGTCGCTCCTTGCGGAGCAAGCACTCCGTATAGGTAGGTAGGGTATAATAGCCCCTCCCCCATCACTAGGGACACATTAGGGAATAAGCTTCCTGACCCTGCCTACCATCCAATACCTTCGGTATTATCCTCACTGCACGCAGTTCTATAACCAGCACCAGCACCCGCCGAGAACCGGACTCCGTACCTGTGACCGCATTACCCAGGTTTCATCTACAGAGATCGGCCCACTCATCAACCATCTGGGTGAGAACGTTCCATTTCTTGACATTGGTGTTTATTTCGTGCAATTGTGTTTGGCCCCTCTGGGCCTGTCTACTTAATATTTATATGTTTCTCTTTTTTTGTGCCATTTTTTCTAATTGACTATCATTAAATGCTAAGTTTTAATCCCTTTGATCCCCTCAATGGATCAGGCTATATAGCACTGGAAGTAAGGACTATATCTGGCAATGACTGCAAGTGAAACTGAAACTAATATAGTAGCTGGGAGTGGCAGACAGGACTCACCTGAGAAGGATGCCTACAAACTCCCAGTCAGGACAAAAAGGTTCACAAGGCAAAACCCGGATGACATACCCTGAACCACGGAGCAAACTCACAAGCTATCGCGAGTAGCAAGTCGCTGCGACCTTCTCCTCCCAGACCTGTCTGGATCAGTCACAGTCGTGACAGATGTGTCCAAACTTTTGGTCTGTACTGTATGTTTTATATATTTTAACTTTTTTGTTCATCCAGAAATATAAATAAACTTATACATATTGTTGGAAACATCTATATTACAAGATATGAATAATAATATAATGGTCTCTCCAATTGGCCCTCTTACTTGAGAGAAACAATTAGGTTGGGGAAATATTTTATCAGCAAGTAAAAATAACAGATTATATACTCAAAAACTGAAAAACGCATAGAAAACGCATCAAAAACCCGCCAAAACCGCAGGTGCGTTTTTATGCATGAGGCTGCTATTCATTGCCAGCTATAGCCCCTATAGAGAATTTTTGAAGCAAATGTTTTATATGGACTATAATGAACAGCTAATAGGAGGTGATCCAGGAAGGGTATTGAGAACGTCCAAGGCTCCAGGTGATTAATCAACTGACTATAAGAGTAGGCAAAGCATGGTGGGACAAATTACCACTGATGAAGGAGTCAGTATACACTTCAAAACGCGTATGGTTTGATCCCTATATTCCAGGACCTACTCTCAACATCCGTGGATAAGATAAAGTGCCCCGGCACCCAATAAGAAGAAGCGCTTCTCTTATATAAACTTTTATATTACCTCCGATACATAGCCTGAAACCAACATACCTGATCACGTGGGACGCCAAGCTGATATCTCCAGAACCACGCGAGTTATTGCAGTTGGAGAGTTACGGTACATCCAGTGCATCTGGATGGCAAAGCATCATGGCCGAAGTCATCTACAGGAGCGAGGTAAAAACAAATCAGGCACTGACTGCTCTGTGGGACGCCACGTGGTAGCGGAGGTATGGGCTGTCAAACAAGGTATTGTCACCACCAGACATCTGAAAAGCTCTGACAGACGTTCTTCAGAACCTCCTCCTTGAGGTTCCTTTTGTTTTGCTTTCGTTTTCTCATCTCGTTAGCCTCTCTCAGCTGTCATGTAGTTGCACTGATTGCATCCTTTTAAATCCTTTCCCATACTGCATCACTTTGCGGTTTATACAACTTCCTGGACTGTGTGCATGCTGGATGCTACTACTGAGTCTTCTACAGATAACTTTTGTTCATTCATTTGTGTTTTCCTGTTTGCTGGATCCCAGGTGACCCTGACTCCCTCCGTATCAAGTGTAGGGAGCCGGTGGTCGTGTCCCCTCACTATTATAGGGTGTTCAGGTGTTATACAGTCGAGGAACGAGGATATGCGATTATCTACCATTGAGATTTTTGCATAGGCTGAGCAGTTAGGGAGAGAGTCAGGTCTGTTGCAGGGCTCTCCCTTTGGTTCCTTACTTTTAGATCCAGTCAGTCAGATCTTCATTTTGTTTCTTCTAGTTTTATGAGACTGTATGAAGTCCACTAACCATAAGGAGAAACAGGCAAAATATATACCGTACTAACAACAAGCAATCTGCAACATCTATTGTTATCTTATTAGAGCATGGAACTGCCGCCAACGAAACTAAGATAACATCTAGTACCAAATGCAAACAGTAGCCAACTAGCTGTCAGCATGATACATTATTGTCAATTAAAAGCCTAAGGAACTGAGAAGTACTTTTTTCGTCATCTCAAACAGATATCACCCTTGAGGAGTCTACATACCCCCAGACAATATACTATATACAAAATCCAGACGGCTATATAATGAGAGGCTATAATATCAATAGCCCTCATTTACAGGCAAATTCCAGCGGTGACAATCTAAAGGGGGCCATTTTGGATGAGACATTTATTTCTGGACTTGCATGCTGGTGCATCATTTTAACATATGTGCAATTTTAGATTCTGTGTGCAAGTTTTTAGAGTGATTTCACAGAGTGACATTTATGTGTATACATTTATGTGTACTTTTACAGTGGGATGCGAAAGTTTCCCACTAACAACCAACGATTTATACAGGAAAATCATGACGATTAACAAGGTTGCCCAAACTTTCGCATACCACTGTATGTGTCCTTTTATTGAATATTTGTATTTGTCCGGTTCTACATTTTTCGATTGGGCCTCTTTCACATGGGTGAGATTTCCGCACGGGTGCAATGCGTAAGGTGAACGCATTGCACCTGCACTGAATGCGGACCCATTCACTTCTATGGGGCTGTGCACATGAGCGTTGATTTTCACACATCGTTGCGTGAAAATCGCAGCATGTTCTATATTGTGCGTTTTTCACGCAAAGCAGGCACCATAGAAGTGAATAGGGCTGCGTGAAAATCACAAGCATCCGCAAGCAAGTGCGGATGCGGTGCGATTTTCACGCACGGTTGCTAGGAGACGATCGGGATGGGGACCCGATCATTATTATTTTCCCTTATATCATGGTTATAAGGGAAAATAATAGCATTCCTAATACAGAATGCATAGTACAATAGGGCTGGAGGGGTTAAAAGTAAAAAAAAGTAAAAAATAAATAAAATTACTCACCTTAATCCACTTGTTCGCGCAACCCAGCTTCTCTTCTTCTTCTGTCTTCATCTTTGCTGTGCATAGGAAAATGACCTGTGGTGACGTCACTACACTCATCATATGGTCCGTCACATGATGGACCATGTGTTGAACACAGTGATGTCATCAAAGGTCCTATTCCTCAAAAAAGAAGTCAAAAGAGATGCTGGCTGCGCAAACAAGTGGATTAAAGTGAGTTGAATTTTTTATTTTTACCCCTCCAGGCCTATTGTACTATGCATTCTGTATTAAGAATGCTATTATTCTCCCTTATAACCATGTTATAAGGGAAAATAATACAATCTACACAACCTTGAACCCAAACCTGAACTGTAATGAAGAAGTTCAGGTTTCTGTACCACATTCAGCTTTTTATCACACGCATGCAAAACGCATTATCGCGTTAAAAACTGAACAACGGAACGCAATCGCAGTCAAAACTGACCTACTCACGCGGGTTTGCCGCAACGCACTCGGAACGTATCCGGACCCTATCCAGACATGCTCGTCTGCAAGGGGCCTTAAACTTGAGTTTTAATCTACACCTCTACACTATTACTGCATGGTACCATAGGATGAGTGCCTGCCGCTACATTTTTTCCAAATTAATCTCTTTAACCTTTGATTGGTTGAGTCAATATGCGACAAGAGCACTTATCCACACCTAAGGTGGGTGAGCCTCTATAACAGTTTTTTATACTATATTTTAATTGTTATTTTAGTTTTTAGGTCTTTCTCATTGCTAGTCTTTATTGACGGGACAATTGTTTTTAAATGAGATCATGAACGAAATTATAGGATTATAACATGGGCTCCGATGGCCTCTTCCATATATTTACCTCTGCTAGAGGTGGTGACTACAAGCGAAAGCTCCTTAACAGGGAGTCCTACTGGATTTTTCGCATGGATTCCCGAGTTCCAGCAGGGTTAAATCGCAAACACGATCTAATCCTGCATTACTGATCTTAGCTCATATATACTTTTAAAACAGTTTATTTGTTTTTTGGACATATTCAACTTTTTATTTCTATGTGTATCCTTGCCCTTATATTCACAAGGCATTTGGATAGTAGGCGGAACCCAATTTTGTGTGTTCACTCCTGCTAATTAAAACCATCTGCGAGTGCTAGGAAGTTCAGCTATTTAAGGCTACTTTCACACTAGCGTTCGGCTGTCCGCTTGTGAGCTCCGTTTGAAGGGGCTCACAAGCGGACCCGAACGCTTCCGTCCAGCCCCAATGCATTCTGAGTGGACGCGGATCTGCTCAGAATGCATCAGTCTGGCGGCGTTCAGCCTCCGCTCAGCAGGCGGACACCTGAACGCTGCTTGCAGCGTTCGGGTGTCCGCCTGGCCGTGCGGAGGCGTGCGGATCCGTCCAGACTTACAATGTAAGTCAATGGGGACGGATCCGTTTGAATATGACACACTATGGCTCAATCTTCAAACGGATCCGTCCCCCATTGACTTTCAATGTAAAAGTCTGGACGGATCCGTTCAGGCTAATTTCACACTTAGACATTTTTTGACAATATAATGCAGACGGATCCGTTCTGAACGGAGCCACCGTCTGCATTAATATGAGCGGATCCGTTCAGAATGGATCCGCTCGAATGCTAGTGTGAAAGTAGCCTTAGTATGTAGCCATTCAGCAACCAATGTGTCATGAATAAGGATCAGTATTAGAGCATCTGAAACATGTAGACCTGCTTTCTGTGTTGGATTGTTTTTATCCTGTGTCATTTTTGGAATAAAGAACAGCGTCTTTTTTTGGAAGCTGGACATCCCGTCTTATTTTTCATATAATTTACGTTTTGCACTATTATGAATTTCAGAGTTTTAATCATCTATGTTTGTGTTTAAATATTTTTATTCACAATGGTCAGGAGCATGGGAGCGTCTGCCGAGTGACGCTAGGCTCCGCCCCCCGCGCTCCTGCACGCTGGCCGCCCGTCCGCTCACCACTGCTGCTGTAGCTGTTGCCGACCGCTGATCTCAAGCTGTGGTCACCGCGGACCCCCTTGCCGCTATGCCCGATGTTATGCCCGCCGGAGATGCTGTGTGGGTGACGTAGACGCAGAGGCTCCGACCCTGACTGGGTTTAACCACATTTCATTGGGAGAGGCCAGAAGCTGGAGGTGACACCTTATGGGATTCTGATGTGTTCCCGTGGCTCCCCACTGCAGATTGAACCAGCGAGATCTACAGTAAGGTCGGAGTGGTTGGGGAGGCTGGAGAGGATGGGTTGGCTGTTGTTGTGAGTACTATTGGGCCTGATACAGAGTCGGATCCATTCGCTCTGTGGGTCTATCTTTCTGATGTTTTTACTGCTGGAATAAAGCTATAAGTGATAGAAGATTATTGGGCCTGATACAGGGTCGGTCTAATTGCTCTGTGGGCCTATTTTTTTATTCCTTTTTCGGCCGGCAGGAATAAAGTTATAACGCAAGATTGGAAAGAGGGAAATAGGGAAATAGGAGAAAGAAAGAAAAAAAGGGGGGGACTGAAGACATTTATTAGGTGGCTGACACAGCTTACTGTAGCCGCTACGTGTCTTCCCCTATTCTTATTCTCATTTCCATATGTGTCTGGACCCTAGACCCTAACCCTCTAAACACAGCCATTTCATCTTATTCCTCTTACAGGATTAACCCCTTCTTTAATACCGCTATATTTTTTCGGACTAACGAGGGACTAATCTACCTCTACGCGGCTCTATCCTGGTATTTAAATTCTAAAGTGACTATCTGCTGCCCCACCATTGAATTTTTTTTCCTCCCTTTTTTTGGAATTGGACTGTAACTATTGTATGCTTGTTCCAACTGACTGTTTGCTATAATATTTTCGGCAGGATCTTAGATTTGCAGGTTAGCATATTATTGGATTGGAGGTTTTTTCCGTACGACATACAACAAGTGTATTTGGGTAACGTGGAGGGGGGAGGGTGAGGGAGGGGAGAGGAAAGGGAGGACAAAATTTAAAATGCCATTAAAAAAAAGGGAGGAACAGCGCGGCCCTACGGGGAGTACTGCCAGGCGATCAGTAACAGGATTAAAGAGCGGGCCTAAACAACAGGGTTTAAATAAGTTCTTGGCTCCGAACTCGCCAGGGTCTAGATCTCCACAAAAAGAAAAAACTATAGAAAAAACCATAGATGTCGGGTCTCAAGGCTCGACGCAGGAGATTGGGTCTGCAGGGGGAGAGGGAGAGAAGGGAATCGCAGTGACATTTACAGAAACAGATGCAAGAATGATGCAGGACATTCTTTGCACTGTCTCTAGGATGGAAAACTTAATGGGTAATATAGTGACGCAGCTTGGGGCAGTGCAAATTGATGTTACTGTTATACGGGACGAGATGGAGAAAGTAAGGCAGCGCCTGTACGAGATGGAGAAAAGGATTCCTGTCCTGGAACACTCTGTTCAGAATCTAGAGAAGGAGCTGGCACTTCTAAAACAGACAAATGTTAAGATGGAACAAAAATTAATTAATCAAGAAGATCCAATAGAAGATGTTTAGGGATCCCAGAGCGTGCAGAGGGGGATAATTGTACTGAATTCATGGAGAAATGGATAAGGGAGAATTGTAAAGAGGGTACTCTTTCCCCCCTGTTCGCTATTGAAAGAGCACATAGGGTCCCTACAAAAAATAGGGTCCCAGGGGATTATCCTAGACCGATATTGCTGAAATGCCTATTAGCCAAGGATCATGATACTATAATAGCTGATGCTAGAAATTCTGAAAAATATCAGATACAGGGTGAAAATATAAGACTTTTTCAGGATTACTCGGCAAATACTAATGCCCGTAGAAGAGAATTTATAACTGTAAAAAAAAGATTAAGGGAGGCAGGTCTAAAGTATAGCTTACTTTTTCCGGCAAAATTAAGGGTAGAATATAAAGGAAAGAGTGTTTTTTTTTTTCAGGCCCCGGAAGAGGTTAGTGAGTGGGTGAACGGGAAGGGGCTTAGAGGCTGGGGGTGGTAGAGGGGCAAGGAGCCATTATGCTAGGTTATGGAGTCGCCCCGACTGCTGTACAGCAGAGTGGGAGACTATTTAGGGGGGGGGGGGAGGTATTTATGGGATAAGGGAGAGGGGACGTGTTTTTTTTTTTTTTTGTCCCTCCCTCTCTGCTAGATGGTTAGGATTCTTTCATTGAATGTGAGAGGTCTGCGCGAGAGAGTTAGGAGATTTGCTATCCTTGAGTGGTTGAAGAGGTTCTTGCCAGCCATCATTTGCCTTCAAGAGACCCACCTGGATAAGGAATCACTAAGGTGGTTGGAGAGGAGATGGATCGTGGAGGGGTATCACTCTGTATATACTACTTACTCTAGAGGGGTGTCAATTTTGATACACAATAAGATCAAATTTGAGTGTGTTGTGTGTGAGGCCGATGACTATGGCAGGTACCTCTTTTTACACTGTAACATTGAAGGGATTAAAACTGTAATTGCTAATATATATATTCCACCACCATATGAGCCAGATGTTCTGTATCAATTGCACAGATTTATGTTGAATAGACAGGAGTGTGTAATGATTGCGATAGGAGATTATAATGCGGTAATGGATCCACTCAGAGATAGAACGTCTAGCAGAGGGGGAAGAGCACAAAATGTAGATTTTTTTAAACTAGCCCAGGAATTTAATTGGGTTGACGTTTGGCGTTTCCAGAACCCGGATGAAGCCATGTACTCTTGTTATTCTAAAACACACCAAACTTGGTCAAGAATAAATATGGTCCTGGGAAATAAAAACGTAATGTCCCAAAATAAGATTAGGATAAAGTATGTACCCATGGCCCTATCAGATCACACTGCACTGGTAATTGAATTAGATCTGAATAAAAAGAATGTTCTGCCATTTTTTAAGTTTAACCCTCATTGGTTATCTCTGATTTTAGATAAAGAGAGTATAGCTGAAGAATAGGGATGAGCGAACCCGAACTGTATAGTTCGGGTTCGTACCGAATTTTGGGGTGTCTGTGACACGGACCTGAACCCGAACATTTTCGTAAAAGTCCTGTGTTCGGGTTCGGTGTTTGTCGCTTTCTTGGTGCTTTTTGAAAGGCTGCAAAGCAGCCAATCAACAAGCGTCATACTACTTGCCCAAAGAGGCCGTCACAGCCATGCCTACTAATGGCATGGCTGTGATTGGCCAATGCAGCATGTGACCCAGCCTCTATTTAAGCTGGAGTCACATAGCGCCGCACGTCACTCTGCTCTGATCAGTGTAGGGAGAGGTTGCAGCTGCGACTGTTAGGGCGAGATTAGGCAGTGATTAACTCCTCAAAAACACTTAATTCAGTGATCGATCTACAGCGTTAGATCATTGAACTGCTGCTATTTAATTGCTCACTGTTTTTAGGCTGCCCAGAGCAGTTTTTCAGTCACTTTTTTCTGGGGTGATCGGCGGCCATTTTGTGTCTTGTGGTGCGCCAGCACAAGCTGCCACCAAGTCCATTTAACCATCAATAGTGTGGTTATTTTTTTGCTATATCCTACATCAGGGGCTTGGCTGTGCTTGCTATTTTATTAAGGGGTGAAATACAATTGCCAAAATAGCAGTACCCTAAATCTGGTGTTTCAGCTGTGGCCAGCCAATTGTAATACTGTCTGCTGTCTGGCAAAGGATATATTTTTGTTCTGGGTTGAAATGCAATTCCAAACTTAGCAATTCCCTAAATCAGTGGTTTCTGCGGTATCAGGCCAAGTTTAAATCTATCCATAAAAGGGTATATTAGATTGAAGGTGCGGATAGTGTCATCCTCAATAACTTCACATGCTACCGTGAATTTCCAAGTCTAATTCTGTCCGTAAACGTATACCTGTCACCCAGCGCCTAAATAATAGGCCTCAAATTTATATTCAGCTAAATCTGTGTTTATTGCTGAGGCTGGTCAATTCATTTAGTGTCCGTCAAAGCACAGTTTTTGTTCTGGGTTGAAATACAATTCCCAACTTAGCAATTCCCTAAATCAGTGGTTTCTGCTGTATCAGTGTAGTGTCCCACTAGGTAGGGGTGGGCACTACACAAGGGTCAATTGGTGTACGCGTTACTCCTACTCACAAGGGACAGAAATGTTATATTTAATTATGCATTTAATGTATTTTCTAATGTGTTTTTATATGCAATGTTCCCCTGTATGATGCAATAGCAGGCCTAGTGGGGTGTAATTTAACATTCCAGACACTAGAGGGAGATAGAAAGCCCCTAGTATAAATGTCCAGGCCCAGACGGGAAGTGGTTAGGTCATAGTCAGGAGTCTGTGGAGACAGAAGTGAGAAGGCACCAGCCCAGGATATGCTGAGGGCCTCCTCCTGACATGCAGCTGGACAGTCCTGGTTTCTAGCTGCACCAAGGGGCTAGATGAAGTACAGCCTGCTTGGAGACCGAGTTCATTCTAGGGGACTAGAGGAGTTACCTCGTCAGCCTGAAGCTCCTGAGGCTAAGCTTGGCTCAGTTGAGATACCCCAGTAGCAGGACAGAACCTCCTGGGAGAAACCCACAGTCCTTCACCAGACAAGTCAGGATATTACAAGCAAAGATAAGTAACACTGATGGGCAGATGCTTTAGAAAAGCAAAGCAAGGATTTAATACGAGAGGAAGATATATAGATATACCAAGGATTTAAGCCACCATTTAGGCATCCGGGCCTTGGGATAGAAAGCCAGACAGGAGTTCTAGAAAGAACAGTGTACGCTATTTCTGAGGAAAGGTACAACCTGATTCTGAGTGCATTGTGGATTTACCCTCTGAGTATCTTGCATAATCAATACCTGCCATCTTGTGGAATAAGGCTGCTTGTAAAGCTGTGATCTAAAAGACTGTGTTACCATCTGTATGTACAAAGTTGGACTGTTAAAGGGGTTGTCCAGGTTCAGAGCTGAACCTGGACATCCCTCCATTTTCACCCCGGCAGCCCCCCTGACATGAGCATCGGAGCAGTTCATGCTCCGATGCTCTCCTTTGCCCTGCGCTAAATCGCGCACGGCAAAGGCATTTTTCTGAGTTCCGGTGACATACCGGGCTCTCTATGGGGCTGACAGGCAGCCCGGTGACGTCACCGGCACTGATGGGCGGGATTTGGCTCTGCCCTAGCCAGTAAAACGGCTAGGGCAGAGCTAAAGCCCGCCCCTCAGAGCCGGTGACGTCACCGAACACACTGCTGGGCGGAAGTTACCGCCCGGCAGTGTGTTATTGAAAACACAAGAGCCTGTGCCCTGCGCGATCTAGCGCAGGGCACGGGAGCGCATCGGAGCATGAGATGCTCCGATGCCAGGCTCAGGAGGGCTGCCGGGGTGAAAATAAGGGTATGTCCGGGTTCAGCTCTGAACCCGGACAACCCCTTTAAGTAAAGCAACGTTTGGTTCACTACAACACCTGTGTACCTCACTTATTCCAACTATCAACCGGTGTGCCATCGTCAAAGGCACTGGCGTCACGAACCTTAAAGGGACCTTGCCCCAGGCACTCAAAATAGCCGTAACATCCAGGGCACCTCATCCACCATCAGGCCTGGTCCCTACATACAGAGTGTGCCCAAGAGGAACCGTGTCTACCTCTCCTTCACTGCCACATGCCTGCCCAGGGTTCTCCAATACAGTGAGCAACCCTCGTTTGCCCATAACCGTGACCTCACTTTGCTATACCCTGCAGGTCTGGCGTGTTGCATCAGGCCTACTTTAAATCAATCCATAAAAGGGTATATTAGATTGAAGGTGCAGATAGGGTCATTCTCAATAACTTCACACACACGCTACCGTGCATTTCCAAGTCTAATTCTGTCCGTAAACGTATACCTGTCACCCAGCGCCTAAATAATAGGCCTCAAATTTATATTCAGCTAAATCTGTGTTTATTGCTGAGGCTGGTCAATTCATTTAGTGACCGCCAAAGCAGAGTTTTTGTTCTGGGTTGAAATACAATTCCCAACTTAGAAATTCCCTAAATCAGTGGTTTCTGCTGTATCAGGCCTACTTTAAATCTATCCATAAAAGGGTATATTAGATTGAAGGTGCAGATAGGGTCATTCTCAATAACTTCACACACACACTACCATGCATTTCCAAGTCTAATTCTGTCCATAAACGTATACCTGTCACCCAGTGCATAAATAATAGGCCTCAAATTTATATTCAGCTAAATCTGTGTTTATTGCTGAGGCTGGTCAATTCATTTAGTGTCCGCCAAAGCACAGTTTTTGTTCTGGGTTGAAATACAATTCCCAACTTAGAAATTCCCTAAATCAGTGGTTTTTGCTGTATCAGGCCTACTTTAAATCTATCCATAAAAGGGTATATTAGATTGAAGGTGTGGATAGTATCATCCTCAATAACTTCACACGCTACTGTGCATTTCCAAGTTTAATTCTGTTCCTAAACGGATACCTGTCACCCAGCGCCTAAATAATAGGCCTCAAATTTATATTCAGCTAAATCTGTGTTTATTGCTGAGGCTGGTCAATTCATTTAGTGTCCGCCAAAGCACAATTTTTGTTCTGGGTTGAAATACAATTCCCAACTTAGCAATTCCCTAAATAAGAGGTTTCTGCTGTATCAGGCCTACTTTAAAACTATCCATAAAAGGGTATATTAGATTGAAGGTGCGGATAGTGTCATCCTCAATAACTTCACACGCTACTGTGCATTTCCAAGTCTAATTCTGTCCGTAAACGTATACCTGTCACCCAGCGCCTAAATAATAGTCCTAAAATTTATATTCAGCTAAATCTGTGGTTATTGCCGGGGCTGGTCAAGTTATTTAGTGTCCATCAAAGCACAGTTTTTGTTCTGGGTTGAAATACAATTCCCAACTTAGCAATTCCCTAAATCAGTGGTTTCTGCTGTATCAGGCCTACTTTAAATCTATCCATAAAAGGGTATATAAGATTGAAGGTGCGGATAGGGTCATTCTCAATAACTTCACACACACGCTACCGTGCATTTCCAAGTCTAATTCTGTCCATAAACGTATACCTGTCATCCAGGGTCTAAATACTAGGCCTACAATTTATATTCAGCTAAATCTGTCGTTACTGCTGTACCTGTATTAGTGTAATACGGTACCTAAATAGATAGCCAGATAGTGTTAGGTGTCTGTAAAAAAAGGCCTGAATTTGAATTCAATACATTGGGCCAAATATTTTTTTTCTTATTGTGATGAACAGTAACAATGAGGAAAACATCTAGTAAGGGACGCGGACATGGTCGTGGTGGTGTTAGTGGACCCTCTGGTGCTGGGAGAGGACATGGCCGTTCTACCACAGCCACATGTCGTAGTGAACCAACTACCTCAGGTTCCAGTAGCCGCCAGAATTTACAGCGATATTTGGTGGGGCCCAATGCCATTCTAAGGATGGTAAGGCCTGAGCAGGTACAGGCATTAGTCAATTGGGTGGCTGACAGTGGATCCAGCACGTTCACATTATCTCCCACCCAGTCTTCTGCAGAAAGCGCACAGATGGTGCCTGAAAACCAAGCACATCAGTCAGTCACATCACCCCCATGCATATCAGGGAAACTGTCTGAGCCTCAAGTTATGCACCAGTCTCTTATGCTGTTTGAAGACTCTGCTGGCAGGGTTTCCCAAGGGCATCCACCTAGCCCTTCCCCAGCGGTGGAAGACATAGAATGCACTCACGCACAACCACTTATGTTTCCTGATGATGAGGACATGGGAATACCACCTCAGCACGTCTCTGATGATGACGAAACACAGGTGCCAACTGCTGCGTCTTTCTGCAGTGTGCAGACTGAACAGGAGGTCAGGGAGGAAGACTGGGTGGAAGACGATGCAGGGGACGATGAGGTCCTAGACCCCACATGGAATGAAGGTTGTGCCACTGACTTTCACAATTCGGAGGAAGAGGCAGTGGTGAGACCGAACCAACAGCGTAGCAAAAGAGGGAGCAGTGGGCAAAAGCAGAACACCCGCCGCCAAGAGACTCCGCCGCCATCTGGGACCGAGCACCCCAAAGGCAGCTTCAAGGAGTTCCCTGGCATGGCACTTCTTCAAACAATGTGCTGACGACAAGACCCGAGTGCTTTGCACGCTGTGCCATCAGAGCCTGAAGCGAGGCATTAACGTTCTGAACCTTAGCACAACCTGCATAACCAGGCACCTACATGCAAAGCATGAACTGCAGTGGAGTAAACACCTTAAAAACAAGGAAATCACTCAGGCTCCCCCTGCTACCTCTTCTGCTGCTGCCGCCTCGGCCTCTTCTGCTGCCTCGGCCTCTTCCACCGCCTCTGGAGGAATGTTGGCACCTGCCGCCCAGCAAACAGGGGATGTACCACCAACACCACCGCCTCCGTCACCAAGCATCTCAACCATGTCACACGGCAGCGTTCAGCTCTCCATCTCACAAACATTTGAGAGAAAGCGTAAATTCCCACCTAGCCACCATCGATCCCTGGCCCTGAATGCCAGCATTTCTAAACTACTGGCCTATGAAATGCTGTCATTCTTGCTGTCCCACAGTATGTTGTTCCCAGCCGCCACTACTTCTCCAAGAGAGCCGTACCTTCCCTGCACAACCAAGTATCAGTTAAAATCAAGTGTGCACTGCGCAACGCCATCTGTGGCAAGGTCCACCTAACCACAGATACGTGGACCAGTAAGAACGGCCAGGGACGCTATATCTCCCTATCTGCACACTGGGTAAATGTAGTGGCGGCTGGGCCCCAGACGGAGAGCTGTTTGGCGCACATCCTTCCGTCGCCAAGGATCGCAGGGTAAAATTCTTTGCCTCCTGTTGCCTTCTACTCGGCTTCCTCCTCCTCTTCTTCCACCTGCTCATCCAGTCAGCCACACACCTCAACCACCAACTTTAGCACAGCCCGGGGTAAACGTCAGCAGGCCATTCTGAAACTCATATGTTTGGGGGACAGGCCCCACACCGCACAGGAGTTGTGGCGGGGTATAGAACAACAGACCGACGAGTGGTTGCTGCCGGTGAGCCTCAAGCCCGGCCTGGTGGTGTGCGATAATGGGCGAAATCTCGTTGCAGCTCTGGGACTAGCCGGTTTGACGCACATCCCTTGCATTCACAACTACCCCCGACATGTCAGAGCTGCTGCATAAAGTGCGGGCCGTCTGTTCGCGCTTCCGGCATTCACATCCTGCCGCTGCTCGCCTATCTGCGCTACAGGTAGAACTCCACCAGGTGGAACTCCACCTTGCACATGCTGGACAGACTGTGCGAGCAGCAGCAGGCCATAGTGGAGTTTCAGCTGCAGCACGCACGGGTCAGTCGCACTGCGGAACAGCACCATTTCACCACCAATGACTGGGCCTCCATGCGAGACCTGTGTGCCCTGTTGCGCTGTTTCGAGTACTCCACCAACATGGCCAGTGGCGATGACGCCGTTATCAGCATTAGGCTACTTTCACACTTGCGTTCAGAGCGGATCCGTCTCAGATGGATCCGCTCATATAATGCAGACGGTGGCTCCGTTCAGAACGGATCCGTCTGCATTATATTGTTAAAATATTTCTAAGTGTGAAAATAGCCTCAGACGGATCCGTCCAGACTTTCAATGTAAAGTCAATGGGGGACGGATGCGTTTGAAGATTGAGCAATAGTGTGTCATCTTCAAACGGATCAGTCCCCATTGACTTACATTGTAAGTCTGGACGGATCCGCACGCCTCCGCACGGCCAGGCGGACACCCGAACGCTGCAAGCAGCGTTCAGGTGTCCGCCTGCTGAGCGGAGGCTGAACGCTGCCAGACTGATGCATTCTGAGCGGATCCGCGTCCACTCAGAATGCATTAGGGCTGGACGGAAGCGTTCGGGTCCTCTTGTGAGCCCCTTCAAACGGAGCTCACAAGCGGACACCCGAACGCTAGTGTGAAAGTAGCCATACAATACCACTTCTCTGTCTCCTTGAGAAAACACTTAGTGATGGAAGTTGAGGTGGCCCAGGAGCAGGAGGAGGAAGAGGGGTCATTTTTAGCACTTTCAGGCCAGTCTCTTAGAAGTGACTCAGAGGGAGTTTTTTTGCAACAGCAGAGGCCAGGTACATATGTGGCCAGCCAGGGCCCACTACTGGAAGACGAGGAGGACGAGGATGAGGAGTAGGTGGAGGAGGATGAGGATAAAGCATGTTCACAGCGGGGTGGCACCCAACGCAGCTCGGGCCCATCACAGGTGCGTGGCTGGGGGGAAATGCAGGACGATGACGATACGCCTCCCACAGAGGACAGCTTGTCCTTTCCTCTGGACAGCCTGGCACACATGAGCGACTACATGCTGCAGTGCCTGCGCAACGACAACAGAGTTGCCCACATTTTAACGTGTGCGGACTACTGGGTTGCCACCCTTCTGGATCCCCGGTACAAAGACAATGCGCCCATCTTACTTCCTGCACTGGAGCGTGATAGGAAGATGCACGAGTACAAGCGCACATTGGTAGACGCGCTACTGAGAGCATTCCCAAATGTCACAGGGGAACAAGTGGAATCCCAAGGCGAAGGCAGAGGAGGAGCAAGAGGTCACCAACGCAGCTGTGTCACGGCCAGCTCCTCTGAGGGCAGGGTTAGCATGGCAGAGATGTGGAAAAGTTTATGCCTTGGAGGTGCTGGCCTGCCCGGCGGCCAGCGTTTTGTCTGAACGTGTATTCAGCACGGCAGGGGGCGTCATTACAGACAAACACAGCCGTCTGTCTACAGCCAATGTGGACAAGCTGACGTTCATAAAAATGAACCAGGCATGGATCCCACAGGACCTGTCCATCCCTTGTGCAGATTAGACATTAACTACCTCCCCTTAACCATATATTATTGTACTCCAGGGCACTTCCTCATTCAATCCTATTTTTATTTTCATTTTACCATTATATTGCGGGGCAACCCAAAGTTGAATGAACCTCTCCTCTGTCTGGGTGCCGGGGCCTAAAAATATCTGACAGTGGCCTGTTCCAGTGTTGGGTGACGTGAAGCATGATTCTCTGCTATGACATGAAGCCTGAATCTCTGCTATGGGACTTCTCTCCTCTGTCTGGCTGCCGGGGCCTAAATATATGACAATGTACTGTTCCAGTGTTGGCTGACGTGAAGCCTGATTCTCTGCTATGACATGAAGACTGATTATCTGCTGACATGAAGCCTGAACCTCTGTTATGGGACCTCTCTCCTCTGTCTGGGTGCCGGGGCCTAAATATCTGACAATGGACTGTTCCAGTGTTGGGTGACGTGAAGCATGATTCTCTGCTATGACATGAAGACTGATTCTCTGCTGACATGAAGCCTGAATCTCTGTTATGGTACCTCTCTCCTCTGTCTGGGTGCTGGGGCCTAAATATATGACAATGGACTGTTCCAGTTTTGGCTGACGTGAAGCCTGATTCTCTGCTATGACATGAAGACTGATCATCTGCTGACATGAAGCCTGAATCTCTGTTATGGGACCTCTCTCCTCTGTCTGGGTGCCAGGGCCCAAATATCTGACAATGGACTGTTCCAGTGTTGGGTGATGTGAAGCATGATTCTCTGCTATGACATGAAGCCTGAATCTCTGCTATGGGACCTCTCTCCTCTGTCTGGGTGCCGGGGCCTAAATATATGACAATGGACTGTTCCAGTTTTGGCTGACGTGAAGCCTGATTCTCTGCTATGACACGAAGACTGATTCTCTGCTGACATGAAGCCTGAATCTCTGTTATGGGACCTCTCTCCTCTGTCTGGGTGCCGGGGCCTAAATATCTGACAATGGACTGTTCCAGTGTTGGGTGACGTGAAGCATGATTCTCTGCTGACATGAAGCCTGAATCTCTGTTATGGGACCTCTCTCCTCTGTCTGGGTGCCGGGGCCTAAATATATGACAATGGACTGTTCCAGTTTTGGCTGACGTGAAGCCTGATTCTCTGCTATGACATGAAGACTGATTCTCTGCTGACATGAAGCCTAAATCTCTGTTATGGGACCTCTCTCCTCTGTCTGGGTGCCGGGGCCTAAATATATGACAATGAACTGTTCCAGTTTTGGCTGACGTTAAGCCTGATTCTCTGCTATGACATGAAGACTGATTCTCTGCTGGCATGAAGCCTGAATCTCTTTTATGGGAACTCTTTTTTTATTATAAAATTACAAAACGTTACATAAATAAAAGTGCAGACAAGCAAAAGCAAATCTTAAACATAGACAGCATTCCAGCTGCCCCAGCCACATTCACACACACATTCATACCTACATATAAAACTACAAACCTACAATCTATAATAAATAACCTACAATAAATAACCTAAAATAAATAAAACTTACCCAGCCGGTTCGGCCGAAATAACCTAACCCAAAGAAATTAAAATAAAACACAGAATAAAAAACAAACTCAAACAAAAATATGTCTAATTCGCCACAACCTAACTCCAGGCAACCTGCCCCTAAACAAAATTTTTTTTTTTATATACATACATTTTTTTTCCCCATATATATATATATATATATATATATATATATATATAAAGAAAAACGTATGGCAGCACCAATTCACACCAAAAAAGAGGGTGCTAGGTCCAGGGAATTCACTGATTACCCTTGTATACAGACGAAAACGGACAGCAACTCCAGTAGTACAAAATAAAATATTATTTATTGGGCCACAGTGGCACAGTGAGGCGACGTTTCGGCTCAAAATCCAGAGCCTTTCTCAAGCATCAAAACACAAGAGTAAGTGCACACATAAATAGGTGTACATGATTAGAACATAACAATGAATTAATATTCGCAATTAGTGTACAAATAAGAAACAAATCAATACATGGTGATGATAATAGTGACAGTGTACAGAAACAAATCCAGTGATACATAATTATGTCAGAATAACTTAATCCACAATATAAATATAAGTGGCTCCAATATAAATCATCTGCTTCAAATCTCTTTAATGATATGCGATAAAAACAAGGAGGAGCAAGAGGGAATGATGGTGACATACCACAAAGTCCGCATGTGTCCACATCTCCACAATGGCCACACTTGGCGTCTGACTGGATGGAGTGCGCAGGCGTCGGCATCTGTCCCTACAGAATCACGTCATATTATGTCCGAATACGGCGTGCCTACATCATACCCTGCGCCATCAGATGCATATAGTTCGCTCCGCTCCAGTGCGCATGTTCAAAAGCGCTGTGACTACAGATGCGCCATGTAAGATACTGGAAGGATCGCCCATAGTGCCTGAATACAGTTTTGGGTGGCTAACTGGAGGCAAAGTGAGGAAACCACAAACCTCTGTCAAAGGATCATGGTAATCCTACATTGGGCTTGCATTATGGTCCCGACCGGCACCCCAGTATCGGTCGTACACCAAGTGCCGCCCCAATCATGCCACCTACAGCCACCCAGCCAGGGTTCTCCTTAACGATATATATTATTAAAAGAAACAGGTATGTGGAATGTGTCGTGGAATATATCGTTAAGGAGAACCCTGGCTGGGTGGCTGTAGGTGGCATGATTGGGGCGGCACTTGGTGTACGACCGATACTGGGGTGCCGGTCGGGACCATAATGCAAGCCCAATGTAGGATTACCATGATCCTTTGACAGAGGTTTGTGGTTTCCTCACTTTGCCTCCAGTTAGCCACCCAAAACATGTATTCAGGCACTATGGGCGATCCTTCCAGTATCTAACATGGCACATCTGTAGTCACAGCGCTTTTGAACATGCGCACTGGAGCAGAGCGAACTATATGCATCTGATGGCGCAGGGTATGATGTAGGCACGCCGTATTCGGACGTAATATGACGTGATTCTGTAGGGACAGATGCCGACGCCTGCGCACTCCATCCAGTCAGACGCCAAGTGTGGCCATTGTGGAGATGTGGACACATGCGGACTTTGTGGTATGTCACCATCATTCCCTCTTGCTCCTCCTTGTTTTTATCGCATATCATTAAAGAGATTTGAAGCAGATGATTTATATTGGAGCCACTTCACTACAAACTACAAACTTATCCTAACCTAACCTGTCCCTAGCTATTCCCTATCCTAAACTAAAACCCCCAGGACTGACCTCCGCCTCATGTCCTCTGCATGTCCGCATAGTCCGAGGCCAGCCCTACCTCCACCACCCACATCCAGCCCTCGCCCCATGTCCTCCCATGTCCGCGTAGTCCAGGACTGGATGTAGGCCTCCCCACATTTTGCAAGTGCCCCCCCTTCACCCTAACCCACCCAACCTAACTAACTAACCCCCGCTTACCCTATCCTTCAACATAATATACACAATATATACAATATACCATACAATAAACATACAATAAACATTACCATAACCACACATAACCTCTCCCGAAGGACCAAGTTCAGCCTTTGCAAGCCTTTCAAAACCATGCACTTTATCCAAAACAAAAATCTAGGGTGAGAATATCAGCCCACCACCAGGAAGAGTACTACTAGGCTAGGGTACACTAAAAGAAAAACCTCTTCAGAGGAGAGAGGCCCTGCTGGTACCCAGTCTTTCGTCCTCGAGAGAACGTACCTTCACCAGGTCCCCCAGAATGTTCCTACACACCTCATCCACTGGGAGGACTTTCTACCTTGTTGAAACTAAACACCATGCGTTCCACGTGTAGTACCTAACCACTATGCTAACTAAAAAACATGTGCACAGTTCCCTTCTGCCCAGGTCTCTGAGCACTCCATAGGCCCACTCCGCATAGGAGAGGCTGGCTAGCCTAGGCCAGCCAATGGAAGCTCCCACCCGTTTGTACACCTCTGTATTAAAGGGACACTGAAGCAGGAAGTGCTCCATACTTTCCAGTATGGAGCCGCACTCCTCCCGGGGACAACCTCTTTCATCAGAGTTCCTGTACTTCAGATTGTCCCTTACATACAGCCTCCCGTGAAAGCAGCGCCAAGCCAAGTCCCAAAACTTCAAGGGGATCCTTGCAGAATTTAGCAACTGTAACCCCTTGTCTAGATCCCGGCTTGGGCAATCCTTGAGGGCCAGGGGCTTCTGGAAGTGGGACAACAAGACCCTCTCATCAAGGAACCTCCTTGACAGAGTCCTGATCTCCCCTACCTCCAAACCCCACCGGCGGATTACCTTCAGAATCGGGGCGACGTAAGCCGGAATATATCCGTGAGGCGTATGCAAGTCCTTCACTTGCCCTCCTGTCTCCCATTCCTGGAAGAAAGGCCGAAGCCACCCCCGGCAGGAGACTACCCACGGACTACCCCTCTCCATCCAGAGGTTCGCCTGATTTACTTTAACAAATGTGTTTACAAGAAACACCACGGGGTTGACCATAGATAACCCCCCCCTAGTCTCCTCATGCGGTAAGTCACCTCCCTCTTGATCAGGTTCAGTCTAATCCCCCATAAGAGCTGGAAGAACAGACTGTAAACCCGAGTCCAGAGAGGCTCTGGCAAGATACACACACTGCCCAAATAGATAAGCAAAGGGAGCAGGAAAGCCTTGATCAGGTGCACCCTTTCCCTGAGGGTCAAAGACCAGCCCTTCCACTGGTCGACATTCTGAGCGGCAATCTTAAGCCTGTCATCCCAATACTGAGTGGGATAATCCCCATGACCGAAATGGATGCCTAGGACTTTGGCTGACGACTGGGGCCCTGGGAGGGTGTCCGGGAAATCAAAAGCTGGATCACCCCCTCCCAGCCAGAGACTCTCACACTTATCCTGGTTGATCATGGACCCAGATGATTCCGAGTAGCGATCCACCTCAGACATCACGTATTCTGCCTCCCCTTTCGAGGACACGAAAAAGGTGACATCGTCGGCGTACACTACTACCCTCAGAGTGGCTTCCGGCACCACCCGATCCATCCTGACTCCCGCCAACGGTCCACGACTGACCCTCTTAAGAAAGGGATCAATCGCGAACACGTATAAAAGCGGGCTCAAAGGACAACCCTGGCGAACGCCAGACACAACCTTAAAAGGGCAGCAAGACCAACCGTTCACAAGCGGGAAACTCTCCGCCCCCGCATACAAGATCTTTAACCAATCGACAAACCCCCCTGGCAGGCCATAATTCAGAAGGACCGACCAGAGGTACTCATGGTTCACCCGATCAAATGCCTTTGCTTGATCTAAGGACAACATGTACCCCCTCCAGTGGCCTGCTCTACTCTGTTCCACTGCCTCTCGGACACCGAGCACAGCACTAAAAGTGCTGCGGCCTGGAACCGAGCAATGCTGAGCCACCGAAAGGAGTTGAGGCGCAAATTTCAAAAGCCTGTTAAACAGTACCTTGGCCAGAATCTTTCTGTCCGTATTGAGAAGTGCTATGGGACGCCAGTTCTCAATACGGCTAGGATCTTTACCCTTTGATAGCAGGATCAGGGCTGACCTCCTCATTGACTGAGGCAGAGTGCCCGAGGATAGACACTCATTAAATACCTCAGTCAAGAGGGGACATAAAGAGTCCTTAAAGGTCTTATAAAACTCGGATGTTAAGCCATCCGGGCCTGGCGACTTCTTCAGAGCTAACCCTTCCACCGCCAGGATAACTTCCTCCTTCCTGATCTCTTCTACCAAAACGTCAAAAGAGAGGTGAGCTTCTGACTCAGGGGTGATTTCAGCTAGGAAAGCCGACATCTTGTCCCGATCCAGATCCCTCTTTCCCAAGAGGCACAAGTAAAAGGATCTGACGACTTCCAGGATCCCTGATCTGGACCTGTTCAGGGAACCCATACTGTCAACCAGTCCTGTCACTAACTTACTCTTCACTGACATCTTACAGTTTCTATAGGGGTTGGGCGAGCGGCACCTCCCGAAGTCCCTCTCAAAAACTAAAGATGTGTGCCTATCATACTGGCACCTCTTGAGCAAAGATTTCACCCTGGAGATATCCTCGCGGCTACCCCCCAGTCGAGACCAGTTGTTCGAGTTTCCTCCTCAGACCCTGATACAGGCGGTACCTATCCAGGGACCTGAGGCTCGAGAGATGGCGGAAGAATTTTGCGGCCCGGTCTTTGAATATCTCCCACCACTCTGACTTAGTGTCACAGAGATCCAGCAAAGCTACCTGACTCTGAAGAAAGTCCTCAAAGGATTGTCTTACCTCTGCTTCCTCCAGGACTCCCGCATTCAGCTTCCAGTAACCTCTTCCCATTTGGGGGATTCTGAAATTTTCAGAGAGAACATAATCAGACAGTGGTCGGAGAATTCTACCTCCACAACCCTCAAGGGCGAGAAAGTAGCCTCCTCCTTCAAAAAAACCTGTCTATTCTAGACCTAATCCTATCTCCTCTATAGAAAGTGAAACCCCCGTGGTCTGGGGTGTGCCTAATGTGGACATCCACCAGACGAGCCTTACTAGCTATGCTATTTAAAGCTATACTATCATAAGCCAGCGGGTTTCTGGTGCCTCCCCTATCTTGGGACCTTATGATGGTGTTAAAGTCCCCACCAAAGACCACTTGCCGGCTTGTAAAAAGGAAAGGCTTGATCCTCATAAAGAGACATTTCCTGCCCCACCTGCACTGGGGCCCGTAGATATTGATCAGGCGCAATTCCTGTCCCTTCATGAGGATATCCAAGATCAAACACCTCCCCATTTCTAGCTCAACCACCCGTCGGCATTCTACCGGTACGGTGAAAAGAACCGCCACTCCGCTATACAACTCAGCCGCAAGAGACCAGAAGGAGGGCCCAGATCTCCACTCCCTCTTCGCCTTGTGGACTTTGCCAAGTGTGACAGTCTGGTCTCCTGCAAAAATAAAACATCAGCTTCAACTCGGCTGAAAAAATCAAAGGCTGTATAGCGAGCCGCATCAGATTTAAGGCTGGCGACATTAATGGTCGCCAGTGTCAGCTGAGTGGGTACCGCCATACTTGGTGTTTAAGCTGAATGTCCTCCTTCCTTCCCAACCTTCTTACCCCTCCCGGGGCTATCCTCTAAGGCGGCACGTCCTCTTTTGAGAGAGACGGTGGTGTTCATTCCATCTGTCACCACCGCTCCCTCTTGAGTACCGCCCCTGTCTTTCCCAGTTCCGGGAATCAGGTTTGCCTCCTCTTCTGGGGACCTTACATCCACACCAGAGAGGGGCACGGGGCCTCCTGGAAGCCCTCCCACCTTCGCCCCCGGTACCCTACTTCTTAGCTCCTCCCCGGATGAAGAGGAGGCGGAGATCTCATCCAAAGTGAGATACCGGTTGGAGAGCCCAAGAGGGGAGCCAGTTACGCCTTCCCTGGCTACTTTGGTCGGGCTCTTATTTTTTGAGTACCGTTTCCGTCTGTTGATGTAGGACCCAGTCTCACTACCCTCTGCTGCGCTTTCGTAGTGTGAAGACTGGGTCCCATCGGCCCGGTCTAGTCTCTCAATTTCCACACTTAGCTCCCTGTCCCCTAGGGTCTCTGAACTATGGGAGCCCGCCACTTGGGGAGGGGCAGACATCACCCCATTTTGGTGGGGTTCCTTTTGTTCCCTCTCCGCCTGGCACCTCTCCCGGGACGGACTGCTCTTGGTCTTCACCGACCCCTTAACTCGACTGTCTCCGCCAGCACCCGCCTCAGCCAAAGAAACCTCCCGGCCCACTCCTGCATGAGCTCGGGCCGCATTGACCTCAGAGAGGGGACAGCGACTAAATGGGTGTCCGAGCACACCACACAAGTTGCACCTAATCTCCTCACAAGATGCGGCAAGGTGATCTGTCCCTCCACACAACGCGCACTTCTGCACTTGGCAGCTGGCGCTGAAGTGTGAAGGGCTGCCACACTTGTGACAGAGCTTAGGCTGCCCCCTGTAGAAAACGAGAATCCTATCCCGGCCGATGAAGGCAGAAGATGGAATGTGGGAAACCGTACTTCCCAGACATTTCAACTTCACATTGAAAGTCCAGGCTCCCGACCAAATGCCAAATTCGTCCAGGTTTTTGGATGGTACACCCTGGACGTCACCATACCTGCTTAGCCAGGTCACAATATCACCGCAAGAAAGTGATTCGTTACGGGTCAAAACGGTCACTTTCTTGACGTTGTTCTGCCGGGTTATCGCCTGGGCGAAAAACCCCTTCCAATCCGGTAAGTTCTTCACCAGCTCATACCCGGACCAGAAAATCTCTAGGCCCTCCGGCCGGGCAAAGCTGATGTCGAACTCCCTGGAACCATAGGGATGTATCAGGGCGAAGATGTCAGCCACCCTGAAACCCATCCCAAGCAGGAGATCCACCACCCTTTTTCTTGTAGGGCAGGCATCATTGCTTCTCCACTTGAGACAGACTACATTCCGTCTGGTCCCAGGGCCGGTTGTGGGCAGGGACCAGGTGGTCTCGCCCCCCTTTCCTCTTGGAAAGCCCGCAGGCCGTGCCTGTCTATCCATAAGGATAGGTCCACCTTCTCACCCTCTACTGTCATTGAACTCTCCCCCTGTCGGGATTCGAACCTGTGACCAGCCACATCCCAGGCAGTAGCCCTGCTTACTAGGCTACCATCCTCTCTGGACATTCCTCCCTGAAACCCTATTAGTTAACCTATTAGTTAACCTCAGTCTTGCCAAGCCTTGCTCATCACCCTTGATTCCCCACACCTGGTACTTCCCTATATAAGTCCAGCCCCTTGCACTCTAGCTTGCTGATTATTGAGCTCCTGAGCCTTGATCAAGCTTCTCCTCATCTGTTGCTCTTGCTACTGCTGGAAGTCCACTGCTGACCAGGAATTGCCTACCGACTACTCTTCTGCCTTATCCCTACCTACTGAACTGCTACCACCATTGCCATCCGGATTGTCTGACCACGCTTACTGCCGCCTGCCCTGACCCACCGCCTGCCTACCGACTACTCTTCTGCCTTATCCCTACCTACTGAACTGCTACCACCGTTGCCATCCGGATTGTCTGACCACGCTTACTACCTGCCTGCGGTCCTTGCCACTGGGCTCCACTCCTACCTCCAGCCAGCGGTCCTCTGACACAGGTGAGCCTGTAGGACTGTTACAGAATAATCAGCCGCACTATGGAGTCCGCAATGGCCACTCTGCGTAAGCAGGTCTCTGAACTTCAAGAATTTGGTACTACATATCAGGAGAAATTTGCCCAGCTCCAAGTCGTAGTCCAAAGCCAACAGAGCGAGATTATTGAACTACAGAGGCAACTCCTGGACGTCCGCGGCACGGCTGCAGACACCCGCATGCCACTCCCACCAAGATTTGGCGGTGATAGACATCAGTATCGGGGGTTTCTAAACCAATGCCGCATCTATTTTCAGATGTACCCGGCCCCCTTCACCACCGAGAAGAAGAAGGTGCTATTCATGGTCAATCTCCTGACGGATGAAGCATTAGCATGGGCATCACCATACGTGGAGACTAACAGTCAGCTCCTGAACAACCTAAACAACTTCATCACCGCAATGAGCCAAGTCTTCGACGACCCCAACCGCTGTGCGACAGCCGAGGCGCGACTACATAGTCTGCGGCAAGGGAGATGCTCCGTCGCCGAATACACCGCTGAGTTTCGCCGTTGGGTCACGGACACCACCTGGAACCCAGCGGCACAGAGGAGCCAATTCCGGCGAGGCCTGTCCGAATTAATAAAGGACGAACTCGCCAGAGTTGAGGCCCCGGACGATCTGGATGACTTCATTCAGTTATGCATTCGGATAGATCAAAGACTCTCCGAGAGGAAGAAAGAAAGACTCTGGTCCTTGGACCACAGACCCACTTATTCCTTCTCTTCCACCGCCCAGCGCGACCCCCGGTCAGCAACTGAACCTATGCAGGTCGACGCTCTACGTAGGTCTCTATCCACAGCTGAGAAGGAGAGACGGCTGGCCGAAAACCTCTGCCTCTACTGTGGGGAGCCGGGTCATTTTGCCATCAAATGTCCTCATAAGATCCGAAAGACTATTGCCGTCACGGAACTAAAGGAGCAACCACAGACTCCAACCCCACCAGCAGCCCCTGAAAATAACAACACGGCGGCTCATGGATCCCACTTCATCGTCCCCATCCTCATCGAGATTGAGGGGCGACAACTCCCCTGTTCAGCGATGTTAGACTCCGGGGCGGGAGGCAACTTCATGGACCTAACCTTCGCCCGCGAAAAGAATATTCCACTGACAATCAAGGCAGCCCCCGTTGACCTGGAAACCATCGACGGATCCCCACTCTCCTCGGGGCCGGCCACTCACGAGACCACCGAACTACAACTCCTCATAGAACCAGATCACCGTGAAAAGATCCACTTCTCTCTGATCGCCTCCCCGAAGTTCCCAGTGATCTTGGGCATCCCACGGTTGGCCACCCACAACCCCTCGGTGGACTGGGAAACCCGCTGCATACGATTCCTGTCCGAGTTCTGCACGCTAAATTGCTCCCACAAACCCGTCCTTCCACCCGAAGACACCACCATCTCAAAACTATCTGTCAAGGATCTGCTACCCCCTCAATACAGCGAGTTCCAGGATGTCTGCGACAAGAAAAACGCAGACAAGCTGCCACCACACCGACCCTACGACTGCCCTATAGAACTGTTGCCCGGGGCCGAAATACCCTTTGGCAGTATCTACTCCCTCTCAGAGCCTGAACTCAAGGCTCTGAAAGAGTACCTGGACGAGGACCTGAGGAAGGGGTTCATCCGGCCCTCCACCTCTCCCGCGGGAGCCCCCTTTTTCTTCGTAGAGAAAAAAGACTCCTCCCTGCGTCCCTGCATAGACTACAGAAAGCTTAATGACATAACCGTAAAAAACCGGTACCCGCTCCCACTGATTTCCGAACTCCTTGAGAGACTCCGGGAAGCGAAGATCTTCACCAAACTCGACCTTCGAGGGGCCTACAACCTCGTCCGAATCCGCCCTGGGGACGAATGGAAGACCGCCTTCCGGACACGTTATGGTCATTTCGAGTACCTGGTCATGCCTTTCGGACTCTGCAATGCTCCCGCCACCTTCCAGCACTTCATTAACGACGTCCTCAGGGACATGCTGGATCTGTTTGTAGTCGTTTACCTGGACGACATCTTGATCTTCTCTGAAGACCTCGAGCAGCACCGCGAACACGTCCGCAGGGTACTGCAGAGGCTCAGACAGAACTCTCTCTATATCAAGCTAGAGAAATGCGAGTTTGAGCGAACCACCACTCAGTTCCTCGGATACATCATCTCCCCAGAGGGCCTAAGTATGGACCCGGGGAAGGTCCAAGCTGTGATGAACTGGCCCGTTCCGAAAAACGAGAAGGAGATACAAAGATTCATTGGCTTCGCCAACTTCTATCGGAAGTTTATCCGGAACTTCTCCAAGGTCATAGCACCAATCACCCAACTCACCAAGAAGGCAGTCCCCTTCTCGTGGACACCCGAGGCCCAGGAGGCCTTCACCAAGTTGAAACTCCTCTTCACTTCTGCCCCAATCCTAATCCACCTGAACCCCGAGCTCCCATTTACAGTCGAAGTGGATGCATCAGACTCTGCGGTGGGGGCAGTTTTGTCACAACGGACAGGGGAGAGGATGCTATTACACCCGTGCGCATATTTCTCCCGCCAGATGTCCCCCTCTGAGAAGAACTATGACATCGGGAACAAAGAACTACTGGCGATCAAGGATGCCTTCTCCGAGTGGAGACACCTGCTGGAGGGAGCCACCAACCCCATAATCGTACTAACTGACCACAAGAACCTCGAGTTCATCCGCAGCGCTAAGAGACTCTCAGCCAGACAGGCCAGATGGAGCCTATTCTTTTCCCGCTTCAACTATCTCATCACCTATCGCCCTGGATCAAAAAACGGCAAGGCTGACGCCCTCTCCAGAATGTTTTCCGAGCCCTCACAGAGTAACAAGGGCCAAAATAACATCTTGCCCGAGAGAAGGGTCGTAGGGGCCACCTACTCTAAAGAACTCCTGGGCACAATCAAAGAAGGATATGAAAATGACCCCTTCCTCTCCCACCCCACAGGCAATGTCAGCCTTACGTTTAAGAACGGTCATTGGTTTCATCAGGACCTACAACTATATGTACCAGAAATCGCACGGCTCGAAGTGCTCAAACTCAACCATGACTCCAAGGTGGCCGGCCATTTTGGCACAAGAAAGACCCAGGAGCTTCTCTCCCGCTCCTTCTGGTGGCCAACATACAGGGAGGACATCAAGAGGTACATCTCCTCGTGCACGGTCTGTGCCCGCAATAAGACTCCTCGTTCCTCTCCCGTGGGTCTGTTACAACCTCTCCCGATTCCCTCCCGCCCCTGGGGCTCGATCTCCATGGACTTTGTGGTAGACCTTCCTCCTTCAAAAGGGATGAACACCATCCTGGTCGTGGTCGACCGTCTCACCAAGATGGCCCATTTCATCCCCTACAAAGGCCTACCCACAGCCAAACAGACGGCCGATCTTATTCTCAGAGAGGTCTTCAGGCTGCATGGGATCCCGGACGACGTGGTCTCCGACCGAGGTGTACAATTTGCCTCAAAGTTCTGGAAGAACTTCTGCCTGGCGCTCGGGGTTAAAGTGAACCTGTCCTCTGCTTTCCACCCTCAGTCAAACGGGCAGACGGAGAGAACTAATCAGACCCTAGAGCAATACCTACGCTGTTTCAGCTCCCACCTGCAGGATGACTGGCTCGATCATCTCCCCATGGCCGAGTTCGCCTACAACAATGCTGAGCACAGCTCAACCAAGCACAGCCCCTTCTTTGCTAACACAGGCTCACACCCGGTGTTCATTCCCCACCTACCCGTTGCCTCCACCCTCCCAGCAGTGGCCGAACGCCTAACAACCCTACAGGAGGCACAAGAGAACATTATAGACAACCTCCAGGTTGCCCAGAGGCGCTTTAAACAGGGAGCAGACAGACGTCGCAAACCCACCCCGGGCTTCCATGTGGGAGACAAGGTATGGCTGTCCACCAGGAACCTCAGATTGAAGGTCCCCTCCAAAAAATTTGCCCAAAGATACATGGGTCCGTTCCGGATCACCGCACAAATCAACGAGGTCACGTTCCGGCTCGACCTTCCGGACTCCATTAGGGTGCACCCTGTCTTCCATTGCTCTCTCCTCAAGCCATACGTGGAGAACACCTTCACAGGCCGCCACTCGCCCCCACCACCACCCGTGAGGGTACAGGGTGAAGAAGAATACGTTGTCGCAAAGATCCTCGACTCCAGGATCCACCGGGGAAGACTACAATACCTAATTGGGTGGGAGGGTTACCCTCCCGAGGATAACTCCTGGGAGCCAGAAGAGAATGTCCACGCCCCCAGACTGGTAAAAGAGTTCCACCAACGGCACCCCGGTAAGCCTGCCCCTGCGGTGCCCGGAGGTCACCTTGGAAGGGGGGGAGTACTGTCGGGATTTGAACCCGTGACCAGCCACATCCCAGGCAGTAGCCCTGCTTACTAGGCTACCATCCTCTCTGGACATTCCTCCCTGAAACCCTATTAGTTAACCTATTAGTTAACCTCAGTCTTGCCAAGCCTTGCTCATCACCCTTGATTCCCCACACCTGGTACTTCCCTATATAAGTCCAGCCCCTTGCACTCTAGCTTGCTGATTATTGAGCTCCTGAGCCTTGATCAAGCGTCTCCTCATCTGTTGCTCTTGCTACTGCTGGAAGTCCACTGCTGACCAGGAATTGCCTACCGACTACTCTTCTGCCTTATCCCTACCTACTGAACTGCTACCACCATTGCCATCCGGATTGTCTGACCACGCTTACTGCCGCCTGCCCTGACCCACCGCCTGCCTACCGACTACTCTTCTGCCTTATCCCTACCTACTGAACTGCTACCACCGTTGCCATCCGGATTGTCTGACCACGCTTACTACCTGCCTGCGGTCCTTGCCACTGGGCTCCACTCCTACCTCCAGCCAGCGGTCCTCTGACACAGGTGAGCCTGTAGGACTGTTACACCCCCCTTCCGAGGGCCTCCAGGTGTCGCCGTTGCAAGTCACCAACCGCGACTCCCAGGAGTGAGGAAGCCAACGAGGACAGCCCCCCCCCACAGCCGCAGCCACACTGGCATAACTTCTGCCAGGTGTTACGGCCGCAGGAGGGGCAACCGAACCACCCCCCCCCCCCCCACTAAGCTAGTACCAGATGCTACACCGGACCCCTCCGGAGGTCGGACACCAGGAGCCGAAACCGCAACTTTCTCAGCGACGGTCGGCTGACCCCCAGCCCCCTTTCCACCTTTGGGACCCGATGCAGCACCCCCACCAATACCACTACCAACACCCTGCTTGCACTCACCCTCTCTCCCTACTGGGACAGCTGGTGCAGCAGGAGTCACCATATCATTGTTTTTACTATTTTTACTTCTTTTATTATTTTCATCAGTTCTTTTAATAATAACATTGCCACTGTCACCGCCCCCAGCTATGCCCCTCCCCACCTCCGCTGCCCCATGGACCTGGGCATAGGTTACCACACCTCTCCCCTCCCCAGCACTTGATTCAGCACTGGAGGAGGAGGAGGCAGAGACAGGGGGGGCACGCCCAGTGGCAACATACATGGCCAAATACTTTGGCGCAATAAAACCTTCCTTTACTGCCTTACCGGAAGACCGGAGCACCACAGACAACTCTTTCCCGGCATCTCCGACTCCCGGTTCTTTAGTGCGCAGGCGCTTACTCACTGCGCCTGCGCACTCACTCACAACACTAGGAGCGCGCCCGGAAGCATGGCCCGGCACCCCCCGGCCCCACTCGCTCCTGCTACCCCCGATCTCCGCCGCACTTTTGCAACCGCAGGCGGAGACCCGGGGCCACCAGTGCCTTGTGTGGGAGGGACGGCGATCCCATTACACCGCCCCAGCACCACCCTACACGCCGGAGCGGCAGGTAGGGCAGCAGCCAGAGCGGCAGGCAGGACCACCTCCTCCACGGGAGCTATCTTCGACGCCGGACCACCCCCCCCTCCCACTGGGGAGTGGCCATCAGCACCGGAGGCTCCCGATTGAACTGGGTTTTTGCCGCTTCCTTTGCCTCTTATGTCGGCGTTCGGCGCCATCTTGGATTGAACAGGCAGTGGATTGGGGACATCAACCTGCGGAGTACCGGGCACAGACTTTTCAGCCTGCACCAAGCGCTCCACAGGGACATAGATGAAGTGTGCCTCCACTGCCTGCTGTTTTTTCTTGTTTCTCTTGCTTTTCTTTTTTCCCATGCTGATTTCTTCTTCTAGTAGCTCATCTCCAAAAGCAAGTTCTGGAACTGGACAGGGGATTCCAGCTGACGGATTTCCTCCATCAATCCTCCCCCTCTGCTGTCCTCCTCTTCACTGAAGGCCTCGGATGAAGGCCTCGGATGAGGGCAACCCCGCTTGCTGCACGGGGATACTGCAGTCTCCTGGCACAGACCACTGCGAGTCAGGAGGAGCTGGTGCAGGCTCCGGCCGGACCGACCGGGCAGTGACGGACTTGGACACCACGCCAGGTATGCGATTATCCTCATCCTCACTTTCGCTGCCAATTTGTGTTCCGCCCTCTCCTTCTCTCGTCCATTTCCAGGAACCTTTCCTCATTAAGCAGTTTTTCCTTAAAGGGACCTTAAAGCTTTTCCCTCCTTTCCTGTGCCTCCTTAACCTCCTTTTTGAATGTTTTGATTTTCTCAGAGATAGGGGGTCTTTTTTTATTGTTCGTAATATTAGCCTTTGCCCTAAGCATTTTCAGCTCTAGGCTTAGGCTCTTGAGGTGTCGCCCCAGCTCCCTGATTTCATAGAGGTGGTATGCCACGCGGGAGCTGTAGGCCTGGGTAGTCTCCCTCTCCCTCCGGGACCCCCAACCTACCTGGGACGACACCTCCTGATCCTCTGCCTGCGACTTCAGGTCCTCAGGGGGGACTCGGCTGCCTGATCGTAGAACCCTCTCAACGTCGTCACTCTTGGCCGGTTGCTGTGGCCCCCCACTCCCCGCCGATCTAGACCGGAGAGTAGGGGCACTCTTCCTGGATGTCATTGCCACAGGTCCCCACCAACTCCCTAGGGAGCGGCATTGGCTGGGCTGGGGAGAAAGGTGAAAAACCTCCTCACAAGCCTGGTTCCGCCCAGGGGATTAAGATGTTGGAAATCTCCCTGGGGCCTTAACGAGGTGGAAGTTCAGGAGCTGCAGCAAACACACAACCTCACTCTGTGGCTGCAGGAACCAGCCACGCCCACGCCTGAAGCTCTGCTATGGGACCTCTCTCCTCATGTCTGGGTGCCGGGGCCTAAATATATGACAATGGACTTTTCCAGTTTTGGCTGACGTGAAGCCTGATTCTCTGCTATGACATGAAGACTGATTCTCTGCTGACATGAAGCCTGAATCTCTGCTATGGGACCTCTCTCCTCTGTCTTGGTGCCCTGGCCTAAATATATGACAATGGACTGTTCCAGTTTTGGCTGACGTGAAGCCTGATTCTCTACTATGACACAAAGACTGATTCTCTGCTGATATGAAGCCTGAATCTCTGCTATGGGACCTCTCTCCTCTGTCTGGGTGCCGGGGCCTAAATATATGACAATGGACTTTTCCAGTTTTGGCTGACGTGAAGCCTGATTCTCTGCTATGACATGAAGACTGATTCTCTGCTGACATGAAGCCTGAATCTCTGCTATGGGACCTCTCTCCTCTGTCTTGGTGCCCTGGCCTAAATATATGACAATGGACTGTTCCAGTTTTGGCTGACGTGAAGCCTGATTCTCTGCTATGACATGAAGACTGATTCTCTGCTGACATGAAGCCTGAATCTCTGTTATGGGACCTCTCTCCTCTGTCTGGGTGCCGGGGCATAAATATATGACAATGGACTGTTCCAGTTTTGGCTGACGTGAAGCCTGATTCTCTGCTATGACATGAAAACTTATTCTCTGCTGACATGAAGCCTGATTTTCTGCTATAGAACCTCTCTCCAATTGATATTGGTTAATTTTTATTTATTTTATTTTTATTTTTATTCATTTCCCTATCCACATTTGTTTGCAGGGGATTTAACTACATTTTGCTGCCTTTTGCAGCCCTCTAGCCCTTTCCTGGGCTGTTTTACAGCCTTTTTAGTGCTGAAAAGTTCGGGTCCCTATTGACTTCAATGGGGTTCGTGTTCGGGACGAAGTTCGGATCGGGTTCGGAACCCGAACATTTCCGGGAAGTTTGGCCGAACTTCTCGAACCCGAACATCCAGGTGTTCGCTCAACTCTAACCGACATCCTTTAACATCAACTTGTCGGTAGAGTTGAGCGAACACCTGGATGTTCGGGTTCGAGAAGTTCGGCCGAACTTCCCGAAAATGTTCGGGATCCAAACCCGATCCGAACTTCGTCCCGAACCCCATTGAAGTCAATGGGGACACGAACTTTTCGGCACTAAAACGGCTGTAAAACAGCCCAGGAAAGGGCTAGAGGGCTGCAAAAGGCAGCAACATGTAGGTAAATCTCCTGCAAACAAATGTGGATAGGGAAATGAATTAAAATAAAAATTAAATAAATAAAAATTAACCAAAATCAATTGGAGAGAGGTCCCATAGCAGAGAATCTGGCTTCCCGTCATCCACCACTGGAACAGTCCATTCTCAGATATTTAGGCCCCGGCACCCAGGCAGAGGAGAGAGGTCCCGTAACAGAGAATCTGGCTTCATGTCAGCAGAGAATCAGTCTTCATATCATAGCAGAGAATCAGGCTTCACGTCACCCACCACTGCAACAGTCCATTTTCATAAATTTAGGCCCAGCACCCAGGCAGAGGAGAGAGGTCCCGTAACAGACAATCTGGCTTCATGTCAGCAGAGAATTAGTCTGCATGTCATAGCAGAGAATGAGGCTTCACGTCAGCCACCACTGCAACAGTCCATTGGCATATATTTAGGCCCAGCACACAGGCAGAGGAGAGAGGTCCCGTAACAGAGGATCTGGCTTCATGTCAGCAGAGAATTAGTCTGCATGTCATAGCAGAGAATCAGGCTTCACGTCACCCAACATTAGAACAGTCCATTGGCATATATTTAGGCCCCGACACCCAGACAGAGGAGAGGTTCATTCAACTTTGGATAGCCTCGCAATATAATGGTAAAATGAAAATAAAAATAGGATTGAATGAGGAAGTGCCCTGGAGTACAATAATATATGGTTAAGGGGAGGTAGTTAATGTCTAATCTGGACAAGGGACGGACAGGTCCTGTGGGATCCATGCCTGGTTCATTTTTATGAACGTCAGCTTGTCCACATTGGCTGTAGACAGGCGGCTGCGTTTGTCTGTAATGACGCCCCCTGCCGTGCTGAATACACGTTCAGACAAAACGCTGGCCGCCGGGCAGGCCAGCACCTCCAAGGCATAAAAGGCTAGCTCTGGCCACGTGGACAATTTAGAGACCCAGAAGTTGAATGGGGCCGAACCATCAGTCAGTACGTGGAGGGGTGTGCACACGTACTGTTCCACCATGTTAGTGAAATGTTGCCTCCTGCTAACACGTTGCGTATCAGGTGGTGGTGCAGTTAGCTGTGGCGTGTTGACAAAAGTTTTCCACATCTCTGCCATGCTAACCCTGCCCTCAGAGGAGCTGGCCGTGACACAGCTGCCTTGGCGACCTCTTGCTCCTCCTCTGCCTTGGCCTTGGGCTTCCACTTGTTCCCCTGTGACATTTGGGAATGCTCTAAGTAGCGCGTCTACCAACGTGCGCTTGTACTCGCGCATCTTCCTATCACGCTCCAGTGCAGGAAGTATGGTGAGCACATTGTCTTTGTAGCGTGGATCCAGCAGGGTGGCAACCCAGTAGTCCGCACACGTTAAAATGTGGGCAACTCTGCTGTCGTTGCGCAGGCACTGCAGCATGTAGTCGCTCATGTGTGCCAGGCTGCCCAGGGGTAAGGACAAGCTGTCCTCTGTGGGAGGCGTATCGTCATTGTCCTGCCTTTCCCCCCAGCCACGCACCAGTGATGGACCCGAGCTGCGTTGGGTGCCACTCCGCTGTGACCATGCTTCATCCTCATCCTCCTCCACCTCCTCCTCATCCTCGTCCTCCTCGTCCTCCAGTAGTGGGCCCTGTCTGGCCACATTTGTACCTGGCCTCAGCTGTTGCCAAAAACCTCCCTCTGAGTCACTTCGAAGAGACTGGCCTGAAAGTGCTAAAAATGACCCCTCTTCCTCCTCCTCCTCCTCCTCCTGGGCCACCTCCTCTTCCATTATCGCCCTAAGTGTTTTCTCAAGGAGACATAGAAGTGGTATTGTAACGCTGATAACGGCGTCATCGCCAGTGGCCATGTTGGTGGAGTACTCGAAACAGCGCAACAGGGCACACAGGTCTCGCATGGAGGCCCAGTCATTGGTGGTGAAGTGGTGCTGTTCTGTAGTGCGACTGACCCGTGCGTGCTGCAGCTGAAACTCCACTATGGCCTGCTGCTGCTCGCACAGTCTGTCCGGCATGTGCAAGGTGGAGTTCCACCTGGTGGGCACGTCGCATATGAGGCGGTGAGCGGGAAGGCCGAAGTTACGCTGTAGCGCAGACAGGCGAGCAGCAGCAGGATGTGAACGCCGGAAGCGCGAACAGACGGCCCGCACTTTATGCAGCAGCTCTGACATGTCGGGGTAGTTGTGAATGAACTTCTGCACCACCAAATTCAGCACATGCGCCAAGCAAGGGATGTGCGTCAAATTGGCTAGTCCCAGAGCTGCAACGAGATTTCGCCTATTATCACACACCACCAGGCCGGGCTTGAGGCTCACCGGCAGCAACCACTCGTCGGTCTGTTGTTCTATACCCCGCCACAACTCCTGTGCGGTGTGGGGCCTGTCCCCCAAACATATGAGTTTCAGAATGGCCTGCTGACGTTTACCCCGGGCTGTGCTGAAGTTGTTGGTGAAGGTGTGTGGCTGACTGGATGAGCAGGTGGAAGAAGAGGAGGAGGAAGCCGAGAAGGTGGAAGTGGCAACAGGAGGCAAAGAATGTTGCCCTGCGATCCTTGGCGGCGGAAGGACGTGCGCTAAACAGCTCTCCGCCTGGGGCCCAGCTGCCACTACATTTACCCAGTGTGCAGTTAGGGAGATATAGCGTCCCTGGCCGTGCTTACTGGTCCACGTATCTGTGGTTAGGTGGACCTTGCTACAGATGGCGTTGCACAGTGCACACTTGATTTTATCGGATACTTGGTTGTGCAGGGAAGGCACGGCTCTCTTGGAGAAGTAGTGGCGGCTGGGAACAACATACTGTGGGACAGCAAGCGACATGAGCTGTTTGAAGCTGTCTGTGTCCACCAGCCTAAATGACAGCATTTCATAGGCCAGTAGTTTAGAAATGCTGGCATTCAGGGCCAGGGATCGAGGGTGGCTAGGTGGGAATTTACGCTTTCTCTCAAATGTTTGTGAGATGGAGAGCTGAACGCTGCCGTGTGACATGGTTGAGACGCTTGGTGACGGAGGTGGTGGTGGTGTTGGTGGTACATCCCCTGTTTGCTGGGCGGCAGGTGCCAACTTTCCTCCAGAGGAAGAGGCCGAGGTGGCAGCAGCAGAAGAGGTAGCAGGGGGAGCCTGAGTGACTTCCTTGGTTTTAAGGTGTTTACGCCACTGCAGTTCATGCTTTGCATGCAGGTGCCTGGTCATGCAGGTTGTGCTCAGGTTCAGAACGTTAATGCCTCGCTTCAGTCTCTGATGGCACAGCGTGCAAACCACTCGGGTCTTGTCGTCAGCACATTGTTTGAAGAAGTGCCATGCCAGGGAACTCCTTGAAGCTGCCTTTGGGGTGCTCGGTCCCAGATGGCGGCGGTCAGTAGCAGGCGGAGTCTCTTGGCGGCGGGTGTTCTGCTTTTGCCCACTGCTCCCTCTTTTGCTACGCTGTTGGCTCGGTCTCACCACTGCCTCTTCCTCCGAACTGTGAAAGTCAGTGGCACGACCTTCATTCCATGTGGGGTCTAGGACCTCATCGTCCCCTGCATCGTCTTCCACCCAGTCTTGATCCCTGACCTCCTGTTCAGTCTGCACACTGCAGAAAGACGCAGCAGTTGGCACCTGTGTTTCGTCATCATCAGAGACATGCTGAGGTGGTATTCCCATGTCCTCATCATCAGGAAACATAAGTGGTTGTGCGTCAGTGCAGTCTATGTCTTCCACCGCTGGGGAAGGGCTAGGTGGATGCCCTTGGGAAACCCTGCCAGCGGAGTCTTCAAACAGCATAAGAGACTGCTGCATAACTTGAGGCTGAGACAGTTTCCCTGGTATGCATGGGGGTGATGTGACAGACTGATGGGGTTGGTTTTCAGGCGCCATCTGTGCGCTTTCTGCAGAAGACTGGGTGGGAGATAATGTGAACGTGCTGGATCCACTGTCGGCCACCCAATTGACTAATGCCTGTACCTGCTCAGGCCTTACCATCCTTAGAACGGCATTGGGCCCCACCATATATCGCTGTAAATTCTGGCGGCTACTGGGACCTGAGGTAGTTGGTACACTAGGACGTGTGGATGTGGCAGAACGGCCATGTCCTCTCCCAGCACCAGAGGGTCCACTTACACCACCACGACCATGTCCACGTCCGCGTCCCTTACTAGATGTTTTCCTCATTGTTATGGTTCACCACAACAACAAAAATATTATTTGGCCCAATGTATTGTATTCAAATTCAGCGGGATATAAATTTGAGGCCTAGTATTTAGGCGCTGGGTGACCGGTATGGATTTAGTGACAGAATTAGACTTGGAAATGCACAGTAGCGTGTGTGTGAAGTTATTCTGAATGACCCAATGTGCACCTTGAATATTATATACCCTTTTAGGGATAGATTTCAAATAGCTCTGATATAGCAGAAACCACTAAATTATGAAATTGCTAAATTGGGAATTGTATTTCAACCCAGAACAAAAAATGTGCTTTGGCGGACACTAAATAACTTGCCCATCCACAACAGGACAGAGGTAACGACAGATTTAGCGGGATATAAATTTGAGGCCTAGTATTTAGGCGCTGGGTGACCGGTATGGATTTACTAACAGAATTAGACTTGGAAATGCACAGTAGCGTGTGTGTGAAGTTATTCTGAATGACCCTATGTGCACCTTGAATATTATATACCCTTTTAGGGATAGATTTCAAATAGCTCTGATATAGCAGAAACCACTAAATTATGAAATTGCTAAATTGGGAATTGTATTTTAACCCTGAACAAAAAATGTGCTTTGACGGACACTAAATAACTTGCCCAGCCACAACAGTACAGCGGTAACGACAGATTTAGCGGGATATAAATTTGAGGCCTAGTATTAGGTGCTGGGTGACTGGTATGGATTTAGTGACAGAATTAGACTGGGATATGGCCAAAAAATAACCACACTATTGCTGGTTAAATGCACTTGGTGTGACAGCTTGACCAACCACACTACTGAGGGTTAAATGCACTTGGTGACGGGCGCAGCTTGCCCCTGATGTAGTATATGGCCATAAAATGAACAGACTATTGCTGGTTAAATGCACTTGGTGTGACAGCTTGACCAACCACACTACTGAGGGTTAAATGCACTTGGTGACAGGCGCAGCTTGCCCCTGATGTAGTATATGGCCAAAAAATGAACAGACTATTGCTGGTTAAATGCACTTGGTGACGGGCGCAGCTTGCCCCTGATTTAGTATATGGCCAAAAAATTAACAGACTATTGCTGGTTAAATGCACTTGGTGTGACAGCTTCACCCTGATGTAGGCTTTAGCCAAAAAACAACCACACCATTGAGGGTTAAATGCACTTGGTGACAGGCGCAGCTTGCCCCTGATGTAGTATATGGCCAAAAAATAAACAGACTATTGCTGGTTAAATGCACTTGGTGTGACAGCTTCACACTGATGTAGGCTTTAGCCAAAAAACAACCACACCATTGAGGGTTAAATGCACTTGGTCGCAGCTTGTGCTGGCGCACCACATGACACAAAATGGCCGCTGATCACCCCAGAAAAAAGTGACTGACAAACGGTCTGGGCAGCCTAAAAACATTGAGCAATTGAATTTCCGCAGCTCAATGATGCACAGCTGCAGATCGATCGATTAATCAAGTCCTTTGGAGAAGTTAATCTGCCTAATCTCGCCCTACTGTCGCAGCCGCAACCTCTCCCTACGCTAATCAGAGCAGAGTGACGGGCGGCGCTATGTGACTCCAGCTTAAATAGAGGCTGGGTCACATGGTGCTCTGGCCAATCACAGCCATGCCAATAGTAGGCATGGCTGTGACGGCCTCTTGGGGCAAGTAGTATGACGCTTGTTGATTGGCTGCTTTGCAGCCTTTCAAAAAGCGCCAAGAAAGCGTCACAAACGCGCCAAGAAAGCGACGAACACCGAACCCGAACCCGGACTTTTACGAAAATGTCCGGGTTCGGGTCCGTGTCACGGACACCCCAAAATTCGGTACGAACCCGAACTATACAGTTCGAGTTCGCTCATCCCTACTTGTCGGCAATAGTTACATTCAGCTTTTAAGAACTGTGGAATTAAGCGGTAAAAATACCGAAATATTCACGCAAAAGTCTATAACAGACTATGTAACTCAAGTGACACTTTGATACCGTTACAATATCGATACTCACGGATGAAGCTAAACCCATTAAATTCAAATACCGTAAAACTATCGTATGATTACATTTTAGACCTCGCGCTGTGACGACGTAATAAAATGTTGTCTCAGAGAGTGCATGGCAACCCGGAGGCATATATGCATTATTACATAGCGCAAGCCGGTCATGGTTTGGAAGGGTTTCACGGCGACAAATTCATGTATGGTTCTGGTCTCACGGGTTTATTTCGTGGTTTGTTCCAACAAGTCGTTCCCCTATTCAGAAAAGGCGTAGAACTTCTAAAATCGCACGTAAAAATTGCCTCTAGGAATATAGCTAGAGATGTTGTCGCTACGGCGTCGACTGCCTTTGTTTTCAATAAATAGGCCTGCGCTAATGCAGGAAGGCTCTGGTGTTGTGCAAATTTGCAAGAAAATGTGGAAAAGAAAGCGCATCCGCAACGCCATAGTACTGCCACATTTTAAGAATAAAGTATCGCCACCTAAGAGACATCATCGCCAGCAAACAAAAATTTATTCACATCTAGTAATCAAACGCTCTGGCTTTTGTACATAATGCGTCAGCCGAGTACGCCAAATCAGAGCTGGATATCTTTCAAATACCGCCTACGCAAACAAGTATTGAAAAATCACTTTATGTCGGGTACAGCCAATCGCCGGCAACGCACCTTCGGAATCCTTCATCTCGGGCAGTGGTGAATATTATTACGACACACTCTGTTACACGTCGTTTGCAGAATCGTTTGTCCCGATAACACAGCCATACCGGACGGCTCCCGCATAGCCCTTATTAACTACCCTATAGCAAGCCTCTTTAACCAATTGGACATAACGCTCAGCGACACATTGATTTCAAGAAGCGACAACCTTTATATGTATAGAGCGTATATAGAGGCCCTAATAAATTATTATTCTCAAACTTTAGTGGCCCAATTTACCGCTGGCTTATTCTATAAAGACACAGCAGGCCATCATGATGATCGGTCATAATGCTGGCTTCACCAAGAGAGCGCAGTATACCATGCACTCTAGAAGTGTGAAATTAATGGGACCCATTTACGCCGATATATTTAATCAAACAAAGTTAATACTGAACGGATTAGATCTAAAGATAAAATTGACCAGAAACAAAGACACCTTCTGCCTCATGTCTGCCGAGGCGCCCCATTTTCCAGTCCAAAAACAGCACGCTTCCCAGTTTGTCAAAAGAATACAAGTATCGCCTGCTGTGAGAATCGGGCACAGTCGCGCACTGTTAACTGCTAAGTATTCGGTCAATCGTGCGTCGTTTAAAGTGTATAGTATACCCGTCGGTATTCGCATATCTAACCACGAGAATCTTTTTCTGGGGAGCATATCGAGAACAGTAATACTAACATTTGTGGACAACAAGTCATTTTCAGGTCATTACCAAAGAAATCCTTTGTGCTTTAACCACTATAATGTGAATTATGCAGCCTTATATTTGGACGGGCAACACCGTTTCAACCTAATTTCCAAGACGAATCAGTGGTTTGAGAATATGTCGCTCCTGCATATTTTGGGAAAGCATAAGGCTGACAACGCTTTATCCGTGGACCGGTCTGAATTTTTGAACGGCTACACATTGTTCGCTTTTGATTTGATATCATTTCTCGCTAGTAAAAAGCGGAAATCTCAGAGCTGAAATTCGATTTCTTGAGCCGGTTGTAAACACTATTAACATGATTGTGTATTCAGTTCATAAAAACATTATTGAAATAAATAATTGGAGGGAAGTTTTATATGATTTTCAATAAAAATTTATAATTATGAAATTACCCGTGTTATTAAAACTGACTTTCACGCCTGTCGCATATTCAAAGGTGTATTTCCATGCGATTTATTACCTAAAAATAAAATCATCAACCGCCCGGCGGCCTACATGGTAAATACGAACAATTCGTATAAGCGAGGATGACACTGGATTTTAATTATATTACAGCCTGACGATGTATCTATAATTTTTGATAGTTATGGATTATCGCCATCGAGTGAGCTATTTCCTGCTGAATTTCTAAAATTTTTATACAAAAATTCTAAGACTATAAGGTATCAAAACAGACAAATCCCGGACGTTGCTAGTTCGGTCTCTGGCCATTAGCTAAAGGAATACCTTTTGAAAGTGTATTAAAAATGTTTACAAGTGATTTTAGAAAACAAATATCATGTTGTGCGCTCCTTTGTAGCAAAGCGCATTAAACAATTATGTATACGCTGTTGTATTTACACACAAACTTGTCGGTCCCTAAGTGTTTGTTAAAAATGTAAGATGACGTGTTGTAAATAAAGAAAAATTTATAAAACTTTTAAAAATGATTTTAATTTTTGTCATCCTTGATTTTTTTTATCGTTGCTATTATAATTAAATGTGTATAATTTGATAAGAACTTATAAAGTGAAATGAAAAGCTTATCATTTGATATAAAATGTATATTAAGACATACAGTTGAGGGAATTCAGGGCAGCACACCTGATAACAGGTGGTTGGTTACCAGCGGTGTTGCACTTTACCAAAGTGTAGATCCAAGATGAATAAATACACCGCAGCATATCCAGTTAGTGAAAAAACTGTGGGATCCTTTATTCACCCATGCGACGTTTCGGTCTGCTTGCTGGGACCAGTCTCAAGCAATACATTATAGTCAACAGTGAGTTTATATGTGGTCATATCGTGCTAACATACACAAGTGGCAATTAGCAATAACATACAAAAAATATGCTGTAAATATATCATGTGAATATATTAAAACATCTTACCCAGAAGACAGTACAATTTGCTACATAAAAATCATATAACAAAATCATCCAGGTATATTATTTTTTACATAAGTGATAATCAGCAGTGAATAAATACCACCTGTATGTGTGTAAACGTAAGAGGGCCAAGAATGGAATCAGGCATGCTCAGTGGTAGGAGGATACAGTGTTGCAAACTGCGCCACATGGATACGGCATTCCGGAACTGGAACTGCGCATGTCAGTGATGTCACTTAGGAAAAAAATCACATGATCCCGAGTAACGCCTCACTTGACACGTCACTTAACAGATCACATGAATACGGCATCAGACACAGGTAAACGCGTCGTAGCAATATGACGCATTTATATTAAGACATATAAAATTATATGAAAATCATATCAAAGTGGAAGGCATTTAGGCGTGGTTTGGGACAGGTGAGGGGAGAAAAATGGGCAGATCTGGGTGGGGTTAGGGCATTTCTGGCAGGGGTTATGGTGTGAAAAGGGGCGGGGCACCTGTCACTTTGAGTTTGACGAGACATGTCCAACTATACTACTACTATCATTGTTGGACATTTGTAATGGTACTGTAATGCCAGCGGTCCGTTGCTGTTGGCTCTTCCACTTTCTTGGCAGCCATGGCTGCCAGAATATTCCCTTCTACTGCAAGGCTGTCAGTGCCTCATGTTGGTGTGTTTTTTGTAGTCTCATGCTGTGTCCTGTCTGATAGTTTCAGTCTACTTAGGGAGCTTACATGCTCTCTTTCCAGCTCTTAAATCTTAAATGCCAAGAGTGTGCAAAGCAGTAATCAAAGCAAAAGGTGGCTACTTTGAAGAACCTAGAATATGACATATATTTTAAAATAGCAAATTTGAGAAAATCCAATTGTCTAATTTTATTTTTGTTTGCCGTGCTACGGTGCTAGTGGTGTATATCAGACACTTACTTCTACGATTCACAGGATTTAACATAGACAAGGGAAAGATTATGACATTGCCCAGATGGTTCAAGGTGTTTTTTTATGTAGTAATTCTTTCTTAACCAGAAAACGCAACTTACTCCAGAATATCAGAATCTTTCCTATATAATTCTCCTTCCTTTACAATTTTCTCTTTTGCTTGGGCTTCAAAACTGCATAAAAATAAACTGGATCAAAATACCATATATAAAAGCACCCATAGTCTTACATTGCAAGTATGGCTTTGAATACTTAGAACACACCACTCAAAATAGTCTTGACTGATGATTTCATATGAAACCTTGGATTACAAGCAGCAAACATGTTTTTTATAAATCTGACAGTATTTTTTAGTGAATGTTTAATGTGAACGTTATATGAAACTCCTGGAATTATCAGAATTGTCTTAGTTTATGCCTGAGTACTTCAGAACATAACTCATAATACTGTTCACAATCATAAATAATATTTAACAAATAACATACATTTTACATTTTGTTATTAATCCCTTCCCGCATTATCAAGACTGGCTCTATAAAAATGTTATATGATCTACAACCTCAGGTGAGCGACATAAAAAAAAAACTGTGCAAAAAAGCCATTTTTTATTAACTTACATCACAAAAAGTGCAATACCAAGTGATCAAAAAGATATATCTACCCCAAAATAGTACCAATCAAAAATCACCTCATCATGCAAAAAATGAGCCCCTACCTAAGACAATTGCCCAAAAAATAACAAAATATGGAGAACACGGAGAGACTAAAACATGATTTGTTTTTCAAAAATGCTTTTATAGTGTAAAACTGAAATAAAATAAAAAAGTTGACACATTAGGTATTTCCACATTCGTAATGACCTATTCAATAAAAATATCACATGATCTATGCACTACGTGTAGTAAAAAAAAAAACGGTGCCAAAATGCAATTTTTTGTCACATTACATCACAAAAAGTGTAAATGAAAAATACATATGTACCCCAAAATATAACTAATCACACCATCATCTCATCCCTCAAAAAATGAGCCCTTATATAAGATATTCTCCCCAAAAATAAATAAATCTTTGGCTTACAGAAAATTGAGATTTTAAAGCTTTTTCAAAAAAAGCTTTTATTGTTTAAAATTTAAATAAATTTAAAAAGTGGCCATATTCGGTATTGCTGCATCCACAACAATTTGGTATAAAAATATCACATGATCTACCCCCTAAGGTGGATGGATTCTGTAAAAATATAAATAAATAGAAACTATGCCAAAACAACAATTTTTTTGGTCACTTTACCCCATAAAGTGTAATATTACCCAAATAGTGTAATGTACCAAAATATGGTACCTATAGAATCATCAACTCTTCCCACAAAAATGAGCCCCTACACAAGCTTTCAGAAAATGTAATATAAAAATTTATAGACCAGACATATTAGGCATTTCTATGTCCGTAATTACCTGCTCTATAAACATATCACATGATCTACCCCCTCAGGTGTTAAAAGTAAATAAATAAAAACTGTGCCAAAATAGCAATTTTTTGGTTACCTTGTACCAAAAAAGTGTAATATTGAAAGATCAAAAAATGATATGTACTCAAAAATGGTACCAATAAAAATGTCAGCTCTTCCTTAAAAAAAAGAGATTTGAAGAAAATGAAGACACAAAAACATTATTTTTGTTTTCAAAAATGGTTTATTCTGTAAAACTGAAACAAAAAATAAAAATACACATATTGTGTATTGTTGGACCCCATAAAAAACAAAAAATAAAAACTGCCATTTTGTGATTACCTTGCCTCACAAAAAGCGTAATATCGAGCAATCAAAAATCATATCCACCAATAAAATTGTTACCTCATGCAGTAGTTTCTAAAATGGGGTCACTTTTTGTGTTTTCACTTTTTCAGCTTAAAAAACGGAAGACGTGTATGAAAAATGTGGACACATGGAATGGATCGAATGCAGAAACACTACGAAACAAATTATGGACAAACGGTTCCATTATTTGCGGACCACAAAACGGAAAAGGATTGCACACAGTTGTGTGAATGTACCCTAATACCACATGACAAACCTTCAATTGCTCCCCCCCCACTGGCATGTATTCATTATGTTTCATATTATCATTGATACTGAAATATCATAAATCATAGCAGGTCTATTGAAGCTGAGCTTTCAGGTCACTCTCCATGGTAACCAGGGCAAAGAAACACTTTAAATAAAGTTTTTCTTTTTAATTACATTACTTTGAAATTTCTGCTTGCTGCCTACACAGTGTTATATTTGATGTTGAGTACAGTACTAAGAATATTGACATATTGACATAAAAGTAATGATTGTTCTTATCTTTAAAAATAACTTGACAAAAAGTACTGTATAATTATTATCTTATTGAATTATCGAATTAATAGGATTCATTCAAGCTGCAAACAAAGAGACGGCTGTATGTTTATGTCAAATTTTTCACAATGCTTTGAAACAGACAGTTTTGAAAAACGGTCTAATGCTGAGGAAGTGATTATTTCTCCCACACCTTGAACTACAAACAAATTGATGAATATATGCTGTAATAAATGGTTGAGGAAACTGTCATGTCCCCTGACCAGTGCGGCACTTTCCCCGTCTGGTTGCTAGGGGACTTGTCGGGTATCTAGGTGAGGCAGCGTCGAACAATGTCAGAGTCGGCGCTTGCTCACTGGTCATGCTGATGACATGCCTTGCTGGACTCTCCTGGTATTGATCTCGGCTTGGTATATTTTGATTCTGATTTATGTCCTTTGTGCCATTCTGTCTCTAGTCGTCTGTTATTTTGTTTCCCTTTGCTCCCTTCCCTGATTTGAGCCCAATTGTGGGCTGCTGTTTAGGGTGTATCGTGCAAGCAGGTAGGGACATTGGTGTGGGTGAAGTTCTTGGCCTCACTGATCCCTAATGTGACAGAATCACAGGCCCTACAAATATTTCCTCCCTTTCATTTTAGTATTATGGATGCTATCCGAGCTATTGTGGAACAGATGCGAGGGTTAACACTAGATATGAGTAAATAAAATAAAAAATCGATTTGGCCAGTTTTCAGTTTTTTCATTTAGCGAAAATTTTTGATTCAATCTGAATTTATTTGTGGCGAATCACGTAAAATGGCTATTTCCTGGCTGCAGAGAGCCTTTATAGTGGTGTAGAACACTGTGCCTTGTAGTAAAATGCATAGGGAGTCTGCTGTGGTAGTGAAACCATACTGTGAGTCAGTATGCAGTGGCGTAACTATCAGGGAAGCAGGGGAAGCAGCTGCTTCGGGGCCCGAGCTCAGAAGGGGCCCGAGGGCAGTCACTGTACTTCGTCACCCCGGGCCCCTGTCAGAGCAGCTGACTTCTCCTGCATTGGGTCCAGAGTCCTGCATCAAGCTTATGTCTCACAGCAAGGTAACGCGGGCACTAGTACCGAAGTGATTCCTGGTACAGACCACGTGATATGCCGGCGTCTACCTGAACAACGTGGAAAAGCACATACAGCAGCAATCTCCATACCGGGTATGTAATACCGTACTTTGGGACATTAAACTTTAACCCATCGAGAAGCAAGTAAGACCTGTATATGCTGTTATTATAGTGCAAATCAGCACTTGATTTATTACCATCAATAACAATTGGGTCCAGACATCTAAACCGCAACTAAACCGCAATTATATTCAGGACTTTTTCATTCCTATTAAGGACACTCTAGCTTACAAGCTGCAAGCCACAAGTATATGATTAAATAGCACTGTTGAATACACTTTATGCGGACTATTGAATAAATATTAAGATTCAGCTAGTCTCATGAGAAGAAAACCCTATTTGCCTATATAAGGAATCCTTAGTTTTTTCGTGCATATCGCTTGCTTTCCCCATATTCAATATCATAATGTGTGTCAGCATGCACGTTTTTGTTTGATGTTTTTATGATATTTTATAATAGTTTTATAGTGTTTTATTGACATTTGTTCATTCATTAAATTCAGCGTGATCACTTTATTTACTGTGTATTATACCTGTAGCCACACATACAGAGTGCCAGTCCGTATTTTACAATTATGACTGCGTCCATGTATGTGGAGAGTGCATCCATGTATGTGGAGTGTGTGTGTATGACTGCATCCATGTATGTGGAGAGTGCGTGTATGACTGCATCCATGTTTGTGGAGAGTGCGTCCATGTATGTGGATAGTGTGTGTATGACTGCTTCAATGTATGTGGAGAGTGCGTATATGACTGCGTCCATGTATGTGGAGAATGTGTGTATAACTGCGTCCATGTATGTGGAGAGTGTGTGTATGACTGCGTCCATGTATGTGAAGAGTGCGTATAACTGCGTCCATGTATGTGGAGAGTGCGTGTATGACTGCGTCCATGTATGTGGAGAGTGCGTGTATGACTGCGTCCATGTATGTGGAGAGTGTGTGTATGACTGCATCCATGTATTTGGAGAGTGTGTGTATGACTGCGTCCATGTATGTGGAGAGTGCGTGTATGACTGCGTCCATATATGTGGAGAGTGTGTGTATGACTGCGTCCATGTTTGTGGAGAGTGCGTCCTTGTATGTGAAGAGTGCGTGTATGACTGCGTCCATGTATGTGGTGAGTACGTGTATGACTGCGTCCATGTATGTGGAGAGTGCGTGTATGACTGCGTCCATGTATGTGGAGAGTGTGTGTATGACTGCGTCCATGTATTTGGAGAGTGTGTGTATGACTGCGTCCATGTATGTGGAGAGTGCGTGTATGACTGCGTCCATGTATGTGGAGAGTGCGTGTATGACTGCGTCCATATATGTGGAGAGTGCGTGTATGACTGCGTCCATGTATGTGGAGAGTGCGTGTATGACTGCGTCCATGTATTTGGAGAGTGTCTGTATAACTGCGTCGATGTATGTGGAGAGTGCGTGTATAACTGCGTCCATGTATTTGGAGAGTGTCTGTATGACTGAGTCCATGTATGTGGAGGGTGCATGTATGACTGCGTCCGTGTATGTGGAGTGTGTGTGTATGACTGCATCCATGTATGTGGAGAGTGCGTGTATGACTGCATCCATGTTTGTGGAGAGTGCGTCCATGTATGTGGAGAGTGTGTGTATGACTGCTTCAATGTATGTGGAGAGTGCGTGTATGACTGCATCCATGTAAGTGGAGAGTGTGTGTATGACTGCATCCATGTAAGTGGAGAGTGTGTGTATGACTGCATCCATGTAAGTGGAGAGTGTGTGTATAACTGCGTCCATGTATGTGGAGAGTGCGTGTATGACTGCGTCCATGTATGTGGAGAGTGCGTGTATGACTGCATCCATGTATGTGGAGAGTGCGTGTATGACTGCGTCCATGTAAGTGGAGAGTGCGTGTATGACTGCATCCATGTAAGTGGAGAGTGTGTGTATGACTGCATCCATGTAAGTGGAGAGTGTGTGTATGACTGCATCCATGTATGTGGAGAGTGCGTGTATGACTACGTCCATGTAAGTGGAGAGTGTGTGTATGACTGCATCCATGTAAGTGGAGAATGTGTGTATGACTGCATCCATGTAAGTGGAGAGTGCGTGTATGACTGCATCCATGTAAGTGGAGAGTGTGTGTATGACTGCGTCCATGTATGTGGAGAGTGTGTGTATGACTGCGTCCATATATGTGGAGAGTGTGTGTATGACTGCGTCCATGTATTTGGAGAGTGTCTGTATGACTGCGTCCATGTATGTGGAGAGTGCGTGTATGACTGCTGTAGGAGAGTACCTGGGGTGGTAGTAGACGGGAGGTACGTGCCACCGGGGGTCCTGGCCCCGATGGAGTAAGAGCCAGAAAAGTGCATTTTGCAGCGGTTATGCTGTTAACACAGCGGATCCGGGCCGGCTCTTATTGGGAGCAGGCAGATATGGGGGCTGGTGCCTGTCTCCCTACGGTCCAGGCCAGGTTTTGCAGGGAAGGGTTAAAACCTGACCAGCAACAAGGGTGTGGTGTGCAATGTGGAGCTTCTGTGTTCTCTGGCTGTGAGAGTGAGAAGTGGAGGTGAGCTGGGCTGTGTGCTGAGGCCTGTGGAGGACTGTGCAGGATCCTGCAGCTGAAACCAGGAGGGATCCGTGTCCTGTGGCTAGAAGCAGGACCCATGGACTTGCTTCACCAAGGAGAAAAAGGTGACATTACTCCTGGCTTTAAATAGACTTTGCTTTATGTGACTGAAACAGGCCTCAAGTAGCCTGCAGCAGGGACTTGCTGTGTTTGAACTATTATCTTGCTGTTGTGTGTGACCACCCTCCCTATGAACTGCACCGTCTTTCACAAATATGCACCATGTGAATAAACAAAGCATCGTGTTTTACACCAAGACCATTCTGTGTTGCCTCTATACTGCACTCGCTACCACTGCCTACCAGAGCGGATCCCCACACTGCGTCCATGTATGTGGAGAGTGCGTGTATGACTGCGTCCATGTATGTGGAGAGTGCGTGTATGACTGCGTCCATGTACAAACCGGATTCCAAAAAAGTTGGGACACTATACAAATCGTGAATAAAAACTGAATGCAATGATGTGGAGGTGCCAACTTCTAATATTTTATTCAGAATAGAACATAAATCGCGGAACAAAAGTTTAAACTGAGAAAATGTGCCATTTTAAGGGAAAAATATGTTGAATCTGAATTTCATGGTATCAACAAATCCCCAAAAAGTTGGGACAAGGCCATTTTCACCACTGTGTGGCATCTCCCCTTCTTCTTACAACACTCAACAGATGTCTGGGGACCGAGGAGACCAGTTTCTCAAGTTTAGAAATTGGAATGCTCTCCCATTCTTGTCTAATACAGGCCTCTAACTGTTCTATCGTCTTGGGCCTTCTTTGTTGCACCTTCCTCTTTATGATGCGCCAAATGTTCTCTATAGGTGAAAGATCTGGACTGCAGACTGGCCATTTCAGTACCCGGATCCTTCTACTACGCAGCCATGATGTTGTGATTGATGCAGAATGTGGTCTGGCATTATCTTGTTGGAAAATGCAGGGTCTTCCCTGAAAGTGATGACATCTGGATGGGAGCATATGTTGTTCTAGAACCTGAATATATTTTTCTGCATTGATGGTGCCTTTCCAGACATGCAAGCTGCCCATGCCACACGCACTCATGCAACCCCATACCATCAGAGATGCAGGCTTCTGAACTGAGCGTTGATAACAACTTGGGTTGTCCTTGTCCTCTTTGGTCTGGATGACATGGCATCCCAGATTTCCAAAAAGAACTTTGAATCGTGACTCATCTGATCAAAGAACTGTCTTCCATTTTGCCACACTCCATTTTAAATCATCCCTGGCCCAGTGAAAACGCCTTGTGGATCTTGCTTAGAAATGGCTTCTTCTTTGCACTGTAGAGTTTCAGCTGGCAACGGCGCATGGCACGGTGGATTGTGTTCACTGACAATGGTTTCTGGAAGTATTCCTGAGCCCATTCTGTGATTTCCTTTACAGTAGCATTCCTGTTTGTGGTGCAGTGTCGTTTAAGGGCCCGGAGATCACGGGCATCCAGTATGGTTTTACGGCCTTGACCCTTACGCACAGAGATTGTTCCAGATTCTCTGAATCTTCGGATGATGTTATGCACAGTTGATGATGATAGATGCAAAGTCTTTGCAATTTTTCGCTGGGTAACACCTTTCTGATATTGCTCCACTATCTTTCTGCGCAACATTGTGGGAATTGGTGATCCTCTACCCATCTTGGTTTCTGAGAGACACTGCCACTCTGAGAAGCTCTTTTTATATCCAATTATGTTGCCAATTGACCTAATTAGTGTTAATTGGTCTTCCAGCTCTTCGTTATGCTCAAAGTTACTTTTTCCAGCCTCTTATTGCTACTTGTCCCAACTTTTTTGGGATTTGTTGACACCGTGAAATTTTGAATCAACGTATTTTTCCTTTAAAATGATACATTTACTCGGATTAAACGTTTGATCTGTCATCTATGTTCTATTACAAATAAAATATTGACATTTGCCATCTCCACATCATTGCATTCAGTTTTTATTCACAATTTGTTTAGTGTCCCAACTTTTTTGGAATCCGGTTTGTATGTGGAGAGTGCGTGTATGACTGCGTCCATGTATGTGGAGAGTGCGTCCATGTATGTGGAGAGTGCGTGTATGCCTGCGTCCATGTATGTGGAGAGTGCGTGTATGACTGCTTCCATGTATGTGGAGAGTACGTGCATGACTGTGTCCATGTATGTGGAGAGTGTGTATGATTGCTTCCATGTATGTGGAGAGTATGTGTATGACTGCATCCATAGCTGCAGTATGAAAGATACAGAGGCTAAAATACTTGTGGATATGTAAAGATAAATCAGAAATGTTTATTACAATTGCAGCGCAGGTTTTAAAGGGGTTGAGTTGAATATAAACCCCGTCAGCAACTATAAATGTTAGAAAACAAAGTTCTGCTAAAAATGACAGTAAATACAGTAAATAGTCACAAAATAGCCATATAAGAGGGTGTTGCACAGGAGGAGGCGGTTTGTGAAGAAGTCTGTGTGTGGGGGGCCCCGTTCAAAAATTTGCTGTGGGGCCCAGTCAGTTCTAGTTACGTCTCTGTCAGTATGACCTGCAGATGACAGGAGTTGCTCTTAGAATCTCTGCACACTTCACTTATTTGGGCAGTTACTGGGCCAAAACTGACCAAATAACTCAAGTGTGAACTCAGCCTTACAGGTTAATGTTGGCGTCAATAAGAGGCACACTTTTTTTTTTTTTTTTCACTGTCACCATCAGAAACTTTTACATCAGTCAGCATTTGGTCAGTAATCCAACAGTATTGCTAAAGCAAAAAAAAAACAGGAGTGGATCCAAAACAGAGATGACACATGAATGGAATATTTGCATGTATTCTGTGTTTTGTACACAATTCTGCTTTTGGCTACTAAATCAAAAGCCAATTCTGATGAAAAATAGGGACCATGTCATGCAGGTCCTACAGCTGTTACATACAAAGGATCCATTGTGTGTCTCATTTTTCCTTCCTTCTAACAGATCAGAAGAAGGGTCAAATAAATGTTGTCAGCCAGGGCGTAAGACAAAATAGTGGCCCAGTCATGAAGTGGGGAGGGTGCATTAGGAGACCACAGAGTTGCAAGATGACATAGTGTGCAGGTGGCAGCAGCATCAGGAGACCACAGAGTGGCAAGGTGACTTAATGTGGATGTGGCAGCAGCATGAGGAGACCACAGAGTGACAAGGTTACATAGTGTGGAGCAGGGGCGGATTAAGTGCATGATTTGTCCGGGCTGTCTACCCAATTTGGGCCCTCCCTCCATTTTAGTTTAGTTTTTTTTGTATGAAGAGGCTGCGGTGCTTCGTGAGTACCACAGTCTCTTCCTAGGCCATATGACATCTCCAGACAAAAAAATAAAAAATACCCCAAATTGGCTCCTAAACTGAAAAATGTGGTTGCTATGGAGCCAATAAATGTGCAGGTAAGTACTGCCACTCACTGTAATGCCGTAGCTATGTTGGATACTGGTTTTACAGTGATTGGCTAGCTGGAACGCGTCATGGGGTGCTAAAAAGCACCCGATGATACGTGGCTCGGCTCAGTGTTAGTCAGGGAGAGCTGTGCTGTAGAAGGAACAGATAGTGTAGGAAATTTGATTCAATTGAATTTTAGCATTTTGTTAGTAACGGTTGGTGATAGAGACCCAAAAGTCCTTTTAAGGACTATTGTTGTATCTGGCAGCAATATAAATTTTCAGTGCAACCTGCGCTATATAGCTTGCAAATGATTGGCTGCTGCAGACAGTGACATTATCTGCGCTACATCTCCTGTGTAACGTTTGCGCATCCTAAAAATATCTGTGACATCCAGTGTACTTTTTCCGTAGACACTGTGGACAGTGACATTACCTGCTCTACATCTCCTATATAATGTTTCTGCATCCCAAATATCTGTGACATTGACTGTAATTTTTCTTAGCTGCTGGTGACAGCAGTGCCATTACCTGTGGTACCTCTCCTGTATAACGTGTTCTGCATTTTCATAGGTAAATGCATTGATATCCAATTATTTTAGTCAAGATGAATATTCATTACCTTTTAAGAGCCATGCTCGACTATAGTTACAATTTTGAATGTCTTAGGTAAGGTCACACAAAAGGTTTCTACTCTTCAGTGTTATTCTTCTCATGAATGTACCAGTCTGAGAAGAATACTCCTTGTCTACTTTTAAATTTATGACGGGAGATAAAGATAAGCTCTATGCAGCAGGTGATAATTACCTATACAATTAGGCATTTATTAATGAAGCAAAATATATAATATTCATGTATTTATTTAATGAGCCTTAGTCCTTAGCATAAGACAATCAGTAGAACATATAATATATATATATATATATATATATATTATATTATACTGTTATATGTTATGAAGACAACATGTATCCAGTATATTATATATATTTCTCATTAGGAGATTCTTTGTCTCTAAAAGAGTGTCTGTGAAGATGTGTTTTGTAACCATGAATCACATCTTTTGGTATGAGAGGAGGTACTGATATCTCTGTGAGAAAACAAGGCTATTGAAGTAATTTATGATACACAAATAAACAGTGTGAGAAACATTCAGAGACACGCCTAGAGGTCTGTCTCTAATTGCTACAAGTGTCAGAATTAATCCCTATAGCTTTGAATTAAAGCATTTTAAGGTCAAAATGTATGTAATACATTTATTCAGACTTGCATAAGTTAACCCTTTATACTATGATGCAAATGGCTTACACAGCAGTGCCACCTAGGTATTAATAGGTGACATTGCAACAGTGCATTCTGGGTAAGGTTATGATGTCACATTTTTATCAATGGTCACACCCATCTGACAATGATTGGAAAATTCCAAACTAGGAAGGTGTGTCTAACTGATAAGTTTGTGATTATAAACCATACACAGGAGGGAGAAACACACACAAGAAAGAGGAGAGGAGAAAGAGAAGTTAAGCTCTTTAGAGAGGTCTATCAAGATGAAAGCCATGGTGAGATGTGCTATGATGGACCACCCAGCTTTCCTAGGAGCAGAAGTGAGATTCCTACTAGGACTTGGTAAGAGACACAAGAAAATGATATTTCATTTTATTAAGACTAATGTGATAGTGTGGGTGAAATTATACCATCTACACTACGTGCAGAATTATTAGGCAAATGAGTATTTTGACCACATCATCCTCTTTATGCATGTTGTCTTACTCCAAGCTGTATAGGCTCGAAAGCCTACTACCAATTAAGCATATTAGGTGATGTGCATCTCTGGAATGAGTAGGGGTGTGGTCTAATGACATCAACACCCTATATCAGGTGTACATAATTATTAGGCAACTTCCTTTCCTTTGGCAAAATGGGTCAAAAGAAGAACTTGACAGGCTCAGAAAAGTCAAAAATAGTGAGATATCTTGCAGAGGGATGCAGTACTCTTAAAATTGCAAAGCTTCTGAAGCGTGATCATCGAACAATCAAGCGTTTCATTCAAAATAGTCAACAGGGTCGCAAGAAGCGTGTGGAAAAACCAAGGCGCAAAATAACTGCCCATGAATTGAGAAAAGTCAAGCGTGCAGCTGCCAAGATGCCACTTGCCACCAGTTTGGCCATATTCCAGAGCTGCAACATCACTGGAGTGCCCAAAAGCACAAGGTGTGCAATACTCAGAGACATGGCCAAGGTAAGAAAGGCTGAAAGACGACCACCACTGAACAAGACACACAAGCTGAAACGTCAAGACTGGGCCAAGAAATATCTCAAGACTGATTTTTCTAAGGTTTTATGGACTGATGAAATGAGAGTGAGTCTTGATGGGCCAGATGGCTGGATTGGTAAAGGGCAGAGAGCTCCAGTCCGACTCAGACGCCAGCAAGGTGGAGGTGGAGTACTGGTTTGGGCTGGTATCATCAAAGATGAGCTTGTGGGACCGTTTTGGGTTGAGGATGGAGTCAAGCTCAACTCCCAGTCCTACTGCCAGTTTCTGGAAGACACCTTCTTCAAGCAGTGGTACAGGAAGAAGTCTGCATCCTTCAAGAAAAACATGATTTTCATGCAGGACAATGCTCCATCACACGCGTCCAAGTACTCCACAGCGTGGCTGGCAAGAAAGGGTATAAAAGAAGAAAATCTAATGACATGGCCTCCTTGTTCACCTGATCTGAACCCCATTGAGAACCTGTGGTCCATCATCAAATGTGAGATTTACAAGGAGGGAAAACAGTACACCTCTCTGAACAGTGTCTGGGAGGCTGTGGTTGCTGCTGCACGCAATGTTGATGGTGAACAGATCAAAACACTGACAGAATCCATGGATGGCAGGCTTTTGAGTGTCCTTGCAAAGAAAGGTGGCTATATTGGTCACTGATTTGTTTTTGAATGTCAGAAATGTATATTTGTGAATGTTGAGATGTTATATTGGTTTCACTAGTAAAAATAAATAATTGAAATGGGTATATATTTGTTTTTTGTTAAGTTGCCTAATTATGCACAGTAATAGTCACCTGCACACACAGATATCCCCCTAAAATAGCTAAAACTAAAAACAAACTAAAAACTACTTCCAAAAATTTTCAGCTTTGATATTAATGAGTTTTTGGGGTTCATTGAGAACATGGTTGTTCAATAATAAAATTAATCCTCAAAAATACAACTTGCCTAATAATTCTGCACTCCCTGTAGATTGGCAAATAAATAATTAAATTAATTGATCATCTCCATATTGAGATGTAGTCTTAGGATATTGTGAGGCTTCATTCTACCTGCAGAAGAATCAAGACTCGTAATCTAGCAAAGCATTAAATAATTGCTTAGATATAGATATACAGACGTGGACAAAATTGTTGGTACCCTTTGGTCAATGAAAGAAAAAGTCACAATGGTCACAGAAATAACTTTAATCTGACAAAAGTAATAATAAATTAAAATTCTATAAATGTTAACCAATGAAAGTCAGACATTGTTTTTCAACCATGCTTCAACAGAATTATGTAAAAAAATAAACTCATGAAACAGGCATGGACAAAAATGATGGTACCCCTAGAAAACACAGAACATAATGTGACCAAAGGGACATGTTAATTCAAGGTGTGTCCACTAATTAGCATCACAGGTGTCTACAACCTTGTAATCAGCCATTGGGCCTATATATATGGCTCCAGGTAATCACTGTGTTGTTTGGTGATATGGTGTGTACCACACTCGACATGGACCAGAGGAAGCAAAGGAAAGAGCTGTCTCAAGAGATCAGAAAGAAAATTATAGACAAGCATGTTAAAGGTAAAGGCTATAAGACCATCTCCAAGCAACTAGATGTTCCTGTGAGTACAGTTGCACATATTATTCATAAGTTTAAGATCCATGGGACTGTAGCCAACCTCCCTGGACGTGGCCGCAGGAGGAAAATTGATGACAAATCTAAGAGACGGATAATCCGAATGGTAACAAAAGAGCCTAGAAAGACTTCTAAAGAGATTCAAGGTGAACTTCATGCTCAAGGAACATCAGTGTCAGATCGCACCATCCGTCGTTGTTTGAGCCAAAGTGGACTACATGGGAGACGACCAAGGAGGACACCATTGTTGAAAACGAATCATAAAAAAGCAAGACTGGAATATGCCAAACTACATGTTGACAAGCCACAAAGCTTCTGGGAGAATGTCCTGTGGACAGATGAGACAAAAATCGAAGTTTTTGCCAAGGCACATCAGCTGTATGTTCACAGACGAAAAAATGAAGCATATCAAGAAAAGAACACTGTCCCTACTGTGAAACATGGAGGAGGCTCTGTTATGTTCTGGGGCTGCTTTGCTGCGTCTGGCACAGGGTGTCTTGAATCTGTGCAGGGTACAATGAAATCTCAAGACTATCAAGGAATTCTAGAGAGAAATGTACTAGCCAGTGTCAGAAAGCTTGGTCTCAGTCGCAGGTCATGGGTCTTGCAACAGGACAATGACCCAAAACACACCGCTAAAAACACCCAAGAATGGCTAAGAGGAAAAAATTGGACTATTCTAAAGTGGCCTTCTATGAGCCCTGACCTCAATCCTATTGAGCATCTTTGGAAGGAGCTGAAACATGCAGTCTGGAAAAGGCACCCTTCAAACCGGACACAACTGGAGCAGTTTGCTCATGAGGAGTGGGCCAAAATACCTGCTGAGAGGTGCAGATGTCTCATTGACAGTTACAGGAAGCGTTTGATTGCAGTGATTGCCTCAAAAGGTTGCGCAACAAAATATTAAGTTAGGGGTACCATCATTTTTGTCCATGCCTGTTTCATGAGTTTATTTTTTTACATAATTCTGTTGAAGCATGGTTGAAAAACAATGTCTGACTTTCATTGGTTAACATTTATAGAATTTTAATTTATTATTACTTTTGTCAGATTAAAGTTATTTCTGTGACCATTGTGACTTTTTCTTTCATTGACCAAAGGGTACCAACAATTTTGTCCACGTCTGTATATTCTTCGCCAAGCTAAGTGATGGATTCCCACAGGAAAGACTTATTTCAAGTCCTTCCCATTTAAGATATGGTCTAGCAAGATCCTAGATCCCTGTTATTTGTCTTAATAGTCTTACCAAAGTTATATGTGTGAAAATAGTCCAGGATGGGGCGGAAGGATACAGTTATCTCTTCTAAGTTATATCCTTGGATGGATTTGCCCATGCCTGAAGTCATGTGATGTATAGTTGGTTAGAAGGGGACGGAATGTATTTATCATTCCATATTGATGTCTAGGATTAGACATGCCCGTCCTGATATCATGAGGTTTTATCTGAACAGGGTTAATATATATAACTTATGTTCCTACTTTGATATCCTAACCTAATAATGGCTTGGTTATAATGTGACAAGTTATTTCCACTCACATGTATTGTTAAGCTTGTAATGCTTTATATTAACGCTATATATATTCATTTGCATGTATCATTGTGTTTATTTACTTATATTTGTTTATAACCTTGTAACCAATAAATCTGCATATTTTTATAAAATCTGTGTTATTGTATAATGCAGAACTACATGTTTATCATTAACGTCATCTCACGTCAAAAAGAACTTATTTATCTGAAGAAATAGTCGTACTCAGATGTGAATTGTATCAATTAGGTTGTCTACAATTCACCAGGTCATGATTTTAAGAATTTATGACAAATTTTATAAATTCTATTTTTTTTATGGTTATTTTTATGACCATAATTAATAATTCTTAATTGAATTATTACCACCTGACAAACGTTTCCGCATCCCAAATATCAGTGACATTGACTGGTATTTTTTTCTTAGCCTCTCATGACCTCAGCAACATTACCTATGCTACATCTCCTGCATAACGTCAACCGCTGGTAACAGCAGCGACATTACCTGCGCTACATCTCCTTGTATAACATTACCCACTGGTAACAGCAGCGACATTACCTGCAATACATCTCCTGTAAAATGTTAGCTGCTGGTGACAGCAACGACATTACCTGCGCTACATCTCCTGTATAATGTAAGCCGTTGGTGACAGCAGCGACATTACCTGCACTACATCTCCTGTATAACGTTACCCGTTGGTGACAGCAGCGACATTACCTGCACTACATCTCCTGTATAACGTTACCCGTTGGTGACAGCAGCGACATTACCTGCACTACATCTCCTGTATAACGTTACCCGTTGGTGACAGCAACGACATTACCTGCGCTACATCTTCTGTATAACGTTAACCACTGGTGACAGCAACATTACCTGCTGTACATCTTCTATATAACGTTTGCACATCCTCTATCAGTGACATTCAGTTTAATTTATTTGCGCATACACTTACAAAACCTTTGCTACTGAAAGTGTAACATACTCGCAAGCATATATACCATTTAATATGCAGAAGGCGAGCAGTAAGGGATGGTGCACGCAGAGGCCATGGCCCTGGGCGCGGTGAAACTGTGCCTGCTGCCAGAGCACAAGAAACACACTCCTCCACGATACCCAGTTTGCAGGGTGGCGCAGGACACCACTCTCGAAGTCAGACCAGCACGACCAGGTGGTCGGTTGGAATGCAGCAGATAATTCTTCCAGTCAGTTAAGCACCACCCTGTCTTCCACAAACTTCAGTCTCAGTAGCCAAGAGTCTGGTCAACAGAATCGTCACCATGATCCTCTTTCCTCTCACCATGGAGAGTCTTGCCAAACAAGTGATCCCACACTCGGATATTCAGAGGAACTCTTTTTATCGCCATTCCATGATTTGCTGCTTGAAGAGGGACATGAGATTGTGTGCACTGATGCCCAAACTCTTGAGCATCCACAGTTACAAGAAGATGACGGTGGGGAATGGCAATTAATATTTCACGAGGTGGATGATGATAAAATACAGTTGTCAATAAGTCAACGGCAATTATTGTCTCAAGAGGTTGATTATGAGGATGAGACACAGTTGTCAATAAGTGAAGTTTTTGTTAAGTCATCAAGTTCAGGAGAATGACCAGAGTGAGGAAGTGAAAGAGGAGGTGGTGGATGATGAAATCACTGACCCATCCTGGGAAGGTGGCAAGCCGAGCAAGGACAGCAGTACAGAGGGGCAGGGATCTGCAGCACCGCAACAGGCTGGAAGAGGCAGTGGGGTGGCAAAAGGGAGAAGTCGAGTCACACCAAACAGGCCCACAACTATTCCCCGGAGCACCCCCTTGTGGATTGCCAAGGGGTAGGTGTTCCGCTGTCTGGTGCTTTTTTTGAGGAAAATGCGTACTATAAAAGAATTGTCATTTGCAACCTGTGCCATTCCAAAATGAGCAGGGCCATGAACACTAGAAACCTCACCACCACCACCAGCATGATCAAATCACCCTAATAGGTGAGCAGAACGCCTTGGTCCATAATCGGTGTTTGCGGGTCACACCACTGCCTTCTCTTCCCCTATGTTAAGTGCTGGCCAATCCCCTGTCCAAGACGCTGTCCCGGATGCCTCCCGCCCTGCATCTGGGCCTTCGCAAGCACCATCAGCTAGTACATCCACTTCTGTGTCCCAGCGTAGCGTACAGATGTCCATACCCCAGGCCTTAGAACAAAAGTGCAAATACCCAGCCACAGAGACAAAGGCCGTAACACTAAATGCGCACCTTTCCAAATTGCTGGCCCTGGAAATGTTGCTATTTAGGATTGTGGACACTGAGCCTTCCCTCGTTACTCAGTCCCCAGCCGCCACTATTTTTCCCGGTGTGCCGTCCCCACCTTACACCAGCATGTGTCCCGTAACATAACCTGTGCCCTGACCAACGCAGTTATTGGGAAGGTCCATTTATTGACTGACAAAAGTGCTTTTGGCCAGGGACGCTACATTTCCCCGATGGCACACTGGGTGAATGTTGTGGAGGCCAGGAGCGAGTCGTACCCTGGGATGGCACAGGTGCTACTGACGCCAGGGATTTCGGGCCCTACTTCCATCAGGATTTCCACCACCACCAACATTAGTGGCTACAACCCCCCCCCCCCTTCTCCTCCACCTACTCCTCCACATCCACCTCTGAATTCTCATCTTGCAGCTCCAGTCAGGCATCAGTCAGTAGCTGGAAGCAGTGTAGCACTGCAGTGGGGAAGTGGTAACAGGCCGTGCTGAATCTAATTTGCTTAAGCGACAAACGGCACACTGCCGCAGAGTAGTGGCAGGGTATAAGGGACCAGACTGACCTGTGGCTCTAGCCACTCAACCAACAACAGACAACTGCACCGCTGAGCAGCAAATATATATATATTTTTTCCACTAATACACACCACAAAAGGCTTTACAATAGATAAGTGCACCACTGAGCGGCAAATATATATATATATATATATATTTTTCTGCTAATATACGCCACAAAAGGCTTTAACGGATAAGTGCACTGCTAAGCAGAATTTTTTTTTCTTTTTCCACTAATACACTCCACAAAAGGCTTTAGAACAGACAACTGCACCGCTGAGCGGCAAATATACTTTTTCTGCTAATACATGCTTAAACTTTAAAAAGTTGTCACACTTTTATGCTTTAATAATATTCAACTCTATAATTTTAAATTTGAAAAAATGAATCCTCCCTTGGATGTGGTCTCTCTTTCTCACGCTCCCTCTCCGGCGTGGAACCCTGATTCCCCGCCACCCGTGATCACCATGGTAGGCGCAGAAAAGAACATCGAAAGTTGATAGAGCAGATATTAAATTGGATCGTGAACATCACAGGGACGTGCAACATGGTGGGGCAGTAAGTTTGCACATGCCTACACGAACTGACTGACAGGGGTCAGCCCCTGCAACTTCTGGGTCTCCAAATTGGGCACATGGCCTGAGCTTGCCCTTTACCCCTTGGAGGTGCTGGCCTGCCCTGCAGCCAGTGTATTGTCTGAACGTGTGTTTAACACGACTGCAGGGGGTTATCACAGGTTATATTTCCCAATGTATTGGGGTGTACCCTAATTTAAAAAATAAAATTTAAAACCAAAAACCAGTATAGGCTACTCCTCCTTCACCACCGCTTCCACCTACACCGCCACATCCATCGCCTCCTCAACCTCTACTCCAAATGCACCTCATCCTCCTAGATCAAGATTATTTTTTATTTTTACGTATTTTATGTTAATTCAAGTCATTTCCCTATCCACATATGTTTGCAGAGCACTTGCCATGCTCTTAACCACATTTTGATGCCATTTGCAGCCCTCTAGTCATTTCCATTACATTTTTACTGCCATTTTAGTGCTCAAAAGTTCGGTTCCCCATTGACTTCAATGAGGTTCGGGTTCTGGGTCAAGTTCGGGTCCCGAACTTGAACTTTTTTCCAAAGTTCGGCCAAAACCGTCGAACCCGAACATCCAGGTGTCCTCTCAACTCTATTAGTGACGTATATCAGTAGAAAAATAAATATACATTCACTGCTGCATTTAGATCTTGAAAAACCTTTATTGACGTATATCAGTAGAAAAATAAAAATATATTCAGCGTTCACTGTTGCAGTTATATGTGGTAAAGTATTTAGTGGCGTATTTCAGTAGAAAAATAAAGATATATTCAGCATTGAGCGCTGCAGTTATATGTGGGAAAGTCCTTTTTGCGATATGGACCAAATTACATCGTAGTGAAATTCTGTTTTTACGTTTCACACACTGCGCACTTACGTGACGTCCATAAGAGCGGCGCACCAATACAGGTGAATACACTATGCACTAACCCTGCACAAAAATGTGAACTAATTCACACCAGCCCGCATCTATTTGTGGTATTGCTTACTGGACACTACGGGGACTTCTCTGCAGCACACAAACCGCACAAGGACTGCGTCTCGCTCTTTCAGCGCGGACCTACTTCCTCCACTATGTCCCGTTTACTTCAGATCACTTTGCCTCAGGCGCCATTGTTTTTTTTAAACTGACAGCCTATAACCCTCTGTTTAAAAAGCTTTTAGTGGTGTATATACGTGGAAAAAAATATATATACTCAGCATTCACTCTTCCAGTTATATGTGGTAAAGCCTTTAGTGGCGCATATCAGTAGAAAAAGAAAAAGATATTCAGCGCTGCAGTTATATGTGGTAAAAAAAATTGTGACTTATTTCGGTGGAAAAAAAAATTGTGTTCAGCGCTGCAGTTATGTGGTAAAATCTTTTGGGACTTATTTTGGTGGAAAAAAAATTGTATTTAGTATTCAGCGCTGCAGTTATATGTGGTAAAATCTCCATGATGTCTCTATGATAAATCTGCAGCGTGGGGGCCCCCGTGTGGCTTCTACACACTTTCAAATAATCCTTCAGCGGAGCGAATAGATGTCGGATGACCGGCACGCTCCATGACCTTCCCAGGAGCTTGTATTCAGCGATGCTGTTATATGTGGTAAAATCTTGTGTGATTTATTTTTGGAGGAAAAGAAAAAATTATATTAAGCGTTAAGCACTGCAGTTATATGCGGTAAAATCTTTTTGGAATTATTTTGATGGACAAAAAATCTTGTATTCAGCATGAAGCGCTGCACTTATATGCGGTAAAATCTTTTCCATAGCATCATCACGACGGCATACAAGGAGATTGACCCCTGACCTCTGTAGGGGCAGGAACAGAGAAAGGTTAAATACCCTCCTCCCACCACCAACACCAGTGTTTCCTGTCCCTACAGAGGACAGGGCAGAGAAAGGTCTCCCTGTATGCAGGGAGATGAAGCTTGGAATTCAGCGTGGATACCTTAAGAAATCGCCGGCATCCTGCATGGCGTCCCCCTGCCCTCCCGCGGTCCAGTACTAACGCTGGGCAGGGGTGTGGGGCTCTACCTCGTCCCGATTTTCGGGGCCTGTTCCCTGGCGCAGTCTCCCTTCCGGCATCATCGCGGCAGCTGGGTGCGCGCCGGCGCATTGGGCGCATATGTTTGACGTCACGGCCGGCGACCCGGAAGTGACGTCAGTGGCGGCAGCGTGGAGCTTAATTTAAAAACCGAGGAATGCTCCAGACAAACGCTCCCAGGATCGGTCCCCCACTGTGCGGAACCCTTACCTTTCGGAAGAGGCGACCATGTCGGTACCGGAGCGGTCCCCCAGAGCTGAGCCGCCGCCAGCACTTCTAACTGTGAGTCCCCTTCGGGGGTATTTATGAATGGATCAGGGAGTCTGTTGATCCCCCTCTCCCACGATGATATTAGGGGGAAGGGAGGAGGAGCGGGCTCTTGCTACATGCTCAGTGCAGCTACGGCAGGGCGTAGGCTCCTACATCCACCCCGCCCCCCCCTCCCCCCACCCTCCTCTTGGTGGGCCATATCCCTTATACTTGCCGTTTCATCTCTTTTAGGCAAAAGAAACCCCGAAAAAGATGGGGAAGTCACTCAAATGTGTCTCCTGCTCTAGTAGACTCCCTGACGGCTACCCCAAAAAACTGTGCAAGCCTTGTATCTCAAATATCGTACGGGATGAGGCACCCTCCCTAAAAGAGGAGTTAAAAACTATGATTCAGGAGGAGATCCGTTCATCCCTGGCCCACCTGTCCGCTAATCCCCCCGATTTGCCGCAACCAAAGAAGAAGCGGGCTAGATCCCCATCCCCCTCTGATATAGAAGTCGTTGCGGAGGAAAGTGCCCACTCTGTTAAGTCTTGGGAGGAGGGGGAGAGAGTCTCTGACTCAGAAGACGATGGACGTAGATATTATTTTTCTACGGAAGAAATGTCCGACCTTCTGAAGGCTGTAAGGTCGACCATGGGTGTGGAGGAGGTACAACGTACCCATTCGGTACAAGAGGAGATGTTTGGGGGCCTGAGGGTTAAGAAGACCCGTGTGTTTCCCATCAATGAAAGCATTAGGGATATGATCCTTGATGAGTGGACAGACCCAGAAAAACGACTGGGAGTCCCGGCAACGTTCAAAAATAGGTTGCTATTTGATCCGGAGGAATCTAAAATTTTCAATGAAATTCCCAAGATTGATGTACAGGTGGCCAAAGTGAACAAAAAGACGTCCCTTCCATTCGAGGATGCCTCCCAACTCAAAGATTCAATGGATCGTAAGGCGGACAGTCTCCTCAGGAAATCCTGGGAGGCGGCCATGTTTAACGTTAAAACCAATATTGCGGCTACTTCAGTCGCCCGGTCCATGTATCTTTGGTTGGGAGAGTTGGAAACTCATATTAAAGACAGAGCGTCTAGGGAGCAGATTCTGGAGTCTCTCCCCCTTTTAAAGTCGGCCACGGCTTTCCTGGCGGATGCCTCTGCCGAATCAGTTCGGTTCTCCGCCAGAGATGCAGCACTCTCCAATGCAGCTAGGAGAGCCCTCTGGATGAAGTGTTGGTCGGGGGATAAGACATCTAAGTTAAAGCTTTGCTCCATCCCCTTTTCCGGAGAATACGTGTTTGGCCCGGTGCTAGATAAGATCCTAGAGAAGGCCGCGGATAAGAAGAAGGGGTTTCCGGAAGATCGCCCTTCCAAACGTCGGTATCCTTTTCGCCCCCCCTCGGGTCAAGAAAGGAGCTACAGGGGAAAAGGGAAATCAGGGCGTTGGAGTTACCCAAAAGGAGGAAGAGGAAGAGGTCAGTCCTTCTCCCAGCAGAAACCTTCAGATAAGCAATGACGCCGGAGTGGGGGGAAGACTCTCAAGATTCCTGGGATCATGGGAATCCATCTCCCAGAACCCCTGGATTTCCAAGGTAGTCGGTACAGGCTATCAGATAGAGTGGTCTTCAAGACCCCCAAACAAATTTTCTCTGACACGGTTCCAAACGAACCTTTGGCAAGGAGTCCAGAAACTTCTTCAGATGAATGTAATCTCTCCGGTCCCACCTCTAGAAAGAGGCAAGGGGTTTTATTCAACTTTATTTTTAATCAGAAAAAAAGAAGGTACCTTTCGGACGATCATAAACCTGAAACCTCTAAACAAGTTCATCCGTTATCAGAAATTCAGGATGGAGACCCTAACATCTACAATCCCTCTATTAAGCAAAGACGTCTTCATGTGCACTATAGACCTGCGAGACGCTTATTACCATATTCCCATTCACGCCAGCTCCCAGTGTTTTCTCCGGTTTGCAATCCAGGATATATCAGGAAACGTCCATCACTACCAGTTCAGAGCCCTTCCCTTCGGGATTTCGTCTGCCCCGAGAATATTTACCAAAGTGGTGGTAGAGATGGTTGCCTTCGCCCGAAGACAGGGACTCATGATAATCCCCTATTTGGACGATTTCCTTCTGGTCAGCGAAAGTCGCAACCAAACCAATTCAAATCTGAAGGTCTTTCTCTCCATCCTAGACGACCTGGGGTGGATCGTAAACGAGGAAAAGTCCGTCCTCACCCCCTCAAGGGAAGTTCGTTTCTTAGGTATGATCCTGGACTCCCGAAAGCAAGCAGTGTTCCTACCTCGGGACAAAATATCAGTTCTCCAACAAAAGGTCAGGTCCTTTCAAAAGAGAAGATCTTGCTCTATCAGAGAGGCGATGAGCATGCTGGGTCTGCTGACATCTTGTATTCCGGCAGTCCCCTGGTGTCAAATACACTTCAGACCCCTTCAGTCCTGGATACTGAGTGTCTGGAACAGGTGCCAATCCTCTCTAGATCGCCAAGTAAATCCTCCATCTCGGATTCTGCAGTCCCTAAATTGGTGGAAAAACCACGAGAACCTATCCCGGGGAAATCCCTGGCAGAAGACTCCCCAGTTGCAGGTGATAACAGACGCAAGTCTGTCCGGCTGGGGCGCAAAGGTCGGGGACCGTATATTTCAGGGCACTTGGCCAGATTCGATCAGATCCCAATCATCGAATTTCAGGGAGCTGAGAGCAGTCTGGGAAGCATTGAGGGCGGCAGAGGAGATGTTGTGTCATCATCATATAAAGGTGCTATCGGACAACACTACAGCCATTGCCTACCTCTCCCATCAGGGGGGAACCCGGTCCGTAACCCTTCAGGCGCTGGCAACAAAGATCTTTGCCTGGGCAGAACAGAAGGTGGCCTCTGTATCGGCAGTTCACCTGAGGGGGATACTAAATCAAGAAGCAGATTTTCTCAGCCGCCACAGGATCGATCACACAGAGTGGTCTCTAAGTCCAGAAGTCTTCAGGTTAGTGGTAAGGAAATGGGGGTTGCCCGACGTAGATCTGTTCGCCACCAGGGCCAACTCAAAAGTGGAAACATTCTGTTCCCTAAACCCCAGGGACAGGCCTCATACATTAGACGCCTTCGCCATCCGTTGGCATTGGAATCTATGCTATGCCTTCCCTCCACTTCCTCTAATCCCGAAGGTGGTGCAGAAAGTTCTCCAGGACAAGGCCACGGTGATTGTGATCGCTCCCCTGTGGCCAAAGAGAAGTTGGTTCTCATCTCTCCAGAGACTTTCTCTACAGGATCCATGGCCCCTTCCGGTACGGGAGGACCTACTCCAGCAGGGCCCAGTTCTGCACCCAAACCCGCAGTTTCTGAAATTAGCAGCTTGGATCCTGAGTCCCAAACCCTGAAACTTCAGGGACTATCAAACGAAGTTATTGCTACTCTGAAAGCTTCCAGGAAGAAGGTAACGTCAGCAATCTACCTTAAGATCTGGAGACGTTTTTGTTCTTGGAGTGGGGATGAATCGCCACATTTACATAAACCTAACATCCAAAGAATACTGGACTTCCTACAGCGAGGTCTAGATCTGGGACTTAGGCCCTCTACCTTGAAGGTCCAGATCTCAGCCCTGGCTTGTTTTTTTGACCAAGATATAGCCGGTCATCGTTGGATCAAAAGATTCATCAAGGCAGCGACGAGGCTCCGCCCAACGATCACCGCTCGCGTCCCTTCCTGGGATCTGAACATCGTTCTTACAGGCCTTACCTTACCGCCCTTTGAACCCATGTCTGACTGTCCTATAAAATTATGGTCCTTGAAAACTGCCTTCTTGATTGCGATAACTTCGGCCCGCAGAGTAGGAGAATTGCAAGCCCTATCGATCAGGGAACCCTACCTCCGTATTCTAGATGATAGATTAATTCTCCGTCTGGATCCTGGTTTTCTCCCCAAAGTGGTATCAAATTTTCATCGGAGCCAGGAAGTTACCCTACCTTCCTTCTGTCAACACCCTGCTAATGACAAAGAAGCCACATTTCACTCTCTGGATGTTAGACGGGCAGTCTTAAACTATATCACTGTGACGGAAAAGTTTAGGAAGTCGGACAGCCTACTAGTTCTCTTCGGAGGAAGACTTAAGGGCCAGAAAGCCTCCCGGTCATCTATAGCCAGATGGCTCAAAGAAACTATTAGTTTTTGTTATCAATTACAAAATCTTACATGTCCAGTCCACATTAGGGCCCATTCCACCCGGGCCATGTCCTCCTCTCAGGCTGAGAGAGCTGGGGCTTCCCTGGAGGAAATCTGTCGTGCTGCCACTTGGTCCAGCATTCATACCTTTATAAAGCACTATCGCCTGGATCTTTCCAGATCATCTGATCTGTCCTTTGGGCGGAAAGTCCTCCAGGCTGTAGCCCCCCCTTGACTGATATATTTTTTATATCTCCTTGTATGCCGTCGTGATGATGCTATGGAAAGACCGGAATTAGACTTACCGGTAATTCTGTTTCCATGAGATCATCACGACGGCACGTTATTCCCTCCCTTGATTCAAATTATTTGACCTACCCAGGTCTCTAGAAGGTATGGAGTAATACCTTTTTTCTTGTTTTTACTGTTCTCCACCACCGGGTTGCTCTGTGTGATTTTGGAAACACTGGTGTTGGTGGTGGGAGGAGGGTATTTAACCTTTCTCTGTTCCTGCCCCTACAGAGGTCAGGGGTCAATCTCCTTGTATGCCGTCGTGATGATCTCATGGAAACAGAATTACCGGTAAGTCTAATTCCGGTCTTTTTTTATTATTTTGGTGGACAAAAAATCTTTAATTTTGCATTAAGCGCTGCACCTACTCCATTAAATTCCTCATCTCTTCATTAGCATTGGATACACTAACTTTACCCCCCAGCTACAGTCAGGTCCATAAATATTGGGACATCGACACAATTCTAAAATTTGTGGCTCTATACACCACCACAATGGATTTGAAATTAAACAAACAAAACATCCTTTAACTGCAGACTGTCAGCTTTAATTTGAGGGTATTTACATCCAAATCAGGTGAACGGTGTAGGAATTACAACAGTTTGAATATGTGCCTCCCACTTGTTAAGGGACTAAAAGTAATGGGAATTAATAATCATAAATTAAACTTTCACTTTTTAATACTTGGTTGCCAATCCTTTGCAGTCAATTACAGCCTGAAGTCCGGAACGCATAGACATCACCAGATACTGGGTTTCATCCCTGGTGATGCTCTGCCAGGCCTCTACTGCAACTGTCTTCAGTTCCTGCTTGTTTTTGGGGCATTTTCCCTTAAGTTTTGTCTTTAGCAAGTGAAATGCATGCTCAATCCGATTTCGGGTCATTCTTGGCCAATGTATAACATTCCACTTCTTTCCCTTAAAAAACCCTTTGGTTGCTTTTGCAGTATGCTTTAGGTCATTGTCCATCTGCACTGTGAAGCGCCGTCCAATGAGTTCTGAAGCATTTTGCTGAATATGAGCAGATAATAATGCTCGAAACACTTCAGAATTCATCCTGCTGCTTTTGTCAGCAGTCACATCATCAATAATTTCAAGAGAACCAGTTCCATTGGCAGCCATATATGCCCACGCCATGATACTACCACCACCATGCTTCACTGATGAGGTGGTACGCTTAGGATCATGAGCAGTTCCTTTCCTTCTCCATACTCTTCTCTTCCCATCACTCTGGTACAAGTTGACCTTGGTCTCATCCAGGGGCGTAGCTAGAAATGCATGGGCCCCATAGCAAACAAAATGTATGGGCCCCCCCGCAGCCCCCACATATCTATCGGGCCTCCCACCACCCCTTCCAGAGCTCCCACCCAAACACCCATCCTAGATCTCCCACCGCCATGAGCAGTTTCACACTTGCGGCAGGACGGATCCGACAGGCTGTTCAGCCTGTTGGATCCGTCCTGCCGCTATTTCGCCTTGCTGCCACTCCATCCCCATTGACTATAATGGGAACGGGGACGGAGCTCCGGTGCAGCGTGTCAGTGTGCGGTGAAAGGCTGGCGGCCGAAAAGTACTGCAAGTCCGACTTTTTCGTCCGGTGGCCTCTCACCGCGCAGTGCCGTGCTGCGCCAGAGCTCCGCCCCATCCCTATTAGAGTCAATGGGGACGGAGCAGCGTTCCAGCGAAATAGCAGCCGGACGGATCCGACAGGCTGAACAGCCTGCCGGATCCGTCCTGCCGCAAGTGTAAAAGTACCTTTATGTCTGTCATATAAGAGTGTGCCCCCCAAAAGAAGGAAGGGGTGCCCTCCTTATCACAGCTGGCATCTCTTTTTAACATCAGACTCTCACTTATTAATTACAGCACACACCCCTGTAGTGTCCACCATCAGACAGGGGAGGGAAGAAAAGAAACCCCAGAAATAGAGTGTCAGTGTGCCCCCCAATGTGTTGGGGACCACACTCTAGTTCTGGGGTTTCTTCCGTCCCCTGTCTGATGGTGGACACTACAGGCCAGGGTGCAGGGTGTGTGCTGTAATTAGTGGGAGTCTGATGCGCTAGGGAGACTCCCCCCCTACACTTGATGTTTTCATCCAAGCGCGGGGAAAAGCAGCAGGGAGCAGGGAAAGTATATTCAGTGTGAGGGGCCCTGGCATATGGGGGGCATTTTTTAGTCTCGGATAACCCCTTTAAAGGGGCTTTAAACATGTGGATAGGGGATAAACGTCAGTGAGTGTCCAATGCCCACTCATCAGGAGAACCGGGGTCAGGTACTCTCTCCTTCCATTCTCATGATCGATGAAGGTCCCATCAGTCAGACCCCTACCAATCAGACACTTACCCCGTATTTTGTGGTTAGGGGACAAGTTTACATCTTGGTACAACCCTTTTACTATAGTCTAAAGTTAATCAAAGAAGCAATTCCAGACAAAATGGTTGTTCATTGGGTGAATTTTAATGAATCATTGTTTTAGCACACCAATGACAAGCCTTCATCTTCTGGAAAGAAATTGTGTTTTCACCCAATAGTTGTTAGTCTCCAAAGATATTTCTATAAAAAAGAAGAGAGAGAGAGAGAAAGAGAAAGATTTTATGTCCTTCACCCGGAACAACATGTATGAACAGCTGTAATGGCCAGTATGGACTGAAATGTGTAGGTGCAATTGTTCTCCAGATGATATTTTCTTCAACCATCAACCAACTTCTATTTAATGTGCATGGACATCTTTAGAAATGAATTTGTAATCATTTTCAGAACTATTTTGCCATCTCTTTTAAAAACTCCCTCGACAGAAACAGCTGATTTCGCTGACTCATATGACAGCGCTTCATTCAGAGAATGAACATCCCATAATCATATTCTCCTTTCAATCACATAGCTTATTGAAGGCTGATTTTTGGCCTGCATGGTGGTGTAATAGTGAAATGCCCACAGGAGCAGGGCTACCAAGTCAACTGATAGCAGGAAAACCAGTATGCTGTTACTATGCATTAGATCTGGACAGTGTGGTCTGGGATATTGAGCCAGTGGCCATGAGGAACGGGGGGAATCATACCGAATCCCAGGCCATCATAAAGCTGGGCTAGCTAGCGCGGCAGCGCCTCTTCTCACTGCGCTGCCGCCGCCTGTCACTGTGACTAGTTGAGACTAGAGAGAGTAGAGAGCCGAGTCAGAGAGAGTAGAGCCGAGCCGAGGCTAAAACTCACCTCGCGAGTCGCGCCGCACAGTCACTCACTGCCACTGCCGCTGCCGCCTGCTGCTTCTCCTGAAACCTGACAGTATCTGACTGGGAGCCGGAGATGCGCGGAAACCACGCCTCCAGCTCCCAGTCACTCAGACGGTCAGACCTCACACTGCTTCCGCTGCCGGCGCCGCCCCCTCTGACTCACGTGGTGAGCTGAGCTGCCAGGTGCCTGCCTACTAGAGCCTGCGCTGCGCCGTGCGCACTGCCCCGGGCCCCGGCAGTACTATAAGATAACATTTTGAATAGGAGGCGGTGGGGGGGCCGTGGGCCCCCCTGGCTCAGGGGCCCGGTCGCAATTGCGACCGCTGCGACCCCTGTAGCTACGCCACTGGTCTCATCTGTCTATAGGATGTTGTTCCAGAACTGGGAAGGCTTTTTTAGATGACGGTTGGCAAACTCTAATCTGGCCTTCCTCACCAATGCTTTACATATTGTGGTGAACCCTCTGTATTCACTCTGGTGAAGTCTTCTCTTAATTGTTGACTTTGACACACATACACCTACCTCCTGGAGAGTGTTCTTGATCTGGCCAACTGTTGTGAAGGGTGTTTTCTTCACCAGGAAAATAATTCTTCAGTCATCCACCACAGTTGTTTTCCGTGGTCTTCCGGGTCTTTTGGTGTTGCTGAGCTCACCGGTGCGTTCCTTCTTTTTAAGAATGTTACAAAGAGTTGTTTTGGCCACGCCTAATGTTTTTGCTATCTCTCTAATGGGTTTGTTTAGTTTTTTCAGCCTAATGATGGCTTGCTTCACTGACAGTGACGGCTCTTTGGATCTCAACTTGAGAGTTGACAGCAACAGATTCAAAATGCAAATAGCACATTTGAAATGAACTCTGGACCTTTTATCTGCTCATTGTAATTTTGATAATGAGGAAATAACCCACACCAGGCCATGGAACAGCTGAGAAGCCAATTGTCCCATTACTTTTGGTCCCTTAACAAGTGCGAGGCGCATATGTAAACTGTTGTAATTCCTACACCGTTCACCTGATTTGGATGTAAATATCCTCAAATTAAAGCTGACAGTCTGCAGTTAAAGCACACCTTGTGTGTTTCATTTCAAATCCATTGTGGTGGTGTATAGAGCAAAAAATTTTAGAATTGTTTTGATGTCCCAATATTTATGGACCTGGCTGTATATATATGTGGTGCAAGCACCACCTAGGGGCGAATAAAGGTAAATTACACTGCCAGCCTGTTGAAGGGAATTACAGCATGATACCACAATACATTTGATATGACATTGAGCAAGAGTTTAAAGTGCCCACATATGCAGTAGCACATAGTGGGACACTGCATCAAGATGAATCAGGCGTGGATAAGCCAGGATTTCAACACACCACTTTCTGATGCATCAGACTATATCATCCATGGTCCCACACCAACAATTTGACAAAAGAGACTGGTTTCATTTGGCTACCTGCCTCAGCTACTATTCTGATGCTGTTACCCGCCAGATGCCACACATCTGATGCCAAGTGCTCCTTTTTTCACCCACCATCTTCAGCGGGTACTGGTATTGCCACCCACCTCCACAATATGTCATCTTGCCACTGTGGTCTCCTGATGCTGCCGCCACCTCCAGACTCTGTCATTGTGCCACTCTGTGGCCTACTCATGCTGCTGCCACCTTCAGACTCTGTCATTGTGCTGCTCTATGGTCTCCTCATGCTACTGCCACCTCCAGACCCTGTTATTGTGCCACTCTGTGGCCTCCTGATGCTGCCGCCACATTCAGACTGTCATTGTGCCATTCTGTGGCCTCCTCATGCTGCTGCCACCTCACCACTATGTCATAGCTCTGTGGACTTTTCATGCTGTTCCCACCCTCCCCACTTCATGACTGGTCCACTATTTTGGCTTTGCTGACATCATCATTTATTTGACACTTTTTCTGATCTGTCAGAAGGAAGGAAAAACGAGACGCATAACGGATCCTGCTTTAAGGCCTGTATGGTCCCATTAGAATTGGCTTATGATTTGATAGCCAAAATCAGGATTGGGTAAAAAACACAGAAGACATGCAAATATTCCATTCACGTGTCATCTCTGTTTTAGATCCACTACGTTTTTTTTTTTGTTTTGTTTTTTTTGCTTTTAGTAATACTGATGGATTATTGAGCAAATGCTGACCGAGTGAAGGCGTATGCTCCACAGACAGGATCTGTTTTTTCTGGGCAATTGTTCTGACTGATCAGAGAATGGGGAAAATCATTCAGTGACGTCAACACAAACTTACTGCTGACACCATCTCCACTCTATCGAAGGACTCTATTTGTATAAGTGTTGTGGGGTTTTGCTCTGGTAGACAGGCTAGCAGATGCAGTATAGAGGCAATCACAAAGTCTTTAACTTAAACAGTTTGGTGTTTATTCACACCTAAGGAAAAATATATATATCTGTTCAGTCTTGGTGTTTGTTCACACCATGCAATGTCCATATAACAAAATCTTCATCTGGTTAGCAGTTTTCCACCCGCAGTCCACAGCAGGCTTTAGGGACCTGTTTCCTGGCATGCGGCTCTCAGCCCTTTAGCACGGCACAAATTCACAGGCCCCAAAACACAGAGACTCCCCAGCTTCTCTGTCAGATGGATAATAAACCACACCCAGCTGAGACTTCTGGCTGGGTTTTATATAGGCCAAAAAGACCTGGCCTGGAGCGTGGGGAGGAGCCACCCACCCAGCACTTTGGATACTCCCAGTAAGAGCCAGCCCGGATCGGCTTTACAGCCATATTAACAACAAACATTGTCAGTCAGCACTAGCTGCCGCTGACACTTAAAACTACCAGCTCTTACCTCACCGAGGCCAGGAATCTCAGTGACACATACCTTCCATCAATGACGGCCCCTTGCGCCTTTCTACAGCGTTTAATAGAACAGGTTCTGTAGACATCTATGTGCAATCAGCTGACGAGGCTGTAAAAGGAGTGTGCTTATTCTTGCCACTTACATCTACCTGTAAGGCTGAGTTAATACTTGAGTTATTTGGTCAGTTTTGGCCGTGACCGCCCCAAATAAGTGAAGAATGCTGTGATTCTAAGAGCGACGCCTGTCATCTGCACGTCATACGGACTCACAGTATTATTTCACTACCAAACAGAATCCCTATGCTTGTTACTACAAGGCACAGTGTTCTACACCACTATAAAGGCTCTCAGCAGCCAGGAAATAGCCGTTTTTAATGTAATTCGCTGCAAATTTATTTGGATTGAACCATATTTTTCCCAAGACATTTGTTGAACCGGCGAATCAAATTTTGGGAAAATTTGCTCATCTATAAAAATGAACCAGAAACGCAGGAAAACTGTGGGTATAGTGTGAACAGTCAACAACACTATAATGCTGATTTTTTTTTTTTTTTTTTTTTTTAGAGATCCATGCAGCTCACGGTTAGTGCAGACACAGGAAAGACTTGCGGGTGCTGTAGTTATAAGGCAAACATGAGGCAGGCAGGATGAGGACTAGACCGGAGCACAGATGGGGTACACAGGGTGGGTTAACTTAAACACTGACTGAACTGTACTTGGATATGAAGGTGCTGGCACACACAGGCAGGATGGCATACATTTAAATCCTGTCAGGAATAAAGGCAAGTGATAATGCAGGAGAAATGCAGGTAAATTATGCAATAGCCAGGATACATGTACGCAGATGCTACTTTAATGCAGTGGCCAGGTCAGGTGGATACTAGTCTGTATTTGTTTGTGACGCCAATTGCAGCATGCGCAGGGTACTATCCCAGGGTCCTTCCAAGGTTTTACAACACACACTCCAGATTAGGAACGCCAGAGTGGTGTAATGACCTACAGTGTCTCTGTAGAGTAGTGGGAATTGTGTCACAGTGTCTCCTACCTGGGTACGGCTGGACTCCTGGCTTCCTGGCTCACTTGCAATAAATTTGAGTGTAGTGATAGTAGGAGTAATAGAGGAATTGTGCAGAGTAAATGATGTCCAGACCTTTAGATGAAGTTCAAACATTTATTTAATGAAGTTAACTTTTATCCAAACAGTATACAGCTTTAGTCTCTGGTCCCAACAGGTTTTGGCAATCATTGGCAGGTATAAATACTTCTGCTTTAAATCTGGAGCTTGCAGGATAAGGTGTCTGCTTAGTAGCTCTGTAATTGTGGCAGGAATTAATCTTATGCACTTTTCTGTAACTTCTGCTGTATGGGGACAGACTAGATGAGGAGGAATGGCTTCTCCTAGGTCTCTGGACTTAACTCACAGATTCTCAGGGGATGCTTTCTTCCTGGAACTCTGGATGTTGCAGTTTCTGCTTTCTTCATCCAGCTGAGGCTGAAGGTGCTCAGACTGGGAATAAAACCAAGTCTCAGCCAAGACAAGGTCCTTGCTGTCTTCTATGCAGGGGAACTCCTCACACACACACACACCCTACCCCTAGCAGGGGGTGGGCTACACTCACTCTAACTTCCTGCTCCACCCATGCTGCAGCATATGAGAACAACCCACTTTGCTCACAGAGGGGGAGGTAAGCTGGAATAATCCATTCCAGCTTAGATACACTAAACTGGGACTTGTACCTTGCCAAAGTGTTACTGCCACCTGATAGTAACCAGGTAAATTACAGGAACAGTTGTGTTTAACCACTTCAGCCCCGCTAGCTGAAACCCCCTTCATGACCAGAGCACTTTTTACACTTCGGCACTACACTCTTTTCACCGTTTATCGCTCGGTCATGCAACTTACCACCCAAATGAATTTTACCTCCTTTTCTTCTCACTAATATAGCTTTCATTTGGTGGTATTTTATTGCTGCTGACATTTTTACTTTTTTTGTTATTAATCAAAATGTAACGATTTTTTTGCCCAAAAAATGACATTTTTCACTTTCAGCTGTAAAATTTTGCAAAAAAATCATCCATATATAAATTTTTCGCCAAATTTATTGTTCTACATGTCTTTGATAAAAAAAAAATGTTTGGGCAAAAAAAAAATGGTTTGGGTAAAAGTTATAGCGTTTAGACACTATGGTACAAAAATGTGAATTTCCGCTTTTTGAAACGGCTCTGATTTTCTGAGCACCTGTCATGATTCCTGAGGTTCTACAATGCCCAAACAGTAGAAAACCCCCACAAATGACCCCATTTCGGAAAGTAGACACCCTAAGGTATTCGCTGATGGGCATAGTGAGTTCATAGAACTTTTTATTTTTTTGTCACAAGTTAGCGGAAAATGATGATGATTTTTTTATTTTATTTTTTTCTTACAAAGTCTCATATTCCACTAACTTGCGACAAAAAATAAAATATTCTAGGAACTCACCATGCCCCTCACAGAATACCTTGGGGTGTCTTCTTTCCAAAATGGGGTCACTTGTGGGGTAGTTATACTGCCCTGGCAATTTAGGGGCCCAAATGTGTGAGAAGAACTTTGCAATCAAAATGTGTAAAAAATGACCGGTGAAATCCGAAAGGTGCACTTTGGAATATGTGCCCCTTTGCCCACCTTGGCAGCAAAAAAGTGTGACACATCTGGTATCGCCGTACTCAGGAGAAGTTGGGGAATGTGTTTTGGGGTGTCATTTTACATATACCCATGCTGGGTGAGAGAGAAATCTTGGCAAAAGACAACTTTTCCCATTTTTTTTTTTTTTTATACAAAGTTGGCATTTGACCAAGATATTTTTCTCACCCAGCATGGGTAGATGTAAAATTACAACCCAAAACGCATTCCCCAACTTCTCCTGAGTACGGCGATACCAGATGTGTCACACTTTTTTGCTGCCAAGGTGGGCAAAGGGGCACATATTCCAAAGTGCACCTTTCGGGTTTCGCAGGCCATTTTTTACACATTTTGATTGCAAGGTACTTCTCACACATTTGGGCCCCTAAATTGCCAGGGCAGTATAACTACGCCACAAGTGACCCCATTTTGGAAAGAAGACACCCCAAGGTATTCCGTGAGGGGCACTGCGAGTTCCTAGAATTTATTTATTTTTGTCACAAGTAAGGCTACTTTCACACTAGCGTTCGTCGGTCCGCTCGTGAGCTCCGTTTGAAGGGGCTCACGAGCGGACCCGAACGCAGCCGTCCAGCCCTGATGCAGTCTGAATGGAGCGGATCCGCTCAGACTGCATCAGTCTGGCGGCGTTCAGCCTCCGCTCCGCTCGCCTCCGCACGGACAGGCGGACAGCTGAACGCTGCTTGCAGCGTTCGGGTGTCCGCCTGGCCGTGCGGATCCGTCCAGACTTACAATGTAAGTCAATGGGGACGGATCCGTTTGAAGATGCCACAATATGGCTCAATCTTCAGGCGGATCCGTCCCCCATTGACTTTACATTGAAAGTCTGGACGGATCCGTACGAGGCTACTTTCACACTTAGCTGTTATATGCTAAAATAATGCAGACGGATCCGTTCTGAACGGACCCTCCGTCTGCATTATTATGATCGGATCCGTTCAGAACGGATCCGATCGAACGCTAGTGTGAAAGTAGCCTTAGCGGAAAATGATGATTTTTTTTTTTCTCTTTTTTCCTTACAAAGTCTCATATTCCACTAACTTGTGACAAAAAATAAAAAATTCTAGGAACTCGCCATGCCCCTCACGGAATACCTTGGGGTGTCTTCTTTCCAAAATGGGGTCACTTGTGGGGTAGTTATACTGCCCTGGCAATTTAGGGGCCCAAATGTGTGAGAAGTACTTTGCAATCAAAATGTGTAAAAAATGACCGGTGAAATCCGAAAGGTGCACTTTGGAATATGTGCCCCTTTGCCCACCTTGGCAGCAAAAAAGTTTCACACATGTGGTATCGCCGTACTCAGGAGAAGTTGGGGAATGTGTTTTGGGGTGTCATTTTACATATACCCATGCTGGGTGAGAGAAATATCCTGGCAAAAGACAACTTTTCCAATTTTTTTATACAAAGTTGGCATTTGACCAAGATATTTTTCTCACCCAGCATGGGTATATGTAAAATGACACCCCAAAACACATTCCCCAACTTCTCCTGAGTACGGCGATACCAGATGTGTCACACTTTTTTGCAGCCTAGATGCGCAAAGGTGCCCAAATTCCTTTTAGGAGGGCATTTTTAGACATTTGGATCCCAGACTTCTTCTCACGCTTTAGGGCCCCTAAAAAGCCAGGGCAGTATAAATACCCCACATGTGACCCCACTTTGGAAAGAAGACACCCCAAGGTATCCAATGAGGGGCCTGGCAAGTTCATAGAATTTTTTTTTTTTTCGCATAAGTTAGCGGAAATTGATTTTTTTTTTGTTTTTTCTCAAAGTCTCACTTTCCGCTAACTTAGGACAAAAATTTAAATCTTTCATGGACTCAATATGCCCCTCAGCGAATACCTTGGGGTGTCTTCTTTCCAAAATGGGGTCAGTTGTGGGGTGTTTGTACTGCCCTGGCATTTGAGGGTCTCCGCAATCATTACATGTATGGCCAGCATTAGGAGTTTCTGCTATTCTCCTTATATTGAGCATACAGGTAATGAGATTTTTTTTTTCCGTTCAGCCTCTGGGCTGAAAGAAAAAAATGAACGGCACAGATTTCTTCATTCGCATCGATCAATGTGGATGAAAAAATCTCTGCCAAAAAAAATAAAAAATGGAGGGGAAAGGCGTCTGCCAGGACATAGGAGCTCCGCCCTACATCCATACCCACTTAGCTCGTATGCCCTGGCAAACCAGATTTCTCCATTCACATCAATCGATGTGGATGAATAAATCATTGCCGGGATTTTTTTTTTTTATATATATACAAAGTGTTTGCCAAAGCATAGGAACGCTGCCTCCTCCTCAGCTCGTATGCCTCGGCAAACGTATCTGTTACTGCAGAGGAGAAAATCTCGTCTTGCAGTGCCGCATACACAGACTTGCGTGTAATCTGACAGCAGCGCAATGCTTCTGTCAGAATGCACATCAGTGCTGCAGCTAATCGATCGGTTGGTCCACCTGGAAGGTAAAAAAACAAAAAAAAAAAAAAAAACAGGCCGCAACGCAATAGTTTTATTAACTTTGCAACAGAACATATAAACTTTAACTTTTTTAACTGAACATTAACTTTTGCTTACTGGTGTTTTTTATTTTTTTTTATTTTTTGTTTTTTTACCTTTATAGAACAAACCTCTCCTTCCCCATGGGTCAATGTGCAAAGCGCAAATCGCCCAAAGATGTGGCGAAGTGCGTTATGCACTTTGTCCCATGTGAAAGGAGACGTTTGCAGCAGCAGTGAGTGAATGGGCCCTAATAGCCCTGTGTGCCTGTCCTGGTAAGATGATCCCTATGCTAATAGTGTACCTGTGAGTGGTACTTCCGGAAACACTCTCCAAAGCATAGGGCAGGGTGGTCAGGACAGTCAGGACAGAAATAGCGGGTGTCACGCCTTATTCCACTCCTGCTACAGACACAACATCTTTTTCGGGGTGACTGTTGGGTTGAGGTACCAGGAACGACATTGGGGAAATGTCGCTCGTGTAGACTGCTAACTACACTGGTGGATGGGGCCACGGAACCTCCTGGGTACAGGAGGTTCTCGATGATCTCTTCCTGAAATTTGAGGAAGGATCCAGTTCTCCCAGCCTTACTGTAGAGAACAAAACTATTGTACAGAGCCAATTGAATTAAATATACAGACACCTTCTTATACCAGCGTCTGGTTCTGCGGGAAACTAAATACGGAGACGACATCTGGTCATTGAAGTCCACCCCTCCCATGTGAAGGTTATAGTCGTGGACTGAGAGGGGCTTTTCAATGACACGGGTTGCTCGCTCAATTTGTATTGTCGTGTCTGCGTGAATGGAGGAGAGCATGTAAACGTCACGCTTGTCTCTCTATTTCACCGCGAGCAGTTCTTCGTTACACAGTGCGGCCCTCTGCCCCCTTGCAAGACGGGTGGTAACGAGCCGTTGGGGGAAGCCCGCGCGACTAGTTCGCGCGGTACCACAGGCGCCAATCCGTTCTAGAAACAAATGCCTAAAGAGGGCCACACTTGTGTAAAAATTGTCCACATAAAGATGGTACCCCTTGCCGAATAAGGGTGACACCAAGTCCCAAACTGTCTTCCCACTGCTCCCCAGGTAGTCAGGGGAACCGACCGGCTCCAGGGTCTGATCTTTTCCCTCATAGATCCGAAATTTGTGGGTATAGCCTGTGGCCCTTTCACAGAGCCTATACAATTTGACCCCATACCGGGCGCGCTTGCTTGGGATGTATTGTTTGAAGCCAAGGCGCCCGGTAAAATGTATCAGGGACTCGTCTACGCAGATGTTTTGCTCTGGGGTATACAAATCTGCAAATTTCTGGTTGAAATGGTCTATGAGGGGCCGAATTTTGTGGAGCCGGTCAAAAGCAGGGTGGCCCCTGGGACGGGAGGCGGTGTTGTCACTAAAGTGCAGGAAACTCAGGATGGCCTCAAAACGTGCCCTGGACATAGCAGCAGAGAACATGGGCATGTGATGAATCGGGTTCGTGGACCAATATGACCGCAATTCATGCTTTTTTGTCAGGCCCATGTTGAGGAGGAGGCCCAGAAAAGTTTTAATTTCGGAAACTTGGACTGGTTTCCACCGGAAAGGCTGGGCATAAAAGCTTCCCGGGTTAGCGGTGATAAATTGTGTGGCATACCTGTTTGTTTCGGCCACAACTATGTCTAAGAGCTCCGCAGTCAAGAACAGCTCAAAAAATCCCAGGGCCGAACCGATCTGAGCTGTCTCAACCCGAACTCCAGACTGGGCAGTGAAAGGGAAAACTACGGGTGCGGCTGAAGTTGGGGACTGCCAATCAGGGTTTGCCAGCACCTCTGGGATTCTAGGGGCTCTACGGGCACGTCTTTGCGGTGGCTGCGACGGGGTCACTACTGCACGTGCCACCGTACCAGCTTCAACTGCCCTTCTGGTGCTCGCTACTTCACCAGGTTGTACGGCAGTGCTGGTACTAGGTCCAGGGAGGGCTGGGCTGCTGGTGTATGCCTCACCACGTAATCCGACAGCACCAGCCCCTCTGCTGCTCTTGAAGCGGATCCTGCGCAACCTGTGGTCTAGCGACACGGGGCCGGGTACGCCTGGTGGTATCAGGGACCTCATCCTCCTCGTCCGAACTTTGGGTCAGAGAGCCACTGCTTTCTACAGGTTCGTATTCTGACCCGCTGGATTCATCAGATGAGGGTTCCCACTCCTCATCCGACTGGGTCAGAAGCCTGTAGGCCTCTTCAGAGGAATACCCCCTGTTTGACATTTTGGGCAACTAAATTTAGGGGTATTCCCTGAGACTACCCAAGAAAAAAAATGCAAGCCTGTCTTACAAAGGGGAGGCTAGCGAAGTACCGGAGGCCGCTGCGGTTGATAAAAAATATCAAAACTGATTTTTTTATCGCCGCAGTGCGTGTAAAGTGATTGTGCAGTGATCAAAAAAATTATTTTTTTTGTCACTGCGGTGGGGCGGGCGTGGGCGAACGCACGTGTGGGCGACCGATCAGGCCTGGTCGGGCAAACACTGCGTTTTGGGTGGAGGGCGAACTAAAGTGACACTAGTACTATTATAGATCTGACCGTTATCAGTTTTGATCAGTTCCAGATACTATAAAAGTACAAATGCTGATTAGCGATACGCTAATCAGCGAATAACGGACTGCGGTGCGGTGGGCTGGGCGCTAACTGATCGCTAACTACCTAACCAAGGGGCCTAAACTATACCTAAAACCTAACGGTCAATACCAGTGAAAAAAAAATGTGACAGTTTACACTGATCACTCTTTTCTTTTCACTAGTGATTGACAGGGGCGATCAAAGGGTTAATTAGGGTTCAGGGGGGGTGATCTGGGGCTATAGTGTAGTGTTGGTGTACTCACTGTGAAGCCTGCTCCTCTGGATCCAACCGACGAAAAGAACCAGCAGAGGAGCAGTCAGCCATATATCAGATCATATTTACTAATATGATCTGATATCTGGCCTTTGATTGGTTTTTTTAAAAATCGCCAGCCTGCCAGCTGCGATCATTGGCTGACAGGCTGGTGACCCGACCCCCCTCTACGAAATGCCGGCGCCGCATATTCGCGTCATCTCGCGTCTCGCAAGATGACGCGTATATCAGTGGCGTACCTACCAGGGAAGCAGGGGAAGCGGCTGCTTCGGGGCCCGGGCTGACAAGGGGCCCGGAGCAGTAGTAAACAGACTGGCCACACCCCCTCTACACTCACTTCACTGCTGCTTGGAATATCCTCGGAGCAGAGCAGGGAGCTAAGCCCCGCCCATCAGCACAGACCATTAATAGAGGAGCCTGGCTGCTTAATAGTGCAGCCAGGGCTCAGGACAGTGTGCTACAGGGAGATCCTGTCTCCCCTCCCTCTCCTAACTATTAGTACAGCCCAGCTCCTGCTACAGAGACTGCTCTGTAGTCGGCAGTAACAGGAGGGAGAGGGGAGACAGGAAGTGCTGCAGAAAGAAGATGCTGTGCCTGTCCCTCTCAGGAGCCCATACATTCCAGGCTTATGCCTGCCAACCCTAGCTAACCTGCATCACATGTAGCCCCCCTAGCTGCATTCATCTGCTGTCCTTTCAGAAGCCCCCCCCCCCCCAGTTCTGTCCTGTGGGCCCCCTACTTATCTGATGCCCTGCCCTCTAGGCCCCCTATCCATCTGATGCCACACTCCTCTGGGCGCCCATGTGCAGCTTGGGGACACCAGTATGAGGCCAGAATGGGGACTGGAAGATCACGGAGCGGCGTGGAGCAGGCGAGTATGTTTTTTTCCCACAACTGTACAATGCACCACTAGTTCACATCACATTTTTGTCCAACATTTAAAGGGGTTGTCCGGGTTCAGAGCTGAACCCGGATATATCCTTATTTTCACCCAGACAGCCCCCCTGAGGCTAGCATCGGAGCATCTTATGCTCCGATGCACTCCTTTGCTCTGTGCTAAATCGCGCAGGGCACGGGCTCTTTTGTTTCCGCCCGGCAGTGTGTTCGGTGACGTCACCGGCTCTGAGGGGCGGGCTTTCGCTCTGCCCTAGCCGTTTTACTGGCTAGGGCAGAGCTAAGTCCAGCCCATCAGTGCCAGTGACGTCACCGGGGTTCCTGGCAGCCCCATGGAGAGCCCCGGTACGTCACCAGATCTCCAAAAAATGCCTTTGCCCTGCACAATTTAGCGCAGGGCAAAGGAGAGCATCGGAGCATGAACTGCTGCGATGCTCATGTCAGGGGAGCTGCCGGGGTGAAAATGGAGGGATGTCCGGGTTCAGCTCTGAACCCAGACAACCCCTTTAAGGCTGGGTTCACATCACAAAAAAACATATTCGGATGCCTCATACTGATGCCATGACAGTGACATCCGTTCACCATAGAGTTTCATTGTAAAAAAAAAATAAACAATTTTTTTTTTTACCGGATTGTGCAGAATACAAGAACGTGGAGTACTGCATTTTTGTATTGTGTACGTCATAGTCCAGTAAAAACACATGTATGTTAAAGAATCAAATGCCACTGTATGACGCCTGCCTGCCCGTTTAAAAATTTGCTGTGGGGCCCAGTCATTTATAGCTACTCGACTGGTTACCAGGGGCTCAGACCATGGGGACAGACTACATTCGATGTCAGCCCTGCAGCAATACATAGAATGGGCGCCTCTCCTACAGCAGGGGTCATACTGTGCTGTACATACAGTGTAGTGTGATGTCATGTTCACCTCTCCGGGTATATTACCCAGGAAAGCACAATTCTGCAAAAAGGACATGTTCTATCTTTTGGTGGAACGGAAGTGCGGAATGGAACCCCACGGAAGCCCTGCGTAGTGCTTACATAGTGTTCCGTTCCGTGATTCCGTTTCGCACCCTTCTGCATCTCTGGATTTGCGGACCCATTAAAGTGAATAGGTCCGCATCCGTGATGCGGAATGCACACGGAAGGGTGCCCATTTATTGCTGATCCGCATATGCGGTCATCAATACGGGAATGGCTGGCCCCTTTTACACAAACGATACGGGTTGGCTCCAGATGCGTTCAGGGTGCATTCAGTGAAACTCGCACCATTTTTCAAGAAAGTTCAGTCAGTTTTGTCTAAGATTGCGTTCAGTTTTTTCTGTGCGGGTGCAATGCGTTTTGATGCGTTTTTCATGCACATGATAAAAAACTAAAAGTTTACAAACAATATCTCCTAGCAACCTGGTGGTGAGCGTGGTGACGTCGGCGCAGGTCCTGCTGAATGAAGATAGAAGATTTCTATCTTCATTCAGCAGGACCTGCTCCGACGTCACCACGCTCACCACGTTGTGAGCGCGGTGACGTCACCAAAGGTACTTTTCCTGCCAGGTCCTGAAAGAAGACGAGCCGGGCTGCGCGATCAAGTGGATGAGGTGAATAATTAATTATTTTATTATTTTTTTAACCCCTCAAGCCACATGTTACTTAACATTCTGTATTAAGAATGCTATTATTTTCCCTTATAACCATGTTATAAGGGAAAATAATAAAGTTCGGGTCCCTATCATCTCCTAGCAACCATCCGTGAAAATCGCATTGCATCCACAATGCTTGCGGATGCAATGCAATTTTCAAGCAGCCCCATTCACTTCTGTGGTGCCTGCGCTACGTGAAAAACGCAGAATATAGAGCATGCTGCGACTTTTATGCAACGCACAAGTCATGCGTGGAAATCACTGATCATGTACACAGCCCCATTAAAGTGAATGGGTTCGGATGCAATGTGTTCACATCATGCATTGCACCCGCGCGGAAAACTCGCCCGTGTGAAAGGGGCCTAAGACTTTGACACGGCCCCCACAACAGTATGATAGAATGACACTACATGACAGATAGGGTGTGTGTGTATGTATATAATATATATAATAGGAAAAATTTGCTGTGGGGCCCACTCACCTCTAGTTACGCCCCTGGCGTATATGCGTGACTGTGCGCAGCGCTGCCGCCTCCGGACCGCACATCTGCGTTAGGCGGTCCGGAGGCGGTTAATATGGTTTTCGATGCACATTTATGGAGGACATAATGTAAATTACATCAGATGACAATAAACAGGCTCTTAGAAGATATTAATGGGGTAGAGGCGTGTAGGCTGGGGTGTTACAATTGCAATAGACTATCAAACACCTTTGCTGGTCACCAGGAAATCTAAAGCTTAGGCACCCTCCCGAGAGTGTGCCTTAAATACCCCATTTACTGGGGAAGGATTTGGGAGTGCATTCACTGGCCCTTTAAGAGGAAAGAGTATGGAGGCAGCAGCATGGAGAGTACGTTGGCAACCAGGATGCCAGATGACATAGTAAGCAGTGTGGTATCCATGCCCACAAGAAACAGGAGGGTGCTGAGCCCAGACCACAGACCTAACAGCATGCAGTGACCACTAGGGGGAGCTAACTGCATATGGATCTATGCAGCTAGTTTGAATTTAATGGGAGCTATGTAAATCTATTTCCAAAAGGTTTTAATAGGGTACATGACTTCAATGACAGAGTCACAAGAAGTATGGTAGGTCAACCAGTTGTCAGCCCTTTCCCAACCATGGCACTCATAACAGTCACTTGCCCTACCTCTATAGTAGGCATGCCACTGTACCGGACCAACAACAATCATTAATACCTATAGACAGAAAGATAGCATCTTGTGATCAATGTATGTTCATTTTTTGGGTAGTCTCTATGACCCATTTCATATCAGTGATTAGTGACTGTCATGTTTTTTCTTCCATCTCCTAGACAATCAATGTTATTCTTATACATTTGTTCTATTTATTTGCTGCTTTCAACCATACACAGGCAGAAACTCATATTTCATGATGAATAATCTTATTAAGATGCATTGTGGGATTTTGAGACAGAACATTCGATTGTCTAAAACTTTCTCTTTGAACAAAACAGCTGAGAAATTACATTATTTAGTTCAAGGTTGTAGGAGACAAGGATGAGCTGTTTCATCAGTTAGAGTTGACATTGTTACAGGTGACACTTCTCTCTGTGTAGGCTTACTATTTGTAAGATACCGAGTTTATATGCTGTAGATGTAGTTCATTCTCGATTGTTGGTTGTCCAGGCATGCTAAAAGTTATGGTTTCCCTATAGCTGAAGAGTCAAAGGTTGCAGCCACTATTCTAGATTAGAATTGTCCCCAACATGCAGTTTTATTCTTCCCATATAGTATAGGAATCAGAAAAATGACAAAAGACCAAGGGCAGTATAGAGATGAAGATAAACCCATTTAACTTTTACCTGTAACAAGTATATTTATTACAAGAAGCGGAGAGCAGCTACATCACATTGAGCATACATTTCATGTTGATTATGCAGGCACTGTTACTGTGCTTGCAAGAGAGGCAGCTGAGCAAAGGCTATAAAGCACAGCCTAAACACTGCTCTAACAAAACAGATCAGAGAAACCTCAAATTGGTTTTTACTGTTGACCTACTGTTGACTAGTGATGAGCAGCATAGGCAATATTCGAATTCACGATATTTTGCAAATTTTTGGGCGATTATTCGCCATAAATTCGCAAATTCAGTGGAATTTCAGTGGAATTGATTTTCTCTACATTTTTTTCAATAATGCTATTGTACACTGCCCGTCCCAAAAAAAAAGGTCGCCACCAAAAATTCATTGGACCTCCTTTAGCTTTGATTATGGCACTCATTCGCTGTGGCATTGTTTCGATAAGCTTCTGCAATGTCACAAGATTTATTTCCATTAATTTTTCACCAAGATCTTGCATTGATGATGGTAGAGTCTGACTGCTGCACAAAGCCTTCTCCAGCACATCCCAAAGATTCTCAATGGGATTAAGGTCTGGACTCTGTGGTGGCCAATCCATGTATGATAATTATGTCTCATGCTCCCTGAACCACTCTTTCACAATTTGAGCCCGATGAATCATGGCATTGTCATCTTGGAATATGCCCGTGTCATCAGGGAAGAAAAAATCCATTGATGGAATAACCTGGTCATTTAGTATGTTCAGTTAGTCAGCTGACCTCATTCTTGGAGCACATACTGTTGCTGAACCTAGACCTGACCAACTGCAGCAACCCCAGATCATAGCACTGCCCCCACAGTAGGCACTAGGCATCAAGGGTACATCACTTCATCTGCCTCTCTTCTTACCCTGATGCGCCCATGTTTCTCTACTTGATGCATGCCAATGATTTGACCCTTCTCAAACAGACTAACATGTTTTCCATGAGCACGAGATGTTTCTTTCGACATGGTTGTTTAAGAAATGAGAAGCAACTCATTGCACCAGTTGGGGTTTCATAAATTATTAAAAGACAGCTGAAAGATAATCGCCCATGCAGTAATTATCCAATAGGAGGCTCATAACTATTTGCTTAGTTAAATCCAGGTGGCAACTTTTTTTTGGACAGGCAGTGTATATGTCCCAGAGATGTCACCTAAGTAACATACAACTCATATGTACCCTATTAATGCCTCTCTCTCTTTTGTTGCAACTATTTCACAGTCAAGAGAAGACAATAGATAGTTATAATTATTTTTCATGGATATGTTGTGTTATAGTGTGCAGTATTTTAAACTATACTACTCAATTTATTATTATTGTGACTCGCCACAATCTTTATCACATAATTCAGAGTCACAACACATCTTTGATAATATTAATCCTGGTACTGATAGTGTGCTGCCTGACAAATTAGTGTGTGTCAGAGTTATCAAAGTAGTAGACTCTGTCCTATTGAGCACACTTTGATATTACCGATGCTGAAAGGGGCTGAATATGGTTCTAGGAAACCCAAGAGTGTCAGTCACAGCTTTTCATGGAAATTAGGACACTTTTAATTTGGGTGGACTGTATTTGGACTAAATTGAATCTGATAGCCGAATCAGAAGTTTGGTCATCTTTCTTCTTATAATATCATACATTTTAGATAGTAGTGGGTACATTTTTTATATTTTATATTTTCCAAAATTTTCAATGTAGGAGTTGTCGCCAGAAAAATATGTTAGCCGTGAGCCCATCTGTGCCTCCTGATTTCTATTATTAACCTAATTTTTGACTCACAGTCTGGCATGCTTTGCAGTTTCTCTTCTCTCAAATTAGGGTTTTTGATGTTGTTTATGACTTGGTAACAGTAAACAGGGAGCAATTTTATTTTAGTAATGGAAAATCTGTGGTTTAATTTCTATTTGTGGCTATAAATTAATTTTCCTGGCGCGCAGCTTAGTTATTATATGTTTTTGGCTGTAGTGCAGTAGCAAATTCAGAAACATTTTTAACCAGCAAGGAGGTGCCTTTGAATAGTGTATTCTATTGATTTGTTGCATCCACTGCCAACTTATATTAGTATTTCTAAAGTATTTGGACATCATTTATGATGCAATACGTGCTAGAAGAAAGAAGATTATTTTTCAGTGCAGGTTTAATGAATATAATTGGCCATCCATATTCAAGAGTAAGAATAGGCAACTGGAGCATAAAAACTAGTATATTTCCAGTAGAAATGAGAGAATCAATTGTAAATTAATCAGATTTGTTACGAATTTCACAAAAATTTGTTTGCCAGATGAATCTCCAAATGGTTTGGAGATACGCTTTACTGTGAAAATTGACAGGGAAAAAGGACGGAAGAAGATGGAGGTTTACATGACCCTGGGAGAGAGGGGGAGCTTTCCTGATTGGCACATAGGCTGACAGGCAGCCTGACCAGCCAATCAGAGGGCATAATTCAGCCAGGTCCTTCTGCTTAGAGCAAGCCAGACTTCATTCTGTTCTTAGCTGGGGGTGTGATAGGATGTTTTGCGGCTCCTACAAAAAACAATTGCAGACACAATCGAGTTAGTAGGGACACTATAACCGCACTATAGGGAGAGAAATGGAGATATAATTGGGTAGATTTTAGAGTTTCATCAGGGAAAGCTTAGCAAGTGAGAGAGTGAGGGTCTGTTCTCTTTCTCAGTTGTTTCATACAGCTTTCTGGCAAGTTCTGATTACAAAATCCTGCAATAAACTTTTATTTTTCTGCATTCACAGTCAGCCAGCTTTTTCTTTGTAAATAAACTTTCTATAGTTCATAGACTTATTTCCAGTACTCCAACAGCAGACATTCTGTTGCAAATGCAAAGCAATTGGCCTACTATACTGTACATTATTAGTAAATGTATACCGTGCATTAACAGCATTTATATGCCAGTTAACTGCTAACGCATTGTATTCATCAATGTCTCATGCATTGTTACTGAACATATTACCGTGCATTATTACTGAAAGTGTTGTGCTAACAGCTTTGCTACACATTTTAACCATTAATGCACTGCATCAAGATTACTGTGCATTATTACTGAGCACATTGTGCTGCGATAACAGCATTTATATACCAGTTAACCTTTAACGCTTTGCATTGTATCAAGATCCTGTGCATTATTACTGAACATGTTGTTCTATAATAATAGCATTTATATAGCAGTTAACCATAAGCGCATTGTAGTGCGTCAGGATACCATGCATTTTTACAAAACATGTTGTACTGTAAAAACGACATTTATATAGCACTTTCATGCCACGTATTGTATTTACCATGGTAAATTGTCAATACTATTGTGCAGTGTGTTTGTAGAAAGGGAGAGATATTTAATTGCACGTGTCTTTAAATTATAGCAAAAACACTTGCAATTTTCCTACTACTGTTTAATAATCTGTCTACCAAACCTATGACTTTTCATTTATAGACCTTACAATAAAATGTCTAGTAACAGAAAGAGTGGAAAATGGCATCTTTACATCCACTATTGCTTCCCCTCTCTCCAGTATTCCAAGGCAGTGGCAGTTGAAACTGCACTGCCATTCTTCTTGCCTCCTTCCCTCTCGAGACAAGGGAACAGTGAGCAGGACCTGACAAGAGTCACACCTCCCATTAACTAAGTTTAGTTGTGTTCCACTACCACCGGTGTAATATAACACACAAACAGGAACAAAGAGATACACAGAGACAATGCACACATGGGATGAGGAACACAATAAAGGTCCACAAGCATTTAGCAGAGCTGGTCCAATCATAATGAGCAGTACTATTTAAAGGGACCACTACACCCATTTACATGCAGATAAATGGAGAAAGCTTCACAAATGCAACAACCTCTCCATTCATTCTCCACATGTGGCTGCTGGTGTAACCTCACTAGGGGATATGGTGGTTAGGAGACCCTCATTCTGAATTTGGGAATGTAGGCAATGGAAATAACCTTTTAACATGAGAAGAGAGGTATGCAATTACTGTATATTCTACTTGTAACAATTAAATCCTATTTTTTTTATTTAGGCTTCATGCACATCACAGTATATATTTTGTGGTCCTCAAACAGGGCATCCACAAAAAAGAGATGTGGTCCGTGTGCCGTCTGCATTTTTTTTGCAGACCTATTGACTTCAGTGGGTCAGTGGTCTTTCATTTTGCAGATATATTCAATCATTTTGTGGAACAGACATACGGATTCAGAAAGGACAGGGATGATCCGTGTGCTTTCTGCATCAACAAGGTAAAAGAGGAGAGAATATTTAAAAGAAGAAAAACTGCTACAAGAACACATAGTTTTAAATTAGAGGGGCAAAGGTTTAAAAGTAATATCAGGAAGTATTACTTTACTGAGAGAGAAGTGGATGCATGGAATAGCCTTCCTGCAGAAGTGGTAGCTGCAAATACAGTGAAGGAGTTTAAGCATGCATGGGATAGGCATAAGGCCATGCTTCATATAAGATAGGGCCAGGGGCTATCCATAGTATTTAGTATATTGGGCAGACTAGATGGGCCAAATGGTTCTTATCTGCCGACACATTCTATGTTTCTATATGTCGGTTTCATAAAAGATGCAACATGTCCTATATTTGTCCTCAAAATGCAGATCATGAACCCATTGAAGTTAATAGGTAAGCAAAAAACTGCAGATGCAACACGGATGGTATCCAGTTTGCTTACTGCAAAACATATGTGGTCATGTGCATGAAGCCTAGATAGTTTATAAAATATGCTTTGGTATAACTGTACTGTGACCTTATAATGAATGCCTACCTTTGAAATTTTTTTTTTTTTTTTCATTTAATAGTTCCAAAATTCTGAGTTGTTTAATTTTTTACCATTTCTTTAGCGCAGTCTATAAATATGGAGTGTACTTAAAGAGTAAAAAAAAATCTGCATACAGTTAATATTATATTATTACTAACAGAAAGACCTGGCTTTGCATGGGTATATTTCATCTATTTCATTTAATGTTTGTTTGTGTTGTTAAAAGATATCGACAGTATCCACAATAACAGTGACATCTACAGTACCCCACCCTTTTAACAGTGACCTCTACAGCAGCCGCCCATTTATTAGTGACCTCCACAGTACCCTGTCTCGTTAACAGTGATTTCCACAATAACCGCTGGACAGCATCCCGCTCCTTAACAGTGACCTCCACAGCAGCCCACTCTTTTAAAAGTGACCTCCACAGCAGCCGTCCCCTTTATTAGTGACCTCCAGAGTACCCCCATTTCCTTAACAGTGATTTCCACAACACCCTGTGCCCTTAACAGTGGCCTCTACAGCAATCTGCCACTTAACACTGACCTCCATAGCGGACCGTCCCCTTAACTGTGACCTCCACAGCAGCCTGACCCTAGGGTGGCCAGAGGTCCGATTTTAGGCAGGACAGTCCAGTTTTCATACTCCCTGTCCTCTGTCCAGTGCAGGACCTGGACGGACACAGGGATGTTCTTTTAAACAGCTCACTCTCAGACACTCTGTGCTGTGTGAGCGTGAGCTGCAGGGAGAAAGTCACCCTCACTCCCACCCCTGCAGCTGACAGAAGTTGATTTTTACCTTAATCTGTTCAATCCCCATGGGCAGCGGAGTAGAAGGGGGCATGGCTTAGCGGGACCTGAACTGAGAACTCTACAGCACTCCGCTCCCTTAACAATGTCATCCCCAGCGCCCTACCCCTTTAAAGCTGACCTGCAGCAGTGAAGAAAAATGGCTGGGTTGTTATGGAAACCTGGTGTAAAACTGTGTGTATGTGGAGACTAAGGCAAGCTTCTATTGGCCGATAAGGGTCATGTGACCAGGCTTCTATTGGCTAATGCATTTTTTTTTTATATCTCACGCAGGGATGTCCTTTTGAACAGCTCTCTCTGACAGCAGCACTGTACTGTGTGAGCGTGAGTTGCAGGGAGAAAGTCACCCTCCCTCCCACCCCTGCAGCTGACAGATGTTGAGTTTTACCTTAAATTTTTTCATATCAGGTACGTGGCTTAGCGGGACCTGGGTCGGGGGTTTAAAGTCACCCTACCTGCCCCCTGAACTGTGACCTCCACAGCACTCCACTCCCTTAACAGTGTCATCCATAGCGCCCTGCCCTTTTAAAGCTGACCTACAGGAGTGAAGAAAAATGACTGGGTTGTTATGGAAACCTGGAGTAAAACTGTGTGTATGTGGAGACTAAGGGCCTGCAAGCTTCTATTGGCTGATAAGAGACTGTGTTTATGGCAGTTGGGATATGAAGATAAAGACTTGCAAGCTTGTATTGGCTAATGCAGGTAATTTTGGGGGAATATCTCAGGAACGGTACGTCCTAGAGAGCAGTGACCCCCAAAAGATTTATTTCCAGGGAAGGGATGTGTATACCAAGTTTAGTAGAAATCAATGGTTGCATTTTTGAGTGATTGCGGAACATACATACACACATACATACATACATATATATGTCCTTCTTTATATATATATATATATATATATATACTCGCCTAAAGAATTATTAGGAACACCATACTAATACGGTGTTGGACCCTCTTTTGCCTTCAGAACTGCCTTAATTCTACGTGGCATTGATTCAACAAGGTGCTGATAGCATTCTTTAGAAATGTTGGCCCATATTGATAGGATAGCATCTTGCAGTTGATGGAGATTTGAGGGATGCACATCCAGGGCATGAAGCTCCCGTTCCACCACATCCCAAAGATGCTCTATTGGGTTCAGATCTAGTGACTGTGGGGGCCATTTTAGTACAGTGAACACATTGTCATGTTCAAGAAACCAATTTGAAATGATTCGAGCTTTGTGACATGGTGCATCATCCTGCTGGAAGTAGCTATCAGAGGATGGGTACATGATGGTCATGAAGGGATGGACATGGTCATAAACAATGCTCAGGTAGCCCGTGGCATTTAAACGATGGCCAATTGGCACTAAGGGGCCTAAAGTGTGCCTAGAAAACATCCCCCACACCATTACACCACCACCACCAGGCTGCACAGTGGTAACAAGGCATGATGGATACATGTTCTCATTCTGTTTATGCCAAATTTGGACTCTACCATTTGAATGACTTAACAGAAATCGAGACTCATCAGACCAGGCAACATTTTTCCAATCTAGCTTCAATGTAGCCTCTTTTTCCTATTTGTAGTGGAGATGAGTGGTACCCGGTGGGGTCTTCTGCTGTTGTAGCCCATCCGCCTCAAGGTTGTGCGTGTTGTGGCTTCACAAATGCTTTGCTGCATACCTCGGTTGTAACGAGTGGTTATTTCAGTCAACGTTGCTCTTCTATCAGCTTGAATCAGTCGGCCCATTCTCCTCTGACCTCTAGCATCAACAAGGCATTTTCGCCCACAGGACTGCCGCATACTGGATGTTTTTCCCTTTTCACACCATTCTTTGTAAACCCTAGAAATGGTTGTGAGTGAAAATCCCAGTAACTGAGCAGATTGTGAAATACTCAGACCGGCCCGTCTGGCACCAACAACCATGCCACGCTCAAAATTGCTTAAATCGTCTTTCTTTCCCATTCTGACATTCAGTTTGGAGTTCAGGAGATTGTCTTGACCAGGAGCACAACCCTACATGCATTGAAACAACTGCCATGTAATTGGTTGACTAGATAATCGCATTAATGAGAAATAGAACAGGTGTTCCTAATAATTCTTTAGGTGAGTGTGTGTGTGTGTGTGTATATATATATATATATATATATATATTTAGTAATAACTCAAGAGCTTGCTGCTAATTTAGCTGTGAATGCATTGCGAAGAGTAAAATCTGTGACATTTAGGGTACAATCACACGCCACGTAAATGGTGCACCGTTATTTTGTGCAGAAAATCCTCAATATTTGCACTGTAAGCAAAATTGATGAAATTCCAGAAAACTCATCCATACACTGCAAAAACCTGGAGTGTAAACTGATTTGCGCTGCGGGTTTTGAATCCGCAGCATGTCAATTTATGCCGTTCGTTTTAACTTCATCATTTGAAACCAACGAAAGGCTGAAATTGCTGTAGCAATGCCACCACAAAAACCCATTTCAGTTTTTTTGTTTTTTTTACAGTAGCAGAGTTTGGCTAGATCTGCTGAGGATTTTTGTGGGATTTATGCCACATGCAAATCAGGTTTTGTAAAACTCTATTCACTAGCATTGGACTATATTTTGTAGCAGATATTTTTTAATACACCATAATACGACTTATTCTGGACCTGAAAAATAAGCCTTGTCATGTTCTGCCCTTTTATGCCTTGAGCATGATACTGGTTAGATGATAATAATATCAGGTAGTAAATTAGTATGCTGGTTAGAAGATAATAGCATCACATAGTAAAGTAGTATGCTGGTTAGAAGATAATAACACCAGGTAGTAAAGTAGTATGCTGGTTAGAAGATAATAACATCAGGTAGTAAAGTAGTACGCTGGTTAGAAGAAAATAACATTAGGTAGTAAAGTATTACGCTGATTAGAAGATAAAACCAGGTAGTAAAGTATTATGCTGGTTAGAAACCTGGGCAAGTAGTGGGAATGCCTTTTTGGGCTTTCATTTCTTTCATACTTTACAAATACACATATGTTTAAAAAAAAGGGATATTTTATATTAAAGAAAATGTATCTGAAAAAAAGGGGGAGTTTTATTAAGATTCATGTTGTGTGCTCCGGTCTTAATTTGCTCTGAGCCAGCAGAAGATGCACTGAATTTATTAAGAAGTGCATGCCTCTTATTACATTTTTTACATCGTCTACTGTCCCTGTACCAGAAATGAAATTTACTACAGGAGCTGGAGTAGATCTCTGGAGTAATGTGCCTCCAGTGGCGTAGCGTGGGGGACACGTGGGGGCCAGTGCCCCGGGCGCCAAATTGCAGGGGGCGCCAGGCAGCAGGAATTTCCATGAGGGCCACGGGAGCCTATGGCCTATGACGCTGCACGGGAAGGCACAGTGAGGCATTCGTGACCGCCTGCACCTGGACGCCACAAGCTGTGATTGAGAGAGGGAAGTATTTATCTATTTTTTTAACGTACCCTACCTTAATTGCAGAGGTACTGGGGGCACTATGGGGGTGGGGGAGGAGCAGAGAGAGGAGGACCGAGGACATCATACTAATAAGAGTGGAGTGGCTATTATATTAACAATAAAGAGGGGAACAATACATTAATAACAAAGAGGGGTCCAATACATTAATAATAAAGAGGGGCCAATACCTTAATAATAAGCAGGGGGCCATTACATTAATAATAAATAGGGGGCCATTATATTAAAAATAAAGAGGGGGGGCCATTATATTAATAATAAAAAAGGGGGCCATTATAGTAATAATAGAGAGGGCCATTATAGTAATAATAAAGAGGGGGCCATTATATTAATAATAATAATAATAATACAGAGGGGCCATTATATTATTAATAATAATAATAATAATACTAATACAGAGGGAGCCATTATATTATGGGGAATAAGGGACTATCTGTATGGCTCTAGCACAGTAATGGGGGCAGCAGGATGACAGTGTTGAGACATCAGGAAGGAGAGGATGATAGTTAAGTGAGGAACCCAAATTTTTTTCTGTGAAACTCTGCAGAGATTAGAAGTGGCTGAAAGAAGGTATCATGGCGGTCTTATCTTTGAATGAAGACACTGAGGAAAGTCTACATCACAGGAGGCGTCACTGGATATAACAGGTATGGTGCTGTATTCTCCTGTATATAATAATGTCCATCCACATATCTGTTTCACGGTAGGGTTGGGGGAGGAGATTGAGAATTTGGCCCACCATGCCGCATCCTGGCCCCAGACTTCAGGTTACACTGTGCGTGTTCTAAATTCTGGAGGCTCACACCCATCTACTGCATTATCTGTACTCATAGTTATCACTGTGCTATCTGAGGTGTTACATAGGACTGCAGGTGAATCTACTACATTATCTGCACACGGAGAGTCATCACTGTTATCTGTGGTGTTACATAGGACTGCAGGAAACATCTACTATGTTATCTGTACTCAGAGAGTTATCACTGTGTTATCTGTGGTGTTACATAGGACTGCAAGTGATCTACTACATTATCTGTTAAAAGGGTCATGCCCACAGGCTGGGGGGGCACAATTTATGTCTTACCCCGAGGGCTGGCAACCCACGCTACACCACTGTGTGCCTCAGTTTTTTGGCGGACATTGTTAAAGCGGTTATCCCAAGACTAATATAAAAAATGAAAATCAGACCTGTAACTCACATGGATCCAGAGATCTTCCGATTCATTGCTCTTCTAGATTTATTTCAAGCTGACTGCTCAAGGGAGTGTCTTATCTGCTCCATCTAAGGGCGTGTGTCCATTCTCCTGCAGTTCTCTCCCTATCACAGCTCAGGAGGCAGTTGAATGAAACTGAGCATGCACGGCCATCTCAGTGAGTAAGAAATAGGAATAAAAAACTAACAGCAGGTGGTGCTATACAAACGCTCAATTTTTAATTACATGCAATTACAAAAGTATTCAGATCAAGGTGCTAGTTTGAAAATTGTAGAATATTTTTTGTGGTACAACCCCTTTAAATAAGTTCGGCCACTAGACATCCATCAGTTTCTGGAGTAAACTATAGTAGATTTGCTAAGCCATGGAAGACTTATCCTCCTGCTAGGCCCTATTAATGCTCTACCTACGTTTTCTGAAAAGTTTTGAGCATTACATAGAACCCAAAAAAGTCATACATCTGTTGCTCAAAAAATGATTACACAAAAATATGTGACTTTTGACAGGTTGAGAAATTCTCCCCTATGTTTGCTAAGACACTACTTCTACTGATGCGATCATTATTTCTTCAGTTGCACTCTGCTTTTTTGAAACATGGAAACATGAATATAATTTGTTTATGTGATTAGAGAGCACTCATCATCAGGATCAATTCTATTAAACCAGGCAAGGCCGATGGAGGATGATTTCATCGGCCCATGCACAGTAGTCTTCTATACTGCCAGGGAAGTAGATATAGCAGCACTATGCATGTGCCAATAGTGTAGATGCAGATTTGTCAGGCACTTCAAGGGAGTTGGAGGAGTGGCTCTAAATGCAGAGTTGAGGGGCTCAGGTTCTCCAAGAGGCGCAGGTCCACCTCCTTGTACACTGAAGACCTGATTTACATAGTAATAAAACGTTTTTTTTTCTCAGGAATTGCGCAATGAAGGAAAATAAAAGCAGTATCATTTCACTCAGCGGGCTCAACATTACCAGGTATTATGGCTGCTTTAATAGGATTTATCCTGCTGACAGATGCTCTTTAAAGTGCCCATATCCTTTCAATTCCTCTAAATTGAATTAATTATTAATCCATTTGGATTTCATTTGACTAGGATATTTGTTGGCACACCCATTACGAGGTAACCCTAACCGTGTCTTTTTTATTTTTTATCGAAAATTTCCTCACAGCATAACAAGACCCCAGATATCTTTAACATCGGCTTTCACAAAGTCACCATGTAGTTCCTTAGGATAGGTCATCAATATCAGATTGTAGTAAAGTTGAGGCACACAATTTTCAGTATTGCAATTTCAAAAGGGAATTTATTCATTCAAATCATGTAATAGTTTCATCCGTTTGCCCAATATATAGCTTAATATGAACAGTATTCTTAAACCGGACGTTTCGGTCACACAGGACCTTCATCTGCGGTCATATTTTTATCTGTTCAGACAGGTGTGTGGGCTTGTAGGGCGCTGGATGACTGTGTGACCGAAATGTCCGGTTTTAGAATACTGTTCATATTAAGATATATATTGGGCAAACGGATGAAACTACTACATGATTTGAATGAATAAATTCTCTTTTGAAATTGCAATACTGAAAATTGTGTGCCTCATCTTTACGTCGTGTACATTGGCTGCTTGCAGCCCTTGACTGGCACCAGAACCCAACAAGTAGAGTGCGGTTCTTCATCTTCTCAAAAATCAATATCAGATCGGCAGGGGCCCGACACCCGCCACCCCCGCAGATCAGCTTTATTAAAATAAATATAATCATCAATATTAAAAGCCCTGACAACAACTCCTTTAATGAAAACCTGATCCAGTGTGCTCTGGACCTGACTGGGCTGAACATTTACCTTCCAACAAGACAATTACCCTAAGCACACAGCGAAGACAACACAGGAGTGGCTTAGGGACAATGAAGTTCCTTGAGTGACCCAGACAGAGCTCTGGCTCGAACCCAATCACACATCTCTGGAGAGACCTGAAAATGGCTGTCCACTTACAGTCCCCACATAACCTGACAGAACTTGAGAGGATCAGCAGAGAAAAATGGCAGAAAATCCACAAATTCAGATGTGCAAACCTTGTGGCATCATACCCAAGAAGACTTGAGGCTGTAATCACTGCCAGAGGTGCTTCAACTATGTACTGAGTAAAAGTCTAAATACTTATGTCAATGCAATATTCTAGTTTTTCCTTTTCAATAAATTAGCAAAGATTTTGAACATTCTGTTTTCACGTTCTCATTATGGGGTATTGGGTGCAGATTGATGGGGGGAAGTGTGATTGTTTTTAATTTTATTTTAGCACAAGGTTGCAACATAAAATATGAAAACAGTGAAAGGGTCTGAAGACTCTCTGAATGCACTTCAGGTAACAACATAATAGGGTTTACTGTCACAGTGTAGACCTTATAGAAGGGTATTAAACAATTGATTCGCATTGGTCACTGACAATTAAATATTTAACTGAATAATCTACTCTTTTCCACCTGTTAAGCTGGAAAATGGCCTAGAAGACTACCAGTAAAACTACAGGCACTTGTTTTGAATTTATGGTTCGATTGATACCTATGGGATACTTCTTAAGTTCTTCAAAGCGCAACTCAGCCACTTAACTCATTTCTGTGCTTGAGTTGTTATTTTGAGCAATGCATTACCGCTGGAACTGAAAATAGACAGAAACTCGAGAAAAGTGTTACTTTTGTGGGTGGAAGTGTGTGACAGAAATATGTGAGTGGAATAAGAATGTGCATTTGCAGTATGTTGGATAAAGTGTAATCAAAACTGTTTGCAGCAGAGAAGATGTTTCCATTAGTGAGTCCACAGGACCATAACCCTCCCTTGATTATGAACCACAATCACATTCTGGATGGTACGTGAGGCACATGGTAAGTGACAGAATATGTTAGCATATATTTGAATCTGCAGAATGATTAGGAAAAAAAGGCATTTAGAATAGATTTCCCAAAATATGGACTGTAGTATACAGAAATATGCGTACAAAAAGTGTTGTACAGAAAGTGTGCTCAGTGATCTAGTCTCCTTTACTCTATTAATTGCAAACTCTAGGACCTCACTATGCTCCCAGTTCAAATAAGCACATAGACAGGAGATAGATGCTCATAATACCCATAAGGGCCGTCTTTAATATTGATTGGACCCTGGGCAAGAGGGAGAACACAAGTGCCGCTGCAGCATTCATGGGTCTATACTTTATTAACTAAGTAGCAGGACATGTAGGGCATACCTTTGGGGATCTCCCTGCACTTACTATTATTTCTGGGCACCTCTCCGTTGCGCCGCTGTGGCCCCCTTTACATTCTCTGCCGCTGTATGCTAAGTAACAGCATCGGAACACCAGGGAGGAGACATCAACTTTTCTCTGTGGGTGTTTCTTTTCCTTGGCTGTTGCGCTGACCAATCGCAGCACAGAACGTCACAGCCAGGGAGAACAAAAACTCACCTTCTCCCTGGCTGTGATGTTCTGTGCTGCGACTGGACAGCGCTACAGCCAGGGAGAAGGAACACCGAGGGAGAAAAGCTGATGTCTCCTACTAGTGTTCCGATGCTGTTATTTAGCATACAGCAAGGGAGAATGTAATGGGGGCCACCGCAGCACAACGTAGCGACGCCCAGAAATAATAGTAAGTGCAGAGACATCCCCCATGTATGCCCTACATGTCCTGCTACTTGGTTAATAAAGTATGGACCCATGAAAGGTCCACCAGTGGCCAGCGAGGCTCAAGAGGCAGCTGCCTTGGGCCCCCAGGAGCAACTGGGCCTGGGGCAGCTGCCCCTTTTGCCCCTTGTTAAAGACCGCCCTGATACCCATGTATGCTAGGCATCAGTCCATGTTTTAGTTAACAGTGGTATACAATGGTATTCATGTGCTTTTGTACATACATACTTTTGTTCTTCCTTATTGAAACCCCCTCACCCTACCGTAATGTTTCTAAAGATTCTGCCCCCTCATTCTTTTTTCCAACTCACTTATCATTAGTATTATGTATGTGGTACAAGAGTAAAGCCACTGTCCGGTAGGAAAGCAACTTGGAATGATATTAATACTACTAATTATAATCTTATTTATATAGCGCCAACCTATTCCCATTTTAAGGAAACAGTATGTGTGCTGAATAGCTATATTCATCCCTGAAATAATTTCTTCAATAGGATTGCACTGCCATTTTAAAACTAAATTGCCATGGGTATCACTATGACTTTCACACTTACCCTGCCTCCCAGTGGCTATATGGAAAATAATTGTTGTTGAGCGTGCATGTGTTCTGAATGGGTAGAAGTAAAAATGTTGCTGCAAAACTCCTCTAATGGTTGCATATTGGAGAACAAGAGCAATAGGCATGTTGAAATTCAACAGCTTGATTGTTATCTTCCCCTTCATTTGCTGTTGGTGGAAATTCTGTAGACCCCATGCTCATTAGTTGGTTTGGCTGATATATAGCTAGCATGTATGGTCAGTTTAAGACAGTTGATGACTCTATAAAAGAGAGCGATACCCAAGCAACTAATTGGCAGGGGAGCAGGATGTCAGTGACGGCCTTTGGAGTATAGGCCCTTGCTTTGTAAGGGCTGGACAACCCCTATAATAAAATTCCCATATGTAAGATAATATGTTAAATATGTGAAAGAACAATTCAATATGGAAGAAAGTTTTAAGATAGCGTACTTACAAAATTACATATTGTGCTCAAGAATACATTTTAGTGACAACGATTTTACAAACTGTAAAAAAAAAAATACTGCTTTATTCTTTGCAATCTATTGTAGCTCTTTAACTTACACCAAGGAAAGAGAGGTAAAGATCATCTCAAATGAGCTCGCTTCACTGATGGGCAGAAGAGGGTCTTGATTGAAACGTTGTTCTGGGCCATTACATTTGGCACTACAGCTCTGTTAGAATTGGATTGTAAGGCTATACAATTTCTGAAACTTTCACAAGTCCTAATAGAAGCCTTTTGTCTCCATTAGACTGTCAGTATGTGAGCGGTATTGCACAAAGTGTCTTCTGAATTGCAATGGCTTGGAACATGAATAATATTTGACACCTACGCACACTGGTAACTAGTGGCTACCTTTATTGAGCCATATAATGTCATTACATATAATAAACACAGAGATGACATTATATTGTCCATCAGACTGGTCATATCTTTTTCATCCAAATAATTATATGTGAAAGCATTTCTCATAATGTTACTTCCATGCTATAATAGGCATATGCCAATTACATACAGTAGCAGAACATTTTTATTATGATGATATGAACAGTTATTAGTTTATGGTGCTTTTGAGAGAGGAATTACAGAGCTTGGTCATGCTTACTTTATGCTATACTTCTAGATTTCCTGAAAAATTAAATGAGTGCAGATGTAGAGCATTTACTGCACCATCTGGAGCCGCATAATAAAAGACACTTTGAAAAACATTATCATGTTTGTTTTCAAGCTTTAATCACATTTTTTTCATTTAACAGAGGAATATCATTTTGATGGTATCTACATCTGTATATCAGATTCAAAACTTGTCCATTTTAATCCTATACTTCAAAAACTCATTTAACAATTTTTAAGAAAAATAGAATGTCAGATAGCTTTGAATACATTATGCAGTATATAGAATGATGTTTCATAGCCTAATAAATTAAAGGGAATTTCAAGCCATTGTATTACACCAAGTTTTCCAAAATTAGTGGCTTGGGAACAACATGTGGCTTTCAGGCCCTCTGTGTGCATCTCCTCAGCTGTTCACATTGGTGATATCATAGCACTGTTAGAACATAACATATTTTTGGTCCTATCAGACACACTGCCTATAACATGCAAGTTTTAGAAGAGGAAGATAAGGAAACAAAATATTTTCACCAGACCTCAGATCAGACCAACAATGTTAATAAGACCTCCAATGTTAATAAGACCCCCAATCAGACTTTAGATCAGACCCTCAATGTTAATAAGACCCCTAATCAGACCTCAAATCAGACACACAATGTTAAGACCTCCATTCAGACCTCAAATCAGACCCCCATGTTAATAAGACCTACAATTAGACCTCAAATCAGACCCCCATGTTAATAAGACCTACAGTTAGACCTCAAATCAGACCCCCATGTTAATAAGACCTACAATTAGACCTCAAATGAGACCACCATGTTAATCAGACCTCAGATCAGACTTGGGGGGGGGGGGGGGAGTACATAGTACATATTATAGGGTAAAAAATATGGTAATGCTTGAATCAAGATCGAATCACTCAAAATTAACCAAGTTTTTGGATTTCATATCAGTAGTTTTGATTCATTGTAGATATACAAAGTTATTAAATGTTCTGCTAAACTTCTTGTTTATGGGATTGCTGTCTCAAAATATAAACTGGAATGACAGCAAATATCAAGAAAAATGGAGAGGACTTAAAACTAAATTATTAATCACATTTGTACCACTTCTATGCATTGAGGACACCATATTTGGTGCTATCATTTGGTTCTGACATATTTATCAGTAACCAATATAAAAACAGAGTTGCTTCATTATACAACTCGCTTCCGAAACACAGCAACCAAACTTATTAAACTTTAAGGGTCAGTTGACATGGCTGATTTTCAAAATACATGTGTATAATACATGTGTGCAGAATCCAAGCAGATTTTTATGCACAGATTTTACTTTTTGAAATTCTATAGTACATTTCACACAAGCATTTGTTGGTGTCTTTACATGCCGAAAAATTTGCAAAAATAGCACAAAAAATACACGCGTATGTGTACGTCTCCAATGGTGTGTTTTTTTTTCTGCTTCTCACTAATTTGAATGGGAGAATCAAAGCTTAGTCTGCCAGAAGATAGGACATGCTGCTTCTTTTTTACCAGGCCTACAAGTCTTTGTTGAGCTCCATTATAAAATATACAGATAAAAAACTTGAATTGTATCTCTTACTATGAGCGCTGCTAGTCCTTTGTGAAGCGGTTTCAATTCACACTAAGTAAAATAAAGTTAAGGGACTGCGCTGCTCTCCTGGAATCCACAAACAAAAGTTAAGTCAGGTGCCAGATCCTTCCTGCAATTCTCCTTTCTTATGTTGCCAAACACTGCTACTATGTCCTGGTGTGGTGCAGCTCTACAGTTTTTTCACATCCGATCAACCTGTAATGCCATTAACCAAGGAGCAAGACAGTGAAGCATCGCAAGCACTTTGGCCTAAAATATGGATTTATTCTACTCACAAGAGTCGATTTAAAACAAGGCTTATCAAATATAATATAAATTTAGTTCTCCATGGAAGTGTGGTAGTCCCTGAAGCAACCAATGATGCAGAGGGGCAAGTGTCACACTGAGTGGTGGTGTCCTTCCGTATCCCCCTCCTGTGACACACACTGCACGTTTTTTGGGTCCGTCCCTTCTTTCCAGTATGGGGGACCACACCTAGAAAGTGTTGGCCAGGGAAAAACCTGGCGCCTCCAGTTCCCCAGGTACTCCGGCCTGCTCTACTGTATTCCGGTCAGAAAATATCAGGGCCTTGATGACTGCCTCATAGAACTGGTGGAATTTCCCTGTGTTGCCAGTGCTCCGGGACAGCACAAAAGAGTTGCACAAGGCAACCTGTACCAAGTAGACCGCAACTTTTTTGTACCATGCCTGGGTTTTGCGCATGGCATTATATGGCTTGAGGACTTGATCAGAGAGATCAACTCCTCCCATAGATCGATTGTAGTTGACGATACAATCGGGCTTGAGGACCGTTGCCGCGGTACCTTACACAGGGACAGGGGTGATGCCGTTACCGTGAATTGTGAACAGTACAAGGACATCCCTCTTGTCCTTATATCTGGCTAGCAACAGGTTTCCACTGGTAAGGGCACGGGTCGCACCCCTGGGGACAGGTACCTGGAGGGGGTGGGTAGGGAGGTCGGGTTGAATTTTCCACACGGTCCCACAAGCGGACGTGGATCTAGCGGCAAGAGACTGGAACAAGGGGATACTATTATAAAAGTTATCTACGTACAGGTGGTAACCCTTATCTAGCAGTGGGTGCATAAGGTCCCACACAAGTTTCCCGCTAACAACCAGAGTGGGGGGACATTCTGGGGGTTGAATACGGGAATCTTGCCCCTTGTACACACAATACTTGTATGTGTACCCTGAGGTACTCTCACAAAGTTTGTACAGCTTCACACCATACTTCGCACGCTTAGAGGGAACATACTGGCAGAAAAGGAGTCTCCCCTTGAAAGCAATGAGAGACTTATCAACCGCGACCTCTCTTCCAGGTACATAGGCCTCCAAAAATTTGGCCCCAAAGTGATCAATGACCAGCCTGATTTTGTACAGGTGGTCATAGGCAGGATCACCTTGGGGGGAAGGGCATGCAGCATTATCTGCATAATGCAGGCATTTCCGGATGGCCTCAAACCGGGAGCGTGTCATGGCGTACTGTAAAGTGAGGTCTGGTAGAGGACGTCCCCACTCCAGTAATGGCTGACACTAGGTTTTTTGACTAGGTCCATGTGCAGCACGAGGCCCCAAAACGTCCTCATCTCAGCTGCACTGACCGGAGTCCAGCCACCGGCCCTAGCCAAAAAGGAGCCCGGGTGTTGAGCAATGAACTGTTGGGCGTACAGGTTCGTTTGCTCCACCATCAGGTTCACAAAGTGGTCACTGAGGAAAAGATTAAAATAGTCATATTCAGTGAAGCTCACTGTGGGAATCTGTATTCCTGGTTGGCCAACAAAATCAAGAATCAATGGCTCAAAATCCTCTGGGGTACACCATGCAAGTTCACCAGTAGGGGGCTCCGGTGGACTTAACTGGTGGGCCAGAAAACTAGTACGAGCCCCAGAGCTGCTCGTACTAGTGTGGGCCACAGGGTCCCTAGCATGTCGGTCCCCTTGCTCCTCCTGGCAGCGTCTCCGCCACCTTGGAGGCTCATCATCATCGATAGATGATGAGGAGGACGCGGATGACAAAATGAAAGTGGGGTCATCCTCGTCCTCACTGGGACTCTCGGACTCGGAGGCAAGCTGTGTGTATGCCTCCTCGGCCGAGAACATCCGGCGGGCCATAGGGGAGTGTGTGTATGCATGTGTGTGTGCGTGCGTGGAAATCATTATTTGGTGTGCGTGTGTGTGTGGGCACTGGTGTTCACGTACTTACCCTAAACCTAAAAGAAAAAAAAATTAACTCACTGATCAGCTGTTCGAAGCTGATCAGCGGTGGTGTGTGTGATGTGCTAACAGTGGTCGGACGCTAAGAGTGCCGGCCACAGTCAGTGTACACAGAAAAAAATTTCATAAACTGCTTGCGCCCCCAAAAAAGTTGTAGGGGGCAAGCTTTTATTTTTTTTTCACTAAACTTTCCCTGACTATCCCTGACTAACCTAACCTTTCCCTAACCTTTCCATAAATACCTTTTAGTGCCGGATGGTACTATGGAGGATCAAAAGGGGGTGCTGGGGGTGCTGGGTCAGGAGATCAATGCAGAGGAGCGCTGCAATAATTTGAACCGTCCGCCCGCCCCTGCAGCCAATCAGAGCCGATCCTGAAAGGTGATGTCATTATCACCTCTCAGAAACGCAGGATAGTGCGTTCTTGGTTATTCGGTCCCCAGAGACCCGAATAACCCGGAAACGCAGCAAACCGCAGGTCTGAAATGACCTGCGGTTTGCTGCGATCACCGACATAGGTGAGTCACAGGACCCCCCCGCGCATTGTCCCAGGGTGCCTGCTCAATGATTTGAGCAGGCACCCAGTTCCGATCACCGCCCACCGCACGGCGGTGATCGGAACTACACATGATGTACCTGTACATCATGTGTCCTTAAGTACCGGGACATCATGATGTACCGGTACGTCATGTGTCCCCAACAGGTTAAAGAGGTATTGGAGCACAATACCAAAACTCTCACATGACCTACAACAGCATTTAAACAAACATTGTGGATCCTGCGCTGCTGCTGGGAATTCGGAATAGTTGTCATGAACAGTGACATTCCCAACAATCTTAGCATTGTTAGAAATTAACAGATACAACAGAGCATCATCCCTAGTGGGATCTTTTCCAAACTGGCCTATAAAGTGGTCCTGAAAAAAGATGAGCAATTTTCTCCTTTACAGTTGTGCCTGAACCATGACATCAGTTAATATCTGGGATGTTAAAATCTCCCATTATGAATACCGTACCAGCCTGTGCAGCCCGCCCGTATTTGTCTTTGCAGCTGAACCTCTATTTCCTCAGTGATGTTAGAGGATCTATAGAATACATCAAATATTATTTTTCCAGTATTTACCTCCCTTTTTAATCCCACCCATAAGGTTTCAACATCCTCACCATATTCACCCACAACTGCTTCTTTCACACTCACTTTCCTTTCATACCGCACATACAAACACACTCCACCTTATTTCCTATTTGCCCTGTCTTTCCTAAAGAGTGTAAGACCCTGACAATTAACATCCCAGTCATGTGAAGGGTCTAGCCATGTCTCAGCCACAGCAACATCAGTTTGACTACCAGGCCTTCAGCTTCCCCATAGACTTCTGCCATTTTCAAACATACCCTTTAAAGGGGTATTCCCATCTTAATGATCACTGTTAAATCTGTTCATGATTTAACAGTGATAATTTTTCTAAATATGTTTAATTAACAAATTCCCACCCCTTAGAAGAAAATAATCATATACTTACCTGACTGTTGTCTTCAGTCTCCCCTGGTTATGGCCACCGCTCTTCTCAGGAATCGTGTGCAGACGTCTTCTTCTCTTCTCCCGGCCAGCCGCGCGCTGTACTGAACGCGCATGCCGAGGCCGCACATGCGCTATGGTGATTTCTTTGTGGCCAGTATAGTATACTTGCCAGGAAGAAGTCACCAGGGCGCATGCACGGCCTCGGCCGGGAGAAGACATCAATCAAGATGGAGCCTGCCCCCTGCCGAGTGCTGAAACCAGGAAGTGGACAGTGCGCCAGGAGCAGGTAAGTATCAAATAGCGAGTTGATAATACCCCTTTAAGTTAATGTTCAGTTGCTCACATTCAGGGATGTGAATTTTTGAGTTGTGGGCAAAATGGTTTTACATTTTAGTTTGTAACATGTTGATTACTGTACCTACTGATCTAATCTTCTGCTCAAGAACTCAAGTGACCTGCACAGAGTCCTGACCTCAACCTCATCCAATATTTTGGGATGAATTTGAACTCTGATTGCGGGTCAGACCATCAGTGACCTTACAAATGCTCTTTTGGCTGAATGCAAATAAATTGCACAGATACTTTAAAATCTTGTAGGAAGCCTTCCCAGAAGAGTGGAGACTAATTCCATATTAATTCTCATGGCTTTAAAAATGTCAAACAAGATCATATATATATATAATGTATAGGTGTCAACATACAGAACTTGTGGCCATATCATTTATATATTAAAGAGAAATCGAACTCTGTGGACTGCCTTTCTGGTACCTGAATAGTGTGTTTGAGCTTGGATACAGCAGAAAACTCTGTGCTAAAGTATAGGTCAAGTGGAGTATCAGAAACTTAATTGAGAAAGGAGGTAGGGTCAGAACACCTTAGACATGCATTAAACAGTTCTACTGAATTGTAGTCACTGATCCACGCTGTATCTTGCAATGAAAAGTTATTTAAATGTGGTGGTTGAAAATCAATTTTAAGACTCCTCCTGCACATCTGCTTTTAATATGCATCCTAGTAATACATCTTAATAATATTTGTATATAATTCAACAATATAATACACTGAACAAAAATATAAACACAACACTTTCGGTTTTGCTCCCATTTTGCATGACCTGAACTTAAAGATCTGAAACATTTTCTACATACACAAAAGACCCATTACTCTCAAATATTGTTCACAAATCTGTCTAAATCTGTTTTAGTGAGTCAAAGGCACACCTGTGCAATATTCATGCTGTCTAATCAGCACCTTGATATGCCACACCTGTGAGGTGGGATGGATTATCTTGGCAAAGGAGAAGTGCTCACTAACACAGATTTACACAGATTTGTGAACAATATTTGAGAGCAATGGGTCTTTTTTGTATGTAGAAAATTCTGATCTTTGAGTTCAACTCATGCAAAATAGGAGCAAGACTGAAAGTGTTGCATTTTTTATTTTTGCTAAGTGTATATGTTTTCTGTCCATTACCTGAATTCCTTATGAAAAATACACTTGGTTTCACAGTTCTCACTCCATTTCCTGTAGCACTGAAATGAGCCATTTGTGTTTATAAAGGCACATTTTGGATAAAAAGAGTTATAGGGCTATAATTTCATCATAACCTTTGTGCCTTGGTATTAAATATCAGACAGGCTAAGGTGAAGACATTTCATTCTGCTGATATGCAGTATTCTGACAGCTTAAATATTCTGCTTGAAAACCAACTACAGATAGAATGACACTTTTTGAGACATGTTGAGGCATTGAATGTTAATAGTTGATCTTGTATTTTGTACATTTTGTATGTTTGAAATACTTTCCTAACTTGATTTTCTCTCCAGTTTGTATGAAATACATCACAAAACAGATACATTGTCCTGCCGCCTCTGATCTCAGCATGTCCATAATTTTGCCTGACCCCTCAGTGCCCTACACAGATGTCTCTGACCTGATTGGGTCAGCTGTTAACCACACAGAGACTATTCCAGGAGTTACAGAACTGGTGGCTCCCCTTAAGTGAAGTCTAGATACAGATATAGAGGTTAAAGGGTGAATCAAGGGACTGCCAGAAAAATGCCCTTAGCATTAGCCCTTAGCCAATTCTTTTGGTTAGCAACTGTTTTAACAGTTTGCTCAGACCACAGGACCTGCAGGCTCACCCAAGATGGGTCTTCTTGAAGTACTGCATTTTTCACCCCATAGGACACCCTTTTTATACCACCCAAAGTGGGGGGGGGGGGATTGCCCCTGCGTCTTATGGGTCGAATACTATGAAAGCACTTCATTAGTACCAGAGGAGCAGGAAGCGTTGAAGGCTCTGTACTCACAGCTTCTTGGTCCTCGTCTCTGCTATCGGCTGTGCAGGGCTGCGCGCAGCGTGAGGGAGCTTTGTGACCTCACACTGTGCGCTGCGATACACAGCCGACAGCAGGATGAAGAGGATTGCGATGTTGAGGAGCGGTGGCATCCAGGAGCAGGAGAGGTGAGTTTTTTTATTTTATTTGCACTGGCGCTGATGGCTGACATATAGGGGTTGATATATGGGGTTGATGGCTGACATATGGGGGCTGATGGCTGACATATGGGGGCTGATGGCTGACATATGGGGGCTGATGGCTGACATATAGGGGCTGCTGGCTGACATATGGGAGCTGATGGCTTACATATAGGGGCTGATACATGGGGCTGATGGCTGAATATATGGGGCTGATGGCTGAATATATGGGCTGATGGCTGACATAGGGGCTGATATATGGGGCTGATGGCTGAATATATGGGACTGATGGCTGACATATGGGGACTGCTGGCTGACATATGGGGACTGCTGGCTGACATATGGGGACTGCTGGCTGACATATGGGGACTGCTGGCTGACATATGGGGGCTAATGGCTGACATATGGGGGCTGATAGATGGCTGAAGGTTGGGGGGTTGATCTGAGGCATTAGAGGTCTGATCTGAGGTCTTATTGACATTGGGGGTCTGATTGCGGGAACTGTGAAGGTCAGTGTTAAAGGGGCGGGCACTTTGAAAGTAACTATGTCAGTTTTGAGGATGTATTTGAAGTCAAGAATATCCTGGACATTAAAGAAAATTTTTGGTAGACTGGAGGGGCTATGGTGCACAGTAGAGATCTTGGGAACATTAATGCCTCTGTTCTTCTGAAAGAAATTCCTGCAGCAATTAGGATTAAAAAAGAGAGAACATAAAGGGAGGGTCTCCTTCTACTCCCATCCACAGGCCTGCTTTGTCACTTCATGTGTGCTCACTTTGGCTCTTAAAGCTATCCAATTCTTTCTGGGTTCCCTGAAAAAGTTTACCTACCACTTCCCGTTTACTGTGTTATGACATTCTGCTGCCTGACCTGACCTGTGCCTGTTACCCAGATTGGGCTACTTTCACATATGCTTTTTGGCATTCTGTTTTTGAGATCTGGCAGAGGTTTCGTTTTGTCTCCCTGCATTCTGAATGGAAAGAGATCCGTTCAGGAAGCATCAGAAACCCTACTGTTCCATCAGCATTCGGTTTTGTGACCGGACACAAAGGGTGAATATCATTGGACTGCCAGGATAATGCCCTTAGGATTAGCCCTAAGCTAAATCTGTTGGTTGGCAAAGTAGCTCCACACCCGACGCTGTAACAGTACCTTAATTGATAAGCAATGTCCAGTAGCTGGAAGATGTTGGCAGCTTTAAGTCAAGTCAAAGCACTGGAGCAGAGGAAGATATGTAACATCAATGTTACCTTTTAGTGACAAGGAACCTTTTTTTCTTAACTTTATTCCATACCATTTATTTTGGACTTATTTTATGGCTATATGAAGAGAAGGGGCCTTATGTCTATCTATTTGTGTAGACTGTCCTGGCAGTCTAACTAATGAACCTGCTGCAGTACAGTACCTAAGATCCCATGAAAGTAGTTATTTTAATCTGTTACAATATTTTTATTATTTATATCACAAGAGGAAACGACCAATACTTGACACGTCAAAAATAGAATGTGATGTGGCTATTTATGACTTATAACACTACCAGGCATAATAAATCAAGAAAATTTATGTTTGTCAAAGAAACATGACAGAACCATATACTTCCTCAAACCCTTGGGATACCAGGAGAAGTGGAATGATAAATCCATGCTGCATCCCTGTGTGAAACTGGTAACACATGATCGATGGCAAGAAAGCCAAAAATAGATCTTCTCAACACAAGATAATATCACTAACTTCTTGTATCTATTGTGATAAGCACTTATTATAGAAATAACATTTAAAATCTCAGGTCTGTGCATTCCCTTTTTCATATTTTCAGGCTACATTGAAACATTATATGTAGTATCAGAATCCATTTTGGTAAGTATTAAGAGTGGCAAATGAAAAAAAAATTGCTGTAAGTATAATTTTTTATGCCCTCAAGAGCCCCCAAAATATAGTAGTTTTATTACATAATGGTATAACACAATTTATATCTTTTAGTCTATCAACCAGATTTTTTGTGACATAATTATAAAGCTTTTTTCAATGTACAATTACCGTATTTTTCGGAAACACTTTTTCCCCCCAAAAGTGAGGGAAAATTGGCAGTGCGTCTTATAGTTCAAATGCTAATGACTGCTTCCATTATGGAAGCCATCATCAGCATGCGGTAAGGCAGGAGGCTCAGATGGTGAGGGAAGCGCTGCACAGTACTTACCCTGGTCTTCTTCCGGGTTCACGGGTCAGAAGAAGACCAAAGAGCAGTGACTGGCAGCGCCGTCTAGAACAAGTGAGATCAGTTAATTTATTTATTTGTGGTCTGATGGGGGTCCGATCTGAGGCTGATGGGGTCTGATCTGAGACTGATAGGGTCTGTTCTGTGGCTGATAAGGTCTGATCTGAGGCTGATGGGGTCTGATCTGAGGCTGATGGGGGTCTGTTCTGAGGTTGATAGGTTCTAATCTGAGGCTGATGGGATGTGATCTAAGGCTTATGAGTAAAAAGAGAAATTCCAGCACTTTAAATAAAGTTGTGTTATTTCTTTATCTTTATTTACTGTAACAGCATAACATACAGGGGCTCATCCTTTCACCATATGGCAGTTGATGCGTTTCAAACAAACAGTTCTTAGTTGTAACTAAGATGAGTGTCAGGACTGGGAAATTTAAGGTCCAGACCCCCCCCCCCTCCAATTGGGAATGAGGGAGTAGAAAGATCAAACACTCAATCCCGCACCCGCACTCATCAACCTGTTATATGATACATATACCATAAGAAAATCAATGCCTGATAAAAAAAACATGAATATGTATAATATGCCATGAAATCTGAAAGTAATAACAGAAAAAAATATTATTGTAATCATCAAAGCAACATAATACATAAAAACACACAATGTGAATCGGGTCATAGAATTTAGTGAAAAAAAAAGGAAAAAATAATAATTCCAGTTAAAAGGTAAAATCATAAAATACATAATGGTCATGACGTAACCTGTAACATAAATTAAATCTCCCAGACAAATACTAATTCTTAAAGTGGTTGTCCGGGTTCAGAGCTGAACCCGGACATACCTCCATTTTTACCACGACAGCCCCCCTGACATGAGCATCGGAGCAGTTCATGCTCAGATGCTCTCCTTTGCCGTGCACTAAATCGGTGACGTATCAGAGTTCTCCATGTGGCTGCCAGGAAACCCGGTGGCGTCACCGTCATGGATGGGCGGGATTTAGCGCTGCCCTAGCCAGTAAAACAGCTAGGGCAGTGCTAAAGCCCGCCCATCAGAGTCGGTGACGTCACTGAACACACTGCCGGGCAGAAGTTTCCGCCCGGCAGTGTGTTATTGAAAACAAAATAAATCTTGCCCTGGCGCAATTTAGCGCAGAGCAAGGGAGCGCATCGGAGCATAAGCGTATGTCCGGGTTCAGCTTTTTAATAAAACCCGGACAACCCCTTTAATAAAAATGCATCATTTTTTCAATCTAAAAATCCAATAGGCTTCTCTCCGGAGAATGTTTTTTTTTTTTTATGGTCTCCACCCCTATGTGGAACTGTTACCTTCTCTATTGCAAATGCACGAAAGCAGCTGACACTGCGATTGTGTATCTGTATGAAATGTCTGGCTGCGTTAGAAACATTAGTAAATGAGAGATTCTCTATATAGTTAATGTGCTCAAGTATCCTGACTTTAAATTTCGTGGATGAGCTACCAACATACATTAAATCGCAGGCAGAACATTGTATAATATATTCTATGTCCGAAGTGTTGCAAATTATATACGTTTTGATAGGGAAGGTGGCAGTGTGATCAGCATTATGGAATGCTTTTGTTACCAACACATAATTGCGTGTTTTGCATGGATGGCTTCCACAATGCGTGAAGCACGTGTATTTAATCCATGTGCTACAGGCTGGCTTGGGTTTGGTTGTAAAAAGTCGGCGGTCGTCTGGACACTATCCTGCACCCATTTTTGAGAATATTGTGTATGTCATCTTCATAAAGAATAGGTAAACATTTGTTAATGGTTTGCTGTATCAATGTGAATTGTCGACTGTATGTCAATACCAAAGTAGCTAGTTTTGGATCGATCTGCTCTTCCACAATTGGTATTGAACAATAAGTCCTGTCTAGATTTGTTCGTCGCTATGCTAATGGCCCTCATTAGCATCCATTGTGGATACCCTCTGTTGGACAAACTCTGATAATTTGGCTCTCTCTATGAAATGCAGCATCTGTACTGCAGTTTCGACAGACTCGGATAAATTCCCCAACTGGAATCGCCTTAATTGTGTGTATGGGATGATAACTATTTGCCCATAAAATAGTATTACCCGTGATTTCTTTGCGATAAGTTTCAGTTAGGATTAGTTGGTCCGGAAAACCTGTAAGTTGATTCACACCAGATCAGCTTTTGGATCTTAAAAAGTAAAGGTAAAACGTAAATACTATGGATTTAGATAATACTTGAAATCTGGTATGGCAGATATATCACCGCTTCAAAATGGGGCGAATCGTCAATGTATCTGCCATACCAATATATCTGCTGAGAGAAAGGATTGTCCTCACAATAGATATACCGTTCCTCCCAGTACGACATTGTAAGGTTAGCAAGAGAAGGTGAGCACCCATTGACATACCCTTAATCTGTACATTAAAATGAGATTCAAAAGAAAAATAATTATGCTTCAAAAGAAAAAAGCTAACTTCCAAAACATAATCAATGAAATCAGGAGAATGACGACTGTACTTATGAAGATGAAACTCCAAAGCCAAAATTGCCACATTATGTGGAATAGATGGATACAATGACACAACATCAGTTGTTAGGCTAGTTTTACACTGGCAGCAGAGGACTCCGGCAGGCTGTTCCGCCAGGTGAACAGCCTGTAGGATCCGTCCTGCCGCTAGTACACGTGTGCCCCCGGACTGCCACTCCGTACCCATTAACTATAATGGGGGCGGAGTTCCAGCAGCAGCACGGCAGCGCACGCCGAGAGGCAGCCGGACTAAAGGTACTGCATGTTCTATTGCTGATTTTGGGGTCTGAACTGAGGTCTGATGAAGAATCGGGGTCTGATTTTGGGGTCCAATCTGATTTTTTTTTTTCTTATTTTTCTCCTCCAAATCCTAGGTGCATATTTCACCTTCATTGGCGCCCCTGTGACATGATCGCAGAGTACCGATGCGTTATCAGGGTGGTCACAAAGCTAATGATGGCCTCTATGTCTGGCATATTTGTTTATACTTTCAGAAACAGGGTCTATCTAATAAGATGCACTGATAGGCATGAGAAGTCGGAAGATAGTATGGTCTACCCCTCTAGTGAGACTACAGAAAAACACATATAAAATGTTTATATAATGTTTGAAATATCAAAAAATATCCATTTTGCCATTAACCCTTTTGACATGGAGGCCCCTTTTTTCATATTTGCATTTTGGATTTTTCCTCCCCACGTTCCAATAACCATAACAGTTTTCCATCCACATAGCTATATGAGGGCTTATTTTTTGTGGGACATGAGGCTATTTTTAATGCCACTGTTTAATTTACCATGTCGTGTATTGGAAAACGATAAAGAAATTATTTGTGTGGCAAAATGTAAAAAAAAAAAAAAAAACAGAATTCCGCTAAGGTTTTTGAGGTTTTGACATCACAGCGTTCATATTGCGCTAAAAATGACCTAATGTCCTTACTCTGTGGCTCAATATGAATGCAGCGATACCAAACTTGTATCGTTTTTTTTTGTTTTACTAAAAACCTTTGAAAAAAATCTTTGCATTGCCATATTCTGACAGCCATAACTTTTTTATATTTCAATATTTTTTATTGGTACCATTTTTGTGGTATAGACATCTTTTTGATCACTGTTATTAGATTTTTTTGGGGGGGACAAGATGACAAAAAAATTACAAATCGCACTTATTTTTTTTTCCATTATGGCATTTACCGTACAGGAATTTTTAAAAAATATCTTAATTGTTCAGACATTTTCAGATGTGGCGATACCTAATATGTTTATTTTTTGTTTATATATTTTATGTGGAAAAGTGGGATAGGGGGTTTAAACTTGTAATATATTGGTGTTTCTTTTTAAAATTTTTAAAAAAACTATAAGACCACTTATGGGCCTAGTACATGGGATCTTTTGATCCCCTCTCCTATTCACCCTATTAAATCTCTATTAGGGTGAAAAGGATTTTTACAGTCTCCATTCTGAGCTATGCCTTGTGCAGGCTTGGAGTGCTTCAGCAGCGTTCAGGCTGCCATGGAAACCGATGCGGCTCCCTCTGCCTTCTGATTGGAGCCCCGGCAGTGAAATCACTCACAGGTGCTATCGGCGTTGATCGCGGCAACTGAAGGATTACAATGATGGGTGCGTTGCGATAGCCGATTCCTGTTAGTGCGGGTGGGTGCCAGCTGTCTAATACAGCCAGCACCCGCCGCGTATGGAGCAAGCCCGCTGCAGAGGCCTGATCCATACTTCCCCTCAGGCATTATAACGTAACTGTATGAAGGGGTTAAACAAGTTTTATTAGAAAAAATACATTACTACCTATACCCCATACTAAAACTAATGCAGTGTAAATGCTGTAAAAAATAAAAAATAAAACAAATTTCAGGATTGCTCTTTCCCAAAATTGTACCAATAAAAATTAGTGTGTCACTCCGCTCAACAAGCTCCATCGATGGTAAAAATACAAGATTTTTTTCTAAAAGTCTGTATTGTACAGGAATAGTAAAACATGTAAGCATATGTTTTAAGTGTAATAGTTTGGTTGCTATGGCAGCTTCAGAACTTTTGAAGGCTGAGGCCTGCCATAATAAAGTTTCTGTCAGGCACTGTCTGCAACATGATAGGATCACGCTGACTGACATGACTGATCACACTTGATAGGAGCACACTGACTCTCCCATAGGCTGCAATGTTAAATCATTGCAGTATATAGGAGAAGCAATCAGACCTTCACATGTTAAAGTCGCCTACGTGGACTTAAAATGTTTCAAAAAAGTGATTGATTAAATTAAATATAAAAAATAAGATAAAAAATACCCTCCTTTTACCATTGTAAAAATGCAAATAAACAAACAATAAAAAAATAAAGATCATTAGCAAAGTCTGTATTATTAAATAATAAAAATATTTATCCTGTAAGGTGAACGGCATTATGGAAATAAAATCAAAATGGCTGACTGCTACAGATTGCCCCACAAAAAAAGAGACTTCACACAGCTCCATAGACAGCCATCACAGGAAAATCAAAAGAAAGCCAAGACATCAGAAATAGAATTGTGGATGGACACGTCTGGTACATCCTTGGAGGCAATTTACAAATGTCTGAATGTTCATATTTTAAAATAAGAAAATGAAAGTTCAAACACCATGGAACTATGCAGTCAAAATCCCATTCAGGAAGGAGAGGAGATCTGTCTCTGAGTAATTAACATACTATGTGAAAAATGCAAATCAATCCACGAACAAAGGCAAGTGACTTTGTAAAGATACTGAAGGAAACAGGCACAAATATATCTATAGTATATCAATAGTAAAACCTGTCCTATATCGACATGACCTGTAAGGCTGCTCAGAAACAAAGAGGTCATTGCTCCAAATCCAACATAAAAGGCCATGTTACAGATTGCACATAAGGACAAAGATCTTACATTTTGGAGAAATTTCCTCTGGTCAGATGAAATAAAAATGGAACTGTTTGGCCCTAAATACCATTATAATTTATACAGAAAAAAGGGAGAGGCTTGCAAGCCAAATACAGTCATGTGAAAAAATTAGGACACCCTTTGAAAGCATGTGTTTTTTTGTAACATTTTTAATAAAAGGTTATTTCATCTCCGTTTCAACAATACAGAGAGATTAAAGTAATCCAACTAAACAAAGAAAACTGAAGAAAAGTCTTTTCAAGATCTTCTGTAAATGTCATTCTACAAAAATGCCTATTCTAACTGAGGAAAAAGATAGGACACCCTCACATGTATTCCCTCTTAAATTGGCTCAGATCTCACAGAGGTATATCACACCAGGTGCACATAATTAGTAGATCGTTACTCTGCATGTTGAATAAGGCTTGCCCTATTTAAACCTCAGACATTTAGTTTGGTGTGCTCCTGACTGTTGAAGTGAGAGTGAGCACCATGGTGAGAGCAAAAGAGCTGTCAGAGGACTTCAGAAAAAAGATTGTAGCAGCCTATGAGTCTGGGAAGGGATTTAAAAAGATCTCAAAAGATTTTGAAATCAGCCATTCCACTGTCCGGAAGATAGTCTACAAGTGGAGGGCTTTCAAAACAACTGCCAACATGCCCAGGACTGGTCGCCCCAGCAAGTTCACCCCAAGAGCAGACCGCAAGATGCTAAAAGAGGTCTCCAAAAACCCTAAAGTGTCATCTCGAGAACTACAGCAGGCTCTGGCTACTGTTGATGTAGAAGTACATGCCTCTACAATCAGAAAGAGACTGTACAAGTTTAACTTGCATGGGAGGTGTGCAAGGAGGAAACCTTTGCTTTCCAAGAGAAACATCGAGGCCAGACTGACATTTGCCAGAGATAAAGTTGACAAAGACCAGGACTTCTGGAATAATGTTCTTTGGACAGATGAGTCCAAAATTGAATTATTTGGACACAACAGCAGAGGACATGTTTGGCGTAAACCAAACACAGCATTCCAAGAAAAGAACCTCATACCAACTGTGAAGCATGGAGGTGGAAGTGTCATGGTTTGGGGCTGCTTTGCTGCAGCAGGACCTGGTCAGCTCACCATCATAGAATCCACGATGAATTCTACTGTGTATCAGAAGGTGCTTGAAGAACATGTGAGACCATCAGTTAGAAAATTAAAGCTGAAGCGGAACTGGACCATGCAACATGACAATGACCCAAAACATACTAGTAAATCAACCAAAGATTGGCTGAAAAAGAAGAAATGGAGAGTCCTGGAATGGCCAAGTCAAAGTCCAGATTTGAATCCCATTGAGATGCTGTGGGGTGACTTGAAAAGGGCTGTACGTGCAAGAAACCCCTCAAACATCTCACAGCTGAAAAAGTTCTGCATTGAGGAGTGGGGTAAAATTTCCTCAGACCGATGTCGAAGACTGGTAGATGGCTACAAGAACCGTCTCACTGCAGTTATTTCAGCCAAAGGAGGTAACACTCGCTATTAGGGGCAAGGGTGTCCTATCTTTTTCCTCAGTTAGAATAGGCATTTTTGTAGAATGACATTTACAGAAGATCTTGAAAAGACTTTTCTTCAGTTTTCTTTGTTTAGTTGGATTACTTTAATCTCTCTGTATTGTTGAAACGGAGATGAAATAACCTTTTATTAAAAATGTTACAAAAAACCACATGCTTTCAAAGGGTGTCCTAATTTTTTCACATGACTGTAACTCAATACCAACCAATATTAGAATGGAACATCAGAGTACCAGAAGAACTGTGAGCCTCAGAGGTCCAGGAGAAATATTTTTTGGAGACCTATCTTTGGAGCTAATCTCTTGACATTAGAGTATGGTATATTTCTTTGATTCAAAACTAGGGATGAGCGAACCCGAACTGTATAGTTCGGGTTCGTACCGAATTTTGGGGTGTCCGTGAAAGTCCGGGTTCGGGTTCGATGTTCGTCGCTTTCTTGGCGCTTTTTGAAAGGCTGCAAAGCAGCCAATCAACAAGCGTCATACTACTTGCCGCAAGAGGCAGTCACAGCCATGCCTACTATTGGCATGGCTGTGATTGGACAGTGCAGCATGTGACCCAGCCTCTATTTAAGCTGGAGTCACATAGCGCCGCCCGTCACTCTGCTCTGATCAGCATAGGGAGAGGTTGCGGCTGCGACAGTAGGGCGAGATTAGGCAGATTAACTCCTCCAAAGGACTTGATTAATTGATCGATCTGCAGCTGTGGATGATTGAGCTGCTGATACTCAATTGCTCACTGTTTTAAGGCTGCCCAGACCGTTTGTCAGTCACTTTTTTCTGGTGTGATCGGCGGCCATTTTGTGTCTTGTGGTGCGCCAGCACAAGCTGCGACCAAGTGCATTTAACCCTCAATGGTGTGGTTGTTTTTTGGCTAAAGCCTACATCAGGGTCAAGCTGTCACACCAAGTGCATTTAACCAGCAATAGTCTGTTTATTTTTTGGCCATATACTACATCAGGGGCAAGCTGCGCCTGTCACCAAGTGCATTTAACCCTCAGTAGTGTGGTTGGTCAAGCTGTCACACCAAGTGCATTTAACCAGCAATAGTCTGTTTATTTTTTGGCCATATACTACATCAGGGGCAAGCTGCGCCTGTCACCAAGTGCATTTAACCCTCAGTAGTGTGATTGGTTAAGCTGTCACACCAGGTGCATTTAACCATCAATAGTGTGGTTATTTTTTGGCCATATCCCAATCTAATTCTGTCAGTAAACGTATACCTGTCACCCAGCGCCTAAATACTAGGCCTCAAGTTTATATCCAGCTAAATCTGTCGTTACTGGTGTGGCTGGTCAAGTTATTTAGTGTCCGTCAAAGCACAGTTTTTGTTCTGGGTTGATATACAATTCCCAATTTAGCAATTTCCTAATTTATTGGTTTCTGCTGTATCAGAGCTATTTGAAATCTATCCCTAAAAGGGTATATCAGATTCAAGGTGCACATAGGGTCATTCTGAATAACTTCACACACACACTACTGTGCATTTCCAAGTCTAATTCTGTCAGTAAACGTATACCTGTCACCCAGCGCCTAAATACTAGGCCTCAAATTTATATTCAGCTGAATTTGAATACAATACATTGGGCCAAATAATATTTTTGTTGTTGTGGTGAACGATAACAATGAGGAAAACATCTAGTAAGGGACGCGGACGTGGACATGGTCGTGGTGGTGTTAGTGGACCCTCTGGTGCTGGGAGAGGACGTGGCCGTTCTGCCACATCCACACATCCTAGTGTACCAACTACCTCAGGTCCCAGTAGCCGCCAGAATTTACAGCGATATATGGTGGGGCCCAATGCCGTTCTAAGGATGGTAAGGCCTGAGCAGGTACAGGCATTAGTCAATTGGGTGGCCGACAGTGGATCCAGCATGTTCACATTATCTCCCACCCAGTCTTCTGCAGAAAGCGCACAGATGGCGCCTGAAAACCAACCCCATCAGTCTGTCACATCACCCCCATGCATATCAGCGAAACTGTCTGAGCCTCAAGTTATGCAGCAGTCTCTTATGCTGTTTGAAGACTCTGCTGGCAGGGTTTCCCAAGGGCATCCACCTAGCCCTTCCCCAGCGGTGGAAGACATAGAATGCACTGACGCACAACCACTTATGTTTCCTGATGATGAGGACATGGGAATACCACCTCAGCAAGTCTCTGATGATGACGAAACACAGGTGCCAACTGCTGCGTCTTTCTGCAGTGTGCAGACTGAACAGGAGGTCAGGGATCAAGACTGGGTGGAAGACGATGCAGGGGATGATGAGGTCCTAGACCCCACATGGAATGAAGGTCGTGCCACTGACTTTCACAGTTCGGAGGAAGAGGCAGTGGTGAGACCGAGCCAACAGCGTAGCAAAAGAGGGAGCAGTGGGCAAAAGCAGAACACCCGCCGCCAAGAGACTCCGCCTGCTACTGACCGCCGCCATCTGGGACCGAGCACCCCAAAGGCAGCTTCAAGGAGTTCCCTGGCATGGCACTTCTTCAAACAATGTGCTGATGACAAGACCCGAGTGGTTTGCACGCTGTGCCATCAGAGCCTGAAGCGAGGCATTAACGTTCTGAACCTGAGCACAACCTGCATGACCAGGCACCTGCATGCAAAACATGAACTGCAGTGGAGTAAACACCTTAAAAACAAGGAAGTCACTCAGGCTCCCCCTGCTACCTCTTCTGCTGCTGCCGCCTCGGCCTCTTCCTCCGCCTCTGGAGGAACGTTTGCACCTGCCGCCCAGCAAACAGGGGATGTACCACCAACACCACCACCACCACCTCCGTCACCAAGCATCTCAACCATGTCACACGGCAGCGTTCAGCTCTCCATCTCACAAACATTTGAGAGAAAGCGTAAATTATCACCTAGCCACCCTCGATCCCTGGCCCTGAATGCCAGCATTTCTAAACTACTGGCCTATGAAAGGCTGTCATTTAGGCTGGTGGACACAGACCGCTTCAAACAGCTCATGTCGCTTGCTGTCCCACAGTATGTTGTTCCCAGCCGCCACTACTTCTCCAAGAGAGCCGTGCCTTCCCTGCACAACCAAGTATCCGATAAAATCAAGTGTGCACTGCGCAACGCCATCTGTAGCAAGGTCCACCTAACCACAGATACGTAGACCAGTAAGCACGGCCAGGGACGCTATATCTCCCTAACTGCACAATGGGTAAATGTAGTGGCAGCTGGGCCCCAGGCGGAGAGCTGTTTGGCGCACGTCCTTCCGCCGCCAAGGATCGCAGGGCAACATTCTTTGCCTGCTGTTGCCACCTCCTCCTTCTCGGCTTCCTCCTTCTCTTCTTCCACCTGCTCATCCAGTCAGCCACACACCTTCACCACCAACATTAGCACAGCCCGGGGTAAACGTCAGCAGGCCATTCTGAAACTCATATGTTTGGGGGACAGGCCCCACACCGCACAGGAGTTGTGGCGGGGTATAGAACAACAGACCGACGAGTGGTTGCTGCCGGTGAGCCTCAAGCCCGGCCTGGTGGTGTGCGATAATGGGCGAAATCTCGTTGCAGCTCTGGGACTAGCCGGTTTGACGCACATCCCTTGCCTGGCGCATGTGCTGAATTTGGTGGTGCAGAATTTCATTCACAACTACCCCGACATGTCAGAGCTGCTGCATAAAGTGCGGGCCGTCTGTTCGCGCTTCCGGCGTTCACATCCTGCCGCTGCTCGCCTGTCTGCGCTACAGCGTAACTTCGGCCTTCCCGCTCACCGCCTCATATGCGACGTGCCCACCAGGTGGAACTCCACCTTGCACATGCTGGACAGACTGTGCGAGCAGCAGCAGGCCATAGTAGAGTTTCAGCTGCAGCACGCACGGGTCAATCGCACTGCGGAACAGCACCACTTCACCACCAATGACTGGGCCTCCATGCGAGACCTGTGTGCCCTGTTGCGCTGTTTCGAGTACTCCACCAACATGGCCAGTGGCGATGACGCCGTTATCAGCGTTACAATACCACTTCTATGTCTCCTTGAGAAAACACTTAGGGCGATGATGGAAGAGGAGGTGGCCCAGGAGGAGGAGGAGGAGGAGGAGGAGGAAGAGGGCTCATTTTTAGCACTTTCAGGCCAGTCTCTTCGAAGTGACTCAGAGGGAGGTTTTTTGCAATAGCAGAGGCCAGGTACAAATGTGGCCAGCCAGGGCCCACTACTGGAGGACGAGGAGGACGAGGATGAGGAGGAGGAGGATGAGGATGAAGCATGGTCACAGCGGGGTGGCACCCAACGCAGCTCGGGCCCATCACTGGTGCGTGGCTGGGGGGAAAGGCAGGACGATGACGATACGCCTCCCACAGAGGACAGCTTGTCCTTACCCCTGGGCAGCCTGGCACACATGAGCGACTACATGCTGCAGTGCCTGCGCAACGACAGCAGAGTTGCCCACATTTTAACGTGTGCGGACTACTGGGTTGCCACCCTGCTGGATCCACGCTACAAAGACCATGTGCCCACCTTACTTCCTGCACTGGAGTGTGATAGGAAGATGCGCGAGTACAAGCGCACGTTGGTAGACGCGCTACTAAGAGCATTCCCAAATGTCACAGGGGAGCAAGTGGAAGCCCAAGGCCAAGGCAGAGGAGGAGCAAGAGGTCGCCAAGGCAGCTGTGTCACGGCCATCTCCTCTGAGGGCAGGGTTAGCATGGCAGAGATGTGGAAAAGTTTTGTCAACACGCCACAGCTAACTGCACCACCACCTGATACGCAACGTGTTAGCAGGAGGCAACATTTCACTAACATGGTTGAACAGTACGTGTGCACACCCCTCCACGTACTGACTGATGGTTCGGCCCCATTCAACTTCTGGGTCTCTAAATTGTCCACGTGGCCAGAGCTAGCCTTTTATGCCTTGGAGGTGCTGGCCTGCCCGGTGGCCAGCATTTTGTCTGAATGTGTATTCAGCACGGCAGGGGGCGTCATTACAGACAAACGCAGCCGCCTGTCTACAGCCAATGTGGACAAGCTGACATTCATAAAAATGAACCAGGCATGGATCCCACAGGACCTGTCCGTCCCATGTCCAGATTAGACATTAACTACCTCCCCTTAACCATATATTATTGCACTCCAGGGCACTTCCTCATTCAATCCTATTTTTATTTTCATTTTACCATTATATTGCGAGGCTATCCAAAGTTGAATGAACCTCTCCTCTGTCTGGGTGCCGGGGCCTAAATATCTGACAATGGACTGTTGCAGTGGTGGCTGACGTGAAGCCTGATTCTCTGCTATGACATGCAGACTGATTCTCTGCTGACATGAAGCCAGATCCTCTGTTACGGGACCTCTCTCCTCTGCCTGGGTGCTGGGCCTAAATATCTGCCAATGGACTGTTGCAGTGGTGGCTGACGTGAAGCCTGATTCTCTGCTATGACATGCAGACTGATTCTCTGCTGACATGAAGCCAGATCCTCTGTTACGGGACCTCTCTCCTCTGCCTGGGTGCTGGGCCTAAATATATGACATTGGACTGTTGCACTGGTGGCTGACGTGAAGCCTGATTCTCTGCTATGACATGCAGACTGATTCTCTGCTGACATGAAGCCAGATCCTCTGTTACGGGACCTCTCTCCTCTGCCTGGGTGCTGGACCTAAATATATGCCAATGGACTGTTGCAGTGATGGCTGACGTGAAGCCTGATTCTCTGCTATGACATGCAGACAGATTCTCTGCTGACATGAAGCCAGATCCTCTGTTACGGGACCTCTCTCCTCTGCCTGGGTGCTGGGCCTAAATATATGCCAATGGACTGTTGCACTGGTGGCTGACGTGAAGCCTGATTCTCTGCTATGACATGCAGACTGATTCTCTGCTGACATGAAGCCAGATTCTCTGTTACGGGACCTCTCTCCTCTGCCTGGGTGCTGGGCCTAAATATATGCCAATGGACTGTTCCAATGTTGGGTGACGTGAAGCCTGATTCTCTGCTATGACATGCAGACTAATTCTCTGCTGACATGAAGCCAGATTCTCTGTTACGGGACCTCTCTCCTCTGCCTGGGTGCTGGGCCTAAATATATGCCAATGTACTGTTGCAGTGGTGGCTGACGTGAAGCCTGATTCTCTGCTATGACATGCAGACTGATTCTCTGCTGACATGAAGCCAGATTCTCTGTTACGGGACCTCTCTCCTCTGCCTGGGTGCTGGGCCTAAATATATGCCAATGTACTGTTGCAGTGGTGGCTGACGTGAAGCCTGATTCTCTGCTATGACATGCAGACTGATTCTCTGCGGACATGAAGCCAGATTCTCTGTTACGGGACCTCTCTCCTCTGCCTGGGTGCTGGGCCTAAATATATGACAATGGACTGTTGCACTGGTGGCTGACGTGAAGCCTGATTCTCTGCTATGACATGCAGACTAATTCTCTGCTGACATGAAGCCATATCCTCTGTTACGGGACCTCTCTCCTCTGCCTGGGTGCTGGGCCTAAATATCTGACAATGGACTGTTGCAGTGGTGGCTAATTTTTATTTATTTAATTTTTATTTTAATTCATTTCCCTATCCACATTTGTTTGCAGGGGATTTACCTACATGTTGCTGCCTTTTGCAGCCCTCTAGCCCTTTCCTGGGCTGTTTTACAGCCTTTTTAGTGCCGAAAAGTTCGGGTCCCCATTGACTTCAATGGGGTTCGGGTTCGGGACGAAGTTCGGATCGGGTTCGGATCCCGAACCCGAACATTTCCGGGAAGTTCGGCCGAACTTCTCGAACCCGAACATCCGGGTGTCCGCTCAACTCTATTCAAAACCTATTAGACATTATTGCTGAGCTATGGGTTGGGCTCTAATAATTAATTTCTCCTGTGGGCCCAAGGACTACTAGTCTGACACTCATCCCAACCATGGAGCGTCATCTTGTAGGGGTGCTTTGATGCAGGAGGGACTGGGGTACTTTACAAAATAGCCTACATTATGAGGAAGGAAAAGTATGTGGAGATATTGAAGCAATATCTGAAGATATCAGCCAGGAAGTTAAAGTTTGGGTGCAAATAGGCCTTCTAAATTGACAATGATCCCAAGCATACTGTCGGGATTTGCTCTGGTAGTTAGGACTAGCGGATGCAGTATAGAGGCAAAGTACACAGTTCTTGAATCAAATAGTGGTGCTTATTCACACATCGGTGTATAACAAAATGCAGATAAGATGTATCACAAACTGCAGGTGGCTTGGTGTTTGTTCACACACAAGGAAAGTCCATAAACAATAAAAGTCACTTTTTCTTCTGGGTGTTAACACTATGTTAGCAGTTCAGCCTCATCAAGTCCATAGACGGCCTGTTCGCCTTTAGAGGGGCCTGTGTCCTCCAGCCCGGCTCAAACCTCAAATCCCAGCAAAGCCCTCATTTCACAGCACACAGACTCCTGAGCTCCACTGTCAGAGGGAGGTAAATCCACCACACCTGGCAGTGCTGGCTGGTTTTTATGCCTGGCAAAACCTGGCCTGGAACATGGGCAGTAGTCACCCACCCAGCACTTTGACTGCTCCCAGTAAGAGCAGTCCTGTATCAGCTATGACAGCCATGCTAAATCTCAAGGTGTCAATTAGCAATAGCTGCAGCTGACACATAAAATACCGGCTCTTACTTCACTGAGGCCAGGAACCTCGGTGACACATACCTTCCATCCACGATGATTCCAGGTACCTTTTTACAATACTTACAAAATTGTGGGAGAATGGCTTAAGAGCAACAAAGCAAATGTAATGGTGTGACTATAATAATGTCCTGACCTTTATCCTATAGATAATTTATGAGCAGTGAAAAAGTGTGAGCAAGCAAAGAGGCCTACAAACTTGAGTTAGAGCATTTCAGTCAGGAGGAATGGGCCAAAATACCAACTTATTATAAGAAGTTTGTGGAAGGCTATCCAAAACATCTGCTGCAAGTTAGGCAATTTTAAACAAGGAACTGCTACCAAATACTAACCATTTGTATCTAAACTACTGAGCCACTGGGAAGAAGTACATGTGATTAATGAAATAAAAGCTGAAATAAAGTATTGTCTCTTCTCTCTGGCATTATTCTGATAATAAATATACAAATATACACAAGCTAATATGTGTTTAGGCCATGTATCTGTGTACTTGTTACAGGTGTTACTTGCTACAAGTCTGTCCTCCTGAGTGTTTGTGACCACATGCTTATTCCTGGTTGTCTGTATGGCAGAATCCCTGGCTTTAGCTCCTGCCAGCCTAGTTTTGGAGCAGTGATTTGAGCACCAAACAAAGCTAGAGGATAAGGAGGTGAACAACCACTAGATACCAGGTATTTGACCTTCCAAAGACCCTAAACCTTTTCACTAACAATAACCACAAATTATAGTATAACAAAAAGCAGAAGTTTTTGCTGAAAACCCCCCAAAGTTTCCAGCAAAATCGAACTGCTCTTAGTATTTGCCATAGAGTTTTCCACAGATTTGACACTGCAAGAGAATTCTGTGACATACTGTATAGGGAATTTTTCTACAGATTTTTTGACATAGACATTGTTAATCTGCCACATTTTAGATGGTGAGGCAGTTTCACTTTTTGCTTTAGAAAGCAGAAAAGCATAGTACACCTTTTCCTACTGCCTTTCCTACAAAGCATACAAATTAACCATTTACAGACACATGACGTACCGGTACGGCATGTTTCCCGAGTCCTTAAGGACACATGATGTACCGGTACGTCATGGGTTTCAAACGTGATTGCGACGCGGCAGGGGTTAATCGAAACAGGATGCTCGCTGAAATCATTCAGCGGGTATCCTGTCACAATGCCGGGGGGGGGGTCATGTGACCCCCCCCCCCCCCCCCCGTATCGGCGATCGCAGAAAACTGCAGGTCAATTCAGACCTGCGGTTTGCTGCGTTTCCGGTCCATTCGGGTCTCCGGTGACCCGATGAATCGGAAAATATCTGTGATTGGTGGTGGGATTATACACCGCCAATCACAGTCCTTGCATTTGGGAGAGGCGGTGCTGGCCATGGTGCTGACTGGTGCAGGGAGAGAGGAGCGAGATTCAAACTTCCAGCGCTCCTCTCTCCCCTCCTCTTACTGTTCAGCACCTGCACCGTGCAGCACCTGTCTGCACCTGCACCGTCCTCACCAGGCTGCTGCGATCCCCTTCATCGGCACCCATCACCCTCCAGGCAGGTTAGGGTCAGTGAGGGAGAGGCACCGTTAGGCAGGGATAGAAGGGAAAAGTTAGTTAGGAAAAAAAATACACTTTTATCTAAACTTTTTTTTTAAAGTTTTTTAGCATTGAGACCCTAGACCCCCCCCCACCACCGCGAACACCCGTGCCCCCACACACACGCACATACAATAAAGGTTTATATGCACGCACATACACACGCTCACACACATACCCATGGCCCAACGGATTTTCTCGTGGAGGAGGCATACGCCCAGATTGCCTCCGATTGCCTCCGACTCCAAGAGCCCCAGTGAGGATGAGGATGACCCCACGTTTCTCTTGTCATCCGCATCCTCCTCATCATCATCTGGTTTCCCGGCCCACCAAATAAGCCCACCGGAGCCCCCTGCTGGTGAACTTAGCTGGTGTCCCCCAGTGGATTTTGAGCCTGAGATTCCGGATTGTGTTGGCAATCCAGGAATCCAGATCCCCACAGTGGGGTTTACTGAAATGGACTTTTTTCAGGGTTTTTTCAGTGACCCATTTGTGAATCTGATGGTGGAGCAGATGAACCTGTACGCCCAACAGTTCGTTGCTCAGCACCTGGGCTCCTTTTTGGCTAGACCCGGTGGCTGGATGCCAGTCAGTGCAGCTGAGATGAGGAAGTTTTGGGGCCTTGTGCTGCACATGGGTCTAGTGCAAAAACCTAGTGTCAGGCAATACTGGAGTGGGGACATCCTCTACCAGACCCCACTCTACAGTATGGCCATGACACACTCCCGGTTTGAGGCCATCCGGAAATGTCTGCATCATTCAGATAATGCAGCATATCTCCCCCCCCCCCCCCCCGAGGTGATCCTGCCTATGATCGTTTTTTAAGATACGGCCGGTCATCGATCGCTTCGGGGCAAATTTTGCGCAGACCTACGTACCTGGAAGGGAGGTCGCGGTTGATGAGTCTCTCCTTGCGTTCAAGGGGAGACTCAGTTTCCGCCAATACATTCCCACTAAGCGGGCGAGGTATGGCGTGAAGCTGTACAAGATTTGTGAGAGTGCCTCAGGGTACACTTACAAATTTCATGTGTACGAGGGGCGAGATTCCCGTATTCAACCCCCAGAATGTCCCCCCACTCTGGGTGTTAGTGGGAAACTCATGTGGGACCTTATGTACCCACTGCTAGATAAGGGTTACCACTTGTACGTGGATAACTTTTATACTAGCATTCCCTTGTTCCAGTCCCTTGCCGCCAGATCCACATTCACTTGTGGGACCGTGCAGAAGAATCAGCGCGGCCTCCCTGCCCACCCCCTCCAGGTACCTATCCCCAGGGGTGAGACCCGTGCCCTTACCAGTGGAAACCTGTTGCTGGTCAGGTATAAGGACAAGAGGGATGTCCTTGTACTGTCCACAATCCACAGTAATGGCATCACCCCTGTCCCTGTGCGAGGTACCGCGGCAACGGTTCTCAAGCCCGATTGTATCGTCGACTACAATCTGTATATAGGAGGAGTTGATCTCTCTGATCAAGTCTTCAAGCCATATAATGCCATGCGCAAAACCCGGGCATGGTACAAAAAAGTGGCGGTCTACTTGGTACAGATTGCCTTGTACAACTCTTTTGTACTATTCCAAAGAGCAACCAAAAATCATATTTACCCTAAAATAGTCCCAAAAGAACAACCACGTTATCCCGTAGTTTCCTAGATGTGGTCACTTTTATGGAGTTTCTACTCTAGGGGTGCATCAGGGGGTTTAAAAGGGTACATGGTGTAAATAAACCAGTCCAGCAAAATCTGCCTTCCAAAAACCATATTGCGTTACCCTTTTTCTATGTCCTGCCGTTTAGCCAAACAGAAGTTTAGGACCACATATGGGGTGTTTTTACAAACTACAGAATCAGGGCAACCCATATTGAGTTTTGTTTGGCAGTTAACCCTTACTTTATTACTGGAAAAAATGGGTAAAAATTGAAAATTTTCCAAAAAATAGAAATTCCTAAATTGTTTCTCCATCTGCCATTAACCCTTGTGGAACACCTAAAGGGTTAACAAAGTTTGTAAACCCAGTTGTTTTGAATACCTTGAGGGGTGTACTTTCTTAGATGGAGTCACTTTTTTGGAATTTCTATTCTTGGGGTGCAACAGGGGGCTTGAAATGGGACATGGTATAAACAAAACCAGTCCTGCAAAATTTGCCTTCCAAAACCCATATGGCGTTCCCCTCCTTCTATGTCCTCCCGTTTGGCCAAACAGTAGTTTACAACCACATATGGGGTGTTTCTGCAAACTGCAGAATCAGGGCAACCCATATTGAGTTTTGTTTGACAGTTAACCCTTGCTTTGTTCCTGGAAAAAATTGATTATATTGGAAAATTTAAAAAAAAAACGAAATTCTTAAAATTTTATGTCCATTCGCCATGAAGTCTTGTGGAAGACCTAAAGGGTTAACAAAGTTTGTGCAAACAGTTTTGAATACCTAAAATTGGGTCATTTTTGGATGGTTTCTATTACGTAAGCCTCACAAAGTGACTTCAGACCTGAACTGGTCCATAAAAAGTGGGATTTGGAAAATTTCTGAAAAATTTAAAAATTTGCTTCTAAACTTCTAAGCTATGTAACATCCCCAAAAAATTTAATATCATTCCCAAAATGATACAAACATGAAGTAGACATATTCCCCATATGTCTACTTCATGTTTGTATCATTTTGGGAAAGATATTACATTTTTTGGGGATGTTACATAGCTTAGAAGTTTAGAAGCAAATTTTGAAAAATTTCTGAAATTTTCCAAATGTAAAGTCATCACAATTTTTGGTGGTATTACTATGTATTACAGAAGTAGAGAAACTGAAACTTTGAAATTTGTAAATTTTTCTAAATTTTGGGTAAATTTGGTATTTTTTAATGCAAAAAAATTTACTTTTTTGACCCGATTTTAGCAGTGTCATGAAGTACAATATGTGAAGAAAAAACTATCTCAGAATGGCTTAGGTAAGTAAAAGTGTTTTAAAGTTATCAGCACTTAAAGTGACACAAGTGTAAGCTTGTGTTCAGCCCTGTTGTCTTGAGGTCTTTTCAATGGCACTCATTTAGTACATTTAGATGAGGCAATCATTGTACTATATACAGAAGAAACAAACATCTGTACGATCATTCATCCCCATGAAGTTTGTATACTGTTGCCAGAAATATTCTTCCTGCTGACAAATGATCATTTTGCCAAGCATCACTCGTGTGAAAAGGCCTTTTTACAAAATAGGAGGGTGTTGTGGAGAAGGCCACTGCCAAATTTAGGCCCTATTGTGTTGTTTTTTTTAATCATAGAAATCCCCAATTTAGCCTATTTAATGAATGTAGATTTTATTCTAGAGAGTCTCAAGTACTACATCCACACCTGGAAAGCCAGGGGGATAGATGAGGCATGAAATATCTAGCATGGACACATTGTAACCATGAATATGTAATTTACAGTTTCCTCACAATCTCTTTTGTAATTCCTTATCAATATACAATATGTGACCTAACTACAAGTCTGAAATCTTTTAAGACAAAGGAATTGTCAATATATACAGTGTTTTCCATATATTCTGTATTCTCTGGGCATTAACACGTTCACATTTTAAGATCTGCTGAAAAAAAATCGAGGTTAATGCTGCAGTCAGATAACTAAAACTCAGCATATTGCGTGCACGTGTAATCAAGAATTTAGGTAGCAGATCTATAAATGGTTTTTAAAGAGAATTAGAATTTTTAAGTATGCCTTAATGTCTGGACCTTATCATTTTCATGCCTATTTAGGATTAAGTTTTTTTTTTTTTTTGTTTTTTTCATCATTGTATTCCAAGAGCACTTATTTTTGTGGGATAAGATATTTTTTAATTGCAGCATTGTAAGATATCTAAAAATTGATTAACCTATATTTTGGGGGTGTTGGAAGGGAGAGGGATAATATTTTAATTTTATACTACTGGTCATTACATTTATAGCAATGCCAGAGAATGTAAGCACAGTAGTAAATGGTGCCACTTCCAAGGGGCCATGAGCACACTTTGCCCTATTATTAAAGCAGCCCTATGGGTGAGACACAAAATAAAACTATGAACCTCAATAAGCACAGAGATCAGCATGAGCAACTATATTTTGTGTACTAAAATAGTTTAGCTCCTGTGTTAACAATTAGAAATATGTACATAAGACAAAATAATTGTCTCTTACCTCAGTCTCCTGCTATTTCCAAGCTACAGTAGGAGGAACAGATAAGATAGGGGAACCCATAACAAAGTTCAAAATGACACAACATTCCCATTCAGACCAGAAGGGCTTGGTGTTTTTTTTTATCGCTCCACTCCCTTTCCATGATCCTTGAGATAATTTTGAACCTCTTGTTAACAATGCAGTTCCTGCATTGTTCTTGTCTCTCAGTAGCAGAAGAGATGGTACAACCAGTGCTGAATCCCATATCTCCAAGGACCCTATAGAAGTTGCTTGGTCTACCTCTATGTTTTTACACTCTTGCCTTCAAGAAACAACCAGCAACAGAAACAACACTTTATTCAGTGATTATTAGATTTTTCCAATTATTAAAAAAGGATGAACAGCAATTCGACCAGATTATTGTAGTATGCAATCCAATTTAGCATGCATTTCACTGGCTGAAGACAAAACTGAAGGGAAAATGCCCCAAGAGCAAGCAGGAACTGAAGACAGTTGCAGTAGAGGCCTGGCAGAGCATCACCAGGGATGAAACCCAGCTTCTGGTGATGTATATGCGTTCCAGACTTCAGGCTGTAATTGAATGCAAAGGATTTGCAAACAAGTTTTAAAAAGTGAAAGTTTGATTATTATTCTGTCCCATTACTTTTGGTCCCTTAACCACCTCAGCTCCCCTAGCTTAAACACCCTGAATGACTAGACCACTTTTTACAATTCTGCACTACACTACTTTCACAGTTTATTGCTCGGTCATACAACTTACCACTCAAATGGATTTTACCTACTTTTATTCTCACTAATAGAGCTTTCATTTGGTGGTATTTCATTGCTGCTGACATTTTAACTTATTTTGCTATTAATCGAAATTTACATTTTTTTTTTTTGCAAAAAAATGACATTTTTCACTTTCAGTTGTAATTATATATTTTTTTTAAACTACATTTCTATATAAATTTTTCTCTAAATTTATTGTTCTACATGTCTTTGATTAAGAAAAATGTTTGGGTAAAAAAAAAATGGTTTGGGTAAAAGTTATAGCGTTTACAAACTATGGTACAAAAATGTGAATTTCCGCATTTTGAAGCAGCTCTGACTTTCTGAGCACCTGTCATGTTTCCTGAGGTTCTACAATGCCCAGACAGTAGAAAACCCCACAAATGACCCCATTTCGGAAAGTAGACACCCTAAGGTATTCACTGATGGGCATAGTGAGTTCATAGAACTTTTTATTTTTTGTCACAAGTTAGTGGAAGATGATTATTTCTTTTTTCTTACAAAGTCTCATATTCCACTAACTTGTGACAAAAAATGAAAACTTCCATGAACTCACTATGCCCATCATGAAATACCTTGGGGTGTCTTCTTTCCAAAATGGGGTCACTTGTGGGGTAGTTATACTGCCTTGGAATTTTAGGGGCCCTAATGCGTGAGAAGTAGTTTGAAAATCAAATGTGTAAAAAATGTCCTGTGAAATCCTAAAGGTGCTCTTTAGAATTTGTGCTCCTTTGCCCACCTAGGCTGCAAAAAATGTGGTATCGCACATGTGGTATCGCCGTACTCAGGAGAAGTTGGGCAATGTGTTTTGGGGTGTCTTTTTACATATACCCATGCTGGGTGAGAGAAATATCCCTCTAAAATGACAACTTTGTATAAAAAAAAAATTGAAAAGTTGACTTTTAGAGAGATATTTCTCTCACACAACATTTTTCTCGGGGTGGTGGTTGGTTTGAGGTACCGGCAACGACACTGGGGAAATGTCGCTCGTGTAGACGGCTCCCTACACTGGTGGATGGGGCCACAGAACCTCCTGGATACAGGAGGTGCTCGATGATCTCTTCCTGAAATTTGAGGAAGGATCTTCGTTCTCCCAGCCTTACTGTACAGAACAAAACTATTATATACAGCCAATTGAAACAAATATACAGACACCTTCTTATACCAGCGTCTGGTTCTGCGGGAAAGTAAAGAGGGAGCCAACATCTGGTCATTGAAGTCCACCCCTCCCATGAGCGAATTATAGTCATGGACACAGAGGGGCTTTTCAATGACACTGGTTGCTCGTACAATTTGGATTGTCGTGTCTGCGTGAATGGAGGAGAGCATGTAAACGTCACACTTGTCTCTCCATTTCACCGCGAGCGGTTCTTCGTTGCACAAGGCAGCCCTCTCCCCCCTTGCAAGACGGGTGGTAACGAGCCATTGGGGGAAGCCCCGGCCACTAGATCGCACGGTGCCACAGCAGCCAATCTGTTCTAGGAACAAATGCCTGAAGAGGGACACACTTGTGTAGAAATTGTCCACATAAAAATGATACACCTTGCCAAATAAGGGTGACACCAAGTCCCAGACTATCTTCCCACTGCTCCCCAGGTAGTCAGGGCAACCGACCAGCTCCGGTCTGATCTTTACCCTCATAGATCCGAAATTTGTGGGTATAGCCTGTGGCCCTTTCACAGAGTTTATACAATTTGACCCCATACCGGGCGCGCTTGCTTGGGATGTATTGTTTGAAGCCAAGGCGCCTGGTAAAATGTATAAGGGACTCGTCTACGCAGATGTTTTGCTCAGGGGTATAGAAATCTGCAAATTTGGTGTTAAAGTGGTCTATGAGGGGCCGAATTTTGTGGAGCCGGTCAAAAGCTGGGTGGCCTCTGGGACGGGAGTGTCACGAGGGTGTCAAGAGCCACGCCTGACTCCGTTGTACCCGGGGTCAGGAGGTCGCAGCGGTTGGCTGCACGCTCTATGTAGATAGGGATGTTTCCTTATTGTAGCTTTCTGGGTTTGCTTTGCGAACCCTTTTGGCTCACTCAGGGATCCGTAGCTCCTTCTCTCAGCTGTTCCTTGTCCAGCACTCCCAATCCTCCTTATATTCCCCTCTCACACTTCTCTGGTTGCCATATATAGAGCTTCCTGCCTGGACATCTATTCTGACCCACTGGAGCTGTGTTGCTGCGTTCTCTGGTAGTTGATCCAGAACGCTACCCTCCGGATCCCTGTTGGACCTTTGTGGACAGTTGTTGTCGTCCACCTGGGTGTTTGTGTTTGTCTGTGTTTGTCTGTCCTCTCCCTGGTGTTTCCCTCTTAGTGTCAGTGGTGAGGACTAGCGATCCCACCGGCCCGTTCACTATCTAGGGTTCATTTCAGGGAAAGCCAGGGTTTAGGCACGTGATCGCCGCACGGGTGAGGAACCCGTCTAGGGACGTCAGGGCAGTCAGGTGCCAGCCGCAAGGAGAGTTAGGGGTCACCACCTTTCCCTCTCCCTTGGGCAGGACTTTCCCTTTTTCCTCCCTGTGCGTGTTGCCGGTCATTACAGGGAGGTGCTGTTGTCGCTAAAGTGCAGGAAAGGCAGGATGGTCTCAAATCGTGTCCTGGACATGGCAGCAGAGAACATGGGCATGTGATGAATTGGGTTCGTGGACCAATATGACCGCAATTCATGCTTTTTTGTTAGGCCCATGTTGAGGAGAAGACTCAGAAAGGTTTTAATTTCGGAAACTTGGATGGGTTTCCACCGGAAAGACTGGGCATAAAAGCTTCCCGGGTTGGCGGCTATAAATTGAGTGTCATATCGATTTGTTTCTGCCACAACTAAGTTCAACAGCTCCGCAGTCAAGAACAGCTCAAAAAACCCCAGTGCCGAACCGATCTGAGCTGTCTCAACCCGAACTCCAGACTGGGCGGTGAAAGGGGGAACTACTGGTGCGGCTGAAGTTGGGGGCTGCCAATCAGGGTTTGCCAACACCTCAGGGACTCTACGGGCCTGTCTGTGCGGTGGTTGCGACGGGGGAACTACTGTGCGTTCCACCGTACCAGCTTCAACTGCCCTTCTGGTGCTCGCCACTTCACCATGTTCTATGGCAGTGCTGGTACTAGGTCCAGGATGGGCTGCGCTGCTTGTGTATGCCTCACCACGTAATCCGACAGCGCCAGCCCCACTCTGCTGCCCTTGAAGCAGATCCTGCGCAACCTGTGGTGTAGCAACACGTGCCGGGTACGCCTGGTGGTATCAGGGACCTCAACCTCCTCGTCCGAACTTTGGGTCAGACTGCCACTGCTTTCTACAGGTTCATATTCTGACCCGCTGGATTCATCAGATGAGGGTTCCCATTCCTCTTCCGACTGGGTCAGAAGCCTGTAGGCCTCTTCAGAAGAATACCCCTTATTTGTCATTTGGACTACTAAATTTAGGGGGTATTCCCTGAGACTACCCAAGAAAAAAAGCAAGCCTGTCTTACAAATGGGAGGCTAGCGAAGTACCGGAGGACGCTGCGATTGATAAAAAATATCAAAACTGATTTTTTTTTATCGCCGCAGCGCTTGTAAAGTGATTGTGCAGTGATAAAAAATAAATAAATAATTTTTGTCACTGCGGCAGGGCGGGCGTGGGTAAACGCACGTGTGGGCGACCAATCAGACCTGATCGGGCAAACACTGCGTTTTGGGTGGAGGGCGAGCTAAGGTGACACTAATACTATTATAGTTCTGACTGTGATCAGTTTTGATCACTTCCAGATGCTATAACAGTACAAATTCTGATTAGTGATACGCTAATCAGCGAATCAGTGACTGCGGTGCCGTGGTCTTTGGCCGCTAAACAATCGCTAACTACCTAACCAAGGGGCCTAAACTATCCTAAAACTATCAGTCAATAACCAGTGGAAAAAAAGTGACAGTTTGGGGTGATAGGGGCTGACCTGGGGCTAAGTGTACTGTTGGTGTGTACTCACTGTGAACTGTGCTCCTCTGCTGGAACCAACCGACGAAAATAACTAGCAGAGGAGCACAGCAGCCATTTGACCAGCCTGCATTTGTGGGAGGGGCGTCTGGCATATATTCGCCTCCCCTTCGCTCAGCCAGGCGCCCGAGCCTCACGCAGTACTGCGGCATCGCCTTCCTCCTCCGGTCAGTATCGTCACTTCCGGGTTACCGTGGTCACGTGCCGCCGAGGTCAGCCTCGCCACATGCCAGCCAGGTAATCGGGGCGCAGCTCGCCCCGCTCCAACTGTATATCGCGTCCGGCCGGGTCTGGGTCCGGTGGTGCGGGGTTGAGATGCCGCTCTCCCCCAGTATGTTCCGCCCACGCAATTACAGGCGGCTGGGCTGGGGGAGCGGTGTCCTAGCCTCGTGCCCTTCAGGTCACATGCCGCTCAGGACATGTGTCAGGAGGGGTTTACAAGCTCAGTTAGTGGCAGAGCCAGTGTGAGGCAATTTTGAGACTGGTAATTAAGTCTAAACTGTGCTTCCAGCGCAGGAGGTGTCGGCAAATTCTGGCTTTATGTTGCAGGGGTACTCCCGTTTTCTGGGGGGGTCGCAGCTTCATTTGGGCTCCCCAACCCCTCCAGCGGGTTTCCGGCGGGTTAAAAAACTGTGCATGTGCCCGTTCAGAGCTCAGGGCAGCGTTACATAGGCTGGTTAAAAAAAAAAAAAAAAAAAAAGAGAAATGCGTATGGTATGGATATGTGCGTACATGTTTGTGTATGTATGCACGTATACATATATCTATGTGTATATATGTATGTGTATATGTATGTATTCATTCATATATAGCAGAATTAAGCATCATAGTACCAGAATTTGCGGTCCAGGTGGGGGAGCTTTTACTTTCCTGTTTTAAGTCAGCGGGTTTTCGTTTCGTGTCCCTGGATCGCCCAGGTTGTCAGTGTCCCTGGATCGCCCAGGTTGTCAGTGTCCCTGGATCGCCCAGGTTGTCAGTGTCCCTGGATCGCCCAGGTTGTCAGTGTCCCTGGATCGCCCAGGTTGTCAGTGTCCCTGGATCGCCCAGGTTGTCAGTGTCCCTGGATCGCCCAGGTTGTCAGCGTCCCTGGATCGCCCAGGTTGTCAGCGTCCCTGGATCGCCCAGGTTGTCAGCGTCCCTGGATCGCCCAGGTTGTCAGCGTCCCTGGATCGCCCAGGTTGTCAGCGTCCCTGGATCGCCCAGGTTGTCAGCGTCCCTGGATCGCCCAGGTGGTCAGCGTCCCTGGATCGCCCAGGTGGTCAGCGTCCCTGGATCGCCCAGGTGGTCAGCGTCCCTGGATCGCCCAGGTGGTCAGCGTCCCTGGATCGCCCAGGTGGTCAGCGTCCCTGGATCGCCCAGGTGGTCAGCGTCCCTGGATCGCCCAGGTGGTCAGCGTCCCTGGATCGCCCAGGTGGTCAGCGTCCCTGGATCGCCCAGGTGGTCAGCGTCCCTGGATCGCCCAGGTTGTCAGCGTCCCTGGATCGCCCAGGTTGTCAGCGTCCCTGGATCGCCCAGGTTGTCAGCGTCCCTGGATCGCCCAGGTTGTCAGCGTCCCTGGATCGCCCAGGTTGTCAGCGTCCCTGGATCGCCCAGGTTGTCAGCGTCCCTGGATCGCCCAGGTTGTCAGCGTCCCTGGATCGCCCAGGTTGTCAGCGTCCCTGGATCGCCCAGGTTGTCAGCGTCCCTGGATCGCCCAGGTTGTCAGCGTCCCTGGATCGCCCAGGTTGTCAGCGTCCCTGGATCGCCCAGGTTGTCAGCGTCCCTGGATCGCCCAGGTTGTCAGCGTCAATGGATCGCCCAGGTTGTCAGTGTTCCTGGATCGCCCAGGTTGTCAGCGTCCCTGGATCGCCCAGGTTGTCAGCGTCCCTGGATCGCCCAGGTTGTCAGCGTCCCTGGATCGCCCAGGTTGTCAGCGTCCCTGGATCGCCCAGGTTGTCAGCGTCCCTGGATCGCCCAGGTTGTCAGCGTCCCTGGATCGCCCAGGTTGTCAGCGTCCCTGGATCGCCCAGGTTGTCAGCGTCCCTGGATCGCCCAGGTTGTCAGCGTCCCTGGATCGCCCAGGTTGTCAGCGTCCCTGGATCGCCCAGGTTGTCAGCGTTCCTGGATCGCCCAGGTTGTCAGCGTCCCTGGATCGCCCAGGTTGTCAGTGTCCCTGGATCGCCCAGGTTGTCAGTGTTCCTGGATCGCCCAGGTTGTCAGTGTTCCTGGATCGCCCAGGTTGTCAGTGTTCCTGGATCGCCCAGGTTTTGTCCCCTTTATCCTAGGGTTTTACATCTATTCTGATGTCGGTTGTTCCTTCTTTTAGATTGGGCAGTTGTTATTTTCATTCCTCCTCTCCTTCGTGTCATCTAGGAATTTCGAGGCACTTCCAGGTAAGTCGGCTTAGAGACGGTCACTGAGGCAGGGTTAACTGTCAGTTTGATACTCAAGTCCGTTCTTTTTATTAGTTCCTCTCAAACGATTGGGGGTTTGTTTTGGAAATCGTCTTTTCAGATCTGTTCGCATTTCGTCAGGTAGGTGCTTCCGCTGATCACTTTCACGCTTCAGTCTTTCACTTTCTTCCGGCCGCTATCTCCGATTCCGTTTGTGCTTCTTGTTTCCGACAGATACAAATTCCCCCTTTTTTCCCAGGTCATCATGTCTCACATATCCGATATGGAGGACAACCTCTCCATGCCAGGATCATCCGTTTCGGGGCATCATAGCAACACTTCATTAAGGAGTTGGACCGTGCCAAGGTTGCTTGCCGAACTCAACCGCAGGGGAATTCGGCATCCCGCGACTGCCTGCAAGGCCGAATTATACCGGCTCCTGATGACCACTCCGGGTCCGACAGCTGAGCGATCCAACAACGACTCCGTCCGGCTGGCACTAGCCCAGATCCAGTCATCCATCGCCGGACTCGTCAGCTCAGTCACGGACATCCAGAATAGGGTCGCGGTTTTAGAAACCAGGCCAGCAGCCTCGCCGCAATATCCTGGGTCGGCAGTCATTTCTGCCATCCCTCCGGACGTTGCAGGTAGGCCTTCTACCACCCCCCAGATTGCTCCTTCCCATTTCGTTCCGGAGCACATCAAGAAGGATATCCTGGCAGGCAAGGATGTTAATTTGGCATCCATTTTGATTGCCTCCCAGGATATTTCCGAAAACCGGGTGATCAATTGCGGAGAGGTTTCCGTGGTGTTGAAGGCCAAGGATGCTCGGCTAAACAGGAAGTTGTCGGTTTCTGAGTTCGTCCTGGCCTTCAGCCTCTACAGGGACGTACTGTGCTCCGCTCACCCCAATCGCAGGGAAGAATTAGACACCTACTTGTACCGGATTACGGATTTGGGGCACAAGTACGGCGGCTCGGCATTTTACGACTATCACCGTTCGTTTTCTGCCAAAGCCGCCGCGGCCCTGAATCAATTTCAGTTCATGTCCAACTGGGCAGACTTGGACATGGAGTTATTTTGCCGGCACTTCGCAGGTCTGAAGGCTCCCCTGTGTGCCATCTGCCAATCCATCTTTCATTCCACGGAATGGTGCCCTAATCCGGTGCAAGATCCTCGGTCAGCACCCACTCCAGGTCCCTCCGGATCCTCCAGGTCTTCCTCGTCATTGGATAAACTGGGTAGGCCTATTGTGTACCTCGGCAGTAGCCAGGTGTGCAATAACTTTAATGCCAAGGGCTGTGCGTTCAACGCGTGCCGAGCACTGCACATCTGCTCCCTTTGTTTTCGGGCCCACCCTCGTCCTTCTTGTCCCAGGAAGTCAGCCAGGGACTCCTGACTAGCCGACCTCAATTTGGAATTGCTGGCTGCACTCCTGCAAGGCCACCCAGATCGTTCCTTTGTCACCTTCTTATTGGACGGGTGCAGAGAGGGGTTTCACACCGGCATTATCACGCGCCCCCAGGGCTGCTGGATGGGCCCCAATCTACTATCCGCCTCCGGTGACCCTGAGGCGGTGACCACCCTCATTCAGGCAGAGGTTGACAAAGGGTTCGTCATCGGTCCTTTCCTTAAGATCCCGTTCCAGTCATGGCGCATCAACCCTATCGGCCTGGTCACAAAGTTATCCTCAAATAAAAAACGTCTCATTTATGATCTGTCCGTGCCTCATATGTCCTCCATTCCCAGTCTTAATTCACTTATTCCTTCTGAGGAATATTCCATGCAGTACTCCTCAGTTGACGAGGCCATCCAGTACATTCTTCAAGCAGGTGTTGGGGCTTGGTTGGCCAAGGTAGACATTGCCGATGCTTTCAAGCTGCTTCCAATACACCCGCAGCTTTGGAAGTACTACGGCATCCAGTGGGCAGATAAATTTTACTTTGCCAACCAGCTTACTTTTGGCTCTAGGAGCAGCCCCTGGCTTTTTGAACAACTTGCTAAGGCCCTGCACTGGATTCTCAACCATCACGGTGGCTTATCCATGGTCGTTCACTACTTGGACGACTTTCTCCTCATTGAAAGGCCCAGCCAGGTCCCTTCCATTCCCCAGTCACTTCTGGATATTTTTTCTCGACTCCAGGTCCCCGTGGCCACAGCCAAGACTGAGGGTCCGGCCACCACAGTCACCTTCCTGGGCATCATCCTAGATACCGTTAAAATGGAGGCTAGCCTCCCCAGCGAGAAGTTGCTCAGGATTCGCTCAGCCATCTCCCGGGCAGTTCAGTGTCACTCTCTGACCAGGGCGGAGCTCCAATCCTTGCTGGGGATGCTCAATTTCGCCTCCAGAATTATGCCCCAAGGCAGGACCTTCCTTTCCAGGTTGCTATGTCTCCTGCCCTCCGCCCCGGAGCAAGATTCTGTCATCCATTTGGACAGCCAGGCCATTGCAGATCTTGACATGTGGAGCGGTTTTCTCTCTGACTGGAATGGCATTTCTTTGTTCGTTCCGCAGTGGGATTCCTCTTCCCCCATGGTTTTTTCTGACGCCGCTGGTTCCTTCGGGTTCGCTGCCATCTTCAGGTCTCATTGGCTGGCTGCCGGATGGCCGTCAGAACTAGCCTCAGACTCCGCAGCCCTAAAATCCTCCCCCCTTTTGGAACTTTACCCTGTTGTGGCGGCTGCTCAGGTCTGGGGTCACCACTGGTCCAACACTTCGGTGACGTTCATTACAGATAGTCAGACCTTGGTAGACATTGTCAACAAGGGCAGGGCCCAGTCCCCCAGGATCATGGCGTTGTTCCGCAAGCTAGTGTGGTTATCCCTCCATCACAATTTTCACATGCGCTGTGTGCACATCCCAGGCGAACAGAATAGGGCTGCGGACGCGCTTTCCCGTGCTAATTTTGCGGTTTTCTTCCAGGAAATGCCCGACGCGGATCGCTCAGGCACGCCGGTGCCCCAATTCAGCACCCTCGTTCTGGTTTAGACTCACTCTTAGAGGAGGCCAAGGGTCTGGTCACCAAATCGCTGTCACACAACACGGCGAGAAATTATCAGGCTGGCCTAAGAGCGTTTGATAAATTCTCTCAGAGTCATCCGAGGGGTCAACACTCCGAAATCTCCCACATCATGGCTTTCCTGGCCTATTGTCACTCGCATCTCTCTCTATCGCATGGTACCATCAGACTTTATTTAGCCGGACTTCAACATCATGCCATGCTGGCCACTCCTAATCACAGGTCCTTTTTTTCCGTCCAAGCTATTAAAGCCACCCTTCGGGGCATTCAAAAGGAGGGGAAGGGGTCCGTGAGCCATAGGCAACCAGTGTCCAGCAAATTATTCAGGGATCTCTCCTCGACATTGGATGGTAATCCTTTTGGGCCCTCCATTAGCCTGATTCTGAAAGCGGCCATGTTTCTCACTTTTTATGGGTTCCTTCGGCCCGGAGAGGTTTTGGCCGGTCCAAATCGTACTAATCATCCTCTGAAGCAACATTTGTCATGGGGCCAGGGCCATTACACACTCTCCCTACCCTCCACCAAAACCAATCAGACGGGTCCCCCCACTCAAGTCAAGTTCTACCCAACTTTGAACAAATGGTGCCCCGTTCAAGTGCTGCATCAACTGACGGCACTCACCCGAGGTTCATTGCCCGACAGCCCACTCTTGCCGCATGCAGGCAAGCCACTCAGCACCTCTCAATTTATCTCCTACATCCGCGCCCTCGCCCAGGGACTAGGCCATGACCCCAAGGTTATTTCAGGACACTCCTTTCGCATAGGGGCGGCCTCTGCCGCTTCTCGACATCGGGTGCGGCACACGTCATCCGGTCCATGGTGCGGTGGCGGTCCTCCTGCTTTACCCGGTATATACCCGATCCTCAAGTCGAGATATCTCATGCCTTTCAATCACTGGCTTTGTAATTTGTAAATAAAAGTGTTGTACCTACCTGTTGTTTTTTGCCCCCTTTTTCTCACTGGTGTGCCCGCGTCCGTGGCTTCCGGCACAATTCAGCCACTATGTTCAGGGCAGGTCTCTCTGCGTACGCCGACGTTGTCCTAGCCCTGACCACAAATAAATATAATGTGTTAGATGGCTTCTGATTCGATTTCTTGAAAATAATCACCCTGCCAGCGACGATCATTGGCTGGCAGGCTGATGATGAAATTGTCCTTTAACCTATGCCGGCCCGAGATGCGCATGCGCGGGCCGGCTCTGCCCGAAATCTTGCGTCTCGCGAGATGACGCCCCAGCGCATTCAGGAGGAATTACAGGGCCGCCGCAAAGACGCATCCCTGCATGCGGTGGTCCTGAGGAGGTTAACAAGTGGGAGGCACATATGCAAACTTTTGTAATTCTTACACCATTCACCTGATTTAGATGTAAATACCCTCAAATTAAAGCTGACAGGCTGCAGTTAAAGCACTTTGTTTCATTTCAAATCCATTGTGGTGGTGTATAGAGCCAAAATTTTTAAAATGGTGTCGATGTCCCAATATTTATGGACCTGACTGTATATGATCATAAGATGTCAGGTATATGCTTGCGTCTATGGTAAATATAGATATAAGATATAGATATAAGCACCTGGTTTGTAATTGAAATAGTAAGTCATTCATTTTGTCCATTATATTCATTGTATTCCAAAAAACTTATTGCACAAATAAACCAGAATTATCCTCTTATCAACAGAATGGTCAATAGGAGGAACAATGGGGCACATTTAATAAGATTGGCGTTTTAGATATAGCGCTGATATATTTGCAGAGAAGTTAATTCACACTAATCTTTGGCAAAGTTAATTTTATCCTAATTTCCATACCAAACAAATAAATATACAAGGGCCAATTTCATGGGAAGCCAATTAACCTGCCAGTAGGTTTTTGGAACAAAAGGGGAAATCAAAGTGCCGTGAGGAAATTAATAAAACAGAGCGAGTACACAAGATCTCAGCTGCAGATGCTGGCTTGGTTGGAATCAAACCTATGGCCATGATGCTGCAATAACCAATATGCAAACCATTATATCAGGTATACACTTCCTTGCAGGTATTTTTAAGTGTCCTGTAAATAAAATCCCACAAAAAAATGTCTACATAGGGGTCAACATCATGAGTAAAGTAATAAAAGTTTCTAGGTGTCTTGGAAGCATTATAATTTAGGTGTCTTCTAAAAAATTCTAAAACAAACTTAAAAGGGTTTTCCGGTTTTATTTTTTTTACATTTATTTGTTTACATACTGTAATAGGAAATTATACAATTACAAATATACATGTATTTATAATTTTGCTTTCCTTTCTTATATCATGTTGTTGACCCCTATCTGTACACTAGACTGGTATAGCCCATGAATCAGTCAGTCCTGTATAATAAATCCATGGCCTAACTGAAACATAAAATCACTCTGATATTAAAGGGAGTCTGTCACCAGAATTTGCCTTTATACACTGCTTACATAGCACTGTAACATAACTATAGATGAGTCACATTGTACCTTTGTTCTTTTGTTTTGATGTTCGCCAGCTCCAAAAATGCAGTTTTATTGATAAGCATCTTGCGTCATCCAGTGTACTGGCCTAGATCCCGCCAGCGCATGCGCACTGTGATGACCATTGTGGGCAGCAGCATCATTCCATGCAGTGGGCATGCACCGTCAGGATCTCGTTCAGTACACTGGATGACGCAAGAGGCTTACAGGGACAGTCAAGCAACAGGCTGGGGAGAGGTTACGTGAGAAGAAGGCAGAGCGGCCTGGGCACTTACAGCCCGAACGCCGCCCCTGGGCACTTGCAAGCCCTCATTTACATATCAATAAAACAGCGTTTTTGTCCCTGGTGAACATCAAAACAAAAGAACAAAGGTACCATTTGACTCATCTATAGTTATGCTACAGCACTATGTAATACAATCATACGACCATGGGATCAATGGTCAGTAATGGTCAAAAAGCACTGGGTACCTAATATTAGAGACAACAAACAATAGTGAAAGTTAACCTCAATGAATACTTAACTTTTATTATGCCTTCTAATTAAAAAGTCATGCTAGTGCACATACCAATTAAAAGCACTCGTGCATTGTTCTGGAGGAGTGCAAACAATTGTAAAGGGTCTATCTAAAAGACTGGGGTAGGGAGGGGTGGGATCCAAGTGCTGGGTCTCTGCACCTATATGTCCCTATTCTCAACTCAGCAAAAAACCCTACACAGGGGGCAATACACATTCACCCTTGCAAGGGCAACCCCTCTGTGACACTGTACCTACCAGGATATCTCTCTGTGTCCCTACGCTGCGTCAGTCGACTGCCCAGCTTCGTCAGGGAATGAGGAGCAGCAGAGGAAATCATTGTATAAATAGACAAACCAATGTCCCAATACACAAAACACTGTCCTGACGCGTTTCAGTGGCCGTTAAGCCAAATCATCAGGGGACTCGCAACAAACAGCAAGGTAGCCAATCATTGACAAGATGGTTAAATATAGCTTAAAAGCACAGTTGGTATCAGCAAAGTTTTAACAATTCATGTGCAAACTCAAATACTTAGCTCCAGAGTACAGTCATAGGTCAGGTGAGGAGGAACAGTCACAGAGGGGTTGCCCTTGCAAGGGTGAATGTGTATTGCCCCCTGTGTAGTTTTTGTTGTTGAGTTGAGAATAGGGACATATAGGGGCAGAGACCCAGCACTTGGATCCCATCCCTCTTTACCCCAGTCTTTTAGATAGATCCTTTACAATTGTTTACACTCCTCCAAAACAATGCAGCCATTTCTAGCACCTAGGTGTGCTTTTAGTTGGTATGTGCACTAACATGACTTTTTAATTAGAAGACATAACAAAAGTCAAGTATTAATTGAGGTTACCTTGCACTATTGTTTACAGCGCTATGTAAGCAATGTATAAAGGCAAATTCTGGTGAAGGACCATACTCCCTTTAAGTAGGACACTTCCATGGGATAAAAACATAGGACTAATCATAGAAACCAATGTGGCTATTACAACAACTACGTAGATAGACAAAAAAATGGGGTAAGCGGCACTCCAGGTCCCAATTTGGGGACAAACGCTCATAAAAAATATGGTGAGATGGTGGCGGCAGATGGGGATCCTGGCTGGGGTCCTGTCAAGTAACAAAATATACAGAAATCTACAGCACTCTTCAATTCAGATGAAAAAAAAACCTGTTACTTTATTAGTAACGGCAGCATACAGATAGCAACGTTTCAACCATCTCTGGTCTTTCTCAAGCTAGACCACAGATGGTTGAAACGTTGCTATCTGTTCTGTATGCTGCTGTTACTAATAAAGTAACCGTTTTTTTCACCTGAATTGAAGAGTGCTGTGGCTGTGGATTTCTCTATATTTTATTACAACAGCTACTTCACTGTATGTATGTTTACATGGCTGCCTGTCTCTAGGTGATGTTGTCATGTTAATTAAGTGAACAGTAAAATAAAAATTAAAAACACAACACATACAAGGGAAGACAGGGAGAACAATGTTGGATGTTTTTCTACACTAATGCTGAAAAATACGATGATGTGCTTCTGTGGGCAGTAATACTGTATATACTGTATACATATGTGCTGCAAACTACTATTCACCTTCTAGAAATCTGGACAGTTAGCTGAATGCCAGAAGTCACATGACTGACAGCATCTTTAGTCCTATTCAGATCTCCTACAGATGCATTTTGCAGGACTAAAATGCTTTTATGCAGCTATAATAAATGACTGTGAGCAGAATTTTAAATACTTTTAAATTAGAAAATTGTATAACTGTTTATTCTCTAAACAAATTAATGCAAATCATTAAGACTGGAATGCCTGTTTAAAGGGCTATTCTCCTGTGGAGATTTATGGCATATCAACAGGAAGCTTCAAAAAGGGTTGAGCAACTCAGCTATTTTCAGAACTCCCATAAAAGTGAATGGAGATAGATGTACATGCACTCCCAACTCTTGATTTACTGAAGCCATTAGACTACACCTATCAGATATTTATGGCATATCCTGTTACTATAACGTAAGTCACTGGATGGGAATACTCTTTTGCTCAGCTCCATTGAAGTATATCTAGATTGACAGTTTGGCTGTATTGTGGACATGGCACACCTCGCTGAAACATTTAGGGTTTGAGAGTTCCACATATATTCAGATATGATTACTTGAGGATGCACTACTGAGAGATTCTAATGCAATTTCTCGTGTTATGAAGGGTTACACATGTGTAGTCAGTATAAATCATGGGTGACATTATTTATGAAGGTTATTTTTTTATTCAGTTTTCCCTGAGTCAGTGTTGGAGTAATTTGTCAAATGTATCCAATGGTACAAAGCCATTTTCCGAGCAACTTTTCAGCTTAAAATAAGAAAGTCCCAAATGTCTTTCTCCCCCCCAAATTTGCAGCTTCTTAACTAAGAAAATGTATATAACTAGTGTTGAGTGAGTTGAAGTTCATAAAGTGGACTTTGAATTTTCCCTTACCTCATCCATTTGAGTGCAAAAAGCCCACCCTGCCATCTTGATTGAAGATCCCTCGCAAAATCCCATGCGTGGTGACATATGACATCACCATGCCGGCCGACGCAATGACGTCATCATGGGCCGAGCAATTTTGTGGTGGATCTTCAATCAAGATGGCAGCGGTGGGCTCTTTGCAATGAAATGGATGAGGTAAGTATGATTTTATTTATTTATTCTCTTTATTACAGACTTAAATATTAAAGTCAGATGCCACGATTAACGCAGCAATGACGGGGGGTGGCGCAATCACTGTTTCCCATTATTGCATCCACTATTTACAAAGAAATGCACTTTATGACAAAGTAACTCGTCACAAAGCAAATTTTTTTTGTAAAAAGTTGCTGAACACCATATATGAATTCTGATGTCCCCCACACAGATATTGCTCCTATACTATACATAGTAGAACTTACTGTGGAAAACTTTTTTCCTCTTTAGTTGTCACAATCATTTACATCTATTTCTAGTGGTTTTGATACACTTCAATAGGAAAATGCCAGAAGAAATGTGTAGCAATTAGAAAATGAGCTCACCCTTTGCTGAGTCTTTGGTCTTTTTTTTTTGTACGTCTTGTTTGCTACATAAGCTTTTCAAAATACAGTAGATCTTGATGAATGCACAAATTGCTTGACAGAACATGTATTGAGTCAGCAAATGCAGATGCTTTGTTATTCAATCCTTAGCTTCTTTCCTGCTTAAATAACGATAAGTTTGCTGCTTCAATTAACAGCATCATTCTGTGGAGTCAGGTTCAAAGGATATCGTAACTTTAAATAATGGACATCCCAAGGTAGTTACAGGAGACACAGAATGACATTGCCCTGCTCTAATGCTGAATGCATTATTTTCATACATACGTGGAGTCAAATTTTCTGCAGCATACTGGATAGCAAGTCAAGTCAAGAAATCAAAGCTTTTCATAGCAATGTAAAGGGAACGTATTTCACCTAAAAAGTTCAGGTTCTGTTTAAATCTACATGACAGGTCTATGTAGAGCTGTACTTTTATGGGGGCTTCATGAGTGTACCCTGGTATAGCAGCATGTGTATTAGGTAAATGTACACCTCTCTTTTAGCTGATCCTTTGGTGGTTCAAGGGAACAGTCCTACATGTCTCCAGTAACACACACAAGTGTTATGACCTGCAGGTTAGATAAGGCCAGCAGACCTGTGGACTAATTAATATGGACAGCAACACCCAGACTGTCCGAATGGAGCGAGAACCCACCCTTCTCTCCCTACTCCAGGCCCTGAAAGTGGGTTATCAACAAACCCTAATACAGAGACAACTGTACAGATCTCTGTCATTCACATACCCTGGTGGCTTTTAGTGAGGAACCTTCAACAAATATACACCCCATCCACCACTTCTCCAGACACTTTGTGACAGTATGTATACTTTCATTTTCTACATTAATCCTGGGGTAATCTCTATAAGTCTGTGTCTCCTGTAAAGGGTTCTTTTTAACTAAATCTCTTATCTTTAATTAAAGTTCATGGTTGAAAAAATTCTTGACTTTGTGGCATGTTAGATGCATTAGGCCTCATGCACACGACCGTATGTATTTTGCGGTCTGCAAATAGCGGATCTGCAAAAAATACGGATGGCGTCTGAAGGCAAATGTGACTCCATGTTGTCTTCCCTATGATGTACAGAATTGTTATAATATCTCACCTACGCACTTCACATCCTCCCCCACTGTGAGATAGGTTCACTTATCTGTCTCAGGACAGATTCTGGGAATCTCCCAGAATTAGAACAAATGTTCTAATTCACTCAGGGTCATTCGGCCCAACTGCGTACGTTCTTATATGTGACGTATTACATACCCATAAAGGGGATGTTCCAGTGGTATCTGTATGGGCGTCAATGTTTATCATTTATGATTGGTTTAACGCTGTTGTTGTGCAAACTTTTCTACTGCCTATATGAGGCCAAGCAATAGCATAATAAAATTAGAGTGTTTCTCAGTGATGTGTGTGTCTATTATTGCCAACTGAGAAACATCTCTCCTGACGTCAGTGTCTCAAACCAAGGTTGTCGTAGAGGTCCAGAAAGGTCCAAATCCTTTCAGCGTCCGTGTGCATTCAGTATTTTGCGGAACGTAACAGCTGGCCCCTGATAGAACAGTACTATCCTTGTCCGTAATGCGGACAATAATATGATGTTCTATTTTTTGGGGGAACGGAAATATGGACATATGGAAACGGAATGCACACTTTAATTTTTTTGCGAACCCATTGAAATTAATGGTTCCGTATATGGTCCGCAAAAAAACAAAAACGGAATGGACACGGAAAGAATATACTTTCGTGTGCATGAGGCCTTATGTTGTAGAATGGTACTTATGGTCCTGAACAGACAGGGCTGCGAGGCAAAGTGAGGTGATCGCCTCAGGTGGCGTGGCCCTAGTGACAAGTGGGTGGTGGCGGCAGGGCAAAGGGAGATGAGCGCTTCCATTGTGGAAGCTCTCTTCTCCATAGTCATCTGTATTGCCGTCCTTTAGGACAGCGATACAATGGATGCTGAGGGCAGGGGAAAGGCGTCTCCCTTCCCTGTTCCTCTGATAGGCTGCAGGCACTGGGCCTGCAGCCTATGAGAGGCCGGTACAGCGTCTTCGTGCTGCCTGAGCCATACAGCGCGGGACACAGCCTGATGGAGGTATGTGAGTTTATTTTTATTATATGGTACAATACAGGAGAGGAGCACTGTGGGGGCACTTGTTAATGGCACATGATTGGGGGGCATCTCTGGGGGGGCACTTCTTACCGGTACATGATTGGGGGGCATCTATGGGGGGCAGTTCTTACTGGCACATTATTTGGGGCATCTATGTGGGCACTTCTTACTGGCACATTATTGGGGGGTACTATGGGGGCATCTATGGGGCACTTCTTACTGGAACATTATTGGGGCACTGTGGGGGCATCTATGGGGGCACTTCTTATTGGAACATTATTGGGGGCACTATGGGGGAACTTTTTACTGCCACATTATTGGGTGGGACTGTAGGGGGCATCTATGGGGGCCCTTCTTACTGGCACATTATTAGGGGGCATCTACTGAGGCCACAAATAAGGGGTATATTATATGGGGTGCTCTGTATAGGGGCATTTTATATTGGGACACATTTTGGTGGGTATTATGGGAAAGGGGGAGAGGAGTACTATGGGGTCATCTATGAGGGGCACTAAGAAAGGGTATTTTATATTTGCACATTATGGGGGACACTGAGGGCATCTACTGGGGCACTATATATGGGGCATTTTATATTGGTACATTATGGGGGAACTATGAGGAAGGGGGATAGGAGCACTATGGCGGCATTTACTGGGAGCGCTATATAGGGGTATTTTATACTGGCACATTATGGGAGCTGTATGGGAACATTAGCTCAACTGGGGGCATTAAAAGGGGGTATTTTTTGCACTGGTACACACTATAAGGGGGCATTTTTTGTACTGCCACATTAAAAGGAGAATTATTACTACTGGGGGGCATAATGGTGGGCTTTATTACTACTGAGGGTCTATGGGGAATATAATTGCTAGTATGGGCACTATGGGAGTATTATTACTTGTGGGGCACAGTGGGGACATGTTGGGGGCACTGTAGGAGCACTATTACTACCATGTGTGCTCTAGCAGAGAATTATTACTGTTAGTGGGACTTTTGGGAGCACTATTACTGTGGGCGCACCCTGGCACAGTATCAGCTTAGCACAGTTATTTTTTGGGGAAGAGAATGCTTACACTATTAGTGTCAGGGACACTACTTGCTTAGTCATTTTAGAACACTGAGCGCCAATAATTATTGAAGTGCCCTAGCCGCATGGTACTAGTATTATCAGGGGGTTTATCTGTTTCTGCAGTATAATATTGGAGAGCATAGTGGCACAGTATTGGGGGTGGTAGGATGTTTTGTCCAGAAGATGGGAGGATGATGGAAAAGTAGTAAGCTAAGATTTTTTTTTTTGTTAAACTGCAGAGACGAGAAATGGCTGAAAAATAGTGCTCTGGTCTGAAGGTCTGAAAGGAGAAGACAAGGAAAGAGAACATCTACATCAAAGAGACGTCACTGGATGTAAGAGGTATGTGGCGCTGTATTACCCTGTATGTTCTGTAGTGATATACATACGTAATGTTAGGAGGGAAGGGGTTAGGTTCAGAATTTGTTATGGGGGGGGGGGGCACCGTTTCAGAGGTCCTTGTAATCAGCTAGGAACATCCATGCTGATAGATTGATAAGAGCCTTTCATGAAGCCAATCCAGATAAACTCCAATGTAATGGCTATTCAGAACCTCTCTAAAGGAGGTAGTAATGTTGCATGTATGACCAGCAATTTTATCATGCTATGTTGTCTTCTCTTGTTTATTCGTTTTTATTGAGCACCGTATACATGTATCTTGCATCTAGTGTCTATTTTTTTGTCTAGTTGCTCCATATCTGGGTAGTTTGGTTATGTGTTATGTGCTGAACAGCATTTAAGGGCCCTTTACATGGGCCAAGAATCCGGAAGATAATCTCTACCGAGCATTCATTAGAAATTTTCTGGTGGTATAAGCGATCACTCCACCCCATACTGTGGAGGAGATTGCTGCATGTAACCGCAGTAGCCTCTTCTGCTGATGAGCAGGCGATTGCCAGGAAGGAAGCAATCCCCTGCTGTATAGTCCTGTGTAAAGGAACCTTTAGTTATAGCCAAAATACATGCATTGCTGCGTGTTTTAAAAACAAAACATAAGCAAGTTTTGTTGGACCTGTTTATTTTCATAGGACTGAATCTAATTTACAGTTTTAGGGGGGTTTTCTGAGATTTAAACACTGATGACCTATCCTCTGGATAGGTCATCAGTATATTATCGGTGGGGGTCCAACACCTGGGACCCTTGCTGATCAGCTGTTTGAGAAGGCAGCAGTGCTCTCAGTAGTGCCACGGCCTTCTCCAGATTTTACTAAGCTGTGTAACAATACGTTCATAGGTCACGTGGCCTAGGTGCGGCTCAGCCCCATTGAAGTCAATGCGATACCAAGCACAGAGGCTATACAATGTATGATGTTGTGCTTGGTGAGCAAGCAGAAAGCAGCAGCTCTGAGAGGAACATCGGTCCTTTCTCAAACAACTGATCAGTGGGGGTCCTGGGTGTAGGACCCCCACCGATGATATACTGATCTATCCAGAGTCTTGTAAAACCCCTTTAACATGGAGAACTGGGCTTTTATATATTTGCCTTGTGGATACTTACTTTTGATATCTGAGTGCTTCTGTGCACATGTTACAACACCAATGTCTCAAGGTCCATGAACTCAGGTGAGCTACACCATATTTGCTTTGCCTTGTCTGTTTGTTGTCCCTGGTTATCATCATCATTAGAGATGAGCAAATCTATTTTAAAAAAATCTAATTCAACATGATTTTTAAATACCTGGATCAGAATTGTTTGGACCATAAAAAAAATACTACACTGCAACTTGTTTTAAAGTGGCTGTTTGCTACCATCAGCAGCTGTTCTTTCATCCATAGCCATATATGTTGTTGTCACTTTAAGATTACTAATGCTTGCTTGGTGTTGAGGTAAAAACACTGTGGGCCAGATTTATCATTAGCTCAAGACAGAATAAGGCTCCATTCACACGTCTGTAAGTGTTTTGCGGATCTGCAAACTGTGGATCCGCAAAACACGGACACCTGCAATGTGAGATCCGCAATTTGTGGACCGCACATCACTGTCATGGCTGTAAGTGAGCAACAAGAGCCTACACAGTAAATAGCAACTGACCGGACCCAAAGTAGGGAGGATAAAGGGTGACCCCTGTCAGACCCTAAAAGCTCTCCCTAAGCTGCTAAGCACATGTCCGGATCCATATGGTGGATCGAGACATGCCCGCGTACCTAAGGCTGATGACCACTGAAACCCCTACAATAGTGGAAGGGGCACGCCCACCGGTGCCCTGCTCAGTATATGGACGGAACCGGGGTCGCCTCGGATCCAGTCAGCAAAGAAACAGAAACACACAATGTCTGAACACTTAACTGAAGGAGCTGCAGCTGCAGTGAAAGCAGATCCAAAGTCAGCAGACAATATCTAAAGTACTTGCTTCAGCAGAACACAGATCCAGTGGAAAGATATCACACAGGTGAAGATACTCAAGCGAGAGATACAGCTCAAATGAAAAGTATAATCCGCACCTCTACAAAGGAGGAGGGGTGATTTAAAGGCAGCGAAATCAAACACAGGAGGGACAGCTGGGAGGAAGGAAACAGAAAGTAAAGACCTCATCACAGGGGCAGAGAAACAGGGCAGAGGGAACTCCTTCAAGCTCTAGTAGTGACATCATCACAGGGGTGGAGAAACAGAGCTGTGAGAACGTCTCAAAGCTCTGGTAGTGACAATCACAGACACTATAATAGAAAATGCCTTTTGGCGGATTCCGAAAAAGCGCATGCGGATCCCAGAAATGTTGATTCTCATCCGTTCCAGGCCAATTGAAAGTGAATGGCTCCGTAATTTGCAGAACAAATGCGGACCCAAATTATGGACGTGTGAATGGACCCTAATAGAGTGAAAAAGTCGCAAATATTTGCGCAATCGCTTAAACTTTGCAAAAATTAGCAACCTTTATTGGCTCTGCATTATGCTTGCCAGTTTTCTGAAAGTGGGCGTGTTTTCTTATATAAATTAATCTCTAGACAGATTTACTATTGCGACTATTTAAAACGTCGCAAAAAAGTCGCAAAATAATGCACAATTTCACTCCAGTGAGGACCATGCTTATCTTATGCGACTTTGTAATAGGACTTGCAACTTTTTTGTAAAGACGTACGACTTTTATAAAGCTACTTACTGACGGATAAACTGCTACCGTCAAACCACATTTATTACAGTCTTAAAGGGCAGATCATAAATCTGACTTGGCTAAAACTGACTTTAGCCATATGTGAAAGTGGACTGAGCTGTCAGAGTCATGATAAATCTAGCCCTATGTGTGGGATTTATGTTAAGAGACTGCTTTATTTTATTGTACATCATTTGTAAATATAATGCATATATGGACTTTATTATATTCTGTAATTTGCATGGGGTGCCCTGCCCTGTGTTTGCACCATGGGTGACCTGGGCTGTACAGTCTGGCAGGCAACATTGATTTGTGTTGGTGCCATGTCCTACCGCAGTATCTGACACTAAGATGCATTTATTAACTGTCAACTAATATGAATAGGAGCCAGCAGCAGCATAGGCCAAGGAATTGAAGCTTATGTAGAGGGGCAAAATGGAACTGTTAAAAAACCTGTGGTTTACCACCAGTTATCTGAGTATAATAGGTCTCTATGAGGTGCTATGAAACAGCTAGCCCATGACTTGCTCATGATAGTAGTCTCAGTGGGTTGGATGGTAGATGGAAGTCTAGAATGGGCTTATCCCTTTTCAGTATTGGTAGATTGGAGAATGAGAAAAGATTTAGGAGGCACAGGAAGGCTCACCTAGTAAGGCATGGGGTAAGTCACTGAGGAGTGGTTATGAGCTTACACCGCGTACTGTTGTTGCTTTGCTTTATAGTAGTTTGCTGAAAGTATGTTCAACCATTGGAGAAGGGCAGTTTTTGAGCTTCTATGAAGGCTTTCACTAGGGCAGTGTGGGATGAGAACTTTGCCAGCCAGGGGCGGACTGGGAATCTAAAGTGGCCCTGGAAAAAAATATCTAAAAGCGGCCCCATATTGTAGGAGGGTCTAATTGACAGATGGCGGGCAACAAAAGTATGTCGGTCAGCAATATCATAGCGCAAAATAGCACATACCACAGTGCCGCACAATGAATTGTCCACTTCCAGTTGTCTCTAATTAAAATATGTAGCATGGTGTTTGGGAGGTGAGAGGCGGGACATAGTTGAATTCAGGAGGGCATGTCGCTAGCCAACCAGATTATCACTATTATCACTGACAGGCTCGGACCGGCCCACAGGGGTACAGATGAATCCCCCAGTGGGCCCCTGAGCAAGGTGGGACCCTAGTCTCCCACCCCGTGCACAAGTGGCACATAACACAGTAGGCTTACTGCACTACATACATATATTCAATGCACAGCGCCTCAATCAGCCTATGTTCATTAAAAAAACGTTATATATTATTAAAGAAACTCCCCAGTTTATTATTATAGACACGATCAGAGCTCAGATGACTTCTAGGTATAGAGAAAAGCTACCAGTATCCTCTTTTCCCCAGGACCTACTTGTCAAAGTTTCTGCAGGGACCCCCATATTCAATCATCTGGTAGCATCTTCCTGCTGTGTGAGCAGGTAATATTTAAATGTATCCGTATGGTGGGCCCCAAAATAAATTTTACTGGTGGGCCCTAGGCACCCCAGTCTGACACTGACCACTGATAACTTATTATGTACCCAGCCAGCAGCAGAGATGGAGGCTTGGGTGGCTCCCTGGGCATCCGCCCACCAGGAAATTTACCTGAAAGGTCTATGGCCAATCTGCCTCTGTAAGGAGTCAGCTCTGGGAACACTGTGGGGGCAGAGGATGTGAAAAACGTACGGCCTGGAGGGGATGTAGACTTGCTTATCAGAGGTTTCAGCCATGGTAAAGACTCTAGCTAGGTTTAGGAGGGCTGTAAGGGATGTCAGACTGGTAAACAGTGTTTGCTGAAAGGTTGACTCCCCATAGCCTGTGATGTGGCCTAGATAGGCTCTCAGGAATAGTGTGAGGTGTGAGAAGTGACCTTCCTAGTGTTTACAAGGCAATACATTCTGTTGGACATGTTGTATTGTATACTGTTATTTAACTGTGTCAAGTTGCAGAGGTCTGTATGAAGAAAACGCCAACTTAGTTAACATTGATCTGTCTGTAGTTTATAATTGATTTAAATAAATGATGCTAAAGTTGTGTTCTAGAATGCTGTTCAGCAAGCAACCATCAAGCGTCACCATGTAACCTAGAGTATATTATAACGATGTAGCTTATATCTTGTAATGTGAGCTGCAACCATCAAGCGTACTGTGTCACTGATGTGTGAAGAAACAAAAGTAAAGACTTCTGTCAAACTAATATGGTGTACATTCATGAGCATTCCAATTAGCTCTTGCTTTCAAAATACCTTTCAGTTACTTAAGGTTCTTCAGGATCTTCAGGTAATTTTGAGAGAATGCATTTCAAAGATTAAACAGACATTACGAAACTTACAAAACCAAAAGTGCCACACTAATTTATATATAAAGTTAAGTTTTATGAAAGGAATATAGAGTATCATCAAGTCATAAATGTGTTGATTAGTAAGAGAAAAAGTATTCCTGAATCTTATATTAAGGGCTAAATAAAATAGTAAGAATATTGAGCATCAGTTTTTTTTACATAATTTGTATGAAAAAAAATCAGCTATAAAAATTGTATAATCTAGCAAAAATGAGTTTGAGATTGAATCCCACTAAGAATATATGTTGCATGACAACAGTATCTGTAATGACTAATTTTAATTTAAAATAATTTTCCAGACCATTAATATTTAATAATTTCAGAAGGTTTTGACTCCAGCACCAGAAACGTACAGTAGTTTAATTTTCTTCTTAATAGATTTTGTCTGGCTTCCAAATTCTTGCGAAGATTTTTCCTTTGACACTTCAGCTTTCCAGAGAATTTCATTAAGTATCTCAATGACCTTTATAATTGAAAAAATTATAGTGAAATCCCTAATTCGGCAAACTGATCAGTCATGCAATAACAATAGTTCCAATAAAGATAACCAGAAATTTACCTGATCATTTACGTCTGCTCTATTGCCCCCAAATATAGTAATGCCAGCTTTTACAGTAAAACTTAGGAGAGTTGGAAGCAGATGTAGGGGTGCTGGATAAAGATGAACAGAGATCCTTAGCCTTCCCACTTAGACATCCCCTCAATACCCGTGACATGGCAAACAAATGTCTATTAGTCACAAGGTAAATTTGTCCACTGCTTAAGTTCTCCCCTACTGCCCAGGTGGAGATGATATATGCCCCAAATATACCTAGCTAATTTTTACTACCTCATTTGGTAGTGTCCTGTAATCCAGGGAGTTTGGTTGGATTTACAGATACAGCAATTCTAAACTTGAGTGTGATATCATGTCACAGCATGGTGTCATGTCAAAAAAGGCATTGAAACCCATTGACATAGTCAATTAAAAGTTTCTTGCTATTGTTTACTTAAAATGCTTTGTCTGTAGGTGACTACATTTTTACAAGATGCTATGGGTACAGCGCTGTATGCTTAAGTTACTAGGCCTCCTTCAGTTATTCAGACTATGAATTATGCACCCTCCTGCACCATGCTTCAATGGGGCATTTAAAGGGTTTCTGTCACCTGAAAAAAGGGTACTAAGCTGGCTGACAGCAATGTGCTAATGTCAGCTCAACAGAACTATATTAGTGCCATCTCACTGCCTGCCGTCGTTATTGAGAATAAACCTTTATAATATGCTAATTAGCCTCTAGGAGCAGGCGCAGTGTTAAGTATTCGGCGCAGGCGCAGTCAGGAAGCTGGCACCTGGTAAGCGCCCTTCACTCACTGCGCCTGCGCCGAATACTGAACGGTGTGAGATTTACACTGCAAACAGGGCTGGAGGTAGGAGACCAACGATGCCTGTCCCTGTCAATCTAGTGTAGCAGGGCGTGACCAGATGTGGGAGAACGGCGCCTCTAGGAGCAGGGGCAATGCCCCCCCCCCACACTCCTAGAGGCTAATTAGCATATTATAAAGTTTGTTTTTCTTATTAACGACAGCAGGCAGTGAGATGGCACTAATATAGTTATGTTCAGCTGACATTAGCACATCGCTAATGTCAGCCAGCTTAATACCCATTTTTCAGGTGACAGAAACCCTTTAAACAGGCAATTGCTGGCCACAGTTGCCTGTATTTAGTCTTCTTAGCCTCACTAGCATGTTCTGCGCTACCTCTTGGATTTCTGGAATTCTTACTTTGGCTCCATTTACACGTCCGTAAATGGGTCCGCATCCGTTCCGCAATTTTGCAGAACGGGTTCGGACCCATTCATTTTCTATGGGGACGGATCCGCATTTGCAGAGCACGGCCCCGATCTTCGGGTCCGCAGCTTTTTAAAGATAGAACATGTCCTATTCTTGTCCGCAGCTGCGGACAAGAATAGGCATTTCTATAGGGGTGCCGGACGGTTGTGTTGCGGGTCCGCAACACACCTCGGACGTGTGAATGGAGCCTTTAACTGCTGTTTTAACCACTGACATCATCTCCTGGTGCTGACTCTAATTTATCATTAGGAGAATATATGAAGTCAGTTTTGCTTGAGTCTGTGTTGGAGTACTTTATGTCACATTTATCAAATGTCGCATATTATTTGATAAGTTTGGCTTGTCCCTTAACCTGACACTATTGTCTAGAGAAGCTTCTCCAGTTTTCCTACTCCACCCTCCTCCTGGAGTGAGATTGCAACTTAAAAAAAAAGTCTCAATGATAAATCTGGAGTGAAACTCATTAACATAGCTAACCACACCAACGTTTCCACCCAAAACTAGAGTGAGTGGTGTACACATGCAAAAAGTTGCAAAATTTGGCGCAAGTGAGTTTGAAAAGTCACAAAAGCCCTATTTTGCGACTTTTTGATGCCAGAATTCTGGAGTGAAGGTATGATAAATCAGCGCCTGTTTTTGTCTCTTGTTTTAGTTCTCATATTACTCACTGGTTTGGTTTGTATTCAGTTCTACTTTTGTAAATGGCAATATGATGTTCTGAGGTGGACATATGCTAAAAAGTATCGAAGAAAATAGGAAATGTCACTCCCGAATATGTAAATGATTTCATTGACATTGGATATCAGTTTTACTGCAGGCCAGTACAAAAATGAATGAGGAAACAGCTAAAGGCAGAGTTGGTGCAGATACAGTAGAACCAAATCGCACTTGAAACTGAAAACAGATGGAATTTCAATATAGCTTAAGAACTATACTATAAATAGGGATTGATAGCGAAATCTCCAAGCTTTTACTACAAGCTGTTAAAAATTTCAGTGTAATTTTAATAACATTAAGTAGTCATTGCATATGGTTGATTAAGTGAACATGCAGTGGGAAATAGAAAAGATATTCTTTGAATTAATAAAAAGCACAATAAATTAAATATAGTACCCTTAACTGTCAAGGAATGACCGGAGGCAGGTAACAGAATGATTTTCATTACACTATGACATATTGGAACGTTTTATCTGATATTATTTATTTTTAATAAAACTGATGGAAAATCATTATATAGACTTTATAGAGCAGAAAACTGCTTTTATTGAGGTGAATGAAACCAGAAAGTACTCGGAAAATTGACAAGGTAATGATCGCGTAATATGCAAATTTTCTCAATGCAAATTTTCTCAATGCAATTTTTTTTATTACGAATATTACAAATATTTGAAAAAACAAATATATTCAATATAGTGCTATGACTTATTGGCCTACAAGGAAGAAGCAGGGAGGAATCATGTTTTTGCTCGGCAATTGAAAAAATTGCGATAAAAAAATTAGCATTACGAAAATTCGCATTCCGAAAATTTGCATATAAAGCGATTATTACCTTGTGGATTTTCCGAGTGAAAAAAATCGTAGAATATAACGAATATTCGAATTCGCAAATATTCGCAGAATATTCTACAAAATATTTGCGAAATATTGCGAATTCGAATATGACCCCTGCCGTTCATCACTAATGATTACCTTACCAAGAAATTTCTTTTATGCTCTTAAGAAAACAGCATCTAGGTTTGTCTGGAATGGAGGTGGCCCAAGAATGAGTCATACTTGTCTGTCTAGCAAGAAACCAAAATGTGCGGTAAGTGTATCAGATTTTGCTCTATATCATATAGTCACACTGCTGGCATGTACTGTATCCTAAACCTTCATCACTATGCTTGCACCAAATGGGTGGAAATGGAGCAGAGCTTAATACTTCTAATATTCTGTTTGGACCAAATCGATAGCGGGGATATTTCCTTGCTATCATGTCTTGACATCTTAACCCCTAAAACTTATAGGCTCCCTTGGACCCATGTTGCCAGTTTTTGGTAACCACTCACTATTACTCCATCGCAGTTTATTGAGTTTATTTCAGTACATTGCTTCCTGCCAGCATTGATGTGTGCTTGATATATACTGTATGTCTTGCGACAATCCAGTTGTTATGCAGTTAAACCCTACTATAAGCCCTGGGGGTATGAGAGTCCCAAGATAAATTGGTAAAACTTGGGAAAGGTAAATTGCGCGAACAAACTACAAGTTCACGGTGGGCCCTATTCACTTTAATGGCAGGCGAACCTGAAAAACCTTCATGTCATTATTTCAGCCACCAAATACTTACAAGTGCATAAATCGTCCCACAACATGGACAGTGACATACCAGAGGGGCATCAATGGCAAAAATTCCCACAAAAATATGTATTTTAATCAGGGGTAATTTTGCATGCATCTTAAAGGGAAACTGTCAAAAATGTAGCCTGCTGGAGCCTAGTATTTTAGGCTACGGGAGTACAGGCCCCAAACATTAGGCATTCACCGGACAGAAAACATCAAGTTATTATGTGGCTGGAGGTATATTAGGCGGTCATTGGATATCAGTTTTACTGCAGGCCAGTACAAATAAATGTCAAATAGATATGTTTAAATAAACTAAAAATATAAAATTTTATTAAATCATGGCTAAATCATAGTCCCCAAAAATTATGCATTCACCATACAAAAGCGATCAAGTGATTATGTGGCTGGAGGTATGTGACGGTCAATGGATATCAATTTTAATACAGGCCTGTAGACTACAGGCCCCAAAAAATTTTCATTCACATGACAGAAAACATCAGGTGATTATGTGGCTGGAGGTATATTAGACGGTCATTGGAAATACTGCAGGCCAGTACAAATACATGTCAAATACAAATATTTAAAAGAGCAAAAAATATTAAATTGGATTAAAAGCATGGCTAACAAAATCCCCCCTCTTGAAAAAAAAATACAAAAAACGATGATAGTTAAAATCTGATAACACAGGTGTTTAATTCATTTTTTCGAAATGTGAGGTAGTCCACACTGTCATGAGCTATGCGAGCTTATCGGTCATAATCCCCCTGCTGTGCTGAACGTCCTTTCGGACAGGACACTCGACAAAGGGCAAGCCAAGAGTTCCATGGCAAATTGTGCCAACTCTTGCCACAGGTCAAGCTGCACCCAGTAGTCAAGGGGTTCCTCACTTCTCAGAGCGTCCACATCGGCCGTTAACCCAATGTAGTCGGACACTAGTCCGTCTAGGTGTTCCCTGAGGCTGGATTCCAAGGGCAGCTGTCGATGGGTTAGCTGCAAGAATGATCTCATATCCAAAGTGACCAAAAAAATCTTCAAACCGCCCTCTTCTTGCATGCACTGTAGGATTGGTACTCGCAACTGTTTCTCTGTGGGTGGAAATTCCTCTACCAGTGCCCGCAACAGCAGAATTCAGCATATCTCGAAGCAAGGCCTGGAAATGCTGCATTCTGAAAGCCTTCTGTGATTCTGGTAACATGTCTGCCATTTTGTGTTTGTACTGAGGATCTAAGTACGTTGCCACCCATTACTGGTACTTGCCCTTTATGCTTTTTATACGGGGGTCCCTCTTAAAACACTGGAGCATGAAGGCCCCCATTTGCACTAAATTGGAAGTGGTGGAGTGGCCTGGCATCTGCTCATCGCCCAGGAGAATGTCGTCCCTCGGTCTCCTCCCCCATTCACGGACAAAAAGAGGGATCCTAGCAAAGTTTAAAGTCTGCTCTTCTTGATCCTCCTCCCCCCAGGCACCATCCTCCTATGACTCCTCTTCAGACTCCTGCTGACTTGTCTCAGATGGAGTAGCCCCCCTGGGAATTCATTCAGCATTGCGACTTCCTCATATTCCTCCTCCTGCTCCTCGACGGCTTGATCAATGACACAACGTAATGCATGCACCAGAAAGCAGGCATAAGGTACGATGTCACTGATGGCGCCCTGGGTGTGACTGACCAGTTTGGTGATCTCATTAAATGGCTGAAGAAGTCTGCATATGTCACGCATGAGCATCCACTGGTGCGGTGAAAAAAAAAGCACCCCAGAACCTGTCCTGCCGCAAAGTTCATACAGGAAGTCGTTAACAGCACATTTCTGCTGGTGCATCCTATCAAGCATATACAAGGTGGAGTTCCAGCGCATCTGGCAGTCATAAATCAGACGTCTGATGAGCAAATGGTGTCGTCGCTGAACGTCAGCAAGGCAAGCCATGGCCGTGTAAGATCTTCTAAAATGTCCAGAGATTTTCCTGGCCTGCCGCAAGAATTCCTGGAGCCCGGGGTATTTGGCAACAAATTGCTTCATAACTAAGTTCAGGATGCGTGCCATGCACGGCACTTGTATCATTTTGCCCTGTTTCAATGCACTCAGCAGATTGCACATCACTTTACCAACTGTCAAATTGAGCAAGGTTAGCCACTGATTGGCCTGTGATGGAAGAAATGAAAGCAGTGCAGGACCGGTGTGGCTCTTGGCTTCCAGGCCCAACAGCGCAGCACAACATGGCAATGTCTCACCTGGCACGTTGAATAGGTTCTGGGGCGCTAAGGGGGGGAGCAGCGGAAGAGGTGGTAGCAGTGGAAAAGGAGGAGTCAGCCGAGGAGGAGACAGAGAATGGAGTAGGAGGAGGAGAAGAGGAGGCAGGCCTCCATGCAATCCGTGGTGATAACACCAAATCCACACAGGTGCCACGGGTTGCATGCTTGACAGCTATCAGAGGGTTCGACCAGTGGGCAGTAAAAGTTATGTACCTTCCCTGCCCGTGTTTGCTAGACCACGTGTCTGTGGTCAGATGTATCTTGGCACCGACACTGTGTGCCAGAGATACATTCACTTGCCTCTGAACATGGCCTTATAGCTCTGGGATGCCCTTCTGGGAGAAATATTTCCTTCCGGGGACCTTCCATTGTGGTGTGCCAATGGCCACAAATTTTCTAAAGGCCTACAAGTCCACCAGTTTATATGGCAGTAATTGGCGGGCTAGCAGTTTCGTCAAGCAGGCGGTCAGCCATTGGGCAAGAGGGTTATCTGGTGTCATTAACTTTTTACATTCAAACATTTGGGCCACGGAAGCCTGCCATGTGCCAGATGGACGCGATAACGGCACAGTGGAGCGCCGGGAATGTGGCTTTGTTGGTTCTGACGGCATTGCTCCCACTGGGCTCAGTGATGGGAGGCCAGGTGCCTTCTTAAGGTGGTCGTCCCTAGATGAGTGTTGGGCTTACCAAGACTTATGCGTTGATAGCACAGGCTACAGATGGAATCGATGGGAAAATAATTTCTATGACTCGAGTTGAGGGGCTAAAGTGGTGGTGGTGATAGAGGTGTCTTTGCTGGTGCACACAGCAGAGAGTGAGAAGGGTGCTGATACAGAGGATGAGGAGGGTGCAGAAGCGGAAAGCTGAGTTAGCCACTCAACCAACTTTGGTGCATCCTTTGACATAATCGCACGTACCTTTTCCAACTTCCGACAAAGGCTCTGGCCTGCCTCTTCCTCTGCCTGTCATTTTCAAAATGACCCTGTGATAAAGTCCCTATAGAAGAGCAGTATTTGTTGAAGCAGGTATATAGAACCCCTTAATGAGTATTTGCTCGAAGCAGGTATATTAAACCCCTTAATCATTTTATTTTGTGGCAAATGGTATATCAAACCAGTTACAATTAGTTGTTCCAATAGCGTTTGTCCCTCTGTCTAGCTACGGTATCCCAGCAGAACAGCATACAAATGCTGCACAAAACAAATACACTATATAGAAATTACATTATAGGTAAATCAACCCCTGCCTCAATCCGTTTTTTTGAGGGCAACTGGTATATCACACCAGTTGCAATAATTTTAAAATAATTTTCTCAACTGTAGTACATTTTTATTTCAGTATTAAAACGGCTGAAAAATTTATATAAGTGTTGTATCATTGTAATCGGACTGACCTGGAGAATAAAGATAACCGGTCAATCTTACTGCATAGTGAACAGTGTAAAAAAATGAATACCCCATTTCCCACTGTAAATGGCGCCATTAGAAAGTACAACTTGCAAAAAAAAAGCCCTCATAAGGCTATGTGGACGGAAAAATAAAAAAGTTATAACTATGGGAAGGCAAAACTGCAAAATCGCAGGGTCCTCTAATAATAAATTGTGTTGAGCAGCAGGGGCAATATTCGATTTCGCGATATTTCGTGAATATATGGACGAATATTCGTCATATATTCGGAAATTCGCTATCTTTGTACGCTAAAATTCACTTAATGCTACATGTACACAACTGGTCCGAAAATGGCGGATCAGAAAAACTCGGATGGCATCCGTGTGCGTTCTGCAATTTGCAGCCATTAATATAACTGCCTATTCTTGTCCGCAAAACGGACAAGAATAGGACAGGTTACAATTTTTTGGGCGGACCACAGAACAGAGCAACGGATGCGGACAGCACACGGAGTGCTTTCGGCATCTTTTGCGGCCCCATTGAAGTGAATGGGGCAACATCCAAGCCGCAAAAACTGCGGCTCAGATGCAGACCAAAGCAAAGGTCATGTGCATGTAGCCTAATGCGCATGCGCAATGGGTGTAGCCTAATTCTGCAACTGTTTTTAAACTACCCGAAGCGTGAGAAGATTGGAAAATATGGTGGGAAGCAATTTTCGCGACAGTGAGGATGAACTAATGATTAGTGTTGATTGAGCACCAAAGTGCTAGAGTGCTCGGGTGCTCTGGCCGAACACATCAGGACAATGGGAGAACCCGAGCATTAAACCAGGCACCTGCTCTGAAGAGGGGAGGGTGTCTGGTTCATAGGAAAAAGTCAGGAAATGATGGAAACACCACCTAAATGGTTCGGAAACAGCATGGAGAGGATGTCTGGATGCATCTTGGACTCCCAGGTGGATGTTGTCTGAGTAGTGCGCCATTTTTACAGACTGACAATAATATGCACCAAATTGAAGATAAAATTGATTTTAGAGGAAAAATTGTTAGGAAACATTCTTTCTTATATATTTACTTGTATATCAGGATCAACTTGCGGGATAACAGGCCGAACTGGATGGACAAATGTCTTTTTTCGGCCTTATGTACTATGTTACTATGTTACTATGTTACTATATAAAAATCAAGCGAAAAATTACAAGTAAGAGGCACTCCGATACAACCTGTATATCACATAAATGAGGGCCTCATTCACATTATGGTACAATTGTTCAGGCAGTGGGACTCCTACACTCACAAAGCCTATGCACTAAGTGAAAGGGCTGACAAAAATTACAATGAACTGGCACTCCAATACACCCTTTGTTACACAAAAAGAAGGGCATCATACACAGCCTTGAAAAATTATGATGGATGACCTGCTGGTGACCCTAAAAAACATTTGAAGCAAGGGCCTGCTCGTCTGACCATCTAAAACATTATGGGCGAGGGCCTGCTGCCGCTTTGGTGACTCTAGATAACCTGGGGCCGATCGCACGTCCCCGTCACGGCAACGATCCATTCTGATGTCTGCCCGACATTTCAATGTTATTTTCAGCCCAAACCATGTAGACCATGGGTAACGGGGGAATCATGGTTCGATTCCGGAGAGGGAGCCTAAGAAACAGATACGGCTACCACATCCAAGGCAGCATGCATGCAAATTACCTATTAGGTATAATTAGGTGAGGGCCTGCAGGTGAGCTGACTCTGTAAAAGATTGTAGGTAGAGTTGAGCGGACACCTGGATGTTTGGGTTCGACGGGTTCGGCTGAACTTCACAAAAAAGTTTGAGTTCGGGACCCGAACTTGACCCCGAACCCGAACTCTATTTTTAGTCAAAGGGGACCGGGACTTTAAAGCACTAAAATGACTCTAAAAATGTAATGGAAAGGGCTATAGGGCTGCAAATGCTCAAAATGTGGTTAAGAGCATGGCAAATGCTCTGCAAACAAATGTGGATAGGGAAATGACTTTAAATAACATAAAATACATAAAAGTAAAAAATAATAATCTTGATCTAGGAGGACGAGGTCCATATGGAGTAAGAGGTTGAGGAGGCAGTGGATGTGGTGGTGTTGGTGGAAGCGGCGGTGGAGGAGAAGGAGGAGGTAGCCTACACAGTTTTTTTTCTTCTGTTCCTCAATTCTGTTCCTCACTGTGTGTATATATATATATATATATATATATATATATATAAATATTATTATTTGTGTGTGTGTATATATATATATATATATATATGTAGTTAAGGCTGCCGTGCAGCCTGTATTTGTGGGAGGGGTATAGGCCCCGCCCCCTGGCTACTTATACGGAGGAGTGCAGAGGGACGGGACGTGCAGCCAGGTACCTGTTACTTCCGGTCACGTCTGGTTTCTGCACGTCCCGCTCCTTTAAGCTCGGTCTGGGTAAGTATTAGGTCGGCGTTTTTCTGCATCTCACACGGCTCAGGTAAGCGGGGATCCGGTGCCGAGCATCGGCAGCATTGGCGAGCGCACGCTGGTCAGGTCCTTACCCCGCTGCGGGAGCGATGTACACACGTTGGGGGGGAGTGCCGTGGTCCCGCCTCACTTCATCGTCATGTCGGCTTGAGGCATGTGTTGTTTCCACGGCCTTAACAGTCACAGGTCTGGGGTCCACCGCACTTCTGCTGGGGGCAATAGAAATAGCGCAAGTCGGGAGCAGGCCTCCGCCGGCCGGTCATGTGCGGGCGTGTGTTTCGGGGGGCGGCTGCGTGTGCCGGTTGCTAGGCGCGCTCGGCGGCTCCGCCCCCGGCAGCGCACGCACAGTACATGGGGACCGGGGGATCTGCGGGCATGCTTGTCGGAGGCACGGGATTACATGTACACAGCAGTAGGCAGTTCCGGTGGCTATTGGGCACACATCAGAGCTACCCTACCAGGCATGTCTAGATATGACCAAGCACCAGGTGGTCACATTAAGTTCAGTACCACAGGATCCAACAGGGATCCGGTGGTTCCAGCATGTATGCATTGGTCAGTTGTTAGGTTATCACAAGGAATTGTTGCTTGCTGAGGCTGCCCCGTGCTGGAGCAGCAGTTGCCTGCCTCGGTGGCAGGCCTGTGGCTCCAGCAGGGGAGCTTGGCTGGCCCTGCAAAAAAAAAAAAAAAGGGGGGGGGGTTTCGCCTTACCTGTTACATTGTTGTAATGCGTCATCATATTTCAGTGGCTGTGTTCTGGTCGGTTATCTGACGTCTCTCACCATTCCAGGATTCCTTACTTACAAGTAGGTGGCACGTCCGGAGTCCCATACAGGTTTGGTATGTGTCACGGGGGTTTGGCTGCAGGCACGTTCACACGTCTTCCATGTCATGCCCGCCGCACCAGTGGCATGTGGTTCCCCTTGGCACGTCCAGGTTGTCACACCCGTCTCCGTTGCTCGTTTGCTTGAAACGTTCAGGCGCTGTTCTGTGGGCCACCCCAGGACTCAGGTCTCTCCCTGGAACGTCCAGGTTGTCACTTTGTCTGTGTGTGGTACGTCTGCTTGAAGCGTTCAAGCTATGTTGCATTTGTCTCTTCTGTGGCCTGTGGTCCTGCTCTGAACTCCAGGTTGTCACTTTGTTCATTGTGGGTCGCCTGTTTATTGTGGTTCGTCTGCTTGAAGCGTTCAGGCATCGTTGCGTCCGCCACTCCGGTGGCATGTGGTCCGGCCTGGAACCCCAGGTTGTCACTTTGTTTATTGTGGTACGTCTGCCTGAAACGTTCAGGCAATAGTACGTCCTCCACTCTGTGTCCTGCCTGAATCTCCAGGGTGTCTGTTTTCTCATGTGGTGCGTCCGCTTGAAGCGTTCAAGTGTCATTGTGTTGGTCACTCCGGGACAGCGGGTCCCGCCTGGAACGTCCAGGTGACATACTCGTCTCCTGTTACACGTCTGCTTGAAACGTTCAGGCAAAGTATGTCTGCCACGCCGGTGGCACGTGGTCCTGCCTGGAACGTCCAGGTTGTCATATTTGTCTCCTGTGGCATGTCTGCTTGTAAACGTCGGTCAAATGTTACGTCCGCTACCCCGGTGGCACGTGGTCCTGCCTGGTACGTCCAGGTTGTCTGCCTCGTCTCTTGTTGCACGTCGGTCTGAAGCGTTCAGGCAATGTCTCGTCAGCCGCCTCGGTGGCCTGGTGTCCTGTCTAGCACGTCCACAGGGTCTTTTTCACCAAGATTGGCGCACATCCACCCTTAGCGGCATGCACAACCCAGCAGCACGCCCGGGGGGGGGGGCATATCATCCTGGTTGGTGGCACTTCAGTCCTCAGCATCTTGCCTAAAACGTTTAGGCCATGTTTTTTCGTTTTTCCCTCAGGGGTAGACGGTACAAGCCTGTCGCAACCAGGTTGGTAATATTCCGGTGCATTTAGATTTCATATTTGTTTTTATTTGTACGGCAGCACGTTGGGGGTCTCAGTGCCTTCGGCTTCCCGTTAACAAAGGCGTCCACCTCGTCAGTGGTACGAGCCTCCAGTACGGTATCGGTACCATTTTCATCAAATTCTATAACCAGGTGAGTATCAATTCTGGTCCATCAGGACCGGCCTTAGGCCGGGGGCGGTCTTACTGATAGGGGTAAAAAGGGGGGGCCCACAGGGATGTCCTAGGCACGCCTGGTGTCCACACGAGTAACAAGGGTTTTGTCCTCAGGTGATATCCAGGGCATAGAATTATCACAACACGGTCAACATGTCCCAGGCCTCAGACATCGATGACGCCTCGTCCATCTCCGGGTCCGTGGTTTCCGGTCTGGCTGGTCATGGATCCCTGAGGAACTGGACCATTCCGAAGCTCGTGGCAGAATTAAATAGAAGGGGCATCAGTCACCCGGCTTCGGCCAGGAAAGCCGAACTTTATAGGCTGCTGGTATCTAGCCCGGTTCCACCCAGTGAGCAGCTGGCAGTGCCTACCATCCAGTCATCACTGGCTCAGTTAAATGCCACTATGGGGAGTCTGGCTGCCTCAGTAGGCGGACATCCAGCACAGGGTCATGGAGCTGGAGTCCAGGGCCGCCACCACTTCACAGGCGGTGGCACCCGTGACTGCGGTATCATGGCCATTGGCGGGTTCCCCAGGTATGTCCTCTACCCCGCCGGCCATTGTCCCAGCTCATTTTGTGGCCGAGAATATTAGAAAAGACATACTGGCAGGCAAAGAGGTCAACCTGGCATCTATCCTCATAGCATCGCACGATGCCAGCGAGCACAGAACAATTGATTGCGGGGAAGTGTCATGTGGTGATGAGGTCAAAAGATGCCCGGTTGAACCGCAAGTTATCTATACCAGAGTTTGTTCTCGCATTCAGCTTGTTCCGAGACGTCATCTGCTCGGCGCAGCCGAGTAGGAGGGAGGAGCTGGACGCTTATTTATATCAAGTCACTGATTTGGGTCACAAGTATGGGGGCTCGGCGTTCTATGATTATCACCGGTCCTTCGCGGCTAAAGCCGCAGCCTCCCTTAGCACAGTTCCAGTTCATGACCAATTGGGCTGTGCTGGATATGGAGCTTTTCTGCAGGCATTTTGCTGGTCTCCGAGCCCCCACTTGTGGCGCATGCCAGTCAATTTTCATGCCACGGAATGGTGCCCCAACGAGGCATCTGCACATCCGGACAGAGCCCTTCCAGGAACATCGGGTGTTCCCAGGGGCCCGGCCCTCATGGACAAATTCGGCAGGCCGATTGTATATCTGGGCAAGAGCCAGATATGCAATAATTTCAACTTTGGTCACTGCATGTTCAGTGGGTGCAGGGCCCTTCACGTGTGCACGGTCTGCTTTCGGGCACATCCCAGGTCTACCTGTCCCAAGAAATCTGCCAAGCAGGCATGACTGACCGACGTCAACGTGGATCTCCTGGAGGCGCTCCTGGAGGGTCATGACGACCGGCAGTTCGTGCATCATCTGATCTCTGGCCTGTCTCTAGGGTTCCACACGGGATTGGTGGCCCTGCCACATTCGAATTGGGAATGTGAGAACCTTCTCTCTGCCAGACAAGATCCTGAGGCGGTGCAAGCGGCATTATCCTTGGAGGTGGATAAAGGGTTCATCATCGGCCCATTCGACTCGATCCCCTTTGAAGTGTGGAGGGTCAACCCGATTGGAGTGGTGGCTAAAAAAGGCTCAAATAAAAAGAGGCTGATCTACGATCTCTCGGCTCCTCATTCCTCGCATATCCCTAGTATCAACTCTCTCATACCATCAGAAGAGTTCAGCATGACATACTCCTCTATCGATGAGGCCATTCAGTTCATCCTCAAAGCAGGCAGGGGGGCCTGGTTGTCAAAAACTGATATTGCCGATGCCTTCAAGTTGCTCCCGATCCTCCCACAACTGTGGCAATATTATGGCATCAAATGGGCAGGCAAATACTACTTTGCCAATCGTCTTAACGTTTGGCTCAAAAAGCAGCCCTTGGCTGTTTGACCGGCTGGCCCAGGCCCTGCACTGGATCCTGGTGGAGCATGGCCAGGCTCCTATGTGTATCCACTACCTGGATGATTTCCTGCTGGTGGAATCCCCCTCCTGTCAGCCCTCCGGGTTATCCTCCCTGCTGGAGTTGTTTTCGACGCTGCAGGTTCCGGTCGCCGCGGGGAAGACGGTCGGTCCTTCCTCAACGATCACCTTCCTGGGGGTCATTCTGGATTCGGTAAAGTTGGAAGCAAGGCTCCCAGAGGAGAAATTACAACAGATCCGGTTGGCCATCCAGGAGGCGGCAAAATCCTGCTTCTTGACCAAATCAAGTCTCCAATCATTGCTGGGCCGGCTGAACTTTGCCATGAGGGTCATGCCCCAGGGGCGCACCTTTGTGTCTCGGCTCTTGCTGCTCCTACCATCAGCCCCGGAACAGGACAGTGTCGTCCGGTTGGACCAACAAGCCATGGCAGACCTGTCCATGTGGAGCACGTTTATGTCCTCATGGAACGGCAGTCAGGTTATTTATTCCCCCCGGGACCCGTCCTCTCCCACGGTTTATTCTGATGCGGCTGCATCCAAGGGCTTTGCGGCCATATTTGGCAATCACTGGCTAGCCGGTGCCTGGCCGTCCCAGATTATGCTGGACGGGCATGCCCTTCGGTCTTCTCCCTTGTTGGAGATGTATCCAGTGGTGGCAGCAGCTCATGTATGGGGTCACGTTTGGTCAAACTCAAGGGTACTATTCATTACCGATAGTCAGGACTTGGTCGACATCGTCCGCAATGGCAGAGCCAAATCCCCAAAGATCATGTCTCTTATGCGTAGGCTGGTGTGGTTGTCCATGGTACACAACTTTTGCTTCGAGTGCTCTCACATTCAGGGTTCCAAGAATACGGCTGCTGATGCGCTATCCAGGTTTAACATCGATGTCTTCTTTCAGAACATGCCACTCGCAGACTGTAACAGGGGCGGACGTTCCGGCATTACAGCGACCTGGTGTGGGACTGACATCAGTTGATCAGCAAAGCGAAGGACCTGTTGCACCGGAGCTTGTCTGAGAATACAATCAGGAACTACCGTACGGGCTGGAATCTGTTTAGGAAATTTGCCGAGAGTCACCCACAGGGCGATGTGGATGACGTGTCATTTATCATGGCCTTCATCGCACATTGCCATGCCAACCTCGGACTCGCTCACAATACCATCCGCCTGTATCTAGCGGGAGTGCAACATCAGTTCACATTGGACAATCCGGCCCGGATTTCGTTCTTTACATCACAGGCCATCAAGGCCACGCTCCGGAGCATTGAGAAAGCCGGTGCAAGCAGGCCGGTGGTCCGGCAACCCATGTCCGGCTCCTTATTTAGGCAATTGTCCCTGGCTCTGGATGGTGATCCTTTTGGGCCATTAATTAGCACAATCATCAAGGCCGCCCTTTATCTAGGGTTTTACGGGTTCCTTCGTCCAGGGGAATTCACCACCAACGTCCGCAACGGCCGTCATCTCCAGAAGCAGCACTTGTCCCGGCACCACGATCTGTTTGTGCTGAGCATTCCATCTACCAAGACCTCCCAGACAGGGCCTCCAACCCTGGTGTCTTTCTACCCCTCACACAACGCCCGGTCAAGGTGCTGCATCAGTTATCTGTGGCCCTGCAGGCGGCGGCAGCTGACAGCCCCCTACTTCCCTTCAATGGAGGGCCGTTGTCCACGCCTCAATTCATGTCACATGTGCGTTCTTTAGTGGCCGGGTTAGGTCACGACCCGAAGGGCATATCGGGGCATTCCTTTCGTATTGGGGCGGCCTCGGCGGCATCCAGGCACCAGATACCCCCTCATGTCATCAGGTGCATGGGGCGCTGGAGGTCATCATGTTTCGCTAGGTACGTTCCGAATCCCCAATCCGAAATCCGTGATGCTTTCTGTTCTCTTGCCATGTAATGATATAATAAAGTATCTATGGTACGATTGTGTCTCCTTTTTGGCCCCTTTTAGGCCTATCCTCGTTACAGGCTTCCGGCATTCACCAGCCAGAGGTTGGCGCTAGCGTCTTTATCCAGGGACCGTCACCCTGACCACAAGTAGTTAAGGCTGCCGTGCAGCCTGTATTTGTGGGAGGGGCATAGGCCCCGCCCCCTGGCTACTTATACGGAGGAGTGCAGAGGGACGGGACGTGCAGCCAGGTACCCCTCCCTCCCTTCCCCTTTTATTAGCTCTTCCCTTAGGATAGGCCCCCTTTTAGGCCTATCCTCGTTACAGGCTTCCGGCATTCACCAGCCAGAGGTTGGCGCTAGCTTCCTTCATCCAGGGACCGTCGCCCTGACCACAAATATATATATATATATATATATATATATATACACACAAATATATATATATATATATATATATATATATATATATATATAGTGGGGTTTTGCTCTGGTAGATAGGGTAAGTGGGCTCAGTACAGAGGCAAAATACAAGTTCTTAACTCAAAATGTCAGAGTTTATTCATACTTGAGGCAATTGCACAAAACAGAATGTAATGAGACACTAAATTTAAACAATGCTGGAGGTGCACTACTTTACTGGACGGGTGTAGGGTATAAATGGCAGCTATAGTCCCATATGTATCATGCAACACTTTGTCAGAGGGGAAGCTTGAGAATTATCTTAATGGTGGATGCTCGACCTAGGTTGGCTCCATCCTGGAGGAGACGCAGTATGGGCAAATGTCCGATGTTTTCTGTAATTGATGAATTGCTTGCACTTGCACTTTATTGAATGATACAATCATGATGAACCAATGGACTATATCCATTGTATGTTTCCTCCAGTGATGTTGTTTTTTATCTCCTGCACCATTCTCTTTTAATCATGTCTGTAACGTATTTGTGATTTTTTGTAATAAAGTATTGAATCAGTATAAGCGGTCTGGCATTCTCTATGTAGGTCGTGTATATTATGATGGTTGCCATAGGCTTAAATAATTACTTGTATAAGTAATCATCCCAAGGTTGGGGTATATATCGGATATTATATATATAGTATAGAAGAATGGTTGCACTGACAAAAATAAAGTTGGGTGCACGTTCACTGGGGAATGAGCTGCTTACCCCTTGGTATATAAATAGAAAAACGAACAGCACTCCTGGGATCCACAAAAAAGGTTTTTTTGGGGTGAATAAAGAAAAACCTTTTTTTGTGGATGCCAGGATTGCTGTTCGTTTTTCTATATATAGATATATAGTAAATAAACTATCAAATAGTACCATAAAATATCAGGAAAATGAAATCTAAACAGTTTAAGAATTTATGTTTCATGTAATGAGCTGAATCCTTAGTGCCTCTTGACAATCACTGCTAAGTAGTCATCAAATCAGCTGACAAATGCAATTGATCTCATTGAATTCCAATAAAACGTGGTTATAAACAAGGTTAATGAATCCATGATTAAAATATTTTCTGACACATGCTGATGTCTGATCTTTGCATAATTGCATTAGTAAAGTTAAATGCTTTCCCATTTTTTTGACATACTGTACTGTACTGGAGACGGGATGCAAAGCTCCTGTTATAGTCAGTCAGCACAACCTGAATGAACCAAATGTGTCTTATTATCTGTGCTCAATTGCCTAGAAGAATTGTAATGATCACTGAGGGACATTTATCTTCTCAGGATTAGTGGCTTCTGATGTACAGGTAACATTTTCCAATAAATTGGGAAACTCCGGTTTCATAGTGTTTAATGGCCCTTAGAGAATATTTCATTGCTTTTTCTGACCCTAATATAATAAGTAAAATACAAATGCTTTCTATATTCAATTTATTGGATAAACTAAGCTTCAAGGTTAAAATGAATGTCATATTTTCTTTATTTACTAGAAGAAACCAACATTAGAAACCAATACAATTTTTCCCCCCTAAATGAATATATATTGCTTTGGAAATCAGAGATACTTTGGAAATTGTTATAATGCATCTATGTGAAATAGTTTATTCATGCTTGTACATATTTTGTTATTTGCATTACTGTACATTTAGAAATGAGCAAAATAAGCAACCAATGGTGACATTATCTAAACTACAGATCCACATTTTTTATTACATTGATTTCTTCAGTTCTCTATAGGCAGGGGTGCACTGTCCATGAGATAAATTGAGCCTCAGATGGCACCACATAGATGGAATGAGAGGCAGCAGCACAGAAGTCTGTAATATTGTAAGGCTTTACAAACTGGGAGCTGATATGCGCAGCACATTTTCTGTGCGTAAACAGGAGGTGGGTCACTGCTACTCACAGCTCTATTCTTGAGGGCTCTTCCTCAACTGATGCCTCCTGGTACATTCATCCAGTCCACTACATCACAAGACCAAACCAACCAGGTCTTACCACATGTGTATATACAGGCAAACTGCCATTACCTACAGATTACCAGTCCCTTTCAGATCATTATCCTGCACAGCCCCTCCTAGACTCAGTCATAGCCTTCCCTGTGTTTGAATATAGCAACACCACCATCTTGGCTTTCCACTGGGCTGATATACCTCACAGCCAAGCAGGCTCCCCTGAACTGACCCCTTCCCAGGTCAATAGTATGCTCAGTCCATGCTGCAATAGCGCAGCCCACAAAGAGGTCTTGGCAATTAATTTCTAGGTCACCTCACCGTCTTCTCCCCATGAAACTCTCTAGGCATTGCTAGGAGATAAACAGCAGCCCGACAGGAGCACTGAGGGAAGGATGGGAGTGGTAGTAATGCTGGTTGTAGTAGTTGTATTGGTACACACATTTCCTCCTTCCTCACTTCTGGTGTTGGCACAGTGATGAGGGGGTCTGTAGGATAATACTAGTAGTAGTGGTTTCCATCTAGGGGAATCCCCTGTGTGGTGTGTCTTGCCTGATGAATGGCAGGTTGCCAGGCCAGAGTGGAGTTGAACAAAGTTAACTTACAGTCTTTATTTGAAGAGTAAATTCAAAATATTTTCATACAAACGGGAGACACAAATAATAGTACAACAGTTCCAACACGTTCTGACTGAACCATTGATTACCTCTAAAGTCCTTCTAAGATACATATCCTTACATAGCAATGAGGTGCACATAAATCCCCAAATTCACTGCAATTTATGAAAATGAGGTGCAGATTCCACAAAATAGCATTATAAGCTGCAAACTAATATGAATTGGATCCAGACTCTTTTACATCCAGTCAAATGGAATGGTATTAGCCATAGAGGTACATTACCCTCACAGACAAAAACCTTGCCCTCCCTCTTTGAGCTGCCCAACAATATCCAGGGTTTTTCAGCTGCTGACTGACAGGACGAGATTGCTTCTTCAGCAACCATGCACACTCTCCGAGACTCTGACTGACTGAACCAAAGAGAGGGGCCAAGCTCAAGAGCTTAAGCCCAACCTTTCTTTTAGAAACATGGTTGGCTCACAGCCTATAATGGCCATTTTCCATTTTTGTATTTCCAATTTCTCCAGTTTTATGGGTTTTGTTTTTACGGTGTTCCCTTTCTTTCTCTGAGTCAGTATGACTATAATGATACTACATTTATATAGTTTCTTCTTCTTATCACCAAATAACTTTTTTTATTTTTATGTCTATGTGAGCTGTCTAGGGGCTCATTTTTTTTGCATGGGTGAACTATACTTTATAGCAATTTGGGGTGTGTATAACCTTTTAGATCGCCTTATATTAAATTTTAATGGCGAGGTGAAGTGTAAAAAAAAAAAGGTGAATAGGTCCTTTAGATTTTTTTTTTCCGTTACGCCATTTGTCATATGGACAAGTCTAATGTCAGAGTTTCCTTCCATTTTCCAGCTACAAAAAATGTACTGTATTTCCTAATTCATAAGCTGTCTTATATACGGGGTATAGCAATGGTTTGAAAAGGATAGTTTATGGAGTTTGTGAAAAAGCTGACGCATCACTCCGTAGGAGTACAAATCAGGTGGTTTATTCCAAACGCAAAGTTTCACCTATAGAGCTTTCTCAAGCATACAGGTCCTTCTAAAAAAAATTAGCATATTGTGATAAAGTTCATTATTTTCTGTAATGTACTGATAAACATTAGACTTTCATATATTTTAGATTCATTACACACCAACTGAAGTAGTTCAAGCCTTTTATTGTTTTAATATTGATGATTTTGGCATACAGCTCGTGAAAACCCAAATTTCCTATCTCAAAAAATTTGCATATTTCATCCGACCAATAAAAGAAAAGTGTTTTTAATACAAAAAAAGTCAACCTTCAAATAATTATGTTCAGTTATGCACTCAATACTTGGTCGGGAATCCTTTTGCAGAAATGACTGCTTCAATGCGGCGTGGCATGGAGGCAATCAGCCTGTGGCACTGCTGAGGTGTTATGGAGGCCCAGGATGCTTCGATAGCGGCCTTAAGCTCATCCAGAGTGTTGGGTCTTGCGTCTCTCAACTTTCTCTTCCCAATATCCCACAGATTCTCTATGGGGTTCAGGTCAGGAGAGTTGGCAGGCCAATTGAGCACAGTAATACCATGGTCAGTACCATTTACCAGTGGTTTTGGCACTGTGAGCAGGTGCCAGGTCGTGCTGAAAAATGAAATCTTCATCTCCATAAAGCTTTTCAGCAGATGGAAGCATGAAGTGCTCCAAAATATCCTGATAGCTAGCTGCATTGACCCTGCCCTTGATAAAACACAGTGGACCAACACCAGCAGCTGACATGGCACCCCAGACCATCACTGACTGTGGGTACTTGACACTGGACTTCAGGCATTTTGGCATTTCCCTCTCCCCAGTCTTCCTCCAGACTCTGGCACCTTGATTTCCGAATGACATGCAGCAGTCCAGTGCTGCTTCTCTGTAGCCCAGGTCAGGCGCTTCTGCCGCTGTTTCTGGTTCAAAAGTGGCTTGACCTGGGGAATGCGGCACCTGTAGCCCATTTCCTGCACACGCCTGTACACGGTGGCTCTGGATGTTTCTACTCCAGACTCAGTCCACTGCTACCGCAGGTCCCCCAAGGTCTGGAATCTGTCCTTCTCCACAATCTTCCTCAGGGTCCGGTCACCTCTTCTCGTTGTGCAGCGTTTCCTGCCACACTTTTTCCTTCCCACAGACTTCCCACTGAGGTGCCTTGATACATCACTCTGGGAACAGCCTATTCGTTCAGAAATTTCTTTCTGTGTCTTACCCTCTTGCTTGAGGGTGTCAATAATGGCCTTCTGGACAGCAGTCAGGTCGGCAGTCTTACCCATGATTGCGGTTTTGAGTAATGAACCAGGCTGGGAGTTTTTAAAAGCCTCAGGAATCTTTTGCAGGTGTTTAGAGTTAATTAGTTGATTCAGATGATTAGGTTAATAGCTCGTTTAGAGAACCTTTTCATGATATGCTAATTTTTTGAGATAGGAATTTTGGGTTTTCATGAGCTGTATGCCAAAATCATCAATATTAAAACAATAAAAGGCTTGAACTACTTCAGTTGGTGTATAATGAATCTAAAATATATGAAAGTCTAATGTTTATCAGTACATTACAGAAAATAATGAACTTTATCACAATATGCTAATTTTTTTAGAAGGACCTGTAGTCTTAATAAAGCCCTACACTGGCAGTGGATCCTCCATGGTTATGAAGAGGCGGAGGCCTCTCCATAAGTTTGGCACATCCAGCGCCAGTTCTGAATGTAAGACAGATTACGAGCTGTCTCACATTTAGACCTTTTTCTTCAACTTACACAGGCGTAGAAAATGGTAAATGAGATTGACCTGCCAGCCCATCCCCTGCCCGCTTTACACCCGCAATTTTAGACCTGGTGTGAGAGAGGCGAAGTCACAGATAGCGGCACAACTAACCATTGTACCGCTATCTGCACCTGAAATGCGCCTAAGGTTACTTTCACACTGGCGTTTTGGTTTCCGTTTGTGAGATCCGTTTTAGGGCTCTCACAAGCGGTCCAAAACGGATCAATTTTGCCCTAATGCATTCTGAATGAATAAGGATCAGTTCAGAATGCATCAGTTTGCCTCCGTTCCGCATCCATTCCGCTCTGGAGCTTGCAGCGTTTTGGTGTCTGCCTGACAATGCGAAGGCAAACGGATACGTCCTGACACACAATGTAAGTCAATGGGGACGGATCCGTTTTCACTGACACAATATGGCACAATAGAAAACTGATCCGTCCCCCATTGACTTTCCATGGTGTCCAAGACGGATCCGTTTTGGCAATGTTAAAGATAATACAAATGGATCTGTTCTAAATGGATGCATGCGGTTGTATTATCTTTGCTGATCCGTCTGTGCAGATCCATGACGGATCCGTACCAGACGCGAGTGTGAAAGTAGCCTAATTTAGGCATATTTCAGCATGGTAAATGACCCCTACAATGTGATTCCTAGTCACAGTCTGTTATAGATGTTCTCAGGCACCAGAGTCAGTCTCAACATCAGAACCTTGTATGCTGGGCCCTGAAGGGCCTGACATGGAAGTGGGAGAGGGGGGACAGTGAGATCTCTCAACACTGGATCCTGGTCACAACTGCAATATTGCTAGCATATGATTGTCTTCTGATTCATCCGACTGCTGTTGTACTTGCCAATAGCTAGAATGAAGTGGCAGAGGCTCTAGGAATGCACCATGCTACTTTAGCGCCTCTTGGCTTGACCATTCAATATAATGCAATAACTATGCACTCTGGTCAATATAAATAAAAATAGCTCAGCATTTTCTTGCACTGATACAACTTCACTGAAATGATCAACATTGACAAAATCCTAGAGACAATCCATCAATGACTGCAGTAAGATAGGCCCTTTACCTCCACCCAAGATCTAACCATCAAATTATTGTTGACGACGAAGGTCACCCCTGATAAAATCTCAACATATTACAACTAGAGATGAGCGAATCGAAGCAACATCGATTCACACCGAATGTGAATTTCCTCATGCTTCGTAGTAAGGAATCACATTTTTCCTAAAATGGCTTTTGCACATGTGAACACATGGAGAAAGGAAGTCTGGGAAGGTGGAATCAATCATACTGCCATGCATGCAGCCAATCAGCAGCCAGCCAGGCCTGTGATGTCACAGCTGTATAAATACGGCAGCCATCTTATATTCTATCATTCACCAGAGTACTTATTGCAGGGAGAAACGTGTCTGCAGGCGCTAGGGACACTGATGAAAAATTGGCATTGTGCTAAAAAATAAATATATATATAAGTGCATGTAAAGATTATTTAAGGTGTAGGGAAAGGATAGGGAGTAGAGTTGAGCGGACACCTGGATGTTCGGGTTCGAGAAGTTCGGCCGAACTTCCCGAAAATGTTCGGGTTCGGGATCCGAACCCGATCCAAACTTCGTCCCGAACCCCATTGAAGTCAATGGGGACCCGAACTTTTCGGCACTAAAAAGGCTGTAAAACAGCCCAGGAAAGGGCTAGAGGGCTGCAAAAGGCAGCAACATGTAGGTAAATCCCCTGCAAACAAATGTGGATAGGGAAATGAATTAAAATAAATATTAAATAAATAAAAATTAACCAAAATCAATTGGAGAGAGGTCCCATAGCAGAGAATCTGGCTTCACGTCACCCACCACTGGAACAGTCCATTCTCAGATATTTAGGCCCCGGCACCCAGGCAGAGGAGAGAGGTCCCGTAACAGAGGATCTGGCTTCATGTCAGCAGAGAATCAGTCTTCATGTCATAGCAGAGAATCAGGCTTCACGTCACCCACCACTGCAACAGTCCATTTTCATAAATTTAGGCCCAGCACCCAGGCAGAGGAGAGAGGTCCCGTAACAGACAATCTGGCTTCATGTCAGCAGAGAATCAGTCTTCATATCATAGCAGAGAATCAGGCTTCACGTCAGCCACCAATGCAACAGTCCATTGTCAGATATTTAGGCCCAGCACCCAGGCAGAGGAGAGAGGTCCCGTAACAGACAATCTGGCTTCATGTCAGCAGAGAATCAGTCTTCATGTCATAGCAGAGAATCAGGCTTCACGTCACCCACCACTGGAACAGTCCATTTTCATAAATTTAGGCCCAGCACCCAGGCAGAGGAGAGAGGTCCCGTAACAGACAATCTGGCTTCATGTCAGCAGAGAATCAGTCTTCATGTCATAGCAGAGAATCAGGCTTCACGTCACCCACCACTGCAACAGTCCATTTTCATAAATTTAGGCCCAGCACCCAGGCAGAGGAGAGAGGTCGCGTAACAGACAATCTGGCTTCATGTCAGCAGAGAATCAGTCTTCATATCATAGCAGAGAATCAGGCTTCACGTCACCCACCACTGCAACAGTCCATTTTCATAAATTTAGGCCCAGCACCCAGGCAGAGGAGAAAGGGTCCCGTAACAGACAATCTGGCTTCATGTCAGCAGAGAATCAGTCTTCATATCATAGCAGAGAATCAGGCTTCACGTCAGCCACCAATGCAACAGTCCATTTTCATAAATTTAGGCCCAGCACCCAGGCAGAGGAGAGAGGTCCCGTAACAGAGGATCTGGCTTCATGTCAGCAGAGAATTAGTCTGCATGTCATAGCAGAAAATCAGGCTTCACGTCAGCCACCACTGCAACAGTCCATTGTCAGATATTTAGGCCCAGCACCCAGGCAGAGGAGAGAGGTCCCGTAAAAGAGGATCTGGCTTCATGTCAGCAGAGAATTAGTCTGCATGTCATAGCAGAGAATCAGGCTTCACGTCACCCAACATTGGAACAGTCCATTGGCATATATTTAGGCCCCGACACCCAGACAGAGGAGAGGTTCATTCAACTTTGGGTAGCCTCGCAATATAATGGTAAAATGAAAATAAAAATAGGATTGAATGAGGAAGTGCCCTGGAGTCCAATAATATATGGTTAAGGGGAGGTAGTTAATGTCTAATCTGGACAAGGGACGGACAGGTCCTGTGGGATCCATGCCTGGATCATTTTTCTGAACGTCAGCTTGTCCACATTGGCTGTAGACAGGCGGCTGCGTTTGTCTGTAATGACGCCCCCTGCCGTGCTGAATACACGTTCAGACAAAACGCTGGCCGCCGGGCAGGCCAGCACCTCCAAGGCATAAAAGGCTAGCTCTGGCCACGTGGACAATTTAGAGACCCAGAAGTTGAATGGGGCCGAACCATCAGTCAGTACGTGGAGGGGTGTGCGCACGTACTGTTCCACCATGTTAGTGAAATGTTGCCTCCTGCTAACACGTTGCGTATCAGGTGGTGGTGCAGTTAGCTGTGGCGGGTTGACAAAACTTTTCCACATCTCTGCCATGCTAACCCTGCCCTCAGAGGAGCTGGCCTTGACACAGCTGCCTTGGCGACCTCTTGCTCCTCCTCTGCCTTGGCCTTGGGCTTCCACTTGTTCCCCTGTGACATTTGGGAATGCTCGAAGTAGCGCGTCTACCAATGTGCGCTTGTACTCGCGCATCTTCCTATCACGCTCCAGTGCAGGAAGTAAGGTGGGCACATTGTCTTTGTAGCGTGGATCCAGCAGGGTGGCAACCCAATAGTTCGCACACGTTAAAATGTGGGCAACTCTGCTGTTGTTGCGCAGGCACTGCAGCATGTAGTCGCTCATGTGTGCCAGGCTGCCCAGGGGTAAGGACAAGCTGTCCTCTGTGGGAGGCGTATCGTCATCGTCCTGCCTTTCCCCCCAGCCACGCACCAGTGATGGGCCCGAGCTGCGTTGGGTGCCACCCCGCTGTGACCATGCTTCAGCCTCATCCTCCTCCACCTCCTCCTCATCCTCGTCCTCCAGTAGTGGGCCCTGGCTGGCCACATTTGTACCTGGCCTCTGCTGTTGCAAAAAACCTCCCTCTGAGTCACTTCGAAGAGACTGGCCTGAAAGTGCTAAAAATGACCCCTCTTCATCCTCCTCCTCCTCCTCCTCCTGGGCCACCTCCTCTCCCATCATCGCCCTAAGTGTTTTCTCAAGGAGACATAGAAGTGGTATTGTAACTCTGATAACGGCGTCATCGCCACTGGCCATGTTGGTGGAGTACTCGAAACAGCGCAACAGGGCACACAGGTCTGGCATGGAGGCCCAGTCATTGGTGGTGAAGTGGTGCTGTTCCGCAGTGCGACTGACCCGTGCGTGCTGCAGCTGAAACTCCACTATGGCCTGCTGCTGCTCGCACAGTCTGTCCAGCATGTGCAAGGTGGAGTTCCACCTGGTGGACACGTCGCATATGAGGCGGTGAGCGGGAAGGCCGAAGTTACGCTGTAGCGCAGACAGGCGAGCAGCGGCAGGATGTGAACAGCGCAACAGGGCACACAGGTCTCGCATGGAGGCCCAGTCATTGGTGGTGAAGTGGTGCTGTTCCGCAGTGCGACTGACCCGTGCGTGCTGCAGCTGAAACTCCACTATGGCCTGCTGCTGCTCGCACAGTCTGTCCAGCATGTGCAAGGTGGAGTTCCACCTGGTGGGCACGTCGCATATGAGGCGGTGAGCGGGAAGGCCGAAGTTACGCTGTAGCGCAGACAGGCGAGCAGCGGCAGGATGTGAACGCCGGAAGCGCGAACAGACGGCCCGCACTTTATGCAGCAGCTCTGACATGTCGGGGTAGTTGTGAATGAACTTCTGCACCACCAAATTCAGCACATGCGCCAGGCAAGGGATGTGCGTCAAACCGGCTAGTCCCAGAGCTGCAATGAGATTTCGCCCATTATCGCACATCACCAGGCCGGGCTTGAGGCTCACCGGCAGCAACCACTCGTCGGTCTTTTGTTCTATACCCCGCCACAACTCCTGTGCGGTGTGGGGCCTGTCCCCCAAACATATGAGTTTCAGAATGGCCTGCTGACCTTTACCCCGGGCTGTGCTGAAGTTGGTGGTGAAGGTGTGTGGCTGACTGGATGAGCAGGTGGAAGAAGAGGAGGAGGAAGCTGAGAAGGAGGAGGTGGCAACAGGAGGCAAAGAATGTTGCCCTGCGATCCTTGGCGGCGGAAGGACGTGCGCCAAACAGCTCTCCGCCTGGGGCCCAGCTGCCACTACATTTACCCAGTGTGCAGTTAGGGAGATATAGCGTCCCTGGCCGTGCTTACTGGTCCACGTATCTGTGGTTAGGTGGACCTTGCTACAGATGGCGTTGCACAGTGCACACTTGATTTTATCGGATACTTTGTTGTGCAGGGAAGGCACGGCTCTCTTGGAGAAGTAGTGGCGGCTGGGAACAACATACTGTGGGACAGCAAGCGACATGAGCTGTTTGAAGCTGTCTGTGTCCACCAGCCTAAATGACAGCATTTCATAGGCCAGTAGTTTAGAAATGCTGGCATTCAGGGCCAGGGATGGCTAGGTGGGAATTTACGCTTTCTCTCAAATGTTTGTGAGATGGAGAGCTGAACGCTGCTGTGTGACATAGTTGAGACGCTTGGTGACGGAGGTGGTGGTGGTGTTGGTGGTACATCCCCTGTTTGCTGGGCGACAGGTGCCAACGTTCCTCCAGAGGCGGAGGAAGAGGCCGAGGCGGCAGCAGCAGAAGAGGCCGAGGCGGCAGCAGCAGAAGAGGTAGCAGGGGGAGCCTGAGCGACTTCCTTGTTTTTATGGTGTTTACTCCACTGCAGTTCAGGCTTTGCATGCAGGTGCCTGGTCATGCAGTTTGTGCTAAGGTTCAGAACGTTAATGCCTCGCTTCAGGCTCTGATGGCACAGCGTGCAAACCACTCGGGTCTTGTCGTCAGCACATTGTTTGAAGAAGTGCCATGCCAGGGAACTCCTTGAAGCTGCCTTTGGGGTGCTCGGTCCAAGATGGCGGCGGTCAGTAGCAGGCGGAGTCTCTTGGCGGCGGGTGTTCTGCTTTTGCCCACTGCTCCCTCTTTTGCTACGCTGTTGGCTCGGTCTCACCACTGCCTCTTCCTCCGAACTGTGAAAGTCAGTGGCACGTCCTTCATTCCATGTGGGGTCTAGGACCTCATCGTCCCCTGCATCGTCTTCCACCCAGTCTTGATCCCTGACCTCCTGTTCAGTCTGCACACTGCAGAAAGACGCAGCAGTTGGCACCTGTGTTTCGTCATCATCAGAGACATGCTGAGGTGGTATTCCCATGTCCTCATCATCAGGAAACATAAGTGGTTGTGCGTCAGTGCAGTCTGTCTTCCACCGCTGGGGAAGGGCTAGGTGGATGCCCTTGGGAAACCCTGCCAGCAGAGTCTTCAAACAGCATAAGAGACTGCTGCATAACTTGAGGCTCAGACAGTTTCGCTGATATGCATGGGGGTGATGTGACAGACTGATGGGGTTGGTTTTCAGGCGCCATCTGTGCGCTTTCTGCAGAAGACTGGGTGGGAGATAATGTGAACGTGCTGGATCCACTGTCGGCCACCCAATTGACTAATGCCTGTACCTGCTCAGACCTTACCATCCTTAGAACGGCATTGGGCCCCACCATATATCGCTGTAAATTCTGGCGGCTACTGGGACCTGAGGTAGTTGGTACACTAGGACGTGTGGATGTGGCAGAACGGCCACGTCCTCTCCCAGCACCAGAGGGTCCACTAACACCACCACGACCATGTCCACGTCCGCGTTCCTTACTAGATGTTTTCCTCATTGTTATCGTTCACCACAACAACAAAAATATTATTAGGCCCAATGTATTGTATTCAAATTCAGCTGAATATAAATTTGAGGCCTAGTATTTAGGCGCTGGGTGACAGGTATAGATTTACTGACGGAATTAGACTTGGAAATGCACAGTAGCGTGTGTGTGAAGTTATTCTGAATGACCCTATGTGCACCTTGAATATTATATACCCTTTTAGGGATAGATTTAAAATAGCTCTAATACAGCAGAAACCACTAAATTAGGAAATTGCTAAATTGGGAATTGTATTTCAACCCAGAACAAAAAATGTGCTTTGACGGACACTAAATAACTTGCCCAGCCAGAACAGTACAGCAGTAATGACAGATTTAGCGGGATATAAATTTGAGGCCTAGTATTTAGGCGCTGGGTGACAGGTATAGATTTACTGACGGAATTAGACTTGGAAATGCACAGTAGCGTGTGTGTGAAGTTATTCTGAATGACCCTATGTGCACCTTGAATATTATATACCCTTTTAGGGATAGATTTCAAATAGCTCTGATACAGCAGAAACCACTAAATTAGGAAATTGCTAAATTGGTAATTGTATTTCAACCCAGAACAAAAAATGTGCTTTGACGGACACTAAATAACTTGCCCAGCCAGAACAGTACAGCAGTAACGACACATTTAGCGGGATATAAATTTGAGGCCTAGTATTTAGGCGCTGGGTGACAGGTATAGATTTACTGACGGAATTAGACTTAGAAATGCACAGTAGCGTGTGTGTGAAGTTATTCTGAATGACCCTATGTGCACCTTGAATATTATATACCCTTTTAGGGATAGATTTCAAATAGCTCTGATACAGCAGAAACCACTAAATTAGGAAATTGCTAAATTGGTAATTGTATTTCAACCCAGAACAAAAAATGTGCTTTGACGGACACTAAATAACTTGCCCAGCCAGAACAGTACAGCAGTAACGACACATTTAGCGGGATATAAATTTGAGGCCTAGTATTTAGGCGCTGGGTGACAGGTATAGATTTACTGACGGAATTAGACTTAGAAATGCACAGTAGCGTGTGTGTGAAGTTATTCTGAATGACCCTATGTGCACCTTGAATATTATATACCCTTTTAGGGATAGATTTCAAATAGCTCTGATACAGCAGAAACCACTAAATTAGGAAATTGCTAAATTGGTAATTGTATTTCAACCCAGAACAAAAAATGTGCTTTGACGGACACTAAATAACTTGCCCAGCCAGAACAGTACAGCAGTAACGACACATTTAGCGGGATATAAATTTGAGGCCTAGTATTTAGGCGCTGGGTGACAGGTATAGATTTACTGACAGAATTAGACTGGGATATGGCCAAAAAATAACCACACTATTGCTGGTTAAATGCACTTGGTGTGACAGCTTGACCAACCACACTACTGAGGGTTAAATGCTCTTGGTGACAGGCACAGCTTGCCCCTGATGTAGTATATGGCCAAAAAATGAACAGACTATTGCTGGTTAAATGCACTTGGTGTGACAGCTTGACCAACCACACTACTGAGGGTTAAATGCACTTGGTGACGGGCGCAGCTTGCCCCTGATGTAGTATATGGCCAAAAAATAAACAGACTATTGCTGGTTAAATGCACTTGGTGTGACAGCTTCACCCTGATGTAGGCTTTAGCCAAAAAACAACCACACCATTGAGGGTTAAATGCACTTGGTGACAGGCGCAGCTTGCCCCTGATGTAGTATATGGCCAAAAAATAAACAGACTATTGCTGGTTAAATGCACTTGGTGTGACAGCTTCACCCTGATGTAGGCTTTAGCCAAAAAACAACCACACCATTGAGGGTTAAATGCACTTGGTGACAGGCGCAGCTTGCCCCTGATGTAGTATATGGCCAAAAAATAAACAGACTATTGCTGGTTAAATGCACTTGGTGTGACAGCTTCACCCTGATGTAGGCTTTAGCCAAAAAACAACCACACCATTGAGGGTTAAATGCACTTGGTCACAGCTTGTGCTGGCGCACCACAAGACACAAAATGGCCGCCGATCACCCCAGAAAAAAGTGACTGACAAACGGTCTGGGCAGCCTAAAAACAGTGAGCAATTGAGTATCAGCAGCTCAATGACCCACAGTTGCAGATCGATCAATAATCAAGTCCTTTGGAGGAGTTAATCTGCCTAATCTCGCCCTACTGTCGCAGCCGCAACCTCTCCCTACGCTAATCAGAGCAGAGTGACGGGCGGCGCTATGTGACTCCAGCTTAAATAGAGGCTGGGTCAGATGGTGCTCTGGCCAATCACAGCCATGCCAATAGTAGGCATGGCTGTGATGGCCTCTTGGGGCAAGTAGTATGACGCTTGTTGATTGGCTGCTGTGCAGCTTTACAAAAGCGCCAAGAAAGCGCCAAACACCGAACTATTATGCAAATGTTCGGGTACGGGTGCCGAAGAACCTAAAGTTCGGTACAAACCCGAACTTTACAGTGGGTTCGCTCAACTCTATTTGTGACTTTTTGATCACTTTTTATAAAAAATTCTTAAGTAAATTGAAGTGAGAAAAATGGCTGTTTTTTTTTTTTTTTCCCATGATGAAATTTGCTGTATGGCAATAATATACAGGTCCTTCTCAAAAAATTAGCATATTGTGATAAAGTTCATTATTTTCTGTAATGTACTGATAAACATTAGACTTTCATATATTTTAGATTCATTACACACCAACTGAAGTAGTTCAAGCCTTTTATTGTTTTAATATTGATGATTTTGGCATACAGCTCATGAAAACCCAAATTTCCTATCTCAAAAAATTAGCATATTTCATCCGACCAATAAAATAAAAGTGTTTTTAATACAAAAAAAGTCAACCTTCAAATAAATATGTTCAGTTATGCACTCAATACTTGGTCGGGAATCCTTTTGCAGAAATGACTGCTTCAATGCGGCGTGGCATGGAGGCAATCAGCCTGTGGCACTGCTGAGGTGTTATGGAGGCCCAGGATGCTTCGATAGCGGCCTTAAGCTCATCCAGAGTGTTGGGTCTCGCGTCTCTCAACTTTCTCTTCCCAATATTCCACAGATTCTCTATGCGGTTCAGGTCAGGAGAGTTGGCAGGCCAAATGAGCACAGTAATACCATGGTCAGTAAACCATTTACCAGTGGTTTTGACACTGTGAGCAGGTGCCAGGTCGTGCTGAAAAATGAAATCTTCATCTCCATAAAGCTTTTCAGCAGATGGAAGCATGAAGTGCTCCAAAATCTCCTGATAGCTAGCTGCATTGACCCTGCCCTTGATAAAACACAGTGGACCAACACCAGCAGCTGACATGGCACCCCAGATCATCACTGACTGTGGGTACTTGACACTGGACTTCAGGCATTTGGGCATTTCCCTCTCCCCAGTCTTCCTCCAGACTCTGGCACCTTGATTTCCGAATGACATGCAACAGTCCAGTGCTCCTTCTCTGTAGCCCGGGTCAGGCGCTTCTGCCGCTGTTTCTGGTTCAAAAGTGGCTTGACCTGGGGAATGCGGCACCTGTAGCCCATTTCCTGCACACGCCTGTACACGGTGGCTCTGGATGTTTCCACTCCAGACTCAGTCCACTGCTTCCGCAGGTCCCCCAAGGTCTGGAATCGGTCCTTCTCCACAATCTTCCTCAGGGCCCGGTCACCTCTTCCTGTTGTGCAGCGTTTTCTGCCACACTTTTTCCTTCACACAGACTTCCCACTGAGGTGCCTTGATACAGCACTCTGGGAACAGCCTATTCGTTCAGAAATTTCTTTCTGTGTCTTACCCTCTTGCTTGAGGGTATCAATGATGGCCTTCTGGACAGCAGTCAGGTCGGCAGTCTTACCCATGATTGCGGTTTTGAGTAATGAACCAGGCTGGGAGTTTTTAAAAGCCTCAGGAATCTTTTGCAGGTGTTTAGAGTTAACTAGTTGATTCAGATGATTAGGTTAATAGCTCGTTTAGAGAACCTTTTCATGATATGCTAATTTTTTGAGATAGGAATTTTGGGTTTTCATGAGCTGTATGCCAAAATCATCAATATTAAAACAATAAAAGGCTTGAACTACTTCAGTTGGTGTGTAATGAATCTAAAATATATGAAAGTCTAATGTTTATCAGTACATTACAGAAAATAATGAACTTTATCACAATATGCTAATTTTTTTAGAAGGACCTGTATATGTGGTTAAGGCTGCCGGGCAGCCTGTATTTGTGGGAGGGGCTGAAGCCGCGCCCCCTTTGCCTTCATAAGCCTCGGTGGGAGTAACAGTCGGGACTAAGCCGCGTTCCGGGTAAGTATGGGGTTCGGCTTCACCTCGTCACGGTCGCCCAGGTAAGCATGTATCCGACACCAGGCGTCTGGTTGGATTCGGGTAACAGTGCGGGGGGTGGCTCACGGCGGGGCAGGCCTACTGCACACGAGGACGGCGCACACACGCCGGGAGGATTGGCCCGAAGCTCCGCTCACCTCCGGTGTCACGCCGGGCTGCGCGGGCTGATTACGATAGGCGGGTGTTCCGGGAGCAGCCACGGGTGCCGGTTGCTAGGTATGCCGGCGGCCCCGCCCCCTGGTTACGCTCTCCCTGTTTCACAACCCCGCCGCCGGCCGGGGGGTTGGTGGTCTCTCCAGCAGAGGCGCATGTCAGCCAGTGTGGGCTTTGGCATACCTTGGCTGTTTTCTGGGCGGCTGTCATCTGTTGGCCCTGCTTCCCCTGTGCTCCACAGCTATGTCTGTATTATAGGTGCTGGCTATTGCTGCTACTCACCTGACGAATCAGTATGGGTCACTATTAGGCCTGAGGTTGGGCGTACGTTCATAGACGGTCGCACCTAAGGTTCCACTGCCTTCCCACAGCTAAGCTGGTGGGGGCGCCTTTCCTCTCAGATCTGCACTAGTTCCCTGCTATGTTGTGCCTATAGGTTACTCCTGCTCCTAGGGAGCAGCAGTACCTTGGTTCTTAAAAAAAAAAAAAAGTTTTATACATTTACCTTGTTGTCATACGTCATATTGCAGTGTGTTTCTTCTGGCCGTTTATCTGACGCTCCATTTCCATGCCAAGGATTTCTTACTTACAGTAGGTGGTACGTCCTGTTTTCAATACGGGTATGGTATGTGTCACGGGTTGGGCCGCGGGCACCTTTCTCGTCTCATGTGGTGTCCGCCACACCATGGCATGTTGTCATACCCGTCTCTCTCCCTTGTTGCTCGTCTGCTTGAAACGTTCAGGCACCACTCTGTCGTCCACCCCGGTGACACGGGATTCTGCCGGAACGTCCAGGTTGTCCCTTGTCTATTGTGGTTCGTTGCTTGAAGCGTTCAGGCATTGTGGTGTCCACCACGCCGGTGGCATGTAGTCCTGCCTGGTACTCCAGGTGGGTGCCTTGTTCATTTTTGTACGTCTGCTTGAAGCGTTCAGGCTTTGTTGTGTCCGCCGCTCCAGTGGCGGGTGGTCCGGCCTGGTACTCCAGGTTTTGTCATGTCCAGTCATTGTGGTACGTCTGCTTGAAGCGTTCAGGCAATGTAATGTCAGCCACTTCGTGGCATGGTGTCTGGCCTGGGTCCCCAGGGTGTCTTGTCAGCTCATGTGGTACGTCCGCTTGAAGCGTTCAAGCATTACATTGGACACTCCGGTGTCAGGTGGTCCTGCCTGGAATGTCCAGGTTATCAGTGTCGGCTCCTGTTGTACGTCTGCTTGAAACATTCAGGCCAAATATGTCTGCCACACCGGTGGCGGGGGGGTCCTGCCTGGAACATCCAGGTTGTCAGTGTCATCTCCTGTTGCACGTCTGCTTGAAACGTTCAGGCAAGTATGTCCGCCACCCCGGTGGCACGTGGTCCTACCTGGTACGTCCAGGTTTGTCTTACTCGTCTCTTGTTGCACGTCTGTCTGAAGCGTTCAGGCAATGTCGAGTCAGCCGCCCCGGCGGCATGGTGTCCTGTCCTCATACGTCCAGGGGGCCTGGTGCACCGATCTTGCCACACGTCCGCCCATAGCGGCATGCATGACCCAGCAGCACGCCCGGGGGAGCACGTCATCCTGTTTGTTGGCTCTTCTGTCCCCATCGTTGTTGCCTAGTACATGTAGGCCATGTTTGTCATGTACCCTTAGGGGCAGGGGTACGGCCTGTCACAACCAGGTGGGTGTTTATCCCCGGTACATTTAGATATTCATATTTGTTCTTGTTTTATACGGCAGCACGGAGGGGTATCGGTGCCTTCGGTTTCCATATACAAGGCCTCCACCTCGGTCGGTGGTACGGGCCTCCGGTACGGTATCAGTATCGTTTTTCATCAAAAACCATAAACCAGGTGAGTATCAATTCAGGTCCGTCAGGCCGGCCATAATCTAGGGGCGGTGATTCGGGTAGAGGCCAACAGCGGGAGGGGCCATCGGGATGTCCAAGGCACACCTGGCATCTGCACAAGTAACAAAGGTTTTGTCCCCAGGTGTTATCCAGGGCTTAGAGTATTGCAGCGTGGTCAACATGTCCCAGGCCTCAGACATCGACGATGCCTCGTCCATCTCCGGGTCCGTGGTTTCCGGTCTGGCTGGTCATGGATCCCTGAGAAGCTGGACAATTCCAAAATTGGTGGCCGAGTTGCATAGAAGGGGCATCAGTCACCTTGCTTCAGCCAGAAAAGCCGAACTGTATAGGCTGCTGGTATCTAGCCCAGGTCCTTCCAGCGGGCAGATGGCAGTGCCTTCCGTCCAGGCATCACTAGCACAGCTGAATGACACTATGGGGAGTTTGGCTGCCTCGGTGGCGGACATCCAGCACCGAGTCATGGAGCTGGAGTCCAGGGCCTCCACCCCTTCGCAGGCAGTGTCGCCCGTGACGGCGGTGTCAGGGCCATTAGCAGGTTCCCCAGGTATGTCATCTACTCCACCGGCCATTGTCCCAGCTCATTTTGTGGCGGAGAATATCAGGAGGGATATACTGGCAGGCAAAGAGGTCAACCTGGCATCTATCCTCATAGCGTCCCATGATGCTAGCGAGCACAGAAGCATTGATTGCGGGGAGGTGTCAGTGGTGATGAAGTCCAAAGATGCCCGACTGAATCGCAAACTGTCCATTCCCGAGTTTGTACTCGCTTTCAGTTTATTCAGGGATGTCATTTGCTCGGCTCAGCCTAATAGGAGGGAGGAGCTGGACGCCTATCTATATCAGGTCACCGATTTGGGCCACAAGTATGGGGGCTCGGCGTTCTATGATTACCATCGGTCCTTCGTGGCGAAAGCTGCAGCCTCCCTAGCACAGTTTCAGTTTTTGACCAATTGGGCTGTGCTAGACATGGAGCTGTTCTGCAGGCATTTTGCAGGGCTCCGAGCCCCCACTTGTGGTTCATGCCAGTCTATTTTTCACGCTACGGAGTGGTGCCCCAACGAGGCAGCCTCCCTTCCTGATAGAGCCATTCCGGGTCCATCAGGAGTCCCCAGGGGTCCGGCCCTCATGGACAAGTTTGGCAGGCCAATTGTGTATCTAGGCAAAAGCCAGATATGCAATAATTTTAACTTCGGCCATTGCATGTTCAGTGGGTGCAGGGCCCTCCATGTGTGCACAGTCTGCTTTCGTGCACATCCGAGATCAGCCTGTCCTAAAAAATCATCTAAACTGGCATGACTGACCGACATCAACGTGGATCTCCTGGGAGCACTCCTAGAAGGGCATGATGATCAACGGTTTGTGGTACATCTACTTACCGGTCTGTCAGAAGGGTTCCATACGGGGTTGGTGGCCCTTCCGCATGCCAATTGGGAGTGTGAAAATCTCCTCTCTACCAGACAGGATCCAGAGGCTGTGCAAGCGGCGATTTCCTTGGAGCTGGAGAAAGGGTTCCTAATCAGTCCTTTTGATTCTATTCCCTGGGAAGTATGAAGGGTTAACCCTATTGGAGTGGTGGTGAAGAAGGACTCGAATAAAAGAAGACTGATCTATGATCTCTCAGCTCCTCATTCGTCACACATACCCAGTATTAATTCCCTGATACCATCGGAAGAGTTCAGTATGAAGTACTCCTCTATCGATGAGGCCATTCTATTGATTCTCAAGGCAGGCAGGGGGGCCTGGTTTTCCAAGACAGATATTGCGGACGCCTTCAAGCTGCTCCCGATCAATCCACAGCTATGGCAGTACTACGGCATTAAGTGGGAAGGAAGGTACTACTTTGCCAATCGCCTAACGTTTGGCTCAAAAAGCAGCCCATGGCTGTTTGACCGTCTGGCCCAGGCCCTGCACTGGATCCTGGTCAAACATGGGCAGGCGCCCATGTGCATCCATTACCTGGACGACTTCCTGCTGGTGGAACATCCTGCCCGGCAGCCCTCCAGATTGTCCTCCCTGCTGGAGTTATTTGCGGCCCTCCAGGTTCCGGTCGCAGCAGGGAAGACGGTAGGTCCTTCCAAGTCGATCACCTTCCTGGGGGTCATCCTGGACTCAGTGAAGTTCGAAGCAAGGCTCCCCGAGGAGAAGTTGCAGCAGATACGATTGGCCATCCTGGAGGCGTCCAAGGCCGGCTTCCTGACCAAGACGAATCTCCAATCATTGCTGGGCCGGCTGAACTTTGCCATGAGAGTTATGCCCCAGGGACGTACCTTTATTTCCCGGCTCTTGCTGCTCCTACCATCAGCCCCAGAACAAGACAGCGTCATTCGGCTGGACCAACAGGCCATGGCGGACCTGTCCATGTAGAATTCATTCATGTCTTCATGGAATGGGATACGGTTGTTCATTCCCCCCCGGGATTCGTCCTCCCCCACGATTTATTCAGACGCAGCTGCATCCAAGGGCTTTGCAGCTATATTTGGCAACCATTGGCTGGCCAGTGCCTGGCCTTCTCAGATCTCAGGGGACAGGGAGGCTCTTCGGTCATCCCCCCTGTTGGAGTTATATCCTTTGGTGGCAGCGGCCCATGTATGGGGCCACGACTGGTCAGACTCTAGGGTGTTGTTTATTACTGATAGTCAGGACCTGGTTGACATCATCCGGGTTGGCAGAGCTAGATCCCCAAAGATCATGGCCCTCATGCGCAAGTTGGTGTGGCTGTCCATGACGCACAACTTTTTGCTTTGAATGCTCCCACATTCAGGGTTCCATGAATACGGCTGCAGATGCACTGTCCCGTTTTAACGGCAATGTCTTTTTTCAGGTTATGCCGCAAGCAGACGCAACTGGGGCGGACATTCCAGCCTACAGCGACCTGGTGTGGGATTAACGTCTTTGATCAGGACAGCCAAGGATCTATTGCACCAGAGCCTTTCTGAGAACACAGTCAGGAATTATCGCACAGGCTGGAACCTCTACAAGGTTTTTGTCAAGAATCATCCTCAAGGCAACGTGGATGACGTATCATTCATGATGGCGTTTATTGCACATTGTCATACTAACCTCAGCCTCGCGCACAACACCATCCGCCTTTACTTGGCAGGGGTTCAACATCAGTTCACCTTGGACAACCCTGCCCGGGTATCTTTTTTCACATCACAGGCCATCAAGGCCACGCTCAGGGGCATCGAGAAAGCCGGTGCAAGTAGGCCAGTGGTCCGTCAACCCCTGTCCGGCGCCTTGTTTAGGCAGTTGTCCTTGGCTCTGGATGGTAATCCTTTTGGGCCCTTGGTTAGCACCATCATTAAAGCTGCCCTGTACCTGGGGTTTTACGGATTCCTCCGGCCGGGGGAATTCACCACTACCAGCCGGAACAGCCGGCATCTTCAGAAGCAGCACTTGACCTGGCATCACGACCATTTTTATACTGAGCATCCTGTCCACCAAGACCGCCCAGACAGGACCTCCTACTCTGGTCAGGTTTTACCCCTCGCACAACGTCTGGTGCCCGGTCAAGGCGCTGCAACAATTGTCATCAGGGCTGCAGGCAGCAGCGCCAGATAGTCCTTTACTTCCCTTTAAGGGGGGTCCATTGTCCACCTCTCAGTTCATGTCCCATGTCCGCTCCTTGGTTGCAGGGTTGGGTCAGGACCCCAAGGCCATATCGGGACACTCCTTTCGTATTGGGGCGGCCTCAGCCGCTTCTAGGCTCAAAGTTCCTCCGCATGTCATCCGAAGTATGGGGCGGTGGAGGTCGTCTTGTTTCTCCAGATATGTACCAAATCCCCAATCCGAGATTCGGGAGGCGTTCTGTTCTCTAGCCCTGTAATGCTACAATAAAGTGTTTGACAGTATGTTATGTCTCCTTTTTTGGCCCCTTTTAGGCCTACCCTCGCTCCGGGCTCCCGGCATTAACCAGCCCTCGGTAAGCCCTGAGTGGTTCATTCAAGGGCCGTCGCCCTGACCACAAATATGTGTGTGTATATATATATGTATGTATGTATATATATATATATATATATATATATATATAGGAGAAGTGAAAAATAGCCAGCAGCACTCCAAATCAATTCAAAAGTTGATGATTTATTGGACCCAAAATCAGGCTTTGCCTGATTTTGGGTCCAATAAATCATCAACTTTTGAATTGATTTGGAGTGCTGCTGGCTATTTTTCACTTCTAGTACATTGGACCAAGGTGCTGGTCCACACTGGCCGGACGTGCACCCCCTGCTTATACAGTGTGCTGCTTCCTCACTTTCTTCAAATTATATATATATATATATATATATATATATATATATATATTCAAGGAAAAATCAACGCAGCACTCTTCTTGTATAAAAACGCAGTGTCTTTATTCACACATGTGACACAAAAATAGGCAACGTTTCAATCCCCTTCCGGGATCCTTCTCAAGCCAAGTGCACTTGGCTTGAGAAGGATCCCGGAAGGGGATTGAAACGTTGCCTATTTTTGTGTCACATGTGTGAATAAAGACACTGCATTTTTTTATAAGAAGATTGCTGCGTAGATTTTTCCTTGAATATACAAGCCTATGGTTAAAGGCGAGACGCTTGCACCTGATAACCTCTAAAGTGAGTGCTGCCGGATTTCATACACTATATATATTGTAATATGGGGGAAGATCGCTCCAATAAACCAGGAGCATGAGCCAGCCCAGGGTTAAAGAAAACAGATGTTTATTTTCCAAAACAAAAATAGGTACAGCTTCCAGCAGCCAAGGTCCAAACAAACCCAACTTAAAGTCTGCTTAGTTCAGTACAACATAATCAATGGAACAGTCCGTTCAAAATAAAGGTATTTTTACCCTTGGTTCTTTTTAGTCCATGGTAGATTCCAGTTGGCTTTCTTGCCAAACTTTCCACATGTCCTCAGTTTCCAGCTCTGTTCACAGCCAGCCACAGCAGTGTGTCCACCACACCACACACTCCACACTCCCTCACTCACTTCCTTTTCCTCTTATCAGGAGAGTGAGTTAACTGTAACGGGGTTCCGAAGGCGGACTCAGTCTCCCATCAGCCGCAGACCTGCTGCTTACCTTCGGGAGTGAGGATCTGTGTTTGACCTCGTCCCCAGGGCGGCTTTGCTAGCTGGGAGGCTCCCTGCTCCTAGGTCTGCTTTTAGCACCGAGCTGATCACTCGGTGCTCGACTGGTCGGTCTGTCGGTCATGTGACGCTGGCCACGTCATATGACCCTCACTCCCCACTATAAATACAGGCAGCCTGCTGGCCACAGGTTGCCTGTTAATTTAGGTTCCTGGCAGTTGTTGGATACCTGTGTACTTACCTGATCCTGTTCCCTGACGATCCTTTGCCTGCTCCTCCTGTACTGCGCATCCTTCCTGGTATATTGACCTCGGCTTCCACCTGACTATTCTTTGCGGAATCCTTTGGTAGTTCTCGACTCTCTTGGTATTTATGACCCCGGCTTCTTCTGACCTTTCTTTGCTTATCCCTCTGTACTGCGTTGTCCTCTTGGTTTTGACCCTGATCCGTTCATTATCCGTTATTTGTCTCGTCTGTCCTTCCCGCATGTATTCTAAGTTAGGGACTGCCGTCCAGTTGTTCCCTGTCATCAGGACTCGTGAGGCAAGTAGGCAGGGCCAGGGGTGAGGGTGGAGCGCAGTGGTCACTATCCTCCCCCCTGTGTGTGTATTTGTGACCGTTACATTAACCCTGTGGGTACCGGATCCTAGGTAGTGCTTTCTTAAAGGCACCAGAACCCAAATATTGGTGATACTTGGAGGCACTTGTGGATAACATGCAATGCACCCGGGAGAGAGCATCAGCATTCTGATGTTGACTCCCTGACCTATGTTTGACCACAAAGTTGAAATCCTGGAGAGAGAGGAACCATCTCGTGACCCTGGCATTGGTCTGTTTGTGCTGTCTCATCCAGGTCAATAGGGCATGTTCGGACACCAGGCACAATTTCCTACTCAGCAGGAAATATCGCAGAGAGTCTATAGCCCACTTGATGGCCAGACACTCTCGCTCTACCACAGCATAGTTCCTCTCTGCCGCTGTCAGCTTCCTGCTGAGAAAGACCACAGGGTGTTCCTCCCCATTGACCACTTGAAGCGTCCATCTGGACCACAAATTCTTTCGAGAAGTATGGTGCGACAAGCACGGGAGACTCGCACAAGGCCCTTTTAAGTTTCTGAAAAGCCTCCTCAGCCTCCCTACTCCATTTGATCATGACGGATTTCTTTCCTTTTGTTAAGTCCGTCAAAGGGGCCGCAATAGTGGAAAAGTTAGGGACAAATCTCCTGTAGTAGCAGACTATCCCCAAGAACGCCCGAACCTGCTTCTTGGTAAGATGGCGAGGCCAGTTTTGTATGGTTTCTACCTTTCTCATCTGTGGCTTTACTAGCCCTCTGCCTACGGTGTATCCCAGGTACTTTGCTTCCTCCATCCCAATGGCTGACTTTTCCGGGTTCACTGTAAACCCTGCCCCTTTCAAAGAGTCTAGGACTGCCTGGACCCGAGGGAGATGGGATTCCCAATCGGTACTGAATGACAATGTCATCCAGGTTTACTGATGTGTACCGTCCATGGGGACGCAATATCATGAGCTTTAATGTTTTGTTGAATCGCTCTACAAGGCCATCCGTCTGTGGGTGATAGACGGACGTCCACAACTGTCGGATCTGAAACAGCTTGCAGAGGTCCGCCATGACCTTCGACATAAACAGGGTGCCCTGGTCTGTCAAGATCTCCTTGGGCAGCCCCGTGCGGGAGAACATCTGAAACAATTGGAGGTGTTCTTTAATGGGACCGCCTCTGGGTACCTAGTTGCGTAATCTACCACTAGTATGTGCTGATGTCCCCGTGCTGATTTTACCAATGGGCCCACCAGGTCCATGGCAATCCGCTCAAACGGTACCTCGATTATGGGCAAAGGTACCAGGGGGTTCCGATACTGTGACACTGGGGCTGTTAGCTGGCACGTGGGGCAGGACGCACAATACCTTTTCTCCTCTGCCTTTACCCCAGTCCAGTAGAACCTTTCTGTTATCCTGGCCTCTGTCTTCTCTGCTCCCAGGCATCAATATGCGCCAAATCGAGGAGCTGTCTCCGATATGAGTGGGGCACCAGTAGCTGTTCAATAATTTCCCCTCTGATTTCTGCCACTCGGTACAGCAAGTCCCCGTTTAGCGCAAAATGAGGGAACCTGAGTTCTGCCTCGGTAACCTGTGAGACTCCGTTTATAACCACCACCTGCTCTCTAGCATGTGTTAAGGAGGGATCCTGTAACTGGGCGGAGCTAAATGCACCCTTGGGTACATTCAGGTCTGGGTACGTTGGTTCGGGTGAGGTCTCCCCCTCGTCTTCCTCGACTGGGGCTTGTGGTGGGGAGAGTTCCTCTTTATCCTCCCCCAACATCACTTGCAACAGGGAGCCTCCCCCCCCCCCCCTCAGTGGTCAGCTCAGCTCTGGACTCTAAATCATGCACATCCTGAACATTACCCGCATCATACATGTTACGATTACCATTCTTCCTGCCACTAGGCATGTCCATATTGGGGAGAAGGGTCCTGGGCAGTTCGGGACCACTACTCTCCTGATTTGACCCATCAGAGGTACAAAGTCTCTAGTCTTTTTGACTGTTCAGGGAACCCACTTTGCGCCTGTTTCCACAGGTCAAGAAATATCGGACCGTCTCGCCCCACAATAACATCATGGATCAGGCTGTTCACTATCCCAACTTCCTGGGTCACGGAAGTACAGCCATGGGCAATAGTCACTGGTATTAAGGGGTATTCCTTAGTGTCCCCATGAATACAAACAACACGAAGAGTCTTACTTACGGGGCCGAGTCTCCCGATTATTCTGGCGTGGACTAGCGTCACCATACTGCCGGAGTCCAAGAGAGCTTTGGCCGGGAGATGGTTCACCCAAATTTCACACTCAAACTGATCAGCAGTTACATCAAGATGTGTGACGCATGCTCGCTGTGCGTACAGGGAGAATCTTTGTCCTGTCCCGCATTCCATGGGCTCGTCCTGAAGAGGGCATTGGGCCCAGGTATGGCCGTAGGCTCGACAACGCCAACACTGTATGTACCCCATCTTTCTTACAGTAGTTAGCCTCCGCGGTTCTGAGGTCACTGCTGTAGGGACCTCTGGTCCAGAATCCGGGATGGCTCCCCTCCTGGGTGCGGTAACTTGTCGTACTGCTCTCGATGTGGGTTCCCGGTGCTTGGCGGGTCTGAGCAAGTCCTCCACTACAGTGTACCGCTCTACTACTTCCACCAACTGATTACCCAGCGCTGCAGGTCATGAGGCAGCGATCGCAGGTACCGGTCCATTGCCACCCGTTCTACAATTTGCGGGCCCGTCAATTTCTCAGGCTGCAGCCACTTTTTTACTAGTTGCACCAGGTCATGCACTTGGGCTCTTGGTGGACGGCCAGCCTGGTAACCCCAGCGGTGCACTCTTTGGGCCCGAACAGCCGTAGTTACCCCCAGTCGAGCCAGGATCTCTGCCTTTAGCTGCTCCGTTTTTAATGAGTTCGATTGGCAGGTCGAAATAGGCCTGTTGAGGGTCACCCGTAAGAAAGGGCGCGATGATGCTGTCCTATTGGTCCTGAGGCCACCCTTCTCTCTCTGCTACTATCTCGAAAGTCAACATGAAGGCCTCAACGTCATCACCAGATGTCAGTTTTTGTAATAGGTGGCTGGCTCTTACAGCAACTTGGGGCCCAGGGGCATTGTTCACTTGCACTTGTCCTTGAGCCAACTGTTGTACAGCCTCCTTTAATGCAGCTACCTGAGCTTGTGTAGCTTCCTGATGTGCCGTAAGCTGAGCAATTAGCACACGGTTTGTCTCTTGCTGCGCCGCTATTGCTTCCTCATGGCGGCGGGTTGCCTCTACTGTGGCATGCTGCTTAGCCACCTGAGCTTTTTGCTAAGTTGCAGTGGCTTGCAGCAGGGCTTTCATAACCTCCTCCATGTCTTTTCCTGCAACTTGCAGAGATTTCACCCAAGACATGCAAAACAGGTACTGTCTCTTTAAATGTCACTTTTATGATTTAAACGGCTTTTGTGGCTTTCATCCCCTGCCCGCATCCTCCACCAATTGTAATATGGGGGAAGATCGCTCCAATGAACCAGGTGCATGAGCCAGCCCAGGGTTAAAGAAAACGTTCAAAATAAAGGTATTTTACCCTGGGTTCTTTTTAGTCCGTGGTAGATTCCAGTCGGCTTTCTTGCCAAACTTTCCACATGTGCTCAGTTTCCAGCTCTGTTCACAGCCAGCCACAGCAGTGTGTCCACCACACCACACACTCCACACTCCCTTACTCACTTCCTTTTCCTCTTATCAGGAGAGTGAGTTAACCCTGTGGGTACCGGATCCTAGGTAGTGCTTTCTTAAAGGCACCACAACCCAAATATTGGTGATACATATCTGTCACTGAGGACCCAACCTTGGCGTCCTTCACTATATATATATATATATATATATATATATACACACACACAAACAGATAGTTGGGGCATATATACAGTCCTGATCAAAAGTTTAAGACCACTTGAAAAATGGCAAAAAAATCATATTTAGCATGGCTGGGTCTTAACAAGGTTCCAAGTAGAGTTTCAACATGCAACAAGAAGAAATGGGAGTGACACAAAACATTTTTTGAGTATTCAATGTAATGAAAACAACGAATAAACTGAAACAGGCTGTTTTTCAGCTAATCAAAATTTTAGGACCATATGCCTTTAAAAGGCCAAATCTGTGCAAAGATGTGGATTCATTGTCATTTTCTGTCAGGTAGTCACACGTTGTGATGGCAAAGGCAAAAAAACTCTCCCTTTTTGAACGTGGTCGGGTTGTTGAACTGCATAAGCAGGGTCTCTCACAGTGCGCCATCGCTGCTGAGGTGGGACGCAGTAAGACAGTCATTTGGAATTTCTCAAATGATCCTGAGGGTTATGGAACAAAAAAGTCCATTTGAAGACCCCAAAAAATGTCCTCAGCACTGAGCCGGAGGATCCAATTGGCTGTCCGTTAAGACACTGGACGATCCTCTACCCAAATTAAGGCCCTTACTGGTGCTGACTGCAGTCCCATAACCATCAGACGGCATCTGAGACTGAACGGCTTCAAAAACAAAAAACGTTTTCAAAGACCTCGTCTCCTTGAACGCCACAGAACTGCTTGTTTGGAATTTGCAAGAGAGCACCAAACATGGGACATTCAAAGGTGGAAGAAAGTTTTATTCTCTGATGAGAAAAAATTTAACCTTGATGGTCCTGATGGCTTCCAACATTACTGGCATGACAAGCAGATCCCACCTGAGATGTTTTCTATGTGGACCTTCAGGAAGTGCAGGGGCGTCAAACGGCCGCTGGCTATGTCCAGATGTTGCAGAGAGCATTCCTCATGACTGAGGGCCCTCGTCTGTGTGGTAACGACTGGGTTTTTTAACAGGACAATGCTACAGTACACAATGCCCGCAGGACAAGGGACTTCTTCCAGGAGAATAACATCACTCTTTTGGCATATCCTGCGTGTTCCCCTGATCTAAATCCAATTGAGATCCTTTGGGGATTGATGGCAAGGGAAGTTTACAAAAATGGACAACAGTTCCTTCGTGCGGCCGTCTTCACCACTTGGAGAAATGTTCCCACTCACCTCATGGAAACGCTTGCCAAAACAAATTTTTGAAGTGATAAACAATAACTGCAGAGCTTCTCATTACTGAGTTCATGTTTGGAAGTTGGATTTCTGTTTTGGGGGTCTATTTTTTTTTTTGGAGGTGTGGTCCTAAACTTTAGATCAGCTGAAAAACAGCCTGTTTCAGTTTATTTGTTGTTTTCATTAAATTGAATGATCAAAAAATGTTTAGTCTCACTCCCATTTCTTCTTGTTGCATGTTGAAGCTCTACTTGGAACCTTGTTAACACCTTAGAGACGCATGACGTACCGGTATGGCATGTTTCCCGAGTCCTTAAGGACCCATGACGTACCGGTAGGTCATGAGTTTAAAACAAGATTGCGGCGCTGCGGGGGTTAATCGGAACAGGATGCCCGCTGAAATCATTCAGCAGGCATCCTGTCACAACGCCTGTCACAACGCAGGCATCCTGTCACATGACCCCTCGTATCGGCGATCTCAGCAATCCGCAGGTTAATTCAGACCTGCGGTTTGCAGCGCTTTCTGCAGTTTCTGATCAGGGACTGCGGGGATCTAGAAACTTTAAAATGCCCAAAATAAAGATTTCCCACCCCCCTGCACCCCTGAATGATTTTATGCCGGCGGGTGGTACAGGGGGGGTTGCAGGCGGTGCGGGCGGTGCTGGAGACGGGTGGTGCGGCAGGCGGGATCGCGATCCCCCGCCCGCCTCCTATTGAATATTCATTGGTGTCCAGTGGGTATACCAGAGTGTCAGCACATTGCTGACACTCTGGTATAAACAGGTGATATCTGTGCTGTGATGTGAGCCGTTTAACCCTTTCCATACCGTGGTCCCTCCCTCTCCCATTGGGGGGCTGCTGTGCCTTTGCAGCCCCCAGACAGGATGGTGTCACAGAGGGAGGGAGCTCCCCTCCTTCCCCTTCCCGTCTGCTCAGTTGTGGCAGACGGGGAAGGTTCCCATGGCAACAGGACGCCTTCCCGGGCATTCTGCTGTCCATGGTGCTGAACACATCTGTGCTAAAGGCATAGATCTGTTCAGACAAAGTGTAAGTAAAATACAGTACAATACACTATATAGTGTACTGTACTGTATTATACAGACATCAGACCCACTGGATCTTCAAGAACCAAGTGGGTCTGGGTAAAAAAAAAGTAAAAAAAAAAGTGAAAAAGTAAAGATAAAAAAACACACTTATCACTGAATAAAAATTAAAAAAATAAAATACACTACACATATTAGGTAACGCCGCGTCCGTAATGACCTGATCTATAAAACATGGTAGTTTCTCCGCACAGTGAACGCCATAAAAATAAAAAAATTAAAACTATGAGGAAAGGTTCTATAAAAATATCACATGACCTAACCCCTCAGGTGAACACCGTAAAAAAATAAAAATGGTGTAAAAAAAGCAATTTTTGGTCATCTTACGTCATAAAAAGTGTAATAGCAAGCGATCAAAAAGTCATATGCACCCCAAAATAGTGCCAATCAAAATGTCATCTCATCCCACAAAAAATGAGACCCTACCTAAGATAATCGCCCAAAAACTGAAAAAACTATGGCTCTCAGACTATGGAGACACTAAAACATGATTTTTTTTGTTTCAAAAAGGAAATCATTGTGTAAGACTTACATAAATAAAAAAAATTGTATACATATTAGGTATAGCCGCGTCCATGACAACCTGCTCTATAAAAACACCACATGATCTAACCTGTCAGATGAATGTTGTAAATAAAAAAAATGGTGAAAAAAAAGCTATTTGTTACCTTGCCTCACAAAAAGTGTAATATAGAGCAACCAAAAATCATATGTACCCTAAACTAGTACCAACAAAACTTCCACCCTATCCCGTGGTTTCTAAAACGGGGTCATTTATTTGGAATTTCTACTTTAGGGGTGCATCAGGGGGGCTTCAAATGGGACATGGTGTCAAAAAAACTGTCTAGCAAAATCTGCCTTCCAAAAACCGCATGGCATTCCTTTCCTTCTGTGCCCTGCTGTGTGCCCGTACAGCAATTTACGACCACATATGGGGTGTTTCTGTAAACTACAGAATCAGGGCCATAAATAATGAGTTTTGTTTGGCTGTTAACCCTTGCTTTGTAACTGGAAAAAAATATTAAAATGGAAAATCTGCCCAAAAAGTGAAATTTTGAAATAGTATCTCTCTTTTTCATTAAATCTTGTGCAACACCTAAAGGGTTTAAAAAGTTTGTAAAATCAGTTTTGTATACCTTGAGGGGTGTAGTTTCTTAGATGGGGTCACTTTTATGGAGTTTCTACCCTAGGGGTGCATCAGGGGGCTTCAAATGGGGCATGGTGTCAAAAAAAAACAGTCCAGCAAAATCTGCCTTCCAAAAACCATACGGCGCACCTTTCCCTCTACGCCCTACTGTGTGTCCGTACAGTAGTTTACAGCCACATATAGGGTGTTTCTGCAAACTACAGAATCGGGGCAATAAATATAGCATTTTGTTTGGCTGTTAACCCTTGCTTTGTTACTGGAAAAAATGGATTAAAATGGAAAATTTGCCAAAAATTTTAATTCTCAAATTTCATCTCCATTTGCCAATAACTCTTGTGCAACACCTAAAGGGTTAACGAAGTTTGCAAAATCAGTTTTGAATACCTTGAGGGGTGTAGTTTCTTAGAAGGGGTCACTTTTATGGAGTTTGTACTCTAGGAGTGCATCAGGGGGGCTTCAAATGGGACATGGTGAAAATAAACCAGTCCAGCAAAATCTGCCTTCCAAAAACCATACGGCGCACCTTTCCCTCTACGCCCTACTGTGTGTCCGTACAGTAGTTTACAGCCACATATGGGGTGTTTCTGCAAACTACAGAATCGAGGCAATAAATATAGCATTTTGTTTGGCTGTCAACCCTTGCTTTGTTACTGGAAAAAAATTATTAAAATGGAAATTTGCCAAAAAATCGAAATTCTGAAATTTTATCACCATTTGCCATTAACTCTTGTGGAACACCTAAAGGGTTAACAACGTTTGTAAAATCAGTTTTGAATACCTTGAGGGGTGTCGTTTCTAGAATGGGGTAATTTTTGGCCACAATATGTCACGAAACCGTCACAGCGCCACAGTGGTCAATCCGCAAACAGGCCTCCCAGCCACTTTCAGCACACCGACAGTCTAACTTGAGTCCGTACAGTCGATAGGCTGAAAGCGCAGGGAGTGGACCGCCGATTGACTGCAAGCAAGCGTATGACGAACTGCGACCGGAACCACACACAGGGTAGTTTAACTGCCACCACCTTGCAATTTATGGGAGCAAGGAACCCACTATTTAGATAACACAACCGAGTAGCTTTCCCTTCGGAGAGGCTAGGGTAAGTTTTTGCAGTGTTTTGAAAACAGGCATATGGCTAGAGAAATGACTTGGAGGTCATTTATTATATATCTCCATACAATACAAATTATCAAGATGCACAGTAATTATTAACACAATAATAAAGGAAAGTATAGTCCAATGAACAAAAAGAGAGAAAAGAAAGAAAATACTTAGTTTCCGCAGAAAAGATGTCCGTTGGTGAAATAGTCCGTTGCAGGGATAAAGTCCAAGAAGCCTTTGTCCAGTGTAATATGCCTACAGCCCATGGGTTCTCTGGCTGAGGCCCTCTTCAGGTGTTGTTAAAAGTGGAGAACTCCTTTAGCAGATTCTAGGTCTTTGTTATAAAGGGTCACAGAATCAAGGCGGGGAATTGAGAGTCCGCCTGCTAGGCAGGCTGTATTCCTGAGGTGAATGTCAGTTCTGAAATATGGCATGTGCCGTATCACGGGATGTCTCCGCTGTACACAAGTAACAAGCATATATTCACATTCCCCACAAAATATGGAGTTCAGGGATACCAAATCTGACTATTATAACTGGTTCTCTGATGGGGTAACACCATAACTTTATCTGGGCATCTTCGAGAATTATATTTGTCATATGTACATATCCAGTGAATTCTGAGTGACACGATGATGTAATTTTTACGTCCGTAAGATGCATGGTCTCTCTTAAAAAGGTAAAAGTCATATCTCAGATTCATGTTACAATCTGGGAAACCTTGGTGCCGGCCTGTCTGCAGCAAGCTAGCTTACAGACCCTTATGGCAGCGACACCAAATGGCTCCCCCCAGGTGCAGTCTTCACACTTAGCTGTGATATCTCTGCAGAAAGGGAAGCTCTTTTGTCAACCTAAGGAAGCCAGCTGTAATTGCGTTATCTGCTGGGCATCTATTGACTGGCTTGAACAAAAGGACTATTTTGTTCTCTGGGTATACAGGAGGAGACGCTCTGAGTAATCAAATTGTAGGTTCTGGGGCCTAGGGAAGGAACTGTTTAATAGATCTACTGATCAATAAGGGAGAGCAATATTGATAATATTGGGAGGACGGTTCAGTATTCTCGCGGATCATCCGTGACAGTTTCTATTATGTAAGCCTCGCAAAGTGACTTCAGACCTGAACTGGTCCTTAAAAAGTGGGGTTTTGAAAATTTCTGAAAAATTTCTAGATTTTCTTCTAAACTTCTAAGCCTTGTAACATCCCCCAAAAATAAAATATCACTCCCAAATTGATCCAAACATGAAGTAGACATATGGGGAATGTAAAGTAATAACTATTTTTGAAGGTATTACTATGTATTATAGAAGTAGAGAAATTGCAACTTGGAAATTGGCAATTTAAAAAAATTTTTGGGTAAATTTGGTATTTTTTTATAAATAAAAATGAATTTTTTTTTAACTTCATTTTACCAGTGACATGAAGTACAATATGTGACAAAAAACAATCTCAGAATGGCCTGGATAAGTCAAAGCATTTTAAAGTTCTCAGCACTTAAAGTGACACTGGTCAGATTTGCAAAATATGGGGAACCTGGCATTTCTCTCTACAGGGGGCATATTATATAATAACTGGGGCATGCATACATCTATATATATATATATATATATATATATATACCCAGACACCCAGACATACTTGTGGCATACATGGCCACAACCTGGGGGATACAGATCTATTCCCCACATATATATACACTAGGCCCATATTGGCCACACAGGGCCAATATATATGTATATATTAGAAATTTATACATATATATTCAAATCTCACCCTTCCCTCTACAGTGCCACGCCAACATTTTGACAAAAGAGACCGGTTTCTTCTGGCTACTTGACTCAGCTACTATTCTGATGCTGCCACCTGCCCGATGCCACACATCTGATGCCAAGTGCTCCTTATTTCACTGATCATCTTCATTGGGCACTAGCATTGCCACCCACCTCCACACTATGCCACTGTGCCACTCTGTAGAATCCTGATGCTGCCGCCACCTTCAGACTCTGTCATTTGGCCACTCTGTGGTCTCCTCTTGCTGCCGCCACCTACAGACTCTGTCATTAGGCCACTTTGTGATCTCCTCATGCTGCTTCTAACTCACCACTATGTCATAGGGCCACTCTGTGGACTTCTCATGCTGTACCCACCCTGCCCACTTCATGACTGGGCTACTATTTAACCTTTTTGGCTTGGCTGACATAATAATTTATTTGACCCTTCTTCTGATCTGTCAGAAGGAAGGTAAAATGAGATGCACAATGGATCCTGTCTGTGTAGCAACTGTGAGGCCTGTATGTTCCCATCAGAATTTGCTTATGATTTGGTAGCCAAAAGCAGGAGTAGGTACAAAACACAGAAAACATGCAACTATTCCATTCAAGTGTCATCTCTGTTTTGGATCCACCCCTGTTTTTTTGGCATTAGCAATACTGATGGATTACTGACCAAATGCTGACTGAGTGTAGAGATGTCGTGAACATAAAATTTTCCGTTCACGAAAATTTCTGCGAATGTTCGCGAACGGGTGAACCGCCATTGACTTCAATAGGCAGACAGATTTTAAAACCCACAGGGACACTTTCTAGCCACAATAGTGATGGAAAAGTTGTTTCAAGGGGACTAACACCTGGACTGTGGCATGCCGGAGGGGGATCCATGGCAAAACTCCCATGGAAAATTACATAGTTGATGCAGAATTGGATTTTAATCCATAAAGGGCATAAATCACCTAACAATCCTAATTTTTTTTTTGAACAACATGGTTTAAAACATCCAGTGTGTGTATACGATCAGGTATGATGTTGTATTGATCAGGTAGTGTAAGAGTTACGCCCGCTTCACAGACATTGACAGACCAAACTCCCCTTTTAATGCACCGCAAACAACCGCAAACAGTCCATTTGCCCAACTGCAAACTTCCTATTTGCACAAGGTTGGATACCAAGTTAGCCATGTCCCGTTGATGTCATTGAAGGTTTCTTCCCCCACCCAGCCACGTACAACACCAAGGGTCCCCGAAAGGTGAATTTAATTGATTTTTCGAACGGGGAGATGGTTAAAAAAACGCTGGCTCCCTCCCCTTGGTTTGAATCCATGCCACGGTCACTGCGTCTGCACCGTGCAATTTACTGTCACACCCGATATGAGTGGTAGTTTCTGTAGTACTATTCTCATCAGTTTAATCCCTGTATGGTCCCCAATCTGGGATCCATTTATTAAATTGATTTTTCGAACGGGGAGATGGTTAAAAAAACGCTGGCTCCCTCCCCTTTGTTTGTATCCACGCCACGGTCACTGCGTCTGCACCGTGCAATTTACTGTCACACCCGATATGAGTGCTATTTTCTGTAGTACTATTCTCATCAGTTTAATCCCTGTTACGTCCCCAATCTGGGGTCCATTTATAGAATTGATTTTTCGAATGGGTAGATGGTTAAAAAAACGTTGGCTCCCTCCCCTTTGTTTTAATCCACGGTCACTGCGGTTACGTCCCATATCAGGGATTGCCTTTTGTGAAAAAAAATTTAGGCCGGGTACCTTCGACTGCCTTCACATTGACAGACCAAACTCTGATACACCAAACTGAATTGATTTTAGGAACCGGGAGATGGAAAAAGCAGCTTGGTCGGTCCTCTTACTCCCGAGTTGGGGCACTGTGCGTGCACGGAGCAATGTGCTGTGACACCCTATATGAGAGGTGTCTTAACTAGTCCTATTCCTATCAGTTTAATCCCTGTTACATCCCCTATCCGGGGACGTGTGTCGAATTGATTAACCATTGTCGAATTAACGAACCATTACAACATCCTGAAATAATTTAGTTCTGAGCTCTGTACTTGCTTTGCATTGGAATTGATGGGGATTTTTTTAATTGTCTGTATTATTTCTAATAAACTATTTAGAGACTTTATTATGATTTTTTTTATTTTATGTATTTTAAAACCCATACAACTTAAAAAAAAAATATATAAGCAAATTTTAGTTTTTCTATGAAAAATTATCCAGCCGATCGCTTTTGGTCTGATCATAATGAAGCAACGGCCTTATCATCTGGGGTGTGGCAACATTGCCAACACACTAATAGAGGTAATGATCACCTCATTGTGATACGCAAGCCACTTCACCACAACAAGGTAACAATCACGAAGGGGAATTGACACTTGTATGTGCCTTTTTTTTTTTTGCAGCCACAGTGCAGCACCAGAGGCCAGAAAAATTAGGCATGTACACATGCCTGAAAAATAATGTTATTGTTGCAGCCGCTGTTGTAGCAGCGGCCGGAAAAATTGATGTCTTTCGTGAATTCTCTAGTTGGTGGCAGAGAATTCACGAAAGTCATCCGGTATGCAGACATTAAATACAGCAGCGTGGGGACCATTTTGAGGCCAAGGCATGTCATCAGGCCTTTTGTTAGTCAAATGTATCCCCCACTGTCAGTCCCTTCGGGATCCATGCCTCATTCATCTTAATGAAGGTGAGGTAATCAACACTTTTTGGACAGAGGCGACTTCTTTTGTCAGTGACAATGCCTCCTGCTGCACTGAAGGTCCTTTCTGACAGGACACTTGAAGAGGGGCAGGCCAGAAGTTCTATCGCAAACTGGGATAGTTCAGGCCACAGGTCAAGCCTGCACACCCAGTAGTCAAGGGGTTCATCGCTCCTCAGAGTGTCGATATCTGCAGTTAAGGCGAGGTAGTCTGCTACCTGTCGGTCGAGTCGTTCTCTAAGGCTGGATCCCGAAGGGTTGTGGCGATGTGTAGGACTGAAAAAGCTCTGCATGTTTTCCATCAACAACACATCTGTAAAGCGCCCTGTCCTTGCCGCCGTGGTCTTGGTAATAGGAGGATTACTTTCACCTTTTCCCCTGTTAGATTCCTGTTGTGCTGTGACATCCCCCTTACAAGCTGTGTAAAGCATATTTTTTAGTTTGGTTTTGAACTGCTGCATGCTTTCTGACTTTCGGTAATTGGGTAACATTTCCACCACTTTCTGCTTATACCGGGGGTCTAGTAGCGTGGCCACACCTAGTACAGGTCGTTCTCCTTCATCCTTTTTATACGAGGGTCCCTCAACAGACATGACAGCATGAAAGACCCCATTTGCACAAGGTTGGATGCCGAGCTACTTATTTCCCGTTCCTTGTCCTCACTGATGTCATTGATGGTCTGTTCTTCCCCCCAGCCACGTACAACACAAGGGGTCTCAGATACGTGACCACAACGAGCACCCTGGGATGCCTGCTGTGGTTGGTCTTCCTCCTCCTCAAAGCCACATTCCTCCTCTGACTCCTCTTCCTCATACTCCTCTTCCAGCGTTGCCGCAGGTCCGCCAAGCGATGATGACAAGGCTTTTTCTGGTGGTGATGGTGACCACAACTCTTCCTCTTCACGCTCATCTACAGCCTGATCCAGCACTCATGAGGTCGCTGATGGTGCCTTCAGTGTGACTGACTTGGTTTGTCACGTCCTCAAAAGGACGCATGAGCCTACAGGCATTGCGCATGAGCGTCCAGTAACGTGGCAAAAAAATTCCTAGCTCCGCAGAGGCTCGCCTAGCACCCCGGTCATACAAATACTCGTTGACAGCTTTTTCTTGTTGGAGCAGGCGGTCGAACATTAGGAGTGTTGAATTCCAATGTGTCGGGCTGTCGCAAATCAAGAGCCTCACTGGCATGTTGTTTCGGCGCTGAATGTCTGCAAAGTGCGCCATGGCTGTGTAGGAATGCCTGAAATGGCCACACACCTTCCTGGCCTGCTTGAGGACGTCCTGTAAGCCTGGGTACTTAGACACAAAGCGTTGTACGATGAGATTCAACACATGTGCCATGCATGGCACATGTGACAACTTGCCCAAATTCAATGCCGCCAACAAATTGCTTCCATTGTCACACACCACTTTGCCGATCTCCAGTTGGTGCGGGGTCAGCCACTGATCCCCCTGTGCGTTCAGGGTGGACAGGAGTGTTGGTCCGGTGTGGTTCTCTGCTTTCAGGCAAGTCAACCCCAAGACAGCGTGACACTGTCGTATCCGGGATGTGGAATAGCCCCTGGGGAGCTGGGGGGATTCAGTTGATGTGCAGCCACACGCCGCAGCAGAAGAGGACTCAGCCGAGGAGGTTATGGAAGAGGATGGAGTAGGAGGAGTAGAGGAGGTGGCAGTAGGCCTGCCTGCAAGTCGTGGCGGTGTCACCAACTCCACTGCAGAGCCACGCATTCCATGCTTGGCAGCCGTCAGCAGGTTGACCCAATGCGCAGCGTAGGTGATATATCTGCCCTGACCGTGCTTTGCAGACCAGGTATCAGTGGTCAGATGGACCCTTGCCCCGACACTGTATGCCAGAGATGCCATGACTTCCTTTTCAATCACTGAGTAGAGGTTTGGGATTGCCTTTTTTGAAAAAAAATTTTTGTCTGGGTACCTTCCACTGTGGTGTCCCAATAGCGACAAATTTTTTGAAGGCCTCAGACTCCACCAGCTGGTATGGTAAAAGCTGGCGGGCTAAGAGTTCCATCAAGCCATCTGTCAGATGCCGGGCAAGGGGGTGACTCTGTGACATTGGCTTCTTAAGCTAAAACATTTCCTTTACAGACACCTGACTGTGGGCAGATGAGATGGAATTGCTAAAGGTGAGAGGCGGAGTGGCGGGTGGTTGAGAGGGGGCAAGGAGGACAGCAGTGGTTGACGTGGCTGAAGATGCTGGACCAGGAGGAGGATGGTGGCTTTGAGTTTGTGTGCTGCTTGTACTCATGTGTTGATCCCATTGGTGTTTGTGATGTGAGATCATGTGCCTTCGCAAAGCAGTTGTACCGAGGTGGGTGTTGGACTTTCCACGACTCAGTTTCTTTTGGCACAGGTTGCAAATGACATCGCTGTTATCAGAGGCAGACACACAAAAAAAAATGCCACACTGCTGAGATTTGCAATGACGGCATTCTGGTGGTGGCAACAGCATGTGTTGATTGTCGTGCTGTCTGGCTGACCCGGGTGCCGATACATGCTGTCTGACTGTGCCACTAGCTCCTTGCGACAACCTCCCCCTGCTTCCAACTCGTCTCCTCCTTCTCTCTGTCTCCCCTTCTGAACTTTCCCCTTCTTCTTCTTCTCTTCAAGCAGGCACCCACGTGGCATCCCCGGACACATCGTCATCAACCACTTCACTTGTATCTGACACCTCAGCAAAGGAAGCAGCAGCGGGTACAACATCATCATCATCATCATCATCATCACAGTGTACGTCCATGTGTGTAATGCTGCCTGACTGAGACATATCCCTGGCAATAATGATTGCACATCACTAATTTCATCCAACTGATGTGTAAATAACTCCTCTGAGGGATCAAGTGAAGCGGCTGTGGTGGCTGTGGTGGTAGTGGTGGTGGTGGCGGCAGGCGGGAGAGTGGTAACGTGAGAGCAGGTGACCAAAGCTGAGCTGGAGGAGGATGGTGCCTCTAGGTTTTTAGCAGAAGCTGTTGAAGATTAGGTGTCCTGTGTAAGCCAGTCAACTATTTTCTCTGAATTTTTTAGTTTCAGGGTACGTGGCCTCTGAACACTGGGCATTATTCCAGGGCCAGTGGAAATCACAGTACCACGACCACGACGGCCCCTGCGGGGTGGCCTGCTTCTGCCAGTCATTTTTTTTTAGATAAGTAGTACTATAGGCACAAGATACCGTGTCACTCTATATAACTGGTGGGCAGTGGGCACAGTACAGTCTGTGTGGGCCTGACATACACTGGCTTGCAACTGTGATTATATGACAGAAAAATATTAAATAGAGTTTTTTATTTGCAAGGTATTTGAGCGAGTGACACCCTGAAACGGTATGAGTGGAGGCCTAGCCACTAGCCAGTGGCCACAATACAGTCTGCGTGGGCCTGACACACACTGGCTTGCAACTGTGATTATATCACAGAAAAATATTTAAATAGAATTTTTTTATTTGCAAGATATTTGAGTGAGTGACACCCTGTAACGGTATGAGTGGAGGCCTAGCCACTAGACAGTGGCCACAATACAGTCTGTGTGGTCCTGACACACACTTGGCTTGCAACTGTGATTATATCACTAAAAAATATTAAATACTTTTTTTTTATTTGCAAGGTATTTGAGTGAATGACACCCTGTAATGGTATGAGTGGAGGCCTAGCCACTAGCCAGTGGCCACAATACAGTCTGTGTGGGCCTGACACACACTGGCTTGCAACTGTGATTATATCACTGAAAAATATTAAATATAATTTTTTTTAATTGCAAGGTATTTGAGTGAGTGACACCCTGTTAACGGTATGAGTGGAGGCCTAGCCACTAGCCAGTGGCCACAATACAGTCTGTGTGGGCCTAACACACACTGGCTTGCAACTGTGATTATATCACTGAAAAATATTAAATATAATTTTTTTTATCTGCAAGGTATTTTCTGTCACACCCTGTATGAATGGTGTGCACACAGTGCTGTTTGTGACTGAGCCTGCAGCCTCTCACACACGGGCAGCCAGGCAACTGATATATATATATATATATATATATATATATAAATTTTTAAAAAGCAGACTGATGTACCAGCCCTGAAAAGGGCTTTTTGGGGTGCTGTCAGGACGCTGTCCTTACAGCAGATGAGTCTGTGGACATAGAACACTGCCCTAGCTAACACTTTCCCTATTGAATCAGCAGCAGCAGCAGCATTGTCCCTCCTCTCACTGAGAATGCAGCTTCCGAATAAATCTAAAATGGATGCTGTCCAGGAGGTGGGAGGGTCTGGGAGGGAGGGTCTGCTGCTGATTGGCTGGAATGTGTCTACTGACTGTGAGGTGCAGGGTCAAAGTTTACTCAATTATGATGTATAGGGGGCAGACCAAACATCGCATATGTTCACCCGCCTCTCCCTATACACCCAAGCATTCTGCTAGCATATCCTGCTGCTCTATGACATTGTCTGCCTACCTTTAAGTCTTCTGAAATGATGACCTCTAAATCCCTTTCCTCAGATACTGAGGTTAGGACTGTATCACTGATTTTATATTCTGCCCTTGGGTTTTTACGTTCCAGGTGCATTATCTTGCACTTATCAACATTAAGTTTTAGTTGCCAGATTTTTAACCATTCCTCTAGTTTTCCTAAATCCTTTTTCCATTTAGTGTATCCCTCCAGGAACATCAACCCTGTTACAAATCTTTGTGTCATCAGCAAAAAGACACCCCTTACCATTGAGTCCTTCTGCAATTTCGCTGACAAAGATATTAAACAATATGGGTCCCAGAACAGATCCCTGAAGTACCCCACTGGTAACAAGACCTTGGTCTGAATATACTCCATTGACTACAACCCTCTGTTGCCTGTCCCTCAGCCACTGCCTAATCCATTCAACAATATGGGAGTCCAAGCCCAATGACTGCACTTTATTGATAAGCCTTCTATGTGGGACAGTATCAAAAGCCTTACTAAAGTCTAGATAAGCGATGTCTACTGCACCTCCTCCATCTATTATTTTAGTCACCCAATCAAAAAAATCAATAAGATTAGTTTGACATGATCTCCCTGAAGTAAACCCATGTTATTTTTCATCTTTCAATCCATGGGATTTTAGATGTTCCACAATCCTCTCCTTAAGTATGGTTTCCATTAATTTCCCCACTATTGATGTCAGGCATACTGGCCTATAGTTGCCCGATTCCTCCCTACTACCTTTCTTGTGAATGGGCACAACATTTGCTAATTTCCAATCTTCTGGGACGACTCCTGTTGCCAGTGATTGGTTAAATAAATCTGTTAATGGTTTTGCTACTTCCCCGCTGAGCTCTTTTAATAGCTTTGGGTGTATCCCATCAGGCCCCTGTGACTTATTTGTATTAATTTTAGACAGTTGACTTAGAACCTCTTCCTCTGTAAAGACACATGCGTCAAAAGATTCATTAGTCTTCTTTCGTAACTGAGGTCCTTCTCCTTCATTTTCCTTTGAAAAAACTGAACCGAAGTATTCATTGAGGCAGTCAGCTAGTTCTTTATCTTCTTCCATATACCTTCCTTCTTTTGTTTTTAATTTGGTAATTCCTTGTTTTAGTTTCCTTTTTTCATTTATGTATCTGAAGAATGCCTTATCACCTTTTTTCCCGGACTGAGCTAATTTCTCTTCTACCGGTGCTTTAGAAGCTCTTATAACTTGTTTGGCCTCTTTCTGCCTAATCTTAAATTTGTCTGTCATCCTCGTTTTTTTTTTATAATTCCTAAATGCTATCTTTTTGTTTTTAATGATTTTGGCCACTTCTGCTGAGTACCACAGTGGTCTTTGTTTGCTTTTACTGACAAGCCTAATGCAATTTTCTGTTGCCTTCAATAGTGCCACTTTTAAGTAGTCCCATTTCTCCTGGACTCCAATAAAACTGTTCCCAGATAAGTAAAGTGTGCGAAGCCTGTCATCTGCATCTCATGCGGAGTCACAGTATCATTTCATTACCAAAGCAGACTCCCTATGCATGTTACTGTAAGGCACAGTGTTCTACACCACTATGAAGGCTCTCTGCAGCCAGGATATAGCCTTTTTTATGTAATTCGCTGCAAATTTATTCGGATCGAACCCAATTTTTCCCAAAAATTGGGCAAGCCAAATTTTTTAAAAATTCGCTCATCTCTAATTACAACTTTCTTTGACCCATCATAAATTATTCCACGATCCACACTGACATCTCATCATGGACACAGCATTTCCCAGACCTGTCACTTAATGACATTTCTGACACTCTATACAAGGCCTCTAGATATCAACAATTGGCTTCATATAGGGACATGGCACTCAAAACCACACACCGAGCATATGTTTTGCCATTACAAAATTTTCTCATGGGGAAAATACCAGCCTCCACTTTCCCTAGATGCACACAGGTGGACGCAGACCTCTACCATTGTTTTTGGGAGTGCCCCGTCATACAACAATTTTGGAAGAGGGTTGAATATTTCGCCCTTGCCCACCTGGTAAACTTTGTTCCTCTTACACCTCCATGGGCAATATTTGGTCACCTAGACTCCCAAGGGTACCTGTGATGAATACCACCCCCCCCGTGCCCGCTGATGTCAACCACGTCAAGCTCACGAGACCTGGTATGATCACAGGGTTTACCAAAACGTGAAGTTACGCCCTCCAGAGGAGCACGTAAGGCTGGTATAGTTTACACACACACCTCCTGTCCACGCGGGCACAGAGAGGCAACAAGCTGAGAGAGCCTTTTCACTGCCGCAGTGAAAACAGCACGCCCTCAGCTCGGGTAACTGCCACCAGTTTCTCGTTTGATATAAGCCCGGTCCGCTAACTGCGATGGTTTCTATGGGGAGATATGGGTAACTCCCTACCCCGACTGGTTACGAGTAAACAAAGACCATGGGACCGTACCTCGTGGCCACCGGGACACAAATATGTATCCGGTTTGCGCCTGCGATGGCCAGGCGCTTCATAATTCCTTATGAGAGGTAGGTGCCAATATGTCTGGGAAGTCTCATTGATCCGGGGCAAGAGCAGATACCCACAGCAGGGGTTTTTCCTGCAGATTCAGATGGCTCCCAACTGCTGCACAGGGGTGTGAACTTCTCCTTGAAGCTTGGACCCCCTGGGGCGTCTTCCTGGCCCACTGACACTCAGATGGCTGGGGGGTGGTGGAAACTTATTTTGCATGTACACTGAATCATGCCAAGAAGTGCAGCAAATTACAATCAGGGCTGGGGGCTTTGAAGCAGGATTTCCCTACCTCTGCTGTCTGTCAGCAAATGGGGAGTGTGAGGACATGGCTGACAGTAAATATTAATCCATATTCCTCACAGTACCCATGTACACTGGAGGCAAAAAAAACTATTTTTCATTCTTTCCAGTGCGGTTGGTAAGACTATTCTACAAGAATGGCTCCCCTCACCCACCCCCACCTTTTAGACAGTTTTTACAAAACAATCTCATTTATTCCAAATGGACTGGGTGTAAACTGCCCAACATAAAGAGACAAAGTCAAAAAATTTTTACTTCATGGGAATTATTTATTGAGAGTCTACTGCCCGAACCAAGACACAACTGCATGCCTGTTTTTAATATATACACTGGTACCTCAACCAAACAATAGCAGGGGTTCCACCAATACCCCATTGAATCTCTGACCTTGAAATGAGACCTACTCTTTTCTCCAATCAGCAGCTTTGTCATTATTTTCTCAAATGGTGGTCTCTGTGGGATGGACTGCGCTTATTCCCTCTCCCTTTGTTTTCTTCTCCATCTCCCCCCCCCCCCACACACACACACACACCTTTTCCTCCCCACTCATCCCTTGTATTGTTTCCTTTATTATGGTTTACTGCCAACTTGACATTATCTAGACAATTTCTTATCTGCCTTCCTGATGATTAACTTTCCAATTCTCTGTATATCTCTAAACATAGACTGTATAGTCAGACTTCTATAAATGATTTCCCAATTGCATAATGTACACTGACAAGCAAAAGGGAAACAATGTCTTGAACTTTTGAATTTCAGGCTCCACATCTCACCATCCACTACAGCTTCGACCGTGAGACTACCATCATTTTATATATAATCATCTTGGCTATGTCATACATAAATTGGACTTGCAACTATTTAGCATATGATTCATTATTCTGATTCTTCTGCATTTTTACTGTTTTGCTCCTGGTGATGGAACAATCTTTTTCTTTTTGTATACTACAAATTACAACCTGATATCACATTCCCTAATAGCTCTGTGTGTTATTAGTTTGATTCCCTAGTGAAAGGTCACTTGTTTGAGTCCAGGAGCAGCCATGAAGAAGATTTGCCAAGAAAAAGAGAAACCGCATCATCCAGGTCTTCGACAGTGGTATCTTGGCCAAGAAAATTGCCAAACTGCAGCGTGTGGGTGCCATGACAGTTGGAAAAATAAGAAATGAATTCCTTCCATCCATTCCAAAGCCAAGAGGTGGACATTCAGGCAAAATATTATTGTCAACAGTTCAGCATCACACAAGTTCTATCAGTTTTGGTGTGACAAACATGGCAGTTGAGGTGACTTGTATGCTTAGTAATATTGAGATCAGAGACGTCCATGCAAGCAACAAGCGATATGCACTACACAAGTCTGGAATGGTGGCCTGTAAAAAGGTGAAGAAATTGACTTTAATATCGTCATAAGAAGCATCAGCTTGAGTTTGCAAAAAGGTACGAACAGTGGGCAGTAGAAGATTGGAAACGGGTGATTTGGAGCGATGAGATGAAAGTCAATAGACTGGGCTCTGATGGGTGCAAATGGGTCTGGAAGAAACATGGGAAGAGGAGGCACACTGAAATTGAAGGAACTGTCAAGTTCGGTGGAGGAAGCTTGATGATATGCGGTTGTATAACAGCCAAAGGCATTGGATACTTGACGAGGATAGATGGTGGTCTAAATGCTGAGCTATATGTGAGTATTCTCCAAGAATAGTTACTTTGTACACTTGAATACTATGAATATGAAAAAGGATGACATAGTGTTCCAGCAGGACAATGAGCTGAAGCATACATCGAGATTGGCAAAGAGATTGTTCAATGACAATGAAGTTGAGGTGCTGGATTGGCCCCCACAGCCCCAAACTTCAACCCAATCAAACACTTGTGGGTAGAGTGGAAGAAAAAGCGTTATTCATACCTAAGTGAGTCAACCAGTATGCACCGACCTGGGAATAGATTTCGGTCGAGACATGCTTGAATCTGATCGAGAGCATGCCCAGAAGAATTTAGAATTTAAGGAGAAAAACAGTAACAATGCAGCTAACTTGCAAAACTTGCATAATTAATCGTATGCTATAATAGTTACAAGTCCAATTTATGTATGAGATAGCCAAGATGATTGTCTGTTAAATTAAGGTATTCTGATGGTTGAAGCTGTAGTGGATGGTGAGATATGGAGCCTGAAAGTCAAAAGTTCAAAACATGGTTACCCTTTTGCTCCTCGGTGTATGATTCTGTCTGTACCACCAACTGCACTGTTCATTTGTGATTAGAGTTGAGCGAACACCTGGATGTTCGGGTTCGAGAAGTTCGGCCGAACATCCCGGAAATGTTCGGGTTCGGGATCCGAACCCGATCCGAACTTCGTCCCGAACCCGAACCCCATTGAAGTCAATGGGGACCCGAACTTTTCGGCACTAAAAAGGCTGTAAAACAGCCCAGGAAAGAGCTAGAGGGCTGCAAAAGGCAGCAACATGTAGGTAAATCCCCTGCAAACAAATGTGGATAGGGAAATGAATTAAAATAAAAATTAAATAAATAAAAATTAACCAAAATCAATTGGAGAGAGGTTCCATAGCAGAGAATCTGGCTTCCCGTCACCCACCACTGGAACAGTCCATTCTCAGATATTTAGGCCCCGGCACCCAGGCAGAGGAGAGAGGTCCCGTAACAGAGAATCTGTCTTCATGTCAGCAGACAATTAGTCTGCATGTCATAGCAGAGAATGAGGCTTCACGTCAGCCACCACTGCAACAGTCCATTGGCATATATTTAGGCCCAGCACCCAGGCAGAGGAGGGAGGTCCCGTAACAGAGAATCTGTCTTCATGTCAGCAGAGAATTAGTCTGCATGTCATAGCAGAGAATGAGGCTTCACGTCAGCCACCACTGCAACAGTCCATTGGCATATATTTAGGCCCAGCACACACACAGGCAGAGGAGAGAGGTCCCGTAACAGAGAATCTGGCTTCATGTCAGCAGAGAATCAGTCTGCATGTCATAGCAGAGAATGAGGCTTCACGTCAGCCACCACTGCAACAGTCCATTGGCATATATTTAGGCCCAGCACACACACAGGCAGAGGAGAGAGGTCCCGTAACAGAGAATCTGTCTTCATGTCAGCAGAGAATCAGTCTGCATGTCATAGCAGAGAATGAGGCTTCACGTCAGCCACCACTGCAACAGTCCATTGGCATATATTTAGGCCCAGCACCCAAGCAGAGGAGGGAGGTCCCGTAACAGAGAATCTGTCTTCATGTCAGCAGAGAATTAGTCTGCATGTCATAGCAGAGAATGAGGCTTCACGTCAGCCACCACTGCAACAGTCCATTGGCATATATTTAGGCCCAGCACACACACAGGCAGAGGAGAGAGGTCCCGTAACAGAGAATCTGGCTTCATGTCAGCAGAGAATCAGTCTGCATGTCATAGCAGAGAATGAGGCTTCACGTCAGCCACCACTGCAACAGTCCATTGGCATATATTTAGGCCCAGCACCCAGGCAGAGGAGGGAGGTCCCGTAACAGAGAATCTGTCTTCATGTCAGCAGAGAATTAGTCTGCATGTCATAGCAGAGAATGAGGCTTCACGTCAGCCACCACTGCAACAGTCCATTGGCATATATTTAGGCCCAGCACACACACAGGCAGAGGAGAGAGGTCCCGTAACAGAGAATCTGGCTTCATGTCAGCAGAGAATCAGTCTGCATGTCATAGCAGAGAATGAGGCTTCACGTCAGCCACCACTGCAACAGTCCATTGGCATATATTTAGGCCCAGCACACACACAGGCAGAGGAGAGAGGTCCCGTAACAGAGAATCTGGCTTCATGTCAGCAGAGAATCAGTCTGCATGTCATAGCAGAGAATCAGGCTTCACGTCAGCCACCACTGCAACAGTCCATTGGCATATATTTAGGCCCAGCACACACAGGCAGAGGAGAGAGGTCCCGTAACAGAGGATCTGGCTTCATGTCAGCAGAGAATCAGTCTGCATGTCATAGCAGAGAATGAGGCTTCACGTCACCCACCACTGCAACAGTCCATTGGCATATATTTAGGCCTAGCACACAGGCAGAGCAGAGAGGTCCCGTAACAGACAATCTGGCTTCATGACAGCAGAGAATCAGTCTGCATGTCATAGCAGAGAATGAGGCTTCACGTCACCCACCACTGCAACAGTCCATTGGCATATATTTAGGCCTAGCACACAGGCAGAGCAGAGAGGTCCCGTAACAGACGATCTGGCTTCATGTCAGCAGAGAATCAGTCTGCATGTCATAGCAGAGAATGAGGCTTCACGTCAGCCACCACTGCAACAGTCCATTGGCATATATTTAGGCCTAGCACACAGGCAGAGGAGAGAGGTCCCGTAACAGACAATCTGGCTTCATGTCAGCAGAGAATCAGTCTGCATGTCATAGCAGAGAATGAGGCTTCACGTCACCCACCACTGCAACAGTCCATTGGCATATATTTAGGCCTAGCACACAGGCAGAGCAGAGAGGTCCCGTAACAGACAATCTGGCTTCATGTCAGCAGAGAATCAGTCTGCATGTCATAGCAGAGAATGAGGCTTCACGTCACCCACCACTGCAACAGTCCATTGGCATATATTTAGGCCTAGCACACAGGCAGAGCAGAGAGGTCCCGTAACAGACGATCTGGCTTCATGTCAGCAGAGAATCAGTCTGCATGTCATAGCAGAGAATGAGGCTTCACGTCAGCCACCACTGCAACAGTCCATTGGCATATATTTAGGCCTAGCACACAGGCAGAGGAGAGAGGTCCCGTAACAGACAATCTGGCTTCATGTCAGCAGAGAATCAGTCTGCATGTCATAGCAGAGAATGAGGCTTCACGTCACCCACCACTGCAACAGTCCATTGGCATATATTTAGGCCTAGCACACAGGCAGAGCAGAGAGGTCCCGTAACAGACGATCTGGCTTCATGTCAGCAGAGAATCAGTCTGCATGTCATAGCAGAGAATGAGGCTTCACGTCACCCACCACTGCAACAGTCCATTGGCATATATTTAGGCCTAGCACACAGGCAGAGCAGAGAGGTCCCGTAACAGACAATCTGGCTTCATGTCAGCAGAGAATTAGTCTGCATGTCATAGCAGAGAATCAGGCTTCACGTCAGCCACCACTGCAACAGTCCATTGTCATAAATTTAGGCCCAGCACCCAGGCAGAGGAGAGAGGTCCCGTAACAGACAATCTGGCTTCATGTCAGCAGAGAATTAGTCTGCATGTCATAGCAGAGAATCAGGCTTCATGTCAGCCACCACTGCAACAGTCCATTGGCATATATTTAGGCCTAGCACACAGGCAGAGGAGAGGTTCATTCAACTTTGGGTAGCCTCGCAATATAATGGTAAAATGAAAATAAAAATAGGATTGAATGAGGAAGTGCCCTGGAGTCCAATAATATATGGTTATGGGGAGGTAGTTAATGTCTAATCTGGACAAGGGACGGACAGGTCCTGTGGGATCCATGCCTGGTTCATTTTTATGAACGTCAGCTTGTCCACATTGGCTGTAGACAGGCGGCTGCGTTTGTCTGTAATGACGCCCCCTGCCGTGCTGAATACACGTTCAGACAAAACGCTGGCTGCCGGGCAGGCCAGCACCTCCAAGGCATAAAAGGCTAGCTCTGGCCACGTGGACAATTTAGAGACCCAGAAGTTGAATGGGGCCGAACCATCAGTCAGTACGTGGATTCGTGTGCACACGTACTGTTCCACCATGTTAGTGAAATGTTGCCTCCTGCTAACACGTTGCGTATCAGGTGGTGGTGCAGTTAGCTGTGGCGTGTTGACAAAAGTTTTCCACATCTCTGCCATGCTAACCCTGCCCTCAGAGGAGCTGGCCGTGACACAGCTGCCTTGGCGACCTCTTGCTCCTCCTCTGCCTTGGCCTTGGGCTTCCACTTGTTCCCCTGTGACATTTGGGAATGCTCTCAGTAGCGCGTCTACCAACGTGCGCTTGTACTCGCGCATCTTCCTATCACGCTCCAGTGCAGGAAGTAAGGTGGGCACATTGTCTTTGTAGCGTGGATACAGCAGGGTGGCAACCCAGTAGTCCGCACAGGTTAAAATGTGGGCAACTCTGCTGTCGTTGCGCAGGCACTGCAGCATGTAGTCGCTCATGTGTGCCAGGCTGCCCAGGGGTAAGGACAAGCTGTCCTCTGTGGGAGGCATATCGTCATCGTCCTGCCTTTCCCCCCAGCCACGCACCAGTGATGGACCCGAGCTGCGTTGGGTGCCACCCCGCTGTGACCATGCTTCATCCTCATCCTCCTCCACCTCCTCCTCATCCTCGTCCTCCTCGTCCTCCAGTAGTGGGCCCTGGCTGGCCACATTTGTACCTGGCCTCTGCTGTTGCCAAAAACCTCCCTCTGAGTCACTTCGAAGAGACTGGCCTGAAAGTGCTAAAAATGACCCCTCTTCCTCCTCCTCCTCCTCCTCCTCCTGGGCCACCTCCTCTTCCATCATCGCCCTAAGTGTTTTCTCAAGGAGACATAGAAGTGGTATTGTAACGCTGATAACGGTGTCATCGCCACTGGCCATGTTGGTGGAGTACTCGAAACAGCGCAACAGGGCACACAGGTCTCGCATGGAGGCCCAGTCATTGGTGGTGAAGTGGTGCTGTTCTGTAGTGCGACTGACCCGTGCGTGCTGCAGCTGAAACTCCACTATGGCCTGCTGCTGCTCGCACAGTCTGTCCAGCATGTGCAAGGTGGAGTTCCACCTGGTGGGCACGTCGCATATGAGGCGGTGAGCGGGAAGGCCGAAGTTACGCTGTAGCGCAGACAGGCGAGCAGCAGCAGGATGTGAACGCCGGAAGCGCGAACAGACGGCCCGCACTTTATGCAGCAGCTCTGACATGTCGGGGTAGTTGTGAATGAACTTCTGCACCACCAAATTCAGCACATGCGCCAAGCAAGGGATGTGCGTCAAATTGGCTAGTCCCAGAGCTGCAACGAGATTTCGCCCATTATCACACACCACCAGGCCGGGCTTGAGGCTCACCGGCAGCAACCACTCGTCGGTCTGTTGTTCAATACCCCGCCACAACTCCTGTGCGGTGTGGGGCCTGTCCCCCAAACATATGAGTTTCAGAATGGCCTGCTGACGTTTACCCCGGGCTGTGCTGAAGTTGGTGGTGAAGGTGTGTGGCTGACTGGATGAGCAGGTGGAAGAAGAGGAGGAGGAAGCCGAGAAGGAGGAGGTGGCAACAGGAGGCAAAGAATGTTGCCCTGCGATCCTTGGCGGCGGAAGGACGTGCGCCAAACAGCTCTCCGCCTGGGGCCCAGCTGCCACTACATTTACCCAGTGTGCAGTTAGGGAGATATAGCGTCCCTGGCCGTGCTTACTGGTCCACGTATCTGTGGTTAGGTGGACCTTGCTACAGATGGCGTTGCGCAGTGCACACTTGATTTTATCGGATACTTGGTTGTGCAGGGAAGGCACGGCTCTCTTGGAGAAGTAGTGCCGGCTGGGAACAACATACTGTGGGACAGCAAGCGACATGAGCTGTTTGAAGCTGTCTGTGTCCACCAGCCTAAATGACAGCATTTCATAGGCCAGTAGTTTAGAAATGCTGGCATTCAGGGCCAGGGATCGAGGGTGGCTAGGTGGGAATTTACGCTTTCTATCAAATGTTTGTGAGATGGAGAGCTGAACGCTGGCGTGTGACATGGTTGAGACGCTTGGTGACGGAGGTGGTGGTGGTGGTGTTGGTGGTACATCCCCTGTTTGCTGGGCGGCAGGTGCCAACGTTCCTCCAGAGGCGGAGGAAGAGGCCGAGGCGGCAGCAGCAGAATAGGCCGAGGCGGCAGCAGCAGAAGAGGTAGCAGGGGGAGCCTGAGTGACTTCCTTGGTTTTAAGGTGTTTACTCCACTGCAGTTCATGCTTTGCATGCAGGTGCCTGGTCATGCAGGTTGTGCTCAGGTTCAGAACGTTAATGCCTCGCTTCAGGCTCTGATGGCACAGCGTGCAAACCACTCGGGTCTTGTCGTCAGCACATTGTTTGAAGAAGTGCCATGCCAGGGAACTCCTTGAAGCTGCCTTTGGGGTGCTCGGTCCCAGATGGCGGCGGTCAGTAGCAGGCAGAGTCTCTTGGCGGCGGGTGTTCTGCTTTTGCCCACTGCTCCCTCTTTTGCTACGCTGTTGGCTCGGTCTCACCACTGCCTCTTCCTCCGAACTGTGAAAGTCAGTGGCACGACCTTCATTCCATGTGGGGTCTAGGACCTCATCGTCCCCTGCATCGTCTTCCACCCAGTCTTGATCCCTGACCTCCTGTTCAGTCTGCACACTGCAGAAAGACGCAGCAGTTGGCACCTGTGTTTCGTCATCATCAGAGACATGCTGAGGTGGTATTCCCATGTCCTCATCATCAGGAAACATAAGTGGTTGTGCGTCAGTGCGTTCTATGTCTTTCACCGCTGGGGAAGGGCTAGGTGGATGCCCTTGGGAAACCCTGCCAGCGGAGTCTTCAAACAGCATAAGAGACTGCTGCATAACTTGAGGCTGAGACAGTTTCCCTGGTATGCATGGGGGTGATGTGACAGACTGATGGGGTTGGTTTTCAGGCGCCATCTGTGCGCTTTCTGCAGAAGACTGGGTGGGAGATAATGTGAACGTGCTGGATCCACTGTCGGCCACCCAATTGACTAATGCCTGTACCTGCTCAGGCCTTACCATCCTTAGAACGGCATTGGGCCCCACCATATATCGCTGTAAATTCTGGCGGCTACTGGGACCTGAGGTAGTTGGTACACTAGGACGTGTGGATGTGGCAGAACGGCCACGTCCTCTCCCAGCACCAGAGGGTCCACTAACACCACCACGACCATGTCCACGTCCGCGTCCCTTACTAGATGTTTTTCTCATTGTTATGGTTCACCACAACAACAAATATATTATTTGGCCCAATGTATTGTATTCAAATTCAGCGGGATATAAATTTGAGGCCTAGTATTTAGGCGCTGGGTGACCGGTATGGATTTAGTGACAGAATTAGACTTGGAAATGCACAGAAGCGTGTGTGTGTGAAGTTATTCTGAATGACCCAATGTGCACCTTGAATATTATATACCCTTTTAGGGATAGATTTCAAATAGCTCTGATATAGCAGAAACCACTAAATTATGAAATTGCTAAATTGGGAATTGTATTTCAACCCAGAACAAAAAATGTGCTTTGACGGACACTAAATAACTTTCCCAGCCACAACAGGACAGCGTTAACGAGAGATTTAGCAGGATATAAATTTGAGGCCTAGTATTTAGGCGCTGGGTGACCGGTATGGATTTAGTGACAGAATTAGACTTGGAAATGCACAGAAGCGTGTGTGTGTGAAGTTATTCTGAATGACCCAATGTGCACCTTGAATATTATATACCCTTTTAGGGATAGATTTCAAATAGCTCTGATATAGCAGAAACCACTAAATTATGAAATTGCTAAATTGGGAATTGTATTTCAACCCAGAACAAAAAATGTGCTTTGACGGACACTAAATAACTTTCCCAGCCACAACAGGACAGCGTTAACGAGAGATTTAGCAGGATATAAATTTGAGGCCTAGTATTTAGGCGCTGGGTGACAGGTATGGGTTTAGTGACAGAATTAGACTTAGAAATACACAGTAGCGGGTGTGTGTGAAGTTATTCTGAATGACCCAATGTGCACCTTGAATATTATATACCCTTTTAGGGATAGATTTCAAATAGCTCTGATATAGCAGAAACCACTAAATTATGAAATTGCTAAATTGGGAATTGTATTTCAACCCAGAACAAAAAATGTGCTTTGACGGACACTAAATAACTTTCCCAGCCACAACAGGACAGCGTTAACGAGAGATTTAGCAGGATATAAATTTGAGGCCTAGTATTTAGGCGCTGGGTGACAGGTATGGGTTTAGTGACAGAATTAGACTTAGAAATACACAGTAGCGGGTGTGTGTGAAGTTATTCTGAATGACCCAATGTGCACCTTGAATATTATATACCCTTTTAGGGATAGATTTCAAATAGCTCTGATATAGCAGAAACCACTAAATTATGAAATTGCTAAATTGGGAATTGTATTTCAACCCAGAACAAAAAATGTGCTTTGACGGACACTAAATAACTTTCCCAGCCACAACAGGACAGCGTTAACGAGAGATTTAGCAGGATATAAATTTGAGGCCTAGTATTTAGGCGCTGGGTGACAGGTATGGGTTTAGTGACAGAATTAGACTTGGAAATACACAGTAGCGGGTGTGTGTGAAGTTATTCTGAATGACCCAATGTGCACCTTGAATATTATATACCCTTTTAGGGATAGATTTCAAATAGCTCTGATATAGCAGAAACCACTAAATTATGAAATTGCTAAATTGGGAATTGTATTTCAACCCAGAACAAGAAATGTGCTTGAACGGACACTAAATAACTCGCCCAGCTACAGCACTAAGGACAGATTTAGCTGGATATAAATTTGAGGCCTAGTATTTAGGCGCTGGGTGACAGGTATGGGTTTAGTGACAGAATTAGACTTGGAAATGCACAGTAGCGGGTGTGTGAAGTTATTCTGAATGTCCCTATGTGCACCTTCAATATGATCTACCCTTTTAGGGATAGATTTCAAATAGCTCTGATATAGCAGAAACCACTAAATTATGAAATTGCTAAATTGGGAATTGTATTTCAACCCAGAACAAGAAATGTGCTTGAACGGACACTAAATAACTCGCCCAGCTACAGCACTAACGACAGATTTAGCTGGATATGAATTTGAGGCCTAGTATTTAGGCGCTGGGTGACAGGTATGGGTTTAGTGACAGAATTAGACTTGGAAATACACAGTAGCGGGTGTGTGTGAAGTTATTCTGAATGACCCAATGTGCACCTTGAATATTATATACCCTTTTAGGGATAGATTTCAAATAGCTCTGATATAGCAGAAACCACTAAATTATGAAATTGCTAAATTGGGAATTGTATTTCAACCCAGAACAAGAAATGTGCTTGAACGGACACTAAATAACTCGCCCAGCTACAGCACTAACGACAGATTTAGCTGGATATGAATTTGAGGCCTAGTATTTAGGCGCTGGGTGACAGGTATGGGTTTAGTGACAGAATTAGACTTGGAAATGCACAGTAGTGGGTGTGTGAAGTTATTCTGAATGACCCTATGTGCACCTTGAATATTATATACCCTTTTAGGGATAGATTTCAAATAGCTCTGATACAGCAGAAACCACTAAATTTTTAAATTGCTAAATTGGGAATTGTATTTCAACCCAGAACAAAAAATGTGCTTTGACGGACACTAAATAACTTTCCCAGCCACAACAGGACAGCGGTAACGAGAGATTTAGCGGGATATAAATTTGAGGCCTAGTATTTAGGCGCTGGGTGACCGGTATGGATTTAGTGACAGAATTAGACTGGGATATGGCCAAAAAATAACCACACTATTGCTGGTTAAATGCACTTGGTGATGGGCGCAGCTTGCCCCTGATGTAGTATATGGCCAAAAAATGAACAGACTATTGCTGGTTAAATGCACTTGGTGTCACAGCTTGACCAACCACACTACTGAGGGTTAAATGCACTTGGTGACGGGCGCAGCTTGCCCCTGATGTAGTATATGGCCAAAAAATGAACAGACTATTGCTGGTTAAATGCACTTGGTGACGGGCGCAGCTTGCCCCTGATTTAGTATATGGCCAAAAAATGAACAGACTATTGCTGGTTAAATGCACTTGGTGTGATAGCTTGACCAACCACACTACTGAGGGTTAAATGCACTTGGTGACGGGCGCAGCTTGCCCCTGATGTAGTATATGGCCAAAAAATAAACAGACTATTGCTGGTTAAATGCACTTGGTGTGACAGCTTCACCCTGATGTAGGCTTTAGCCAAAAAACAACCACACCATTGAGGGTTAAATGCACTTGGTGACAGGCGCAGCTTGCCCCTGATGTAGTATATGGCCAAAAAATAAACAGACTATTGCTGGTTAAATGCACTTGGTGTGACAGCTTCACCCTGATGTAGGCTTTAGCCAAAAAACAACCACACCATTGAGGGTTAAATGCACTTGGTCGCAGCTTGTGCTGGCGCACCACAAGACACAAAATGGCCGCCGATCACCCCAGAAAAATGTGACTGACAAACGGTCTGGGCAGCCTAAAAACAGTGAGCAATTGAGGATCAGCAGCTCAATGATCCACAGCTGCAGATCGATCAGTTAATCAAGTCCTTTGGAGGAGTTAATCTGCCTAATCTCACCCTACTGTCGCAGCCGCAACCTCTCCCTACGCTAATCAGAGCAGAGTGACGGGCGGCGCTATGTGACTCCAGCTTAAATAGAGGCTGGGTCACATGGTGCTCTGGCCAATCACAGCCATGCCAATAGTAGGCATGGCTGTGATGGCCTCTTGGGGCAAGTAGTATGACGCTTGTTGATTGGCTGCTTTGCAGCCTTTCAAAAAGCGCCAAGAAAGCGTCACAAAAGCGCGAAGAAAGCGACGAACACCGAACCCGAACCCGGACTTTTACGAGTTCGCTCATCCCTATTTGTGATGCTTTTCACTGCATTTGGAAACTTAATAAAAACTGTTGGAAGAAAAAAAGAGAGACCCATAAACTTTAGCCATATTTATTAATATTTCCACTTGAAATTAACAAGCCATTTGCTTCTGGGACTGGAAGTTTGAAGAGTTGAGCTTTCAGGAAATGTCCTGATAAATCTGTGATAAAGACTATGGGGCAAATTTACTCATCCTGTAGACAACATAAACTTAGACTACACTGCTGAAAGATTTATAGAAACATAGAATGTGTCAGCAGATAAGAACCATTTGGCCCAATCTAGTCTGCCCAATATTCGGAATACTATGAATAGCCCCTGGCCCTATCTTATATGAAGGATGGCCTTATGCCTATCCCATGCATGCTTAAACTCCTTCACTGTATTTACAGCTACCACTTCTGCAGGAAGCTATTCCATGCATCCACTACTCTCTCAGTAAAGTAATACTTCCTGATATTACTTTTAAACCTTTGCCCCTCTAATTTAAAACTATGTCCTCTTGTAGCGGTTTTTCTTCTTTAAAATATTCTCCCCTCTTTTAACTTGATTCCCTTTATGTATTTAAAAGTTTCTATCATATCCCCTCTGTCTCATCTTTCTCCCAAGCTATTTGCCAAATTGATCACAGTTGCTTCAGGCTGGATGATAAATTCAGTGCATGGCTAGACATTGTATCAAACTTTATCCCACCTATTGGTTGGCCCTATAAGTAAATGTCTGGCATTTTAAATAGGCTTTGAAACTATGACTTTTTTATTTAGCTTTTTTACCTCTTGTTAATGCAGAGTAAGCCACTGGCTTCGCTGGGTAATAAAGTTTCCCCTTGTCGTTTAGGTGCAATCACATATGTAAATAAATGTAGGGCTGCATTTTCTCCATGCTAGATTACATCACAGAAGCACATATAATTGTTTGAATCATTTTTGTATGCAAATAATAAAAATGACAGCACTTTTATGTCAACTGTTATCTATATATCTTTGTTACCTGTTCTACTGTAGTCAGGTCTTTTATTTTACAGTCCATACATTTATTATACTTGAAGTGAACATTTCAGCCTGTCTTGTCATGGGCAACCCAGTAGATGCTGACATTGTCACAATAGAGCATGAAACATAATGTCTAGTTTGGTGACACATGAATGGATCAGTTCAAGCCTTATGATATTTCATTACGGCGTTCGCTATGACATGCGTTACATGATTAATCACAGCCTCCTGCAAAAAATATGAATACATTCTGTGGAAATTGTAAATATAATATAACAACGTGCTGGGATACCAAAGTGAGCACCTGAAATCCTGCTGAGAAAGTTATAATGCAAGTTAAGCATCTCATGTGGAAAACTGATTAGTATTATATTTTTTCACTTCTGGGACACAGATCTAATCAACGTATTCAAAAGGTGAGTGATACGGTATATAGGCAGAAAACACGAGAGGCAATGACTATTAAAATTATACCTGTGCAAATCTGATGTTTGGAATATTTTTCATGAAGGAATTGAAGTTGATGTGAGGATCAAAATAAGCAGCTTTTATGAATGAGACATACGCAGCAAGCGGGGAATAATTTACATAATGCCGCTCATGCTCATAGCATGTATAATTTACAAAAGTAGCCTTTCTAGAACATTAAATATAGAAGAGATTCCTATTATAATCAAATTGTCACCCAAGCCTTTAGATGAACACACTGAGGACTTGTTCACACATGATGGAATTGCTGTGATTTTTCCTCCCGGATTTGCAGCTGAATATAGTAGCTGCAAAGTAGATAAGATTTTAATAAATTTCATAAACATGCTGGAAACATTTTGCACACAGAAATTAACGTGCAGTGACAAATATTCTTGCAAATTTGTTACAGATTTGTTGTGGATTTTTCACATTAGTTCAATGGGAAGATTAAAGAGATTGTCCAAAATATTGACAAATCTTTCACAATCATCTTAAAATAAAAAAGTTGTTCCCGATTTTTCATTATCTCAGACAACCTTTTTAAAACAAAACTGAATTGTTGCAGACTTTGCTGCAGATCATCCACAATATCTGCAAGTCCTAAATAAAAAACACTTTTCTCAAAGTTTAAGATGGTTAATTGTCACATGAAATAAGTGTTCACTGTCCCCCCAATGTTTTTTTATGACCTCTTGTGGGACATATGGCAAAAATAATATAGCAATTATAAAAAAAAGTATAATAACAATAAAAAAATACCAATAAAAGAAAAACTAAAAAAGAAAAAGTGTGAAATAAAAAAAAGTGTCAGTGTCCGCCAAAGGTCTTTTTATGATCTCTTGAAAGACATATTATGTAGCAGAAATATAAAAAAGAAGATCTAAAATAAAATACATAAAAGAAAAAAAACACCCACACCAACCAAAACCATTGCCATTATCACCCCATTCACATGAAATTATATTTATTATATAGCAAAATGATCGACACAAAATAGGGAACTAATTATAATAATTTATTTTGGTGTCAGTTGGCATAGTTAAAGAACAAGAAGCTATGGTTTGAAAAAATATAACTTTAAAAAAAATGTTTTGTACAATTTCCTACAACTAAAGCTAAACATATATTATTAAGCGCCATGTATCACGTAAATGTTGCAAAAATTATTTTGATAGTCCAAGAAAACAACCATTTAAACCACCAAGTCATTAACCAAGTATCATGTTCTACCGAGGGTCCTACCAACCGCTAGAACATCTCTTAGGTAAATACACACAAGGCAAGCAATCAGACAAGGCAAAGACCAACACAAATTCGCAGAGATCTAGGCATGGCAGGAACTGGACCAACAGGTAAGGGACCAGTAGCAGGTAATACCACTGTACCAAGTGCACCAGTTTGACTTGGGGCAAGACCCAGAGGGCAGAGTTTCAGCAAGCCCTGTTCTTCACAGAGCCCCTGAAAGTGGGAATGAACTTAGCTGAGGGCTCACTGGTCGCACCTCCATGATGTTCCCAGTGCACTTGACCCCTTACCTGCAGAGACTGACTGTAATTATGCAGAACCCTAAGCAACCAGGCAACGTGGATTTATTGAAAACACGACAGAAATTACATAGAAATAACATAGTCCAAATAATAACCTCTGTGGGAAAACGTCAGAGAAAAGAAAACGCCAGACCAGGCTAAAGTTCATACAGAACTTATTAGGCGGTGGTGACAGCGTCATTACTTGCGCAATACCTCCTGTTTAACATGTGCATCCTAAATATCAGTCACATTCATTTATAGTGATGAGCGGTATAGGCAATTTTTCGAATTTGTGATATTTCGGGAATCTTTGGCCGAATATTAGCCATAAATTTGCAAATTCGAGTATTCGTGATCTCCAGTCATTATTTACTTGATTGCGAAAATCGGCAATGTAATATATTCGCAATAAACATTTGCGATTAGAATATTCGTGATCAACATACGAATATATAGCACTATATATTATGGAGAATACGAATATATATCACTATATATTATGTGAATACGAATATATCGCACTATATTCTAAATATTCGCAAATTCTTGAAGTGGCGATATTCGCGATTAAAATTAGCGATTCTAATATTCGCGCTCAACACTATTCATTCAGTGCAATTTTTTATTAGGCGGTGGTGACAGTGACATTACTTGCGCTATACCTTTTGTTTAACGTGTGCGCATCTTAAATATGAGTGACATTTATTCAGTGTAATTTTTTATTAGGCGGTGGTGACAGCAAAATTACTAGCGTAATACCTCCTGTGTAACGTTTGTGAAACCTAAATATCAGTGACATTAATTTACTGTAATTTTTTATTAGGCGGTGGTGACAGCGACATTACTTGCGCTATACCTCCTGTTTAATGTGTGCGCATCCTAAATTTCTGTGACATTTATTCAGTGTAATTGTTTATTAGGCGGTGGTGACAGCAACATTACTTGCGCTATACCCCCTGTATAACGTTTGTGCAACCTAAATATCAGTGACATTAATTCAGTGTAATTTTTTATTAGGCGGTGGTGACAGCGATATTATTTGCGCTATACCTCCTGTTTAACGTATGCGTATCCTAAAAATATCAGTGACATTCTGTGTACTTTATTTGTGCATACACTTACAAAACCTGCGCTACTGTACGTGTGACATACTTACGAGCATATATACCAATTAATATGCGTAAGGCGACCAGTAAGGAATGGGGAAGTGGCCGTGCTGTTGACGGTGCATGCAGAGACATGGGCCCTGGGCGCTGTGAAACTGTGCCTTCTGCCAGAGCACAAGAAACACACTCATCCACGATACCTAGCTTCATGTCCCAGTTTGCAGGGTGGCGCAGGACACCACTCTCAAAGTCAGACCAGTGTGACCAGGTGGTCGGTTGGATTGCAGCAGATAATGCTTCCAGTCGGTTAAGCACCACCCTGTCTTCCACAAAGTCTAGTCTCAGTAGCCAAGAGTCTGGTTAACAGAATCCTCACCCTGATACTCCTTCCACCCACCATGGAGAGTCTTGGCAAACAAGTGATACCACACTCGGATATTCCGAGGAGCTGTTTTAATTGCCATTCCTTAATTTGGGTCTCTCGTCAAGCCCGCTTGAAGAGGAACATGAGGAGATCTTGCGCCCTGATTCACAAACTCTGGAGCATCCACAGTCAGAAGAATATGACGGTGGGGAACGGCAATTAGTGTTTCACGAGGTGGATGATGATGATGAGACACAGTTGCCAATAAGTCAACTGCAATTAGTGTCTCAAAAGGTTCATGATGAGGGTGAGACACAGTTGTCAATCACTGAGGATGTTGTTAGGTCAACAAGTCAGGAGGATGAGCAGAGTGAGGAAGTGGAAGAGGAGGTGGTGAACGATGAAGTCACTGACCCAACCTGGGAAGATGGAAAGCCGAGCGAGGACAGCAGTACAGAGGGGGAGGGATCCGCAGCACCGCAACAGACTGAAAGAGGCAGTGGGGTGGCAAAAGGGAGAAGGCAGGCCACAACAAACATGCCCGCAACTGTTCCCCGGAGCACCCCCTTGCGTCAATCTCCCTTACTAAGGGGTAGGTGTTCCACAGTCTGGCACTTTTTTGAGGAAAGTATGGACGAGAAAAAAAATTGCAATTTGCAACCTGTGCCATACCAAAATTAGCAGGGGCGTCAACACTAGTAACCTCACCTCACCACCACTAGCATGATCCGCCACATGGCATTAAAGCACCCAAATAGGTGGACCGAACACCTGGGTCCACAACCAGTGTCTGCGGGTCACACCACTGCCTCCTCTCTCTTCCCCTGTGTTATGTGCTGGCTAATCCCCTGTCCAAGACACAGGCCTGGATGACTCCCGCCATGCACCATCAGCTAGCACATCTACTTCTGTGTCCCAGCACAGTGTACAGATGTCTATACCCAAGGCCTTTGAACGAAAGCGCAAATACCCACCCACAGACCATAGCACTAAATGCGCGCCTTTTCAAATTGCTGGCCCTGGAAAAGTTTGCAATTAGGCTTGTGAACAATGAGGCTTACCGCAGCCTGATGGCGGCGGCTGTCCAGCGGTACACTGTCCCCAGTTTTCGCGGTGTGCAGTCCCAGCCTTACACCAGCATGTGTCCCGTAACATCACCTGTGCCTTGATCAACACAGTTATTGGGAAAGTCTACTTAATGGCTGACACATGGACAAGTGCTTTTGGCCAGGGGCGCTACATTTCCCTAATGGCACACTGGGTAAACGTTGTGGAGGCCGGGAGTAAGTGGCACCCTAGGATAGAACAGGTGCTATCGACGGCAAGGATTGCGGGCCCTACTTCCATCAGGGTTTCCGTCGCCACCTACGTGTCTGCAACCCCCCCTTCTTCTCCTCCGCTTCTTCCTCCACTTCCTCCTCTGAATTATCATCTTGCAGCACCAGTCAGACATCAGTCAGCAGCTGGGAGCAGTGTAGCACTGCAGTGGGGAAGCGGCAACATGCAGTGCTTTAATTGATCAGCTTAAACACCGCCTCAGAGCTGTAGCAGGGGATAATGGAACAGACTGAGCTGTGGCTCTTTCCACTCAACCTACAACCAGGCATGATTGTATCTGATAATGGCCGTAACTTGGTGTTGGCTTCGGAGCTCGGCAAGCTCACACACATACCATGACTAGCCCACGTGTTCAACCTAGTGTTTCAGCGGTTTCTCAAAACCTACCCCAATTTGCCTGAGCTACTGGTGAAGGTGATCCGCGTGTGTGCCCATTTCCACAAGTCATTGACAGCTTCTGCCGGTCTGGCAACGCTGCAGCAGCGCTTGCAATTGCCAGCTCACCGATTGTTGTGCGACGTGAGCACGCGCTGGAACTCCATGTTCCACATGTTGGCCAGGATTTGTGAGCAGCAGAGGACAGTAGTGGAAAACCAGCTGCAACATGGTCATCACCTTTCCAGTCAGCTTCCACTCTTCACAAGCTATGAGTGGGCATTGATGTCTGACCTCTGTGAAGTTTTATGCAACTTTGAGGAATCAACACAGATGGTGAGCAGCGATAACGCTATTATCAGCTTAACCATCCCACTTCTGTGTCTACTCAAACGCTCGCTGTTCAAAATTAAGGCGGACGCTTTGCATGTGGAAGAGGTGGAAATGGGGGAAGACAATACACAGGGTGATAGCCAGACCACCCTCAGTTCGTCTTCTCAGCGCAAATTGGATGCTGAGGAGGAGGAGGAGCAGGAGATGGTTGCCTCCGCTACAGAGAAGTTTTATTCCATCTGTTCAGCGTGGATGGGTAGAAGAGGAGGAAGAGAATGAGAAGATTGAGAGTCATCCTCCTGATGAGAACAGCAAAGTCTTGTCTGTTGGGACTCTGGCACACATGGCTGACTTTATGTTATGTAAGCACATTTGCCTGTCAACTGAAAATGCTGACCAGTTAACTCTCTTATAAAAATGATTGCCCTTGACTTCTCTACTCCACCAGAAGAAAGCGTCTGAACATAAAGGCACTCTAAATGTGGCTTTTATTGTGTATTGAATACACTGTATTCCCATGCACCCCTTCCACCACTAAAAAGGGTATATGGTTCAATCTCCCTTTTCTCGTCCTCCTCCTCCTCTATCATATCAACATGCTTATTAGTCTGCCCTCGTTCCTAATGTTTTAGAGGGTCAGCTCAGCGGGCCATCACCCATAATGTTTTAGAGGGTCACCAGCAGGCCCTCACCCATAATGTTTTTGAGGGTCATGTCAGAAGCAGACCCTCACCCCTAAATTTTTTGATAGTCAGCTCGACAGCAGACCCTCAACCACAAAATTATTTGGATAGTCAGCTCGGCAGCAGGCCCTCGCCCACAAAATGTTTTAGATGGTCTGCTCGGCAGCAGGCCCTCGTCCATAATGTTTTAGATGGTCAGCTCGGCAGCAGGCCCTCGCCCACAAATTTTTTTAGATGGTCAGCTCGGCAGCATGTCCTCGTCCACAATATTTTTTAGATGGTAGGCTCGGCAGCAGGCCTCACCCCTAATGTTTTAGATGGTCAGCTCAGCAGCAGACCCGCACCCCTAATGTTTTAGATGGTCAGATCAGCAGCAGGCCCTCACCTCTAATGTTTTAGAGGGATACCAGCAGGCCCTTGATCCTAATGTTTTTGAGGGTCACCAGCAGGCCATCAATCATTATTTTTCAAGGGTGCATATGATGCCCTCCTTTATGTGTAATAAAGGGTTTATTGGAGTGTCGGTTACTTGTAATTTTTTCCAGCCCTTTCCCTTAGTACATAGGCTTTATGAGTGTAGGAGTCCCTCCTTTATGTGATATACAGGTTGTATCGGAGTAGCTATTCTTTATAATTTTTGGCAGCACTTGCACTTTATATATAAGTAAATATGCAGGAAAGAATGTTTCCTAACAACTTTTTCTCTAAAATCAATTTTATCTTCAGTTTGGTGCATATTATTGTCAGTCTGTAAAAGTGGCGTACTACTCGGACAACATCGCTCCCAGCAGCGACCTGGGAGTCCAAGATGCATCCAGACATCCTCCCCATGCTGTTCCCGAACCATTTCAGTGGTGTTTCCATCAATTTCTGACCTTTTACTATGAACCAGACACCCTCCCCTCTTCAGAGCAGGGGGTGCCTGGTTTAATGCTCGGGTTCTCCCATTGACTTCCATTGTGCTCCTGATGTGTTCTACTCGAGCACCCGAGCACTTTGGTGCTCGACCAAACTAAATACCATTACCAGCTGAAGATGATAGCTGGCAGTAAGAGCCCCTGGCAGCAGATGTGGCATGAGGCGGATGGCAGCATCAGAATAGTAGCTGAAGCAGGTAGCCAGAAGAAACAGGTCTCTTATGTCAAAGTGTTGGTGTGGTACCGTGGATGATCTAGTCTAATGCATCAGGTTCTGGTGTTTGAAAATACAGTGGGATGCGAAAGTTTGGGCAACCTTGTTAATCGTCATGATTTTCCTGTATAAATCATTGGTTGTTACGATAAAAAATGTCAGTTAAATATATCATATAGGAGACACACACAGTGATATTTAAGAAGTGAAATGAAGTTTATTGGATTTACAGAACGTGTGCTATAATTGTTTAAACAAAATTAGGCAGGTGCATAAATTTGGGCACTGTTGTCATTTTATTGATTCCAAAATCTTTAGAACTAATTATTGGAACTCAAATTGGATTGGTAAGCTCAGTGACCCCTGACCTACATACACAGGTGAATCCAATTATGAGAAAGAGTATTTAAGGGGGTCAATTGTAAGTTTCCCCCCTCTTTTAATTTTCTCTGAAGAGTAGCAACATGGGGGTCTCAAAACAACTCTCAAATAACCTGAAGACAAAGCTTGTTCACCATCATGGTTTAGGGGAAGGATACAGAAAGCTGTCTCAGAGATTTCAGCTGTCTGTTTCCACAGTTAGGAACATATTGAGGAAATGGAAGACCACAGGCTCAGTTCAAGTTAAGGCTCGAAGTGGCAGACCAAGAAAAGTCTCGGATAGACAGAAGCGACGAATGGTGAGAACAGTCAGAGTCAACCCACAGACCAGCAACAAAGACCTACAACATCATCTTGGTGCAGATGGAGTCACTGTGCATCGTTCAACCATTTGGCGCACTTTACACAAGGAGATGCTGTATGCGAGAGTGATGCAGAGGAAGCCTTTTCTCAGCCCACAGCACAAAAAGTGCCGCTTGAGGTGGGCTAAAGCACATTTGGACAAGCCAGCTTCATTTTGGAATAAGGTGCTGTGGACTGATGAAACTAAAATTGAGTTATTTGGCCATAACAAGGGGCATTATGCATGGAGGAAAAAGAACACAGCATTCCAAGAAAAACACCTGCTACCTACAGTAAAATATGGTGGTTGTTCCATCATGCTGTGGGGCTGTGTGGCCAGTGCAAGGACTGGGAATCTTGTCAAAGTTGAGGGACGCATGGATTCCACTCAGTATCAGCAGATTCTGGAGACCAATGTCCAGGAATCAGTGACAAAGCTGAAGCTGCGCCGGGGCTGGATCTTTCAACAAGACAACAACCCTAAACACTGCTCAAAATCCATTAAGGCATTTATGCAGAGGAACAAGTACAACGTTCTGGAACGGCCATCTCAGTCTTCAGACCTGAATATAATTGAAAATCTGTGGTGTGACTTAAAGAGAGCTGTCCATGCTCAGAAGCCATCAAACCTGAATGAACTAAAGATGTTTTGTAAAGAGGAATGGTCCAAAATACCTTCAACCAGAATCCAGACTCTCATTGGAACCTACAGGAAGCATTTAGAGGCTGTAAGTTCCGCAAAAGGAGGATCTACTAAATATTGATTATATTTCTTTTTTGTGGTGCCCAAATTTATGCACCTGCCTAATTTTGTTTAAACAATTATAGCACACTTTCTGTAAATCCAATAAACTTCATTTCACTTCTCAAATATCACTGTGTGTGTCTCCTATATGATATATTTAACCACTTTCCATCTGGGCCATTTGCCCCCTTCCTGACCAGGCCTAATTTTGCAAAACTGACATATCTCACTTCATGTGGTAATAACTTTGGAATGCCTTTATTTATCCAAGTCATTCAGAGATTGTTTTCTCGTGACACATTGTACTTCATGATAGTCATAAATTTGAGTCAAAATATTTCACCTTATTTATGAAAACATCCCAAATTTACCCAAAAATTTGAAAAATTCGCAATTTTCTAAATTTCAATTTCTCTGCTTTTAAAACAGAAAGTGATACCTCATAAAATATTTATTATTTAACATTCCCCATATGTCTACTTTATGTTGGCATCATTTTGGAAATGTCATTTTATTTTTTTAGGACGTTAGAAGGCTTAGAAGTTTAGAAGAAATTCTTCCAATTTTTAAGAAAATTGCCAAAACCCACTTTATAAGGACCAGTTCAGGTCTGAAGTCACTTTGTGGGGCCTACATAGTGGATACCCCCATAAATGACCGCATTGTAGAAACTACACCCATCAAGTTACTCAAAACTGATTTTACAAACTTTGTTAACCCTTTATGCGTTCCACAAGAATTAAAGGAAAATGGAGATCAAATTTTTAAATTTCACTTTTTGGGCAGATTTTCCATTTTAATCCAATTTTTTCTTTAACACATCCATGGTTAACAGCCAAACAAAACTCAATATTTATTACCCAGATTCTGCGGTTTACAGAAACACCCCACATGTGGTCATAAACTGCTGTAAGGGCACACGGCAGGGCGCAGAAGAAAAGGAACTCCACATGGTTTTTAGATGCCATGTCCCATTTGAAGCCCCCTGATGCACCCTTACAGTAGAAACTCCCAAGAAGTGACCCCATTTTGGAAATTAGGGGATAAGGTGCCAGTTTTATTAGTACTATTTTTGGGTACATATGATTTTTTGATCATTCATTATAACACTTTATGGGGCAAGGTGACCAAAAAATTGGTTGTTTTAGCACAGTTTCTATTTATTTATTTTTACAGCGTTCATCTGAGGGGTTCAGTCAAGTGACATTTTTATAGAGCAGATTGTTACGGACGTGGCGATACCTAATATGTATACTTTTTCTCATTTATTAAAGTTTTACACAATAATAGCATTTTTGAAACAAAAAAAATATGTTTTAATGTGTCCATGTTCTGATAGCTATATTTTTTTTTTTTTTGAGAGATTTTCTTATGTAGGGGCTCATTTTTTGCGGGATGAGGTGACTGTTTTATTGGTACCATTTTGTGGGACATACGCGTTTTTGATCACTTGGTGTTGCACCTTTTGTGATGCAAGGTGACAAAAATTGCTTGTTTTGACACTGTTTTTTTTTTTTTTTTTACGGTGTTCATCTGAGGGGTTGGCTCATGTGATATTTTTATAGAGCTGGTTTTTACGGATGCGGCAATACCTGATATGTATACTTTTTTTTATTTGTTTCACTTTAACACAATAATAGCATTTTTGAAACCAAAAAATGATGTTTTAGTGTCTCCATGTTCTAAGAGCTATAGTTTTTTTATTTTTTGAGAGATTTTCTTATGTAGGGGCTCATTTTTTGCGGGATGAGGTGACGGTTTTATTGGTACCATTTTGTGGGACATACGCATTTTTGATCACTTGGTGTTGCACCTTTTGTGATGCAAGGTGACAAAAATTGCTTGTTTTGACACAGTCTTTTTTTTTTTTTTTTTACGGTGTTCATCTGAGGGGTTAGCTCATGTGATATTTTTATAGAGCTGGTTTTTACGGATGTGGCAATACCAAATATGTCTATTTTTTTTTTTTTTTTTTTTATTCCTTACTTGGGGACCTTTTTTTTTTTTTTACATGTGGAACTTTTTTATTTATTTTTTTTCAACCCTTTATTTTTTTTATTTTATTTTACACTTTTCGTCCCCCATAAGGTCATACAAGACCTCTGGGGGACATTTGCTTCACTTTTTTTATTTTTTTCACTGTTGATTTCTCCTGTAACTGGGGCTGACATAGTAGCCCCAGTTACAGAAGAAATGCACCCCCCAGAGAGGCTGTACAGCGTAATTCTGCGCTGTACAGCCTCAGAGAAGGGCTGATCGAGGTCTCTGTAAGACCTCACACAGCTCCTGCTCTCTCCGGTCCCGGCAGTCACATGACCGTCGGGCCGGAACAGGAAGCGCACAGCGCTTCCTGCTCTGCAGACACAGCGCTCGGAGAGCGCTGTGTCTGCAGCGATCCGGAAGGCAAGGACACCTGGGCACTGTCCCTGCCTTCTCTCTGGGTTGCCCTGCTGTCACTGACAGCGGGCAACCCGATCAGCAGCTGCACGATTAGCGTGCAGCTGCTATTTCTGAAAGGACGTTTTAAAACGTGCTTTCAGAAATAGAGGTCCACCCATAGGACGTTTATATCCTATGGGCGGACTTAAAGCGGTTAACTGACATTTTTTATCAACCAACGATTTATACAGGAAAATCATGACGATTAACAAGGTTGCCCAAACTTTCGCATTCCACTGTACTGGCTGATTCCTGCCTGATTCATCTTCACAAAGGTCAGTTTCTCCACATTTTGGGTGGGCAGATGAGTTCTCCTTGGGGTACCTATGGCCCCCGCTGCACTAAACACCCACTCTGATGCCACACTGCTGGTCGGGCAGGAAAGCTTGTCCAGGGCAAACTTGGCCAGTTGCGGCCACAAATCGAGTTTGGCTGCCTAGTAGTCTAGGCAGGGCCGGACTGGGGATAAAAACCAGCCCTGGAAAAAGTTGCATACCACAGCATTGCGCCATTATTTACTTGTTTATAATAGGAGAAAGCATTCATTTTAAAAAAAGTGCGTAAACACGAATATGAACTTTGCCCTTTTGTAGAACCCCCATTGTTCATATTATCACAGTGTTTTCCCAACCAGGATGCCTCCAATTGTTGCAAAACTACAACTCTCAGCATGCTCAGACAGTGTTTTACCACGCCCTTTGACCCGCCTCTTTTTTGTTGGCCACCTATTTAATGATTGTTGCATGCAACATTTTACTTGACCAGCTATTTTAGATATTCTAAGGCAGTCCTGTTACAATCCCTCCTCCCCCCAATGAGCCTTTCGACCAAATAATAAAAATATTTATAAAATCTCACCCATATGCTGCAAAAAATAAATAAAAAATCTGCAATGTAAAATCGATAATAAAGATCAACTACAAACAAACATATTTCACATGAAGACTTACAATTACTTGGCTTGGCCCTTGAGGATCTCGGACACCACTTCAACACTTTGGCTGGGTGGCTCGGTGGAGCTGATGTTGTGTTTTTTCCTAACGAGAAAGATTTCATAATAAGGATTTGGAGACGGGGCAGAGGGATAGCATAGCAGAGAGAGGCTGGTGATGCTACTAGGGGGTCATACCATGGGGGAGTAATAAAGCCCACCATAATGCCCCCCCCAGTAGTAATAATTCTCCTTATAACATGCAAAACATACCCCTTTGTAATGCCCTCAGTTGAGCTAATGTTCACATAATGTGCCAATATAAAATACCCCTTCTCAGTGCCCCCGTAGATGACCCCATAGTGCTCCCCCCTTCCCCATAGTACCCATCATAATGTGTCCCAGTATAAAATACCCCTTCTTTTTAGCCTCAGTAGATGCCCCTATAGTGCCACCCAATAATCTACCACTAATAAGTGCCCCAATAGATGCCCCCCAATCATGTGCCAGTAAGATGTGCCTCCATAGATGCCCCCCAATCATGTGCCAGTAAGATGTGCCCCCATAGATGCCCCCCAATCATGTGCCAGTAATAAGAGCCCCCTTACCATCATGTGCCAGGACGGCAATACAGATGACTATGGAGATGAGCGCTTCCACAATGGAAGCGCTCATCTCCCTGTGCCCTGCTGCCTTCGGCCCCCACTTGTCACCAGGGCCGCGGCCTTGCGGCATTCAGGCCTACCGGCCTAACGGGAAATTTTCCTGGTAACCCGTTAGGCCAGTCCGGCCCTGAGTCTATGGGATCTTCGATGTGGGGTGGCAGGGTGCACTCCAAGTATGCCACAATCTGCTGGTTAAGGTTCTGCTCAATGTCGTCTAGCTGCTGCTGCTAGTGAGTAGTTTCTTCAGTAGGCGGGTGAAGAAAACTGCTCATCAGCGACTCCAGCTGATGGAGCTGGTACTGCTCCTGTTCCCCCCAACAGCCATGGCAGTGGAACATGAGCATAGAGGGCCCCCCCGGGTAGACCTGCGTGACAATGGGCGATGGTGCACATAGACAGCGGCCAACTGACTACATAGGATGTCTCGATAGTAGTTCATTTTGACCTCCCTCTCAGCGGGTATGAAAAAGGCCCCCATTTTAGATTGTTAGCGAGGGTCTAACATGGTGGAGAGCCAGTATTCATCACTCTGCCGAATGGTGACAATTCGGCTGTCACTACGCAAGCAAGTGAGCATGCATCTTGCCATTTGCGCAAGTGACTTGGAGGGATTCCCTGCCTCCATCTCTACTGCATACTGCCACAGTGTGCCTGGGTCCTCTGCCTCATCTTCCTCATCGCCCTGTAGCTCCTGCTCCTCCTGATCCTCCTGTCCTGTCACCTGTGTAGAAAAAACACCCATTTCTCTACACATTGCTTGTGTCCAAATGTCCTCATCCTCCTCTAGTTCAGCCTCCACAGGGCTCATGTGGTCGTGAAATGTAGTCACCACGTCTTCTGACCCCTGGCCAACCAGATTTAGCTGAATCTGTTCCAGGCCATGAATCAGTGGAATGACGTTCTTCATCACGTTGTCCTGTTGACTGACAAATAAAGTGTCCACCTCAAAGAGCCAAAACAAACAGCAAGCGTCACGCCTGAGCGGCCACTGGCTAACATTGAAGTTACACAGGGTGAGTACCTCTGTCCATCTGTACCTTCAATAAATTATTTATGGCCTTTCTCTGTTCATATAATTGGTCCATCATATAGAGGGGGGAATTCCAACGAGTGGAAACATCGCATATCAGCCTATGTTGGGGAATGCCGTTCTGCCCCTGCAGCTCGAGGGTTTGCTTTGCGGTGTACAAGTGGCTGAAGTGCATCTATTTTCAGGATGTCTTGCAGATGGGCGGAAGACTTCATGAACCGCTTTATAACCAGATTCAACACATGCACCATGCAGGGCGCATGGCTCAGCCCTCCAGAACGCAGCTCCAACACCATGTTCTTCCCGTTGTCGGTCGCCATGCTTCCGATTTTAAGTTGTCGAGGAGAAAGCCAGGATTCAATTCCTTGATGAAGGACATGGAGCAGTTCCTCTCCTATGTGAATCAGTTCACCCAGGCAAACCAGGTGCAGAACAGCATGAAACCGCCGTGCACTGTAAATGTGGTATACTGGAGGGGCACTGTGAATTGTTTCTGCAGTGGAGGCTGAGGACACGGTTGAGGATGAGGAGGTAGAGTGCACGACCATAGAAGTCAGCCACAACTCCTATACATAATACTAGAAACACAACATCCCAAAGCGCAGGTGCATGTTGCTGATGTGGCTGCAAATTTACATCTGACAAACACATGGTGCAACAGCACTCTACAAACCAAAAGTAGAGTACAAAAGTATATTACATTGCAAATGCTATGCTAATAACTTAGAGATGCTTAGCAAATACATTTTGTACAAAATCATTTGAGCCCGTCTACCACACGCAAAGGCGATCTCTATAAGATGGGTCCTAACACTAATGCTCACCTGTTGGGTGCCATAACAGCGACCATGAAATCCAGGAACAGGAGCTCCACCAACACCAGCAGCACCACGACCAGGGCCACATCCCTTATTTGACGCTCCCCTCATTCTTTGCTTTCACCAACCAAAATAACAGATGGTTTATGTCAGGCGACAATGTAACCGCCAATAGTCAACAATTAAGTTCACTGACAGTAAGGCAATGCCAGTGTCATAAAAAGGAAAAATTTCTTGAGGTCACACAATAGTGTGACAGGCGAATTTTATACAATTACTTCACGGTCACAAAAAATGTTAATTTGTCAACCAACAATGTAACAGCAGTATTGACTGGTTGTATTGGACTGTCAGAAATGTAACAAAGGCCACAAATGTAGTATCTAGCACAAAATGTTTTTGTTTTTTTAAACTAGAATATAACGGCAGTATCTCACGCTTGTATTGGATAGTCACAAATGCAGCAAAGGCCGCAAAGTTAGGGAGGAAGACTCATGAATCTTCTGATGCATGTGTCTTTACAGAGGAAGAGGTTCTAAGTCAGCTGTCTAAAATTAATACAAATAAGTTACAGGGGCCTGATGGGATACACCAAAAGCTATTACGAGAGCTTAGTGGTGAACTAGCAAAACCATTAACAGATTTATTTAACCAATCACTGGTAACAGGAGTCGTCCCAGAAGATTGGAAATTAGCAAATGTTGTGCCCATTCACAAGAAAGGTAGTAGGGAGAAATCGGGCAACTATAGGCAAGTAAGCCTGACATCAATAGAGGGGAAATTTATGGAAACCATACTTAAGGAGAGGATTGTGGAACATCTAAAATCTCATGGATTGAAAGATGTAAAACAGCATGTGTTTACTTCAGGGAGATCATGTCAAACTAATCTTATAGATTTTTATGATAGGGTGACTAAAATAATAGATGGCGGAGGTGCAGTAGACATCGCTTATCTAGACTTTAGTAAGGCTTTTGATACTGTCCCACATAGAAGGCTTATCAATAAAGTGCAGTCTTTGTGCTTGGACTCCGATATTGTTGAATTAATTAGGCAGTGGCTGAGGGATAGACAACAGAGGGTTGTAGTCAATGGAGTATATTCAGACCATGGTCTTGTTACCAGTGGGATACCTCAGGGATCTGTTCTGGGGCCCATATTGTTTAATATTTTTGTCAGCGAAATTGCAGAAGGCCTCGATGGTAAGGTGTGTCTTTTTGCTGATGACACAAAGATTTGTAACAGGGTTGATGTTCCTGGAGGGATACGCCAAATGGAAAAGGACTTAGGAAAACTAGAGGAATGGTCAAAAATCTGGCAACTAAAATGTAATGTTGATAAATGCAAGATAATGCACCTGAGGAGTAAAAACCCAAGAGCAGAATATAAAATCAGTGATACAGTCCTAGCCTCAGTATCTGAGGAAAGGGATTTAGGGGTCATTATTTCAAAAGACTTAAAGGTAGGCAGACAATGTCATAGAGCAGCAGGAAATGCTAGCAGAATGCTTGGATATATAGGGAGAGACATTACCAGTAGAAAGAGGGAGGTGCTCATGCCGCTCTACAGAGCACTAGTGAGACCTCATTTGTAGTATTGTGCTCAGTACTGGAGACCATATCTCCAGAAGGATATTAATACTTTGGAGAGAGTTCAGAGAAGAGCTACTAAACTAGTACATTGATTGCAGGATAAAACTTACCAGGAAAGATTAAAGGACCTTAACATGTATAGCTTGGAAGAAAGACGAGACAGAGGGGATATGATAGAAACTTTTAATTACATAAAGGGAATCACAAGATAAAAGAGGAAAGAATATTTAAAAGAAGAAAAACTGCTACAAGAGGACATAGTTTTAAATTAGAGGGGCAAAGGTTTAAAAGTAATATCAGGAAGTATTACTTTACTGAGAGAGTAGTGGATGCATGGAATAGCCTTCCTGCAGATTTGGTAGCTGCAAATACAGTGGAGGAGTTTAAGCATGCATGGGATAGGCATAAGGCCATTTTCATATAAGATAGGGCCAGGGGCTATCCATAGTATTCAGTATATTGGGCAGACTAGATGGGCCAAATGGTTCTTATCTGCCGACACATTCTATGTTTCTATGGTTCTATAAAGGTACTTTATGGGAAAAAAAAAAAATTATGTTTTCACCCACAGTTAAACAGATGGATTTACAGATTTTATTTCACTATCTGATTTGCAGTGCAGGCCGCAAAGGTACTTTATGGGAAAAAATATATGATTTTTTTCACCCACAATTAAACAGATGGATTTAATTGATTTTCTTTTACTATTACAAATACAGTGCAGGGCGCAAATGTACTTTTCATCAACAAAAAAAAAGTTGTCCCCACAGAAACTAACAGATGGATTTATTTGGATTGTACTTTACAGAAAAAAATGTGAATATGTCACCCCCTGGGTCCCTGAACTCACAGACGGATTACCTATATTTTCCCTTCCCCTGGCACATATGCAGTGAAGGTGCACTTAAAAAATGGGTATATGTTGCCCACTGAACTAAAAGAACAGGATTAAATTATTGTCCCTGGCACATATGCTGTGCTGGTGCACTGAACTTGCACAAAATGGCCGCCGATGCCCACCTAACTAACAGACGGATAAAACTTATTTTTCTGTGTCACTGGGCTCGGGGCAGGGTACAAAAATGTTGCACTGCACCCACACGAAAAAATTTGCTGTAGAACAACTAGTAAGAGCTGAGTGACGTGCAGCGCTACGTGACTCCAGCTTATATAGCGGCTCGGTCACATGCTGCACTGGCTTCTAAGGGCACACTAGTTAAACGCTTGTTGATTGGCTGATTGGCTGCCCTAGATAATGCCTCCCTATCCTTTCCCTACACCAGGGGTAGGCAACCTCCGGCATGCCAGCTATTGTGAAACTACAACTCCCAGCATGCATACTTGCACTGCTATTCTCAGAACTCTCATAGAAATAAATGGAGCATGCTGGGAATTGTAGTTTCACAACAGCTGGGGTGCTGAAGGTTGCTGAGCCCTGCCCTACACTATAAATAATCTTTCCTTGAACGTCTAACTCTTTTTTTTTTTGGCACAATAAAGTCTTTCCTAGCACTGCCCCCAGTGCCTGTCACATCTCTCCCTACATTAAGTACACTGGAAAATGGCAGAATCCAAGATAGCTAAGACTATTTATAGGGCTGTGACATCATAGGGGCAGGCTGGCTGCTGATTGGCTGCATGCATGGCATTGTGGATGATCCATCATTCCCTCGTCCCTCATTCTTTGCTCCATGTCACACTTTAGGAAAAAATGCTATTCGTTACCACAAAACATAAGGAAATTCGGCTTCGGTGCGAAGCAAATTTTTTCATGAAATTCGGATTGAATTCCACTTCATCAACTTTGATTCACTCATCTCTAGCCAGAGAAGATGGGGCCCAATCAGAAAAAAAGGTCAATTGACGAGTGCCCCACTCAACATGGATGAACGTGGGGGCATCACTGCTGCTTCAGAATTTCTGGATGCCCTGGGACCATAACAGGCAGAGCAAAAGCCTATTATTGTCCTTTGCTCCACACTGCCAGTCTGCACTCCCGCTCCTGATACTCCTAGCGTGATCATGTGATGTCACCACACTGGAAGTGCCAAATCCTGCTGCACCTGTTGAGTTAGATGTATGTTCCACAGTGGGGAATCTGAAACACATATCACTGTAACTTGCACTGGCTGGCAGGGCTGGAACTTTCACTGCTTATGACCCATGCATGCTACACCCCATTCCCTGCAGCGGGTGGAGGCCTCCTCATTTAGTTAGGTGGTAGAGGTTCCTGTGTCCTTGCCTTTAATCCAGCCACGCGCATCACCACTCCACATTTCCCTTAGACGCCGCTGCCTGAGGCAACCACTACACATTGCCTCATTGATGGTTTACCCTTGTAAATGGCCTGTATATGCTGCTGATCAGCCGATAAACAAGAAATCGCTCATTTGTCTGCTAATTTGGGTCTTTCCTCAGAATGAAAGATGAGCAATTATTGGCAGCACATCACTCTGTGTTATCAGAGATATGCTGTCGAAAATCTATAGGACTGAATTGACGGAGGAATGACTGTGGCAGCGATCATTCTTCCCCCATTCACTTTTCATCGGCTTGTGTAATAGGCTGCTGAAAACAAGCGCCTATCAACATTTTTTTGGCCCTTTGAAAAGCAATGTGACAATGTGATCAGAAAAGGTTGTGCACCCCTGCTTTAAAGCCCCCCCCCCCCCTTAATATTTCACACTAGCTGTAATCTGTATTAATGCAATAAATGTATCAGAATATTTTGCAGCTATTTGGATTATGGTTTCTGATTTTGACCTTGAACTTGTTTGTTCTGTTATATTTCTCCGCTTTTAATACATTATAGTAAATGTTTATGTGCGATTCACTACATCCTCACCTGTAATAAACTGCAGCCATTCTAGGCAAGGTTTAAATGTACATTTTTTAACCTGTTTCCTTCCTGTCAGAAATAATCATCCATTGGTCAATGGTTTAAATATAGTACATTCTTCTTTGTGACATCTGCATTGTCTTTGTGCAGAAACCTATTCTGAAAGACACACAACTTCTTTCAGCCATGTCCGTATGTGACAATGATTGATAAATGGATACTGCACATAAGATAGTATTCTGCAGTCATCTGTAATCACAATGGTTCGCTTTGTAATATTAATCAGCAGAATATTTCACAAATCATTTCCCGAGTAGCATAGTGCAGACAATGGTCCATAAGGATAGATATGACTTACGGTCCCCAAAAGTAATTCATTTGGACATCAAATGCAGAGTTAAGACAAATGGATGAACGCTTTCCTGACATTTGCACTGCTAACTCTTCAGTGCCATGTCAAATCTCATTCCTGTTATCTTATTATCACTGTGATTTCTATGTTTCACATCACAGTGGAGGTGTTAATAAGATGAAATTCATGCTAGTTTCTGTAGTTTTACCAACATTTGCACTTGTAATTCACTGACAAAACACATAAGGTGTTAGAATGAGAACACGTTTTTAAACTCAAAGTTTATTGATTTTTAGGAGAGTAACTTGTATGTAAAAATGGCAAAATACTACATAAGTTGTTAACGTCCACTCTATACAGATAGTCAAAGTGGAGCTTAATTAATTCCATGATATAAGAAAAAGCAATAAAAATGTCATAGCTAAAATGTTTTTGTAGTAAAAATAAAATAATAACCATCATTATCATCGTAGTCAGCATCACCAGCAGCTTCATTATTGGACGAAATTCTTATCATTTTTGCACTGGCCATTTTAACCAACAGATGTTTTATAGAATGTAATACCAATGGGTGTGAAATTGAAAAATTACATTTTCCCAATGGCATGTTACTTTGCTGGAAATTATTCATTTTCATAAAGGACAAAAGGAGAAAAAAAGTTATGCAATTCTCTTGAGTACAACAATGGCCCATATGTGGTAATAAAAATGCTGATTGGGCAAACAGCATGGCTCAGAAGAAAAGGAGTACCATTTAAAATGCATAGAAGAGATTTTGCTGGAATTGGTTTGGGCATCATGTCACAATTGCAATGTATCTTGGGACAAATGATCTGGCTTGCAATGAGGTTTCAAAGGTGAAGGAAGCTTTTCACACACTTGGTAATGATATACGGGAGGTTGCATCGACTGTTTCATTCTCTGCAGTTTTGTCTATGCATAACCTTCAGCATGACAGACAGATGTACATTAAGGAATTCAATTTATGGCTTGGAGAATGGTGTCTGAACCAAGGTTTTGGCTTTGTGTCTCATGTTAGCTCTAGTTGGAATGGAAAAGAATTGTACAAGAAAGATGGTTTGAATCTTTCTCTCAAGGGAACAAATGTCCTCAGTGAATAGTTCAAAGTAGGGGGGGGGGGCAAAAGAGTGATAATCCAGCAGTCCAACTGCCCCCAATGCCAGAAGATGCCAGTAGCACATAGGTTAAGAAATTACAAGCTCAGAGTCTTCTCTACAAATGCTCGCAGTTTAGGGAATAAGATCAATGAACTTGAGTCTATAATGGCATCTGAGAATATAGATTTAGTGGCTGTTACTGAGACATGGTTCAATGAGAATAATGACTGGGATATAACAATACCAGGGTTCTCTCCATATAGGAAAGATAGAGAAGGCAAGGAATGGGAAGGGATGGCCCTGTATGCGAAAGATAGCATAAAGTCTAATCTACTACATCCTTTGGTCCTGCACTATTGCTACTGGTAATGGCTTTGCCTGCCTGGCCAGCTGCATCATTTGGTCCTGCATCGTTGCTACCGGTAACGGCTCCACCTGCCTGGCTCTGCTGAATCCTTCGGTCCTGTACCGTTGCTACTGGTACTGGCTCCGCCTGTCTGGCTCTGCTGCATCCTTCGGTTCTGCACTGTTGCTACCGGTAACAGCTCCGCCTGCTTGGCTCTGCTTCATCCATCAGTCCTGCAACCTCCTATTCAAGACTCCAGTGCTTCCTGTGTACAGACCTTGTCCCTGCCATTGGATTCCAGCAGTATTTCATTAGTATCATGACAGCTATGCAGTACCAAACGAGAGACAGAGAGTGGTGATAAGACAAGCCGGGATCAGAATTAGATGGATAACTCAGTACCAAATGAGAGACAGAGAGTGGTCAGAAGACAGGCTGGGGTCAGAAGAATGAGCAATCCAATATTCATAGGAACAATGAAACAGGGAACACAGCTAGTGAGTCAGAGTCCCACCGAGTCCCAGAATCAGAACCTGATAGGTCATGACTCAGCGCTCAGTCAGAAACGCTAGCACACAGGAATAGATCAGCTGAGCTAATCAGCTCACTGCAAGAGCATTGCTAAGGACGTGTCACGTCAACAGGGGTGCCTGGCTTAACAGCGCGTCTCTCCCAGCGCAGATGCACCAAAGCTGGTGATGTTGCCACTGGAGCCCAGACAGGGAAGTTTGTGACAGAAACTGTTATGTTTTATTACTTTTACTTTTACATCGTAAAATCAATTTAAAAATATGTATTGTATTTTAGGGTCATCGTATTCCAAGTTCTTATTAATGAATAGCTATAAATTGTGGTCAAAATTGTTATACCAAAAAGATGCAATCATACTAAAATAACATAGTTATCTCTATGGATGTTTACATGAGTACTGAAACACATGTAATACCCATATATACCATAAACTAGACACACACTTCTTAACCCTTATACCAATTTAAAACATACGGTATAATAGATAAATGCAGGAATCATAGTATTGTAGAAATGCAACTATTATGTCAGCTCACTGAAGTTTCAACAAATCAGTTTTGGAAAGAAAAAAAAAAAAAAGTTATATATACAGTTGCAAGAAAAAGTATGTGAACCCTTTTGAATGATATGGATTTCTGCACAAATTGGTCATAAAATGTGATCTGATCTTCATCTAAGTCACAACAATTGACAATCACAGTCTGCTTAAACTAATAACACACAAAGAATTAAATGTTACCATGTTTTTATTGAACACACCATGTAATGATTCACAGTGCAGGTGGAAAAAGTATGTGAACCCTTGGATTTAATAACTGGTTGAACCTCCTATGGCAGCAATAACTTCAACCAAACGTTTCCTGTAGTTGCAGATCAGACGTGCACAATGGTCAGGAGTGTTTCATGCAGTGGCGTTGCAAGGGGGATGCGGGGGGTGCAGGCCGCACCAGTGAAGGGGTGACACCAGCAGGAGCGGCAACTTGCACACTTCTCATTTACGAATCCCAGGTCATCTCAGGAGAGGATATGTTTGGGATTCGAACCCACAACCTTCTGTATCTTTGTATTTCAGAAAAGTTTCTGCTGGGATTCAAACCTACGACCTTCTGTATCAGAGGCACCGCTTCTGCAATGCTTCTGACTGAAAAAAATATGAGACTTCTACTGTTATAGCTGGCTAAGTGTACATCATATATAGAGATATAGCAGAGCTGAGTGTGCTGGGACAGCTGTCATATAGAGATATAGCAGTGCTGGGTGTGTTGGGGCAGCTGTCATGTGTATAGATGTACACTTAGCCAGCTATAACAGTAGAAGTCTCATATTTTTTCAGTCAGAGGCATTGAGCCTCTTATGGCTGTGTGGGTAAGTGCTTTGCCTCTGATACAGAAGGTTGTGGGTTCGAATCCCAGCAGAAAGTTTTCTGAAATACACAAGCACTGACTCCATATAAGGACATACAGGGCAGGACACAGGAAGAGGCTGCATTGCTGACATGGAGGTAAGTATATATATATATATATATTTTTTTTTTTTTAATACCCGACTGTTGCTGCTATGGGGAGAGCGGGAGGCACTTGATACTGGCACATGGGGGAGGGGGGTTGGCACCTGATACTGGCACATGGGGGTGGGGGGGTTTGGCACTATGATACTGGCACATGGGGGGGAAGGAGAGAGGCACCTGATACTGGCACATGGGGGGGTTGGCACCTGATGCTGGCACATGGGGGAAGGGGGGTTGGCACCTGATACTGGCTACTGGCACATGGGGGGTGTTGGCACTCTGATATTGGCACATGGGGGGAAGGAGAGAGGCACCTGATATTGGCACATGGGGGAGGGGGGGGGTTGGCACTATGATACTGGCACATGGGGGGTGGGAAGGGAGAGGCACTTGATACTGGCCCTTTTTTTGGGGGGGGGAGATGGCACTATGATACTGGCACATGGGGGAGGAGAGAGGCACTTAATACTGGCACATTGGGGGGAGATGGCACTATGATACTGGCACATGGGGGAGAGAGGCACTTGATACTGGTACATGGGGGGGTTTGGCACTATGATACTGGCACATGGGGGGGAGAGGCACTTGATACTGGTACATGGGGGGGGTTTGGCACTATGATACTGGCACATGGTGGGTGGGAAGGAGAGAGGCACCTGATACTGGCACATTGGGGGATGGCACTATGATACTGGCACATGGGGGAGGAGAGAGGCACTTAATACTGGCACATTGGGGGAGATGGCACTATGTTACTGGCACATGGGGGGGAGAGGCACTTGATACTGGTACATGGGGGGGGTTTGGCACTATGATACTGGCACATGGGGGGGAGAGGCACTTGATACTGGTACATGGGGGAGTTGGCACTATGATACTGGCACATGGTGGGTGGGAAGGAGAGAGGCACTTGATACTGGCACATTGGGGGGGGAGATGGCACTATGATACTGGGACATGTGGGGGGGAGGAGAGAAGCACTTGATACTGGCACATGATGGGGGCATCTATGGGGACACTTACTGGCACATTATTGGGGGGCATTATGGGGGACACTAGGCCGGCAGCCTATCAGAGGCCGGACACTGAGGGCATCTACTGGGGCACTATATATGGGGCATTTTATACTGGTACATTATGGGGGACACTAGCAGGAAGGGGGGAGAGGAGCACTATGGGGGAATTTACTGGGGGCACTATATAGGGGTATTTTATACTGGCACATTATGGGGGCACTATGGGGACATTAGCTCAACTGGGGGCATTAAAAGAGGGTATTTTTTGCACTGTCACATTATAAGGAGAATTATTTCTACTAGGGGGGGCATTATGGTGGGCTTTATTACTCCCCATGGTATGACCCCCTAGTAGCAGCACCAGCCTCTCCCTGCTCTGCTATCCCTCTGCCCCTTCTCCAAATCCTTATTATGAAATCTTTCTCATTAGGATAAAACACATCATCAGCTCTGCCGAGCCCCCGGCCAAAGTGTGGAAGTGGCGTCCGAGATCCCCAAGGGCCAAGCCAAGTAACTGTAAGTTTTCATATGAAATATATTTGTTATACACATATAACATACACTGTGCCCCACAATATACAGTATACCACTACACTGTGCCCCACAACATACAGTATACCTCTACACTGTGCCACACAATATACAGTATACCTCTACACTGTGCCACACAGTGTACAGTATACCTCTACACTGTGCCACACAATATACAGTATACCGCTACACTGTGCCCCACAATATACAGTATATCTCTACACTGTGCCACACAATATACAGTATACCTCTACACTGTGCCAAACAATATACAGTATACCGCTACACTGTGCCACGCAATATACAGTATACCGCTACACTGGGCCACACAATATACAGTATACCGCTACACTGGGCCACACAATATACAGTATACCTCTACACTGTGCCACAGAATATACAGTATACCTCTACACTGTGCCACAGAATATACAGTATACCTCTACACTGTGCCACACAATATACAGTATACCTCTACACTGTGCCCCACAATATGCAGTATACCTCTACACTGTCCTCCACAATATACAGTATACCGCTACACTGTGCCACACAATATACAGTATACTGCTACACTGTGCGATACAATATACAGTATACCTCTACACTGTGCCCCACAATATACAGTATACCTCTACACTGTGCCACACAACACACCCAAATCGCAAAGCGAATAAACGCCCGGTTATGTTGCTGTCCTAGACCAACTACACATATAAACCCAAAACTAAACTCAGAACAGCATAAATGATAGAAATACTAAATCTTTTTATTGGACATACACTTGTATAAAACATAGAAATCCGTATACATAAGCAGCATTATATCACACAGGATGATCTCCACAGGTCTGTTCCATTATAATACATATAGTTTTGCAATAAAAAATCCCAGGCTGTGCAATATGATAATCAATCATAGCCCTCAGTCAGTATATATAAAGTGCATAGTGCTTCAGATAAAACATGACACCTGTATTGCATGTATTTTCCCTGTGTCATGTTTTAGCTCAAGCACTTTGCACTTTATATATACTGACTGAAGGCTGTGATTGATTATCATATTGCACAGCCTGGATTTTTTATTGCAAAACTATATGTATTATAATGGAAAAGACCTGTGGAGATCATCCTGTGTGATATAATGCTGCTTATGTATACGGATTTCTATGTTTTATACAAGTGTATGTCCAATAAAAGATTTTGTATTTCTATAATTTATGCTGTTCTGAGTTTAGTTTTGGGTTTATACTGTGCCACACAATATACAGTATACCTCTACACTGTGCCGCACAATATACAGTTTACCGCTACACTGTGCCACACAATATACAGTATACCGCTACACTGTGTAGTCTGTAGCGGCGGACAGAAAATAATCTGGAAGTGCCCCTCCCGAGACCAGGCTCTGACTGCTAGGGGGGGTCTGCTGAGCTAACGGATGCCCCCTACCACCACCATAGCCCCCATATATGGCTAAAAAATTATTGCTTTGGGGGGGGGGGGGGTGACACAATTTTCTACCGCACCGGGTGACACCAGCCCTAGCAACGCCACTGATTTCATAACCATTCCTCTTTACAGAACTGTTTCAGTTCAGCAATATTCTTGGGATGTCCGGTGTGAATCGCTTTCTTGAGGTCATGCTACAATATCTCAATCGGATTGAGGTCAGGACTCTGACTGACCACTCCAGAAGGTGTATTTTCTTCTGTTTAAGCCATTCTGTTGTTGATTTACTTCTATGCTTTGGGTCGTTGTCCTATTGCAACACCCATCTTCTGTTGAGCTTCAACTGGTGGACAGATGGCCTTAAGTTCCCCAGCAAAATGTCTTGATAAACTTGGGAATTCATTTTTCCTTCGATGATAGCAATCCGTCCATACCCTGACGCAGCAAAACAGCCCCAAACCATGATGCCCCCACCACCATACTTCACAGTTGGGATGAGGTTTTGATGTTGGTTTGCTGTGCCTCATTTTCTCCACACACAGTGTTTTGTATGTTTCTTCCAAACAACTCAACTTTGGTTTCATCTGTCCACAGAATATTTTTCCAGTACTGCTGTGGAACATCCAGGTGCTCTTGTGCAAATTGTAAACGTGCAGCAATGTTTTTTTGGGACAGCAGTGGCTTCCTCTGTGGTATCCTCCCATGAAATCCATTTTTGTTTAGTGTTTTACTTATTGCAGATTCGCTAACAGGGATGTTAGCATATGCCAGAGACTTTTGTAAGTCTTTAGCTGACACTCTAGGAATCTTCTTCACCTCATTGAGCAGTCTGCGCTATGCTCTTGCAGTCATCTTTACAGGACGGCCACTCTTAGGGAGAGTAGCAGCAGTGCTGAACTTTCTCCATTTATAGACAATTTGTCTTATCGTGGACTGCAAGGCTTTTGGAGATACTTTTATAACCCTTTCCAGCTTTATGCAAGTCAACAATTCTTAATCGTAGGTCTTCTGAGAGCTCTTTTATGCGAGGCATCATTCACATCAGGCAATGCTTCTTGTGAAAAGTAAATCCAGAACTGGTGTGTGTTTTTTATAGGGCAGGGCAGCTGTAACCAACACCTCCAATCTCATCTCATTGATTGGACTCCAGTTGGCTGACGCCTCACTCCAATTAGCTCTTGGAGATGTCATTAGTCTAGGGGTTCACATACTTGTTCCACCTGCACTGTGAATGTTTACATGGTGTGTTCAATAAAAACATTGTAAGATTTAATTCTTTGTGTGTTATTAGTTTATACAGACTGTGATTGTCTATTGTTGTGACTTAGATAAAGATAAGATCACATTATATGACCAATTTGTGCAGAAATCCATATCATTCACTTTTTCTTGCAACTGTATATTTTATATATATATATATATATATATATATATATATATATACCAATATAATAGGTAAAGGGGCTGTCTCATGGAACATTAAAGGCATATAACTAGGATGCGCCACATGTCAGATAGGTGTGGGTTCCTCTGGGGCTTTGGGTCCCCAAAGAGAACAGGAGTGCATCGCACATGTGTGGCCACCCTCTATTAATTTCTAAGGGTGTGCCAAAAATAGCCAAACGCTGGCTCGGCTATTTCCATCCATTTCATAGAAGCAAATAGAGTGGTGGCTGGCTATTTTTGGCGGTTTTCTATGATCAATGCTCACAGAGGGCTATTTGTGCCCAAGATTTTAAGAATTTAATATTTTTATTTGAAATTGGGACACTAAAAACTAAAACAAAAAATTATTTATTGATTGGCTTTAAATTTAAAAATTAGGAGGGAATATACCAATTGGTCCTACAATTATTAATCGATAGTGCAGAACTAAAATAAGGGGCCCGATTAGAACAACTCCATTAATCTGATTCAATGCTCCAACACTTGAAGGGCTATTGTAATCTGCACCATTTATTAATCACCACAGTGTTGCCTTTGCTTTAGTGAGAAAAGGCAAAAGGCATATACTGCCCGCACAATATTCTGACTAAGCACAATGATACAACTAAGATATCAAAACACTTGTTTATGTATCAAATTGACTTCTAAATCTACCACTTCTGCTGCAAATACAAGCAGCTGGCGTCAGCCCAAAAATCCTTTGTGCTCAGTGAGGAATACCATCAAAAATTGACTGCTGCTAACTGCTCCTAAAAGGCATAACTTAACTATGCTAATTGTTTCCTCGGCTCAACGCATTTCCTATAAACATTCTCAAGAGCCCTGTACTTGGAGGCATAGTGTCATATAGTGTTTTTTAGAGCAAAGATACGCTGCCCTCTAGTATACAGAGGCATCGCTCTGGCACTGGTATAGTTAAACCTGTAACCCCTCCTATAATTATACAAGTCCACGTCCACTCCAGCATCACGTGATCCGAACGCATTGCTCCTGCCCGGGTAAGCTGGCTCACATAGTGGGGGACCGAGAATCGGGGATGATTCCCCCGTATAAACTAGGGATCATATAGGTGAATTAAGACAGGGCATAGAAGCTTATACCATAGGGGTAAATAGTCAGAACGTGTGCATTTTTTTTAAAGAAAATAAATGATCAGCAATAATACACAAAAATTATGATATCCTTCCAATATCAATATGAATGTGATATTGCAGTTAACCCATAATCCGATCATAACTCATGTAATAATAACACCATATAATATATATACTGTGTTCTCACACGATAGGTAGTTTAGTGGTGGGACCCACACCACACTGAGATACCTTCGCAGGGTGCACAGGGCTCCGATATGTTTCTGACTGGAAGATATTGGCTAAAGTCTCAGCTTTTAACATCAGCGTGAGGGTCTAGCCAGTATGATCAGTATTGGGATTTGCCGTTAGCAATGGATCACTTGCGGAGGAATTGCTTCCCCGATTATAAACACGCTACAGTGTTTGGGGTCGAGCATTTCCTGCCATTTAGGCCACTTTATTCAGTGATTAATTTTTTATTATTTTTTTTTAAAGTTTTCATTTATATTAAAGAAAAACAAAAAAAAACAAGGCCGTAAGAGAACGACCAACAAACAAACAATAATAAACACTGCGCCACATTTAAAATCAAGCAGTAAAATTGAGGTATGTATCTTCTACACTTGTAGATCTGGCAAAGATGGATAGTGTTTGGATATATAAGACGCCCATTTTCGCCACCTTGCACTGACACATGATAATCGGCAAAGCTGTTTTGCAATCAGTAGCTCCATGCCATAATTATAGTGGACTTTAGCAATGATTTCTGGTATGGTTGGGATGTCCCTACTCTTCCACCTTTTAGCTATTGCAACTCTCGTTGCTGTTAGTATATGAAAAGCAATAGTGAGGTCCGCTAACTCTAAACATTCCAGCTCAAAGGAGAGCAATGCTAGTTCCGGGGACATGGGGAGCGCCTTCCCTATTACAGCACCTATAAGTAACAATATTGTGGACCAGAAACGGTGGACAGCAGGGCAGGTCCACCAGATATGCATTAAGTTGCCAACTGCTGATAGGCATCGCCAGCAAACATTTGAGGTGGTTGGATATATAATGGATAGGCGATAAGGGGTATAATACCACCTATAAAGGAGTTTTCTTGAGGCCTCCAGGTGGTCGACACACTTTGAGGTTCTAGAGCTCAGGGAGAAAACAAAGGCCCAACTTGCTGGCACTTATTCAGTGATTTTTAGTTTACCAGTGAATCCCCTAATTTCAGACAGAAGAGAGCTGAATGAAATACTCCTACAAGCCCTCCACTCTAAACTCATCAATAAAACTGAGATGGGATTTTTGCTATCTCTACATCCAACAATGGCATGCTTCTATGGTCTACCAAAGGTCCACAAAGGCCTGAAGCCACTTAAAGGAAGGCCAATAGTCTCGGGTATGGATAGCTTGACACATCCAATCAATACATATGTAGACCAAATAATGCGACCCTTCGTGACTTCACTTCCATCATATGTCCTTGATTCCATGGTTGTTATAAAAAGAGTTGATGGCCCCCAGCTGGACATCGATGTTAAGTTGGCAAGTCTGGATGTGCTATTGTGGCCTCCTTCTTACAACAAAGGGGGACTCACTTATGGCCCCATAATGAATATGTGTTGCAGTTGGTGAAGTTCATCTTGAATGATAACAACTTCATGTTTAATAAGAAAATCTACCACCAAGTGAAGGGAGTGGCAATGGGGAGCCCATGTGCCCCCACGTACGCAAACCTTTACTTGAGGGGCTGGGAACGTGATGTGGTGTTTGGGGAGGATGCAACTAAATTTACGTAATCGATTATGCTATGGGTGAGGTACATTGTTGATATACTGATTCTGTGGAAAGGGGACACAAATTTTTTGTATCAATTTGTCCGGCACCTCAACAATAATGATTGGGGTCTCTACTTTACGTCAGAGATGCATCATTACACCATCACTTTCCTAGACCTCAGTCTTTACTAAGATTCTAGTGGGCACATTGGTACTCAGCTCTTTCGCAAAAAGACAGCAACTAACAGTTTGCTTTATTGGCATAGCCATCCCCCAGTGGCCCTTAAACACGGTATCCCTAAGGGGCAATATTTGAGTCTTCGCTGTAATTGTACCAATATGCGTGATTTTCATGTAGCTGCGAAGGATCTTAGTCAGCAGTTTTTACACTGTGGTTATCTCCCTTCAGTGTTGCGTCAGGCATATCAGCATGCTCTGAGTTGTGACAAGGAGTCTCTTTTGACCCCTTGTGATAGGTCTGTAGAATCAGAACAGATCCGCATCATTCGATAATTTGATGATGCACACAACCAAAAAAGGGAGATCCTATTCTGTTATTGGGGAACCCTACAGGCTGACCCTGACTTTGGGCACTTGGTGGGAGATACACCATCTATCACATATCTACGTGGTAGGAACATTAAAGATCGATTGGTCCATAGCTTCTATGAACTGTCCCCTCATGAGTCTGATTGGATAAGAAGTTCTTTGCGGGGTACTTACCGATGCACTGGTTGCATTGCATGGTCTGCAATTAAAAAAGGTAGTGCCTTTCAGTGTACACGTACTGGGTTAACCTATGAAATTAGGACCTTCATCAACTGTAGGATTACAGGTTTGGTGTATTTGGCAACGTGTTCATATGGTATCCAGTATGTGGGATAGACTCATAGGGGGTTTAGGAGAAGAATTGGAGAGCACCTCAATGACATCTGGAACGAAGCAGATACGTCCCTAGCGTGTCATGTGGTAGAGAGCCACTAAGGTGATTTGGGAGTGTTCAAGTTTCAGGGCATTGAGGTTTTAAGACCATCCCAAAGAGTGGGTGATTTCGATCAAAGTCTCCTCAGAAAAAAAAGCGCAATGGATTTTTCGTTTGAAAACGGTCCGCCCTGACAGTCAAAATTAACATATATCGTTTGCATGTGTTTTGTAAACAGTTTGAGGCCATTTATGGTATTTGTATTGTGAGAGAGAGGGGTTTCCTCATTGAAATATGGGGCTATGTAATATACTGATTAAAAATCCCCCTGAGGTTGTGATTACAGAGAGAATGCCGTCTCACATTTTTTTATCAATATACACTCACCTAAAGAATTATTAGGGACACCTGTTCTATTTCTGATTAATGCGATTATCTAGTCAACCAATCAAATGGCAGTTGCTTCAATGCATGTAGGGTTGTGGTCCTGGTCAAGACAATCTCCTGAACTCCAAACTGAATGTCCGAATGGGAAAGAAAGGTGGGCTACAACAGCAGAAGACCCCACCGGGTACCACTCAACTCCACTACAAATAGGAAAAAGAGGCTACAATTTGCATGAGCTCACCAAAATTGGACTGTTGAAGACAGGAAAAATGTTGCCTGGTCTGATGAGTCTCAATTTCTGTTGAGACATTCAAATGGTACAGTCCGAATTTGGAGTAAACAGAATGAGAACATGTATCCATCATGCCTTGTTACCACTGTGCAGGCTGGTGGTGCAGTGGTGGGGGGGATGTTTTCTGGGCACACTTTAGGCCCTTTAGTGCCAATTGGCCATCGTTTAAATGCCACATGCTACCTGAGCATTGTTTCTGACCATGTCCATCCCTTCATGACCACCATGTACCCATCCTCTGATGGCTACTTCCAGCAGGATAATGCACCATGTCACAAAGCTCGAATCATTTCAAATTGGTTTCTTGAACATGACAATGAGTTCACTGTACTAAAATGGCCCCCACAGTCACCAGATCTCAACCCAATAGAGCATCTTTGGGATGTGGTGGAATGGGAGCTTTGTGCCCTGGATGTGCATCCCTCAAATCTCCATCAACTGCAAGATGCTGTCCTATCAATATGGGCCAACATTTCTAAAGAATGCTATCAGCACCTTGTTGAATCAATGCCATGTAGAATTAAGGCAGTTCTGAAGGCAAAAGGGGGTCCAACACCGTATTAGTATGGTGTTCCTAATAATTCTTTAGGTGAATGTATGTTATATGGTGTTATTATTACAATGTCTCAATCATCTTAACTTTTTTGGTTGAGACACTATTAGATGGACACTCTACTCGATACCATATAATTTATACCTTTTGATGCCATATAGTAACATGAGTTATGATCAGATTATATATTAACTGCAATATCACATTCATATTGATATTGGAAGGATATCATAATTTTTGTGTATTTATTTTCTTGTTAAAAATGCACACGTTCTGACTATTTACCCCTATGATATGAGCTTCTATGCCATGTCTTAATTCACCTATATGATCCCTAGTTTATACGGAGGAATCATCCCCGATTCTCGGTCCCCCACTACCTGAGCCAGCTTACCCGGGCAGGAGCAATGCGCTCGGATCACGTGACGCTGGAGTGGGCGTGGATTTGTATAATTATAGGAGGGGTAACAGGTTTAACTATGCTCAGTTGCGGCGGCCGCTTCACGGCCGCACCAGTGTCGGAGCGATGCCTCTGTATACTAGAGGGCAGTGTGTCTTTGCTCTAAAAAACAATATATGACACTATGCTTCCAAGTACAGGGCTCCTGAGAATGTTTATAGGAAATGTGTTGAGCCGAGGAAACAATTAGCATAGTTAAGTTATGCCTTATAGGAGCAGTTAGTGGCAGTCAATATTTTGATGGTATTCCTCACTGAGCACAAAGAATTTTTGGGCTGACGCCAACTGCTTGTATTTGCAGCAGAAGTGGTGGATTTAGCCGTCAATTTGATACACAAACAAGTGTTTTGGTATCTTAGTGCAACATTGTGCTTAATCAGGATATTGTGCGGGCAGTATATGCCTTTTGCCTTTTCTCACTAAAGCAAAAGCAACACTGTGGCGATTAATAAATGGTGCAGACTACAATAGCCCTTCAAGTGTTGGAGCATTGAATCAGATTAATGGAGTTGTTCTAATCAGGCTCCTTATCTGTATTTTAGTTCTGCACTATCGATTAATAATTGTAGAATCAATTGGTATATTCCCTCCGAATGTAAAAATTTAAACCCAATTAATAAAGACTTTTTTGTTTTAGTTCTTAGCGTCCCAATTTCAAGTAAGGGTACTTCCACACTAGCGTTAAAGTTTTCCGGTATTGAGTTCCGTCATAGGGGCATCAGTTTGATCCTAATGCATTCTGAGTGGAGAGCAATCCGTTCAGTATGCATCAGAAAGTCTTCCGTTCTGTCCATTTTACAATATTTGGCCGGAGAAAATACTGCAGCATGCTGTGGTATTTTCTCTGGACAAAATTCCAGAACACTTCCCGGAATGCCGGATACGTCATTACGGTAATTTCCATTGAAATGTATTGATGCCGGATCCGGTTACAGGATAATAATAATAAGAGAGGCAATCTTAGCGGGAAAGAGAAAGAAGCCCTAAAAAATCTGGAGGAAAATGAAAATATAATAATAAAACCTGCAACAAGGGGGGGGGGATAGTGGTCCTGGATAAGAGCAGTTATGAGAAAGAAATGGAAAGAATTTTAGGAGATCTGGTAACTAGAGTTGAGCGAACACCTGGATGTTCGGGTTCGAGAAGTTCGGCCGAACATCCCGGAAATGTTCGGGTTCGGGATCCGAACCCGATCCGAACTTCGTCCCGAACCCGAACCCCATTGAAGTCAATGGGGACCCGAACTTTTCGGCACTAAAACGGCTGTAAAACAGCCCAGGAAAGGGCTAGAGGGCTGCAAAAGGCAGCAACATGTAGGTAAATCCCCTGCAAACAAATGTGGATAGGGAAATTAATTAAAATAAAAATTAAATAAATAAAAATTAACCAAAATCAATTGGAGAGAGGTTCCATAGCAGAGAATCTGGCTTCCCGTCACCCACCACTGGAACAGTCCATTCTCAGATATTTAGGCCCCGGCACCCAGGCAGAGGAGAGAGGTCCCGTAACAGACAATCTGGCTTCATGTCAGCAGAGAATCAGTCTTCATGTCATAGCAGAGAATCAGGCTTCACGTCACCCACCACTGTAATAGTCCATTTTCATAAATTTAGGCCCAGCACCCAGGCAGAGGAGAGAGGTCCCGTAACAGACAATCTGGCTTCATGTCAGCAGAGAATCAGTCTTCATATCATAGCAGAGAATCTGGCTTCCCGTTACCCACCACTGGAACAGTCCATTCTCAGATATTTAGGCCCCGGCACCCAGGCAGAGGAGAGAGGTCCCGTAACAGACAATCTGGCTTCATGTCAGCAGAGAATCAGTCTTCATATCATAGCAGAGAATCAGGCTTCACGTCAGCCACCACTGCAACAGTCCATTGTCATAAATTCAGGCCCAGCACCCAGGCAGAGGAGAGAGGTCCCGTAACAGACAATCTGGCTTCATGTCAGCAGAGAATCAGTCTGCATGTCATAGCAGAGAATGAGGCTTCACGTCACCCACCACTGCAACAGTCCATTTTCATAAATTTAGGCCCAGCACCCAGGCAGAGGAGAGAGGTCCCGTAACAGAGGATCTGGCTTCATGTCACCAGAGAATCAGTCTGCATGTCATAGCAGAGAATCAGGCTTCACGTCACCCACCACTGCAACAGTCCATTTTCATAAATTTAGGCCCAGCACCCAGGCAGAGGAGAGAGGTCCCGTAACAGAGGATCTGGCTTCATGTCACCAGAGAATCAGTCTGCATGTCATAGCAGAGAATCAGGCTTCACGTCAGCCACCACTGCAACAATCCATTGGCATATATTTAGGCCTAGCACACAGGCAGAGGAGAGAGGTCCCGTAACAGACAATCTGGCTTCATGTCAGCAGAGAATCAGTCTTCATATCATAGCAGAGAATCAGGCTTCACGTCAGCCACCAATGCAACAGTCCATTGTCAGATATTTAGGCCCAGCACCCAGGCAGAGGAGAGAGGTCCCGTAACAGAGGATCTGGCTTCATGTCAGCAGAGAATCAGTCTTCATGTCATAGCAGAGAATCAGGCTTCACGTCAGCCACCACTGCAACAGTCCATTGTCATAAATTTAGGCCCAGCACCCAGGCAGAGGAGAGAGGTCCCGTAACAGACGATCTGGCTTCATGTCAGCAGAGAATCAGTCTGCATGTCATAGCAGAGAATGAGGCTTCACGTCACCCACCACTGCAACAGTCCATTTTCATAAATTTAGGCCCAGCACCCAGGCAGAGGAGAGAGGTCCCGTAACAGAGGATCTGGCTTCATGTCACCAGAGAATCAGTCTGCATGTCATAGCAGAGAATCAGGCTTCACGTCACCCACCACTGCAACAGTCCATTTTCATAAATTTAGGCCCAGCACCCAGGCAGAGGAGAGAGGTCCCGTAACAGAGGATCTGGCTTCATGTCACCAGAGAATCAGTCTGCATGTCATAGCAGAGAATCAGGCTTCACGTCAGCCACCACTGCAACAATCCATTGGCATATATTTAGGCCTAGCACACAGGCAGAGGAGAGAGGTCCCGTAACAGACAATCTGGCTTCATGTCAGCAGAGAATCAGTCTTCATATCATAGCAGAGAATCAGGCTTCACGTCAGCCACCAATGCAACAGTCCATTGTCAGATATTTAGGCCCAGCACCCAGGCAGAGGAGAGAGGTCCCGTAACAGAGGATCTGGCTTCATGTCAGCAGAGAATCAGTCTTCATGTCATAGCAGAGAATCAGGCTTCACGTCACCCACCACTGCAACAGTCCATTTTCATAAATTTAGGCCCAGCACCCAGGCAGAGGAGAGAGGTCCCGTAACAGAGGATCTGGCTTCATGTCAGCAGAGAATCAGTCTGCATGTCATAGCAGAGAATCAGGCTTCACGTCAGCCACCACTGCAACAGTCCATTGTCATAAATTCAGGCCCAGCACCCAGGCAGAGGAGAGAGGTCCCGTAACAGACAATCTGGCTTCATGTCACCAGAGAATCAGTCTGCATGTCATAGCAGAGAATGAGGCTTCACGTCAGCCACCACTGCAACAATCCATTGGCATATATTTAGGCCTAGCACACAGGCAGAGGAGAGGTTCATTCAACTTTGGGTAGCCTTGCAATATAATGGTAAAATGAAAATAAAAATAGGATTGAATGAGGAAGTGCCCTGGAGTCCAATAATATATGGTTATGGGGAGGTAGTTAATGTCTAATCTGGACAAGGGACGGACAGGTCCTGTGGGATCCATGCCTGGTTCATTTTTATGAACGTCAGCTTGTCCACATTGGCTGTAGACAGGCGGCTGCGTTTGTCTGTAATGACGCCCCCTGCCGTGCTGAATACACGTTCAGACAAAACGCTGGCTGCCGGGCAGGCCAGCACCTCCAAGGCATAAAAGGCTAGCTCTGGCCACGTGGACAATTTAGAGACCCAGAAGTTGAATGGGGCCGAACCATCAGTCAGTACGTGGAGGGGTGTGCACACGTACTGTTCCACCATGTTAGTGAAATGTTGCCTCCTGCTAACACGTTGCGTATCAGGTGGTGGTGCAGTTAGCTGTGGCGTGTTGACAAAAGTTTTCCACATCTCTGCCATGCTAACCCTGCCCTCAGAGGAGCTGGCCGTGACACAGCTGCCTTGGCGACCTCTTGCTCCTCCTCTGCCTTGGCCTTGGGCTTCCACTTGTTCCCCTGTGACATTTGGGAATGCTCTCAGTAGCGCGTCTACCAACGTGCGCTTGTACTCGCGCATCTTCCTATCACGCTCCAGTGCAGGAAGTAAGGTGGGCACATTGTCTTTGTAGCGTGGATCCAGCAGGGTGGCAACCCAGTAGTCCGCACAGGTTAAAATGTGGGCAACTCTGCTGTCGTTGCGCAGGCACTGCAGCATGTAGTCGCTCATGTGTGCCAGGCTGCCCAGGGGTAAGGACAAGCTGTCCTCTGTGGGAGGCGTATCGTCATCGTCCTGCCTTTCCCCCCAGCCACGCACCAGTGATGGACCCGAGCTGCGTTGGGTGCCACCCCGCTGTGACCATGCTTCATCCTCATCCTCCTCCACCTCCTCCTCATCCTCGTCCTCCTCGTCCTCCAGTAGTGGGCCCTGGCTGGCCACATTTGTACCTGGCCTCTGCTGTTGCCAAAAACCTCCCTCTGAGTCACTTCGAAGAGACTGGCCTGAAAGTGCTAAAAATGACCCCTCTTCCTCCTCCTCCTCCTCCTCCTCCTGGGCCACCTCCTCTTCCATCATCGCCCTAAGTGTTTTCTCAAGGAGACATAGAAGTGGTATTGTAACGCTGATAACGGTGTCATCGCCACTGGCCATGTTGGTGGAGTACTCGAAACAGCGCAACAGGGCACACAGGTCTCGCATGGAGGCCCAGTCATTGGTGGTGAAGTGGTGCTGTTCTGTAGTGCGACTGACCCGTGCGTGCTGCAGCTGAAACTCCACTATGGCCTGCTGCTGCTCGCACAGTCTGTCCAGCATGTGCAAGGTGGAGTTCCACCTGGTGGGCACGTCGCATATGAGGCGGTGAGCGGGAAGGCCGAAGTTACGCTGTAGCGCAGACAGGCGAGCAGCAGCAGGATGTGAACGCCGGAAGCGCGAACAGACGGCCCGCACTTTATGCAGCAGCTCTGACATGTCGGGGTAGTTGTGAATGAACTTCTGCACCACCAAATTCAGCACATGCGCCAAGCAAGGGATGTGCGTCAAATTGGCTAGTCCCAGAGCTGCAACGAGATTTCGCCCATTATCACACACCACCAGGCCGGGCTTGAGGCTCACCGGCAGCAACCACTCGTCGGTCTGTTGTTCAATACCCCGCCACAACTCCTGTGCGGTGTGGGGCCTGTCCCCCAAACATATGAGTTTCAGAATGGCCTGCTGACGTTTACCCCGGGCTGTGCTGAAGTTGGTGGTGAAGGTGTGTGGCTGACTGGATGAGCAGGTGGAAGAAGAGGAGGAGGAAGCCGAGAAGGAGGAGGTGGCAACAGGAGGCAAAGAATGTTGCCCTGCGATCCTTGGCGGCGGAAGGACGTGCGCCAAACAGCTCTCCGCCTGGGGCCCAGCTGCCACTACATTTACCCAGTGTGCAGTTAGGGAGATATAGCGTCCCTGGCCGTGCTTACTGGTCCACGTATCTGTGGTTAGGTGGACCTTGCTACAGATGGCGTTGCGCAGTGCACACTTGATTTTATCGGATACTTGGTTGTGCAGGGAAGGCACGGCTCTCTTGGAGAAGTAGTGCCGGCTGGGAACAACATACTGTGGGACAGCAAGCGACATGAGCTGTTTGAAGCTGTCTGTGTCCACCAGCCTAAATGACAGCATTTCATAGGCCAGTAGTTTAGAAATGCTGGCATTCAGGGCCAGGGATCGAGGGTGGCTAGGTGGGAATTTACGCTTTCTATCAAATGTTTGTGAGATGGAGAGCTGAACGCTGGCGTGTGACATGGTTGAGACGCTTGGTGACGGAGGTGGTGGTGGTGGTGTTGGTGGTACATCCCCTGTTTGCTGGGCGGCAGGTGCCAACGTTCCTCCAGAGGCGGAGGAAGAGGCCGAGGCGGCAGCAGCAGAATAGGCCGAGGCGGCAGCAGCAGAAGAGGTAGCAGGGGGAGCCTGAGTGACTTCCTTGGTTTTAAGGTGTTTACTCCACTGCAGTTCATGCTTTGCATGCAGGTGCCTGGTCATGCAGGTTGTGCTCAGGTTCAGAACGTTAATGCCTCGCTTCAGGCTCTGATGGCACAGCGTGCAAACCACTCGGGTCTTGTCGTCAGCACATTGTTTGAAGAAGTGCCATGCCAGGGAACTCCTTGAAGCTGCCTTTGGGGTGCTCGGTCCCAGATGGCGGCGGTCAGTAGCAGGCGGAGTCTCTTGGCGGCGGGTGTTCTGCTTTTGCCCACTGCTCCCTCTTTTGCTACGCTGTTGGCTCGGTCTCACCACTGCCTCTTCCTCCGAACTGTGAAAGTCAGTGGCACGACCTTCATTCCATGTGGGGTCTAGGACCTCATCGTCCCCTGCATCGTCTTCCACCCAGTCTTGATCCCTGACCTCCTGTTCAGTCTGCACACTGCAGAAAGACGCAGCAGTTGGCACCTGTGTTTCGTCATCATCAGAGACATGCTGAGGTGGTATTCCCATGTCCTCATCATCAGGAAACATAAGTGGTTGTGCGTCAGTGCATTCTATGTCTTTCACCGCTGGGGAAGGGCTAGGTGGATGCCCTTGGGAAACCCTGCCAGCGGAGTCTTCAAACAGCATAAGAGACTGCTGCATAACTTGAGGCTGAGACAGTTTCCCTGGTATGCATGGGGGTGATGTGACAGACTGATGGGGTTGGTTTTCAGGCGCCATCTGTGCGCTTTCTGCAGAAGACTGGGTGGGAGATAATGTGAACGTGCTGGATCCACTGTCGGCCACCCAATTGACTAATGCCTGTACCTGCTCAGGCCTTACCATCCTTAGAACGGCATTGGGCCCCACCATATATCGCTGTAAATTCTGGCGGCTACTGGGACCTGAGGTAGTTGGTACACTAGGACGTGTGGATGTGGCAGAACGGCCACGTCCTCTCCCAGCACCAGAGGGTCCACTAACACCACCACGACCATGTCCACGTCCGCGTCCCTTACTAGATGTTTTTCTCATTGTTATGGTTCACCACAACAACAAATATATTATTTGGCCCAATGTATTGTATTCAAATTCAGCGGGATATAAATTTGAGGCCTAGTATTTAGGCGCTGGGTGACCGGTATGGATTTAGTGACAGAATTAGACTTGGAAATGCACAGAAGCGTGTGTGTGAAGTTATTCTGAATGACCCTATGTGCACCTTGAATATTATATACCCTTTTAGGGATAGATTTCAAATAGCTCTGATATAGCAGAAACCACTAAATTATGAAATTGCTAAATTGGGAATTGTATTTCAACCCAGAACAAAAAATGTGCTTTGACGGACACTAAATAACTTGCCCAGCTACAACAGTACAGCGGTAACGAGAGATTTAGCAGGATATAAATTTGAGGCCTAGTATTTAGGCGCTGGGTGACAGGTATGGGTTTAGTGACAGAATTAGACTTGGAAATACACAGTAGCGGGTGTGTGTGAAGTTATTCTGAATGACCCAATGTGCACCTTGAATATTATATACCCTTTTAGGGATAGATTTCAAATAGCTCTGATATAGCAGAAACCACTAAATTATGAAATTGCTAAATTGGGAATTGTATTTCAACCCAGAACAAAAAATGTGCTTTGACGGACACTAAATATCTTGCCCAGCAACAACAGTACAGCGGTAACGAGAGATTTAGCAGGATATAAATTTGAGGCCTAGTATTTAGGCGCTGGGTGACAGGTATGGGTTTAGTGACAGAATTAGACTTGAAATACACAGTAGCGGGTGTGTGTGAAGTTATTCTGAATGACCCAATGTGCACCTTGAATATTATATACCCTTTTAGGGATAGATTTCAAATAGCTCTGATATAGCAGAAACCACTAAATTATGAAATTGCTAAATTGGGAATTGTACTTCAACCCAGAACAAAAAATGTGCTTTGACGGACACTAAATATCTTTCCCAGCAACAACAGTACAGCGGTAACGAGAGATTTAGCAGGATATAAATTTGAGGCCTAGTATTTAGGCGCTGGGTGACAGGTATGGGTTTAGTGACAGAATTAGACTTGGAAATACACAGTAGCGGGTGTGTGTGAAGTTATTCTGAATGACCCAATGTGCACCTTGAATATTATATACCCTTTTAGGGATAGATTTCAAATAGCTCTGATATAGCAGAAACCACTAAATTATGAAATTGCTAAATTGGGAATTGTACTTCAACCCAGAACAAAAAATGTGCTTTGACGGACACTAAATAACTTTCCCAGCTACAACAGGACAGCGGTAACGAGAGATTTAGCGGGATATAAATTTGAGGCCTAGTATTTAGGCGCTGGGTGACAGGTATGGGTTTAGTGACAGAATTAGACTTGGAAATACACAGTAGCGGGTGTGTGTGAAGTTATTCTGAATGACCCTATGTGCACCTTCAATATGATCTACCCTTTTAGGGATAGATTTCAAATAGCTCTGATATAGCAGAAACCACTAAATTATGAAATTGCTAAATTGGGAATTGTATTTCAACCCAGAAGAAAAAATGTGCTTTGACGGACACTAAATAACTTTCCCAGCTACAACAGGACAGCGGTAACGAGAGATTTAGCAGGATATAAATTTGAGGCCTAGTATTTAGGCGCTGGGTGACAGGTATGGGTTTAGTGACAGAATTAGACTTGAAATACACAGTAGCGGGTGTGTGTGAAGTTATTCTGAATGACCCAATGTGCACCTTGAATATTATATACCCTTTTAGGGATAGATTTCAAATAGCTCTGATATAGCAGAAACCACTAAATTATGAAATTGCTAAATTGGGAATTGTACTTCAACCCAGAACAAAAAATGTGCTTTGACGGACACTAAATATCTTTCCAAGCAACAACAGTACAGCGGTAACGAGAGATTTAGCAGGATATAAATTTGAGGCCTAGTATTTAGGCGCTGGGTGACAGGTATGGGTTTAGTGACAGAATTAGACTTGGAAATACACAGTAGCGGGTGTGTGTGAAGTTATTCTGAATGACCCAATGTGCACCTTGAATATTATATACCCTTTTAGGGATAGATTTCAAATAGCTCTGATATAGCAGAAACCACTAAATTATGAAATTGCTAAATTGGGAATTGTACTTCAACCCAGAACAAAAAATGTGCTTTGACGGACACTAAATAACTTTCCCAGCTACAACAGGACAGCGGTAACGAGAGATTTAGCGGGATATAAATTTGAGGCCTAGTATTTAGGCGCTGGGTGACAGGTATGGGTTTAGTGACAGAATTAGACTTGGAAATACACAGTAGCGGGTGTGTGTGAAGTTATTCTGAATGACCCTATGTGCACCTTCAATATGATCTACCCTTTTAGGGATAGATTTCAAATAGCTCTGATATAGCAGAAACCACTAAATTATGAAATTGCTAAATTGGGAATTGTATTTCAACCCAGAACAAAAAATGTGCTTTGACGGACACTAAATAACTTTCCCAGCTACAACAGGACAGCGGTAACGAGAGATTTAGCAGGATATAAATTTGAGGCCTAGTATTTAGGCGCTGGGTGACAGGTATGGGTTTAGTGACAGAATTAGACTTGAAAATACACAGTAGCGGGTGTGTGTGAAGTTATTCTGAATGACCCAATGTGCACCTTGAATATTATATACCCTTTTAGGGATAGATTTCAAATAGCTCTGATATAGCAGAAACCACTAAATTATGAAATTGCTAAATTGGGAATTGTACTTCAACCCAGAACAAAAAATGTGCTTTGACGGACACTAAATAACTTTCCCAGCTACAACAGGACAGCGGTAACGAGAGATTTAGCAGGATATAAATTTGAGGCCTAGTATTTAGGCGCTGGGTGACAGGTATGGGTTTAGTGACAGAATTAGACTTGAAAATACACAGTAGCGGGTGTGTGTGAAGTTATTCTGAATGACCCAATGTGCACCTTGAATATTATATACCCTTTTAGGGATAGATTTCAAATAGCTCTGATATAGCAGAAACCACTAAATTATGAAATTGCTAAATTGGGAATTGTACTTCAACCCAGAACAAAAAATGTGCTTTGACGGACACTAAATAACTTTCCCAGCTACAACAGGACAGCGGTAACGAGAGATTTAGCGGGATATAAATTTGAGGCCTAGTATTTAGGCGCTGGGTGACCGGTATGGATTTAGTGACAGAATTAGACTGGGATATGGCCAAAAAATAACCACACTATTGCTGGTTAAATGCACTTGGTGACGGGCGCAGCTTGCCCCTGATGTAGTATATGGCCAAAAAATGAACAGACTATTGCTGGTTAAATGCACTTGGTGTCACAGCTTGACCAACCACACTACTGAGGGTTAAATGCACTTGGTGACGGGCGCAGCTTGCCCCTGATGTAGTATATGGCCAAAAAATAAACAGACTATTGCTGGTTAAATGCACTTGGTGTGACAGCTTCACCCTGATGTAGGCTTTAGCCAGAAAACAACCACACCATTGAGGGTTAAATGCACTTGGTGACAGGCGCAGCTTGCCCCTGATTTTGTATATGGCCAAAAAATGAACAGACTATTGCTGGTTAAATGCACTTGGTGTGACAGCTTCACCCTGATGTAGGCTTTAGCCAAAAAACAACCACACCATTGAGGGTTAAATGCACTTGGTGACAGGCGCAGCTTGCCCCTGATTTTGTATATGGCCAAAAAATGAACAGACTATTGCTGGTTAAATGCACTTGGTGTGACAGCTTCACCCTGATGTAGGCTTTAGCCAAAAAACAACCACACCATTGAGGGTTAAATGCACTTGGTGACAGGCGCAGCTTGCCCCTGATTTTGTATATGGCCAAAAAATGAACAGACTATTGCTGGTTAAATGCACTTGGTGTGACAGCTTCACCCTGATGTAGGCTTTAGCCAAAAAACAACCACACCATTGAGGGTTAAATGCACTTGGTGACAGGCGCAGCTTGCCCCTGATTTTGTATATGGCCAAAAAATGAACAGACTATTGCTGGTTAAATGCACTTGGTGTGACAGCTTCACCCTGATGTAGGCTTTAGCCAAAAAACAACCACACCATTGAGGGTTAAATGCACTTGGTCGCAGCTTGTGCTGGCGCACCACAAGACACAAAATGGCCGCCGATCACCCCAGAAAAATGTGACTGACAAACGGTCTGGGCAGCCTAAAAACAGTGAGCAATTGAGGATCAGCAGCTCAATGATCCACAGCTGCAGATCGATCAGTTAATCAAGTCCTTTGGAGGAGTTAATCTGCCTAATCTCGCCCTACTGTCGCAGCCGCAACCTCTCCCTACGCTAATCAGAGCAGAGTGACGGGCGGCGCTATGTGACTCCAGCTTAAATAGAGGCTGGGTCACATGGTGCTCTGGCCAATCACAGCCATGCCAATAGTAGGCATGGCTGTGATGGCCTCTTGGGGCAAGTAGTATGACGCTTGTTGATTGGCTGCTTTGCAGCCTTTCAAAAAGCGCCAAGAAAGCGTCACAAAAGCGCCAAGAAAGCGACGAACACCGAACCCGAACCCGGACTTTTACGAAAATGTCCGGGTTCGGGTCCGTGTCACGGACACCCCAAAATTCGGTACGAACCCGAACTATACAGTTCGAGTTCGCTCATCCCTACTGGTAACCTATAAGATGTTGAAGAAGGATCCTATCAATGAATATAAAAAAGAACTGAAAATATTACTTGAGAGGGTTGGAGAAAGGAGTTTTAAATAAGAAGGAGCACAATTATCTCCTTAATATCCATCCAATAACACCAACTATTTATTACCTGCCCAAAGTCCATAAGGATCCGATTAATCCACCCGGGAGACCCATTGTCTCCGGGTTCGGATCCATTACCAGCAGGGTTTCAGAATACGTGGACGTATTTCTCCAGAGATTCGTGCCTACTATACCTTCCTAACTTAAAGATGCAGGTCATGTCCTTGAAGTTTTGAAAGCGTTGGGTACAATTACAGATGATGTGCATCTGATGACAGCAAATGTCACATCACTGTATACTATAATTCCAAAAGAGAGGGGATTGGAGGCAGTGAAGTTCTTTATGGATAAGGATGAGCATATGGAAAAGGATCAGAAGGAGTTCATTTTAAAATGTAAAGAGTAAAGATTACTGTAGAAGAACAGAGGAAGATAATTGGCGAGAACAATACTGCTAAAAAGGATAATAGTAATAAAAATACTGACAAATACAAATGGGCTTTCAAAACCACCTATTCAGCCTTATGTCCCCAGATTAAACACATAATCCAGAGGAACTGGAGAGTCCTGAAAAATGATGCGGTTATAGGCCCAATGATTCCGGATAAACCACCGTTCATTTTCAGAAGGGCCCTCGCTGTTCTCACTAAAATAGTACAGGGGTGTTTGAAGAAAAAGACTAAGGCCACCAACAAGAATAATTTTGTGTGGTGTGGCTTTTGTTCTGGCTGCAAAAATAGATCGATGATAGATAAGAAACGTAGAATGCAAAATATAATATCTTCATGCTCTAGTCATAAAGAAATGAAAGTTAGCGGACACCTATCTTCTGAGTCTGCAGGGGTAATTTATGTACTAGAGTGCCCCTGCAAGTTACAATATGTGGGTAGAACCCTAAGGTAACTCAAAACCAGAATCAGTGAACACATTGGGAACATAAGAAGGGGTCCTGAAACCCACAGTGTATCCACACATTTTAAAAAAGTTCACCCAAAAAATCCTGCAGGACTTAGATTTGTGGGGGTTGAACACGTACATAAGAATTGGAGAGGTGGGGATGTGGTGAAACAAATAAATAAGAGGGAAGAACGGTGGATTTTTTAATTAAATACACTACATCCAAAAAGGCCTTAATATCGAATGGGACATGAAAGCTGTCAGTATGGATTAATATAAAATCATTCCAAAATATGTTCTATATGTACCACTATAGTACTGATAGGCTTCCTCTCCGAAGGGTGGAGGGGGGGGGGGATAATAGATGGAAAAAGGTAATGGGGTTATATTAGGTGTTATAAGGTAGTTGTAGAGGTTCCAGATTTCCATATCTTTTATATATATATATATATATATATATATATATATATTGATAGGTACATAGGGCAAGGTATTATACTGCCCACCGCCCAAACTGGAATATTGTTATGCACTCTGAAAACAGGGCACTAACTGATAGATCTACAATCATGCTGCTGTTCTAAGAGCATCTGTATAGACTGCATGATTTCTGCATTTACTGTTGTAACTGATTAATTATATGCCGTGACTTCTGCATTTACTGTTGTAACTGATTAATTATATGCCGTGGGCAATTTTATTCTATATATGAGAAAATTATGCAATTTTGTATTAAATGACACGTTATCCTAAGCTCATATTTTCATGGGCTATTTAAATCAGCGTTCGGGTGGATTTGAGTGTTATACGGTTACCCCAGACGAAGCGAAGGCGAAACCCGGGTCGGGCAAGTTTTATATGCAATACGCAAGTTGTTTTATTGTAAGTACAATAAAGTATACCTTTAAAAAAAAAGATTCAGGTGTTGCACTATGATCTGTCCCTCTTGAAGGAAATCACACTGCTAGTTGATATCGAGACCATTTAGCGGGGATGCATCTATGAAGTTGAAATATCTCCGTGAAGACTGCCTGTTTATGAAATAATCCTCATAGCGTGGACCCATATGTATGTACTGTTTTGACACAAACTTACTGCTGACACCCTCTCCACTCTGTCAGGGGGGCTCTATTTGTATACGCGTTTAATAGAACAGGTTCTGTAGACAGAATGTATGTGGAATCATCGGACAAGGGTGTAAAAGGAGTGCGCTCTTTCATGCTATAGTAGGATCTTGGGCCTCTGCACGGTTCTTTATAACTGGCGCTAACATTGACCTGTAAGGGTCCAGTCACACGTTAATGGTGTATTGCGAATCTGCAAATTGTGGATCCGGCTGGCACCATCCATAGAACTGCCTATTCTTGTCCGCAATTGCGTACAAGAATAGGACATTTTCTATCTTTTTGCGGAGCCGCGGCCTGGAAGTTCGGGCCCGCGCTCTGGAAATGCGGACATAGTGTGCTCTCCGCATTCCGGACTGCCCCATTGAGATTGAATGGGTCCGCACCCGTTCCCGATATTGCGGAATGGATGCAGACCCATTTGCGGACATCTGAATGGAGCCTAAGGCTGAGTTCACACTGGAGTTATTTGGTCAGTTTTGGCCCCATGAAGTGTGCAGTGATTTTAAGAGTGATACCTTTCATTTGCGTGACATACTGACTCACAGTATTGTTTCGTAGCAGACTCCCTATGCGTGTTTCTGCACAGCACAGTGTTCTACACCACTATACAGGCTCTCTGCAGCCAGGAAATAGCAGTATTTTTATGAGATTTGCCACTAATAAATTCAGATTGAATCAAATCCTTTTGGAAAATTCTGAGAACCGACCAAATCGAATTGTTGAGAAATTCGCTAATCTCTACTGATGTCAGTCAGTCCATAGTCTATTATACAGCAGCAGCTCACTCCTCTGTGGGTTGCAGTTTAGCCTCCACCGGTATCTGCATGTAAGGCCTCTTTCACACGAGCATAAGGCTGGGTTCACACCTGAGCGTTTTACAGCGCGTTCAAACGCGCTGTAAAACGCTCAACACATGAAAACCAATGCTTCCCTATGGGAATGGTTCTCACCTGGGCGTTTTACAGCGCGTACGATCGCGCTGTAAAACGCCCGACGCTCAAACAAGTACTTGAGCTTCTTTGGGGCGTTTTGACGCGTGTTTGTGGCCATAGGACACTGTAGTCAATCACACAAACGCGCGTCAAACGCTCAGGTGTGAACCCAGCCTAACGGATTAGGTCCAGATGCGTTCAGGGTGCGTTCAGTGAAACTCACACTATTTTGCAAACAAGTTCAGTCAGTTTTGTCTGCGATTGCGTTCAGTTTTTTCCGCGCGGGTGCAATGCGTTTTGATGCGTTTTTCACGCGCGTGATAAAAAACTGAAGGTTTACAAACAGCATCTCTTAGCAACCATCAGTGAAAAACGCATCGCACCCGCACTTATTTGCGGATGCAATGCGTTTTTCACGCAGCCCCATTCGCTTCTATGGAGCCAGGGCTGCGTGAAAAACGCAGAATATAGAACATGCTGCGATTTTCACGCAACGGAGAACTGATGCGTGAAAAACAACGCTCATGTACACAGACCCATTGAAATGAATGGGTCAGGATTCAGTGCGGGTGCTATGCAGTCACGCATTGCACCCGCGCGGAAAACTCGCTCGTGTGAAAGGGGCCTTAGATGGGGACATCAGTCCAAACCTGCAGATCTGGTGGAGGTGCCTATATTGTATGTTATTCCGAGGTCCCAGGACACAAGCCCTGGATCTTTATGCTATATGGCGGTCACATCATTTGAGGTTCTTTTAGTGTCAATTTTAAGTCTGAATTTGCTTTGTGTGCCTGCACCAAATATATTAACCCCTTGCACCCCGGGCCTGTTTTCACCTTCCTGCCCAGGCCATTTTTTGCAAATCTGACATGTATCATTTTATGTGGTCATTACTTTAAAATGCTTTTACTTATACAGGCCATTCTAAGATTGTTTTCTCGTCACATATCGTACTTCATTACAGTGATAAAAATGAGTAAAAAAAAATCATTTTTATTCATAAAAAATACCAAACTTACCCCCAAAAATTGAAAAAATTAGCAAATTTCAATTTCTCTACTTTTATTATAGAAAGTAATGCCTCCAAAAATAGTAATTACTTTACATTCCCTATATGTATACTTCATGCTTGGATCATTTTGGAAAGGCAATTTTACTTTTTGGGGACGTTAGAAGGCTTTGAAGTTTGGAAGCAAATATAGAAATTTTGGGGAAAATTTCCAAAACCCACTTTTTAAGGACCAGTTCAGGTCTCAAGTCACTTTGTGGCTTACATAATAGAAACCACCCAAAAATGACCCCATTTTAGAAACTACACCCATCAAGGTATACAAAACAGATTTTACAAACTCTGTTAACCCTTTAGGTGTTCCACAAGAATTAATGGAAAATGGAGATGAAATTTCAGAATTTCACTTTTTGGGCAGATTTTAATAATTTTTTTTCCAGTAGCAAAGCAAGGGTTAACAGCCAAATAAAACTCAATATTTATTACTCTGATTCTGTGGTTTACAGAAACACCCCAAATGTGATCATAAACTGCTGTACAGGCACACGGCAGGGCGCAGTAGGAAAGGAACGCCATATGGTTTTTGGAAGGCAGATTTAGCTGAACTGGTTTTAAGCTGCCATGTGAAGCAGCGCTGATGCACACCTATAGTAAAAACTCAAAAAAGTGACCACATTTTGGAAACTACAGGATAAGGTGCCAGTTTTATTGGTACTATTTTAGGGTACATATGATTTTTAATTGCTTTATATTAAGTTTTTTGTGAGGCAAGGTAAACAAAAAATTGATGTTTTGGCACCGATTTTATTCTTTATTTTTACAACGTTTACCTGAGGGATTAGGTCATGTCACTTTTTTATAGAGCAGATCGTAACGTGGACGTGGCAATATCTAATATGTCTAATTTTTCTTATTTATTTAAGTTTTACACAATAATAGCATTTTTGAAACTGAAATAATGATATTTTAGTGTATCCATAGTCTGAGAGTCATAGCTTTTTTATTCTTTGACCGATTCTCTTAGGTAGGGTCTTATTTTTGCGGGATGAGGTGACGGTCTGATTATTACTATTTTGGGGGGCATCCGCCTTTTTGATCACTTTATGTTGCAATTTTTTGTGATGTAATGTGACAAAATGACTTTTTTTATGCTTTTTTTTTTTTACGGTGTTCACCTGAGTGGTTAGGTCATGTGATATTTTTATAGAGCTGGTTGTTACAGATATGGCGATACCTAATATGTATACTTTTTTTTTTTTAATTTTAGCACAATAATAGCAGTTTTGAAGCAAAAAAAAATCATATTTTAGTGTCTCCATTGTCTGAGAGTGATAGCTTTTTTTATTTTTTGACCGATTCTCTTAAGTATGGTCTCATTTTTTTGTGGGATGAGGTGACTGTCTGATTGGTACTATTTTGGGGGGCATACGTCTTTTTGATCACTTGCTGTTGCAATTTGATGTGATATAATGTGACAAAAATTTCTTTTTTTTTTTTACATTTTTTTTTAAATGGTGTTTTTATAGAGCTGGTTGTTACGGATGTGGCGATACCTAATATGTATATTTTTTTATGTATTTCACTTTAGCACAATAATAGCAGTTTTGAAACAAAAAAATGATGTTTTAGTGTCTCAATGTTCTGAGAGCTATAGTTTTTGTATTTTTTGGGCGATTGTCTTAGGTAGGGGCTCATTTTTTGCGGAATGAGCTGATGGTTTTATTGATGCCATGTTCTGGGACATACACCTTTTTGATTGCTTGGTGTTGCACTTGTTGTGATGTAAAAATGGCTTTTATAACGTTTTTATTTTTATTTTTTATGGTGTTTATCGGATGGGGTGGATCATGTGATATATTTATAGAGCCGGTTATTACAGACGCGACGATACCTAACATTTGTTTTTTATTATAGGGGAAAGGGACTTTTTTTCTTTTTTTACTTTATAATTTTATTACTTTATAAATTTTATTAAAAACACTTTATTTTTTATTTTATTTTATTTACTTTATTTATGATGTTCACTTTTGGGGGTCTAATCCTCTCTGCAATACATTACAATACATATTGTTTTGTAATGCATTGCCTGTTAGTGTATGACACTGAGTCATACACTAACAGGTTGCCTAGGAGACCCAGCCTGAGGCTGGATCTCCTCAGCACCCGTAGAAGGCAGTTCCTGATGCTGTGCAAGGCCTTGGGAAGGCTCTGCACGGCATTGGGCTGCCTTGTGATGCATTGGGTCCCCGCCACAGCAAGGCGGGGGCTCGATGTGATCACTCACCAGACACAAACTATGTCGCGGTCAGCGCGGACCATGGCATAGAAGGGGTTAATCCATCGACATCGGCTTTTACAGTGATTCTGGCGGATACAGCAGGGGCCCGGCTACCACGGACTGCCTGGCCCCTGCAGTGATCACGCGGGCACCGCTCCGGTGCCCGCGCGATAACTATGACATACTATTACGTCAAATTGCAGGAACGCAGTGGTTCCCATGACGTATTAGTACGTCATAAGTCAGGAAGGGGTTAAATGTGCACCTTAATAATGTGGCTTGAGTGTAATGTGGTTTACACCTCTAGGTATAAAAGTAGACCAGGGGGTTGCCTGGCATGGGTTGCGACTTTTTAGTGACTTTTTCAAAAGTCTCACAGAGTAAATAAACCACAATCCAGGTCTAATCTCACTTTTAGCTCTTAAACATAGACTACTTTGAAAAGTGGAAAGGATCCCGAAATGTCGCAAAAATGTTGAAGTTGCTATGAAAATGTTGTAGATGCCGTGACTTGTGACTTACCGTAATCCACAAAACTGACGTATCTGATTTCATAATTGACACCCTATGGGGGTCATTTATTAAACTGGTGTAAAGTAGAACTGGCTTAGTTGACCATAGAAACCAAATAGATTCCTCCTTTCATTTTCCAAAGGAGCTTTACAAAATGAAAGGTGGAATCTTATTGGTTGCTGTAGGAAACTAAGCCAGTTCTACTTTATAACAGTTTGATAAATTACCCCCTATGTGCTTATATGTGGCCACCCAGTGGCTATAATGTGAGTTGCAGGATACCCAGGGCCTTGCTAGCATAAAATGATAATACATGGAATTTATATCATGAGTAGAGTTGAGCAGACACCTGGATGTTGACCCAAACTTGACCCGAACCCGAACCCCATTGAAGTCAATGGGGACCCAAACTTTTGAGCACTAAAATGGCTGTAAAAATGTCATGGAAAGGGCTAGAGGGCTGCAAATGGCATGAAAATGTGGTTAAGAGTATGGCAAGTGCTCTGCAAACAAATATGGATAGGGAAATTACTTTTAGGCTACTTTCACATTAGCATTCGGGGCTCCGCTTGTGAGTTCTGTTTGAAGGCTCTCACAAGCGGCCCGTCCAGCCCCAATGCATTCTGAGTGGATGCGGATCCGCTCAGAATGCATCAGTCTGGCACCGTCTGTCCTCCGCTCCGCTCAGCAGGCGGACACCCGAACGCTGCTTGCAGCATTCGGGTGTCCGCCTGGCCGTGCGGAGGCAAAGGCCAGAGTTACAATGGAAGTCAATGGGGACGGATCCGTTAGAAGGTGACACAATATGGTGCATTTTTCAAACGGATCCGCCCCCCCCCCATTGACTTTCAATGTAAAGTCTGGACGGATCCGTCTGAATACAAATTGTACTTAGATTTTTTTGGCAAAATATAATGCAGACGGATCCATCTGAACAGATACCATCGTTTGCTTTATAGGAGCGGATCCGTCTGTACAAATACCAGACGGATCCGCTCCAAACGCAAGTGTGAAAGTAGCCTAAATAACATAAAATACATAAAAATAAAAAATAATAATCTTGATCTAGGAGGACGAGGTCCATATGGAGTAGCAGGTTGAGGAGGCGGTGGATGTGGCGGTGTAGGTGGAAGCTGCGGTAAAGGAGGAGGAGGTAGCTTACACTGCTTTTTGGTTTTAAATTTATTTATATTTTTTTAAATTAGGGTACACCCCAAAACATTGGGAAATATAACCTGTGATAACCCCCTCCAGTCGTGCTAAACACACGTTCAGAGACAATACAGGCCAGAACCTCAAAGGGGTAAAGGGCAAGCTCAGGTCATGTGCCCAATTTGGAGACCCAGAAGTTGCAGGGGCTGACCCCTGTCAGTCAGTTCATGTAGGCGTGTGTACACTTACTGCCCCACCATGAGGAACGTCCCCGTGATGTTCACGATCCAATTTGATATCTGCTCTATCAACTTTCAATGTTCTTTTATGCGCCTACCATGGTGATCACGGGTGGCGGGGAATCAGGGTTCCACGCCAGAGAGGGAGCGTGAGAAAGAGAGACCTCATCCAAGGGAAGATTAATTTTTTTAAATTTTAAAAAATTGAGCGGAATTATGGGACAAATTATTAAAGTGTAAAAGTGGGACAACTTTTTAAAGTTTAAGCATTGAATGAAAGGATGTGGTGCGCATCAATTAATGAAGAATTTATTAAATTTTATTCCCTGTCAACTATGCAGAGCAGGAGTTTCTATCCGGCAAAATTAGAAAAATGTCACCTGACAATGTAATTGACGATTTCATTAAATGTATGTTCCTGTCACCTATGTAGAGGTGCCCCAGTGACATCCAACATCCATTTGGATATCTTCCCTATCAACTTTCGATGTTTTTTTCTGAGCCTACCATGTTGATCGCGGTTATCGGCGAATCAGGGTTCCACGCCAGAGAGGGAGCGTGAGAAAAAGAGACCAAATTTAAGGGAGATAAATTTATAACATTTTTGGGTGATCGAGCGGAAATATGGGAAAAGAGGTGCAAATGTCGGACAAATTACAGAAGCACAAATGTGGGCCAAAAGAGTAAAGGCAAATGTGCGACACATTATTGAAGCGCAAATGTGGGCCAAAAGAGTAAGGCAGAAATGTGGGACACATTATCGAAGTGCAAATATGGGCCAAAAGAGTAAAGCGGAAATGTGGGACACATTATTGAAGCGCAAATGTGGTACAACTTGTTAAAGTTTAAGCATTGAACGAAAGGAGGCGGCACACATCAATTAAAGAAGAATTTCTGAAATGCTATTCCTTGCGACCTATGCAGAGCAGGGGTTTATTCGCGTCTAAAATTGTAAAATGTCAACCCAAGAACGTGACAAAAAAATTACAGAAATGTATTAACCTGTCTACTTGGTAGAGCAGGGGTCTATGACAGAATTATTTTTTTATTGTCACTGTCAACTAGGTAGAAGAGGGGTATATTACACACAAAGATTTTTGAATTTCAACTGAAAATGTAACTGACAATTTTTTATTTTTTTACCAGGCTAATAGGTATAGCAGGGGTACATCACACCCAAAAATTTGTGAATTTCACCCAAAAATGTAAAAAGTTAATAAAAAAATTAGATTTATGAGGTGGAGTTCCATATGGAGTAGGAGTTTGAGGAGGCGGTAGACTTAGCAGTGTAGGTGGAAGCGGCGGTGAAGGAGGACGAGGTAGCCAACACAGGTTTTTGGTTTTAATTTAATTTTTTTAAATTAGGGTACACTCCAAAAGAGTATGAAATATCCAAAGTACAAGAATGAGCAATTGCGCTGCAGTATAACAATGGCTGGTTAGTACCGGTATACAGGTCTATTCTGCACAAGGTACGGACAAGTCCTGTGGGATCCATGCCTCATTTTAATGAACATGAGCTTGTCCACATTGGCTGTGGACAGGCAGCTGCGCTTGTCTGTGACGACGCCCCCCTGCCGTGCTAAACAGACGTTCAGATAATACACCTGTATATAAAAGGTGTATCTCACACGCCCTGACCCACACTAGGCCACAATTAAAGATTTGTGCACAAAATGGCTGTATTTTAAATACCTGAATAGAACCCCTTTAAAGGGTGTATCTAACATGCCCTGACCCACACTAGGCCGCAATTAAAGATTTATGCCCAAAATGGCTGTATTTCAAATAACTGAATTTAATCCAAATATATAAAGGGTGTATCTCACAATGACATCTGCAGCAAAGGCTGCCAAATATATTTTTTTGCCCAAACGGGGGTTTGTTTAATAACTGAATATGACAGCAGTATATAACCCTGGAATTTCAAACGTCTTGATGCTGCAGGGGTGCAACAATTGTGTATTTTACCCAAAAAATGATTTTTTTATTAATAGAAGAATATAACCCCTGTATATACAGGGTGTATCTCACATGCCCTGACCCACACTAGGCTGCAATTAGAGATTTGTGCACAAAATGGCTGTATTTGATTAATAACTGAATATGACAGCAGTATATAACCCTGGAATTTCACACGTGTTGACGGTGCAAGGCCAGGAAAATTGTGTATTTTACCCAGAAAAGGGTGTTTTATTAATAGAACAATATAACCCCAGTATATAAAGGGTGTATCTCACACGCCCTGACCCACACTAGGCTGCAATCAAAGATTTGTGCCAAAAATCTGTATTTTATTAATAACTGAATATGACAGCAGTATATAACCCTGGAATTTCAAACGTCTTGATGCTGAAAGGGCAAAAAAGTGTGTTTTTAAAAACCCAGAAAATTATGGCTGTATTTCTAGCTTAAATTGCACACTGAATAATCCTGCAAATTTAGCTGATGTTGTATATTGCCAAAAAAGGGTGATTTTTTTACAACCAGATTATTAGTGCTGTTTTTCAAGCTTGGATTTCAATGTCACAAAAGCTCAGATGCAGTGCTGGTACACTGAGCTTGCATAAAATGGCCACCGCCGCCGCCCACCTAACTGACTTATAAAAGTTTTTTTTTTTCAATCACTGGGCTCAGGGCAGGATAGAAAAATCGTGCCCTGCACCCACACAACAAAATGTATGTAGATTGCTAAGTTAGATTCCCGTTTTGAACAAAGATTCAGTCCTATTCTCTCCCTGAAATCACCAGCCGCATCCTCTCCCTACACTAGTAACAGCAGAGTGACGTGCAGCGCTACGTGACTCCAGCTTATATAGAGGCTACGTCACATGCTACACTGGCCAATCACAGCCATGTCATTAGTAGGTATGGCTGTGATGGCTTCTAAGGGCACACAGTTAACCGCTTATTGATTGTCTGCTCTTCAGCCTTTCAAGAAGCGCCAAGAAAGCGCTGAACACCGAACCCCAACCCGAACTTTTACTGAAATTTTCAGGCTCGGGTCCGGGGTCCAAAAATCTTAAAGTTCGGTACGAACCCGAACTTTACAGTTCGGGTTCGCTCAACCCTAATCATCAGTCCTTAACAAAAAGTTTAAAAGGAAAGGGTGGACACATCTCTATATGTACAAGGTTCATATGGCTGCGTTTCAAGGTTATTCGGGTCTCTGGTGACCCGATTACCCGGAATAGGACGGTGACCGGTGGTGTGATAAGGTCATGCTGCCTCTCAGGATCGCTTCTATGTGACCCTAGACCCTCCAAGGGTGCTGCAGCTTGCCCCCCCAACACACACATTTTTTAGGGCGCAAGTGTTTTTATATTTATATTTTTTGCATGCGCTGACTGTGGCCGGCACTCTTAGCGTCAGGCCACTGTTAGCGCATCGCCCACCCCACCGCTGATCAGTTTTGTACCGCTGATCAACACTTTTTTTGGGGGGGAGCTTTTTTTTGTGTTAGGTGTAGGGCAAAGTAAGCGAACACCCGTCCCCCCCCCACACACGCACACCGAATAAAGTTTTCCACGCACGCCTGTGATTCCTGATTTTTTTAGTCAACCGGAAAACCAGATTCGCACAGTGGACTTCACAGAGCGCTGGCAACACAGGGAAATTCCTCCAGTTCTATGAGGCAGTCCTCAAGTCCCTGATCTTTTCTGACCAGGAAAGAGAAGGCAGGAGTACCTCGGAAACTGGAGGAGCGAGAATCGTCCCTGGCTAACACTTTCCAGGTGTGGTCCCACATACTGGAAAGAAGGACCAGTCCCCCAAAAAAGTGCAGAGTGTGTATCCCCCACAGTAGGGGGATACGGAAGGACACCACCACTCAGTGTGACACGTGTCCCTATCATCCGGGCCTCTGAATTGAAGGTTGCTTAAGGGAGAAAAAAAATATGGTTCTCAGACTTGAGACACTAGAACAAAAACATTTTTTTTTCAAAAATATTATTTTGTAAAACAAAAAAAAATAAAAAAAATAGATATATTAGGTATCACCATGTCTGCCGTGTCCGTGTCCAAGAATCTGCTTTATAAAAATATCCCATGACCTAACCCCTCAGATGAATACGGTAAAAAAAAAAAAAAAATGGTGCCAAAACTGATATTTTTGGGCAAATTTTCAATTTTAATAAATTTTTTCCAGTAACAAAGCAAGGGTTAACAGCCAAACAAAACTCAATATTTATTACCCTGATTCTGCAGTATATAGAAACACACCATATGTGGTCGTAAACGGCTGTATGACCGAACGGCAGGGTGCAAAAGGAAAGGAACGCTATATGGTTTCTGGAAGGCAGATTTTGATGGCCTTTTTTTTTGGCACCATGTCCTATTTGAAGAACCCCTGATGCACCCCTAGAGTATAAACTCCATAAAAGTGACCCCATCTAAGAAACTGCACCCCTCAAGGTATTCAAAACTGATTTTACAAACTTTATTAACCCTTTAGGTGTTCAACAGTTTATGGCAAATGGAGATTACATTTCAGAATTTCTATTTTTGGTAACCTTGTATCAAAAAATGTAATATAGAGCAACCAAAAATCATATGTACCCTAAAAATAGTCCCAACTAAACTGCCACCTTAACTCATAGTTTCCAAAATGGGGTCACTCTTATGGAGTTTCTACTCTAGGGGTGCATCAGGGGGGCTTCAATTGGGACATGGTGTAAATAAACCAATCCAGCAAAGTCTGCCTTCTAAAAACCCACACACAGTGCTCCTTTCCCTCTACGCCCTGCTGTGGGCCCGTACAGCAGTTTATAACCACATATGGCGTGTTTCTGCAAACTACAGAATCAGGGCAATAAATATTGAGTTTTTTTGGGCTGTTAACCCTTGCTTTGTTGAAAATTTTTTATTAGAATGAAAAATTGACCCCCCAGAAAAAATCGAAATTCTGAAATTTTATCTCCATTTGCCATTAACTCTTGTGGAACACTTAAAGGGTAAAATCAGTTTTGAATATCTTGATGGGTGTAGTTTCTAGAATGGTGGCATTTTTGGGTGGTTTTTATTATGTAAGCCTCACAAAGTGACTTCAGACCTAAACTGGTCCTTAAAAAGTGGGTTTTTGAAAATTTCTTCTAAACTTCTAAGCCTTGTAACATCCCCCCCCAAAAAAAATTTGCATTCCCAAAATGATCCAAACATTAAGTAGACATATGGGGAATGTAAAGTAATAACTATTTTTTTTTATTATAGAAGTAATGAAATTGAAACTTGGCAATTTGCTAATTTTTCCAAATTTTTCCAAATTTTTATGTTTTTTGATAAGTGAAAATATTTTTTTTCACTCCATTTTACCAGTGCCATGAAGTACAATATGTGACGAAAAAACTTTCTCAGAATGGTCTGGATAAGTTAAAGTGTTTTCAAGTTATTCACACATAAAGTGACACTGGTCAGATTTGCAAAAAATGACCTGGTCCTTAAGGTGAAATATGGCCGTGTCCTTAAGGCGTTAAAATGAGTTGCAGTAATGCAACACAATTAGAATATTGTGAAAAGTTTCCATACTTGCCATAATGATCCAAATTATAACAAATAAAGGCTTGAAATATCTCGCTTTGCATGTAATGAGTCCATCTCATATATTAGTTTCACCTTTTAAGTTGAATTACTGAAATAAATGAACTTTTCATGATATTTAATTTTTTGGGTGTTTCATCTGTATACCGTATAGCTAGTTCTGCCAGGAGTACAGATATTCTAAATTCCCTACTGGGATTATCTCTACAGCAAGTAGTGGAGGAGCCAACCCGGAAGGAGGCCATTTTAGATTTAGTATTCACAAATGGGAATTTGGTATCTGATATTACTTTAGGGGAAAGCTTGGGATCTAGTGATCACCAGTCAGTGTGGTTTACTATAAGTACAGTGACTGAGTCACACCACACAAAAACAAAAGTTTTAGATTTTAGAAAAACTGACTTTTCTAAAATTAGATTAGTGGTACACGAGTCCCTATCAGACTGGAACTTCATTGGAGTCCAGGAAAAATGGGACTACTTAAAAGTGGCACTATTGAAGGCAACAGAAAATTGCATTAGGCTTGTCAGTAAAAGCAAAAAAAGGAAGAGACCACTGTGGTACTCAGCAGAAGTGGCCAAAATCATTAAAAACAAAAAGATAGCATTTAGGAATTATAAAAAAAAAACAAAAAAAACTAAATGAGGATTGTGGCGAAACCAACCTCGCCACGGTGTTTTGGAGGGGGCTGTTTGAAGGCCTCTTGCCTCAGGATTATGGCCCATAGTAACTTTAAAGGAGAAGACAGACCGGCCGCACAGCTTAAATCTGTCTGTAGAATTGTATTTTATGTTATTATGCGTTCGGTTAAATTGTATGTTATGTGAGGGCACCCAGATAGCTAATATCATTGTATTCGTGTATTCTGAGTGCCATTCACCTAATGATATGCACTCAGACTTGAGCTATCTGGGGATATGTTAAATGTCTGTGTTTGCTGTGAGGTTGTGCCATTGTGTGTTTAAATGGTGATGTCTGTCCTGTTGTCTCCACATGTGTATTGGTGATCTCCCTTTGTCCTGAGAGATAATTGGTTTGCCTTCGGTTGTCTCTGGGACAGAGAGGAGGAAACCATGATGCATTGTGGGGATGTGTTGTATCTGTTCTGTATTTGCAAAACTGTAATAAAAACCAGGCTGGGTGTGCCAGCACGTGAGACCACTGTTTGACCCTCAAGACGGAGCCTTGTCTCATTATTGGGGGGATTCCCGGTATGCTGTTAGAGACTGATTGCCTGTTCGTCTGCCGGCAGCTATTTGTGAGGTTCCAGTTTGGAGTGCTATTTTGTATCCAGTTTGGGAGATTGGTGTTCTGCAGTAGCTGTGCCTGTCTCTCGGAAAGGGGCATATCGCCTAAATGGATTTTAACCCCTTGTCTGCTGAAACGGTCCGTTACAAGGATGACAGACAAATTTATAAGATTAGGCAGAGAGAGGCCAAACAAGTTATAAGAGCTTCTAAAGCACAGGCTGAAGAGAAATTAGCTCAGTCAGGGAAAAAGGCAATAAGGCATTCTTCTGATACATAAATGAAAAAAGGAAACTAAAACAAGGAATTACCAAATTAAAAACTAAAGAAGGAAGGTATATGGAAGAAGATAAAGAACTAGCTGACTGCCTCAATGAATACTTCTGTTCAGTTTTTACAAAGGAAAATGAAGGAGAAGGACCTCAGTTAGGAAAGAAGACTAATGAAGACTAATGAATCTTTTGACACATGTGTCTTTACAGAGGAAGAGGTTCTAAGTCAACTGTCTAAAATTAATACAAATAAGTCACAAGGGCCTGATGGTATACACCCAAAGCTATTAAAAGAGCTCAGCGGTGAACTAGCAAAACCATTAACAGATTTATTTAACCAATCACTGGCAACAGGAGTCGTCCCAGAAGAAACCATACTCAAGGAGAGGATTGTGGACCATCTAAAATCCCATGGATTGAAAGATGAAAAACAGCATGGGTTTACTTCAGGGAGATCATGTCAAACTAATCGTATTGATTTTTTTGATTAGGTGACTAAAATAATAGATGGAGGAGGTGCAGTAGACATCGCTTATCTAGACTTTAGTAAGGCTTTTGATACTGTCCCACATAGAAGGCTTATCAATAAAGTGCAGTCATTGGGCTTGGACTCCCATATTGTTGAATGGATTAGGCAGCGGCTGAGGGACAGACAACAGAGGGTTGTAGTCAATGGAGTATATTCAGACCATGGTCTTGTTACAAGTGGGGTACCTCAGGGATCTGTTCTGGGACCCATATTGTTTAATATCTTTATCAGCGAAATTGCAGAAGGCCTCAATGGTAAGGTGTGTCTTTTTGCTGATGATACAAAGATTTGTAACAGGGTTGATGTTCCTGGAGGAATACACCAAATGGAAAAGGACTTAGGAAAACTAGAGGAATGGTCAAAAATCTGGCAACTAAAATTTAATGTTGATAGTGCAAGATAATGCACCTGGGACGTAAAAACCCAAGGGCAGAATATAAAATCAGTGATACAGTCCTAACCTCAGTATCTGAGGAAAGGGATTTAGGGATCATTATCTCAGAAGACTTAAAGGTAGGCAGACAATGTCACAGAGCAGCAGGAAATGCTAGCAGAATGCTTGGGTGTATAGCAAGAGGAATTACCAGTAGAAAGAGGGAGGTGCTCATGCCGTTCTACAGAGCACTAGTGGGGCCTCATTTGGAGTATTGTGCTCAGTACTGGAGACCATATCTCCAGAAGGATATTGATACTTTGGAGAGAGTTCAGAGAAGAGCTACTAAACTGGTACATGGATTGCAGGATAAAACTTACCAGGAAAGATTAAAGGAACTTAACATGTATAGCTTGAAAGAAAGACGAGGCAGAGGGGATATGATAGAAACTTTTAAATACATAAAGGGAATCAACAAGGTAAAAGAGGAAAGAATATTTAAAAGAAGAAAAACTGCTACAAGAGGACATAGTTTTAAATTAGAGGGGCAAAGGTTTAAAAGTAATATTAGGAAGTATTACTTTACTGAGAGAGTAGTGGATGCATGGAATAGCCTTCCTGCAGATTTGGTAGCTGCAAATACAGTGGAGGAGTTTAAGCATGCATGGGATAGGCATAACGCCATCCTTCATATAAGATAGGGCCAGGGGCTATCCATAGTATTTAGTATATTGGGCAGACTAGATGGGCCAAATGGTTTTTATCTGCCGACACATTCTATGTTTCTATGTTTATGTATGTGTACATCCATGTGTTCATGACATCAAACAACATGCAGCTAGGAATTTCACAGTGTCTGTACTCCAAATCTGAAATTTTGATCTGAATATTTTCAGCAATATGGATTATGTATAATACATATATATGTATACAGTAGATATAAAAAGTCTACACACCCCTGTTAAAATGTCAGGTTTCTGTGATGTAAAAAAAATGAGACAAAGATAAATAATTTCAGAACATTTTCCACCTTTAATGTGACCTATAAACTGTACCACTCAATTGAAAAACAAACTGAAATCTTTTAGGTGGAAGGATAAAAAAAAATAAAAAATTAAAATTATGTGGTTGCATTAGTGTGCACACCCTATTATAACTGGGGATGTAGCTGTGTTCAGAATTAAGCAATCACATTCAAAATCATGTTAAATAGAAGTCAGCATAAACCTGCCATCATTTAAAGTGCTTCTGATTAACCCCAAATAAAGTTCAGCTGCTCTAGTTGGTCTTTCCTGAAATTTTCTTAGTCGCATCCCACAGCAAAAGCCATGGTCCACAGAAAGCTTCCAAAGCATCAGAGGGATCTCATTGTTAAAAGGTATCAGTCAGGAGAAGGGTACAAAATAATTTCCAAGGCGTTAGATATACCATGGAACTCAGTGAAGACAGTCATCATCAAGTGGAACAAGGTAGAGTGCCGAGGCTCTAACTTGCTGCACGCACACCATCAGAGGCATGCAGCATTTTTTTTTTTTTTTTCCTGTTTAATGAAACACATGTTTACTGCACACTCACCACTGAGTGATGCACTTGAATCTGAACAGTTGCCTCTATGATTAGGTTGCCATTGCTCCTGAGGAAATACCGCTCAATAGCGGCAGAGAAACGCGTTGAGCAATACAGAGCACCTTGTTATGTTCAGTAGTAGTTTAATAAACCAATATTGAGCCGCTGAGTGGCGGTGGGGGTCCATTCAAATCATACCACCAGTCGTTGTATCTTTTACTCCAATCTACATTAGAGTCACATAGTGCAGTAGTACAGACCCAGTATAATGGCCTGGACTCCCATCATGCCTCTTTATGTGTGGGCTTTTTTTCAGCCCCAATACTCTTCACTGAGATATTTGTGGGGAGGTGAGTTTTGCAGAGCTGGTACATATTCATACGAGATTCCAGACTCTAACTCGCACCACAAGCCTGATTTTTTTATGTGGTAGAGAGCCAATTTTTATTCGATATTTAATAAAAATGCTTTTAAATGTACTTTCTTCAGGCAGTTAATAGTGTCATACACCTAGTAAGCCAACTAGTTATCCATTCAACAGTTAATCAACAACAGTGACATTACCAAGAACTGGACGTCCCACCAAAAGTGATGAAAAGACGAGAAGAAAACTGGTCTGGGAGGCTGCCAAGAAGCCTACAGCAACATTAAAGGAGCTGAAGAAATATCTGGCAAGTACTGCCTGTGTGGTACATGTGACAACAATCTCCCGTATTCTTCATATGTCTGGGCTATGGGGTAGAGTGGCAAGACAAAAGCTTTTTCTTACGAAGAAAAACATCCAAGCCAGGCTAAATTTAGCAAAAACACATCTGAAGTCTCCCAAAAGCATGTGTGAAAAGGTGTTATGGTCTGATGAAACCAAGGTTGAACTTTTTGGCCATAATTCCAAAAGATATGTTTGGCGCAAAAACAACACTGCACACGACCAAAAGAACACCATACCCACAGTGAAGCATGGTGGTGGCAGCATCATGCTTTCGGGCTGTTTTTCTTCCACTGGAACTGGGGCCTTAGTTAGGCTAGAGGGAATTATGAACCGTTCCAAATACCAGTCAATATTGGCACAAAACCTTCCAGCTTCTGCTAGAAAGCTGAACATGAAGAGGAACTTCTTTCAGCATGACAACAACCCAAAGCATACATCCAAATCAACAAAGAAATGGCTTCACCAGAAGAAGATTAACGCTTTGGAATGGCCCAGCCAGAGCCCAGACCTGAATCCGATTGAAAATCTGTGGGGTAATCTGAAGAGGGCTGTGCACAGGGGATGCCCTCGCAAACGTTTTTGCAAAGAGTGGGCAAATCTTGCCATGCTGATAGACTCATACCCAAAAAAAAAGAGTGCTGTAATAAAATCAAAAGGTGCTTCAACAAAGTATTAGTTTAAGGGTCAGCTGACCATGTAAAAGATTTGAGTTGCGAGCCTACAGGTGAGCGGACCCTCTAAGCAACCATATTATTTTAATATTCTTTTCTTCCCTCTGTATATATAATCCACTGTATATATAATCCTGTCAGTGGGCCCACCAATGTACTAAAATGGCTCTTGTAACAATACCTAGTAGTTCAATATATACAATATCCAGGTTTTGTGAAAGTGACAAGCCCTCTATCACAACCTTTGTAGACACATTGGCTGTGATGACAGTGAATCTACAGCATTTATGATATTGTTGAAGAAACGGTCTCAAATTTGTTGCAACATAAACAGGAGAAAAACCTATCATGAATGGCAGGTATGGTTATTACTGTGGAAAACAGTTCTATAGAGATGATACACATTTTGACATAGGAGGAACTGCTCAACCAAAGCTCATTTTAAAATCTGTCAGATCTCTCACTATTTCTGATGAAAGATGGAGTCATACATTACTCTACCTTATGATCAGATCAGCATCTAAGTTTTCATAAACCACAGGAGCCTAAGAATTCTTATTGCAAATGACTTTGGACAAACTGAGACATAAAAGATAAGAGCTGCAGTATGTGTTAAATAATACATACAACATATACAGTAATATACATTAATGTACAGTATGTAAATTACTGTATAACTAATATCAGTTACAGTACTACTTGTAATATCAATGTGTGCACTGACCTTATCTCCATAATAAATTAAAGCTTAGTCTCTAACCTAAGGCAACATCTGTTCAATTAAAGCAGAACATTACTCGTATATGTCTGACATAGTCCATTAATTTCCCTGCAAACATTTGTGCAAATATTGATTGCTTCAGGGCTTATTACACACTTAATAGTCCCAGCCACTCCTTTTAATCTGAGATCTTTTGTGATAAAAGAGTGGAAGAGCTGATTCTCTCATCCACACAGTCCTAAATGATTTAAATGACTATCACTTGGTGATACAGTGGGATGCGAAAGTTTGGGCAACCTTGTTAATCGTCATGATTAGAGTTGAGCGAACACCTGGATGTTCGGGTTCGAGAAGTTCGGCCGAACATCCCGGAAATGTTCGGGTTCGGGATCCGAACCCGATCCGAACTTCGTCCCGAACCCGAACCCCATTGAAGTCAATGGGGACCCGAACTTTTCGGCACTAAAAAGGCTGTAAAACAGCCCAGGAAAGAGCTAGAGGGCTGCAAAAGGCAGCAACATGTAGGTAAATCCCCTGCAAACAAATGTGGATAGGGAAATGAATTAAAATAAAAATTAAATAAATAAAAATTAACCAAAATCAATTGGAGAGAGGTTCCATAGCAGAGAATCTGGCTTCCCGTCACCCACCACTGGAACAGTCCATTCTCAGATATTTAGGCCCCGGCACCCAGGCAGAGGAGAGAGGTCCCGTAACAGAGAATCTGTCTTCATGTCAGCAGAGAATTAGTCTGCATGTCATAGCAGAGAATGAGGCTTCACGTCAGCCACCACTGCAACAGTCCATTGGCATATATTTAGGCCCAGCACACACACAGGCAGAGGAGAGAGGTCCCGTAACAGACAATCTGGCTTCATGTCAGCAGAGAATCAGTCTGCATGTCATAGCAGAGAATCAGGCTTCACGTCAGCCACCACTGCAACAGTCCATTGGCATATATTTAGGCCCAGCACACACACAGGCAGAGGAGAGAGGTCCCGTAACAGAGAATCTGGCTTCATGTCAGCAGAGAATCAGTCTGCATGTCATAGCAGAGAATGAGGCTTCACGTCACCCACCACTGCAACAGTCCATTGGCATATATTTAGGCCTAGCACACAGGCAGAGCAGAGAGGTCCCGTAACAGACAATCTGGCTTCATGTCAGCAGAGAATCAGTCTGCATGTCATAGCAGAGAATGAGGCTTCACGTCAGCCACCACTGCAACAGTCCATTGGCATATATTTAGGCCTAGCACACAGGCAGAGCAGAGAGGTCCCGTAACAGACAATCTGGCTTCATGTCAGCAGAGAATCAGTCTGCATGTCATAGCAGAGAATCAGGCTTCACGTCAGCCACCACTGCAACAGTCCATTGTCATAAATTTAGGCCCAGCACCCAGGCAGAGGAGAGAGGTCCCGTAACAGACAATCTGGCTTCATGTCAGCAGAGAATTAGTCTGCATGTCATAGCAGAGAATCAGGCTTCATGTCAGCCACCACTGCAACAGTCCATTGGCATATATTTAGGCCCAGCACCCAGGCAGAGGAGGGAGGTCCCGTAACAGAGAATCTGTCTTCATGTCAGCAGAGAATCAGTCTGCATGTCATAGCAGAGAATGAGGCTTCACGTCACCCACCACTGCAACAGTCCATTGGCATATATTTAGGCCTAGCACACAGGCAGAGCAGAGAGGTCCCGTAACAGACAATCTGGCTTCATGTCAGCAGAGAATCAGTCTGCATGTCATAGCAGAGAATCAGGCTTCACGTCAGCCACCACTGCAACAGTCCATTGTCATAAATTTAGGCCCAGCACCCAGGCAGAGGAGAGAGGTCCCGTAACAGACAATCTGGCTTCATGTCAGCAGAGAATTAGTCTGCATGTCATAGCAGAGAATCAGGCTTCATGTCAGCCACCACTGCAACAGTCCATTGGCATATATTTAGGCCCAGCACCCAGGCAGAGGAGGGAGGTCCCGTAACAGAGAATCTGTCTTCATGTCAGCAGAGAATCAGTCTGCATGTCATAGCAGAGAATGAGGCTTCACGTCAGCCACCACTGCAACAGTCCATTGGCATATATTTAGGCCTAGCACACAGGCAGAGGAGAGGTTCATTCAACTTTGGGTAGCCTCGCAATATAATGGTAAAATGAAAATAAAAATAGGATTGAATGAGGAAGTGCCCTGGAGTCCAATAATATATGGTTATGGGGAGGTAGTTAATGTCTAATCTGGACAAGGGACGGACAGGTCCTGTGGGATCCATGCCTGGTTCATTTTTATGAACGTCAGCTTGTCCACATTGGCTGTAGACAGGCGGCTGCGTTTGTCTGTAATGACGCCCCCTGCCGTGCTGAATACACGTTCAGACAAAACGCTGGCTGCCGGGCAGGCCAGCACCTCCAAGGCATAAAAGGCTAGCTCTGGCCACGTGGACAATTTAGAGACCCAGAAGTTGAATGGGGCCGAACCATCAGTCAGTACGTGGAGGGGTGTGCACACGTACTGTTCCACCATGTTAGTGAAATGTTGCCTCCTGCTAACACGTATCAGGTGGTGGTGCAGTTAGCTGTGGCGTGTTGACAAAAGTTTTCCACATCTCTGCCATGCTAACCCTGCCCTCAGAGGAGCTGGCCGTGACACAGCTGCCTTGGCGACCTCTTGCTCCTCCTCTGCCTTGGCCTTGGGCTTCCACTTGTTCCCCTGTGACATTTGGGAATGCTCTCAGTAGCGCGTCTACCAACGTGCGCTTGTACTCGCGCATCTTCCTATCACGCTCCAGTGCAGGAAGTAAGGTGGGCACATTGTCTTTGTAGCGTGGATCCAGCAGGGTGGCAACCCAGTAGTCCGCACAGGTTAAAATGTGGGCAACTCTGCTGTCGTTGCGCAGGCACTGCAGCATGTAGTCGCTCATGTGTGCCAGGCTGCCCAGGGGTAAGGACAAGCTGTCCTCTGTGGGAGGCGTATCGTCATCGTCCTGCCTTTCCCCCCAGCCACGCACCAGTGATGGACCCGAGCTGCGTTGGGTGCCACCCCGCTGTGACCATGCTTCATCCTCATCCTCCTCCACCTCCTCCTCATCCTCGTCCTCCTCGTCCTCCAGTAGTGGGCCCTGGCTGGCCACATTTGTACCTGGCCTCTGCTGTTGCCAAAAACCTCCCTCTGAGTCACTTCGAAGAGACTGGCCTGAAAGTGCTAAAAATGACCCCTCTTCCTCCTCCTCCTCCTCCTCCTCCTGGGCCACCTCCTCTTCCATCATCGCCCTAAGTGTTTTCTCAAGGAGACATAGAAGTGGTATTGTAACGCTGATAACGGTGTCATCGCCACTGGCCATGTTGGTGGAGTACTCGAAACAGCGCAACAGGGCACACAGGTCTCGCATGGAGGCCCAGTCATTGGTGGTGAAGTGGTGCTGTTCTGTAGTGCGACTGACCCGTGCGTGCTGCAGCTGAAACTCCACTATGGCCTGCTGCTGCTCGCACAGTCTGTCCAGCATGTGCAAGGTGGAGTTCCACCTGGTGGGCACGTCGCATATGAGGCGGTGAGCGGGAAGGCCGAAGTTACGCTGTAGCGCAGACAGGCGAGCAGCAGCAGGATGTGAACGCCGGAAGCGCGAACAGACGGCCCGCACTTTATGCAGCAGCTCTGACATGTCGGGGTAGTTGTGAATGAACTTCTGCACCACCAAATTCAGCACATGCGCCAAGCAAGGGATGTGCGTCAAATTGGCTAGTCCCAGAGCTGCAACGAGATTTCGCCCATTATCACACACCACCAGGCCGGGCTTGAGGCTCACCGGCAGCAACCACTCGTCGGTCTGTTGTTCTATACCCCGCCACAACTCCTGTGCGGTGTGGGGCCTGTCCCCCAAACATATGAGTTTCAGAATGGCCTGCTGACGTTTACCCCGGGCTGTGCTGAAGTTGGTGGTGAAGGTGTGTGGCTGACTGGATGAGCAGGTGGAAGAAGAGGAGGAGGAAGCCGAGAAGGAGGAGGTGGCAACAGGAGGCAAAGAATGTTGCCCTGCGATCCTTGGCGGCGGAAGGACGTGCGCCAAACAGCTCTCCGCCTGGGGCCCAGCTGCCACTACATTTACCCAGTGTGCAGTTAGGGAGATATAGCGTCCCTGGCCGTGCTTACTGGTCCACGTATCTGTGGTTAGGTGGACCTTGCCACAGATGGCGTTGCGCAGTGCACACTTGATTTTATCGGATACTTGGTTGTGCAGGGAAGGCACGGCTCTCTTGGAGAAGTAGTGCCGGCTGGGAACAACATACTGTGGGACAGCAAGCGACATGAGCTGTTTGAAGCTGTCTGTGTCCACCAGCCTAAATGACAGCATTTCATAGGCCAGTAGTTTAGAAATGCTGGCATTCAGGGCCAGGGATCGAGGGTGGCTAGGTGGGAATTTACGCTTTCTATCAAATGTTTGTGAGATGGAGAGCTGAACGCTGGCGTGTGACATGGTTGAGACGCTTGGTGACGGAGGTGGTGGTGGTGGTGTTGGTGGTACATCCCCTGTTTGCTGGGCGGCAGGTGCCAACGTTCCTCCAGAGGCGGAGGAAGAGGCCGAGGCGGCAGCAGCAGAATAGGCCGAGGCGGCAGCAGCAGAAGAGGTAGCAGGGGGAGCCTGAGTGACTTCCTTGGTTTTAAGGTGTTTACTCCACTGCAGTTCATGCTTTGCATGCAGGTGCCTGGTCATGCAGGTTGTGCTCAGGTTCAGAACGTTAATGCCTCGCTTCAGGCTCTGATGGCACAGCGTGCAAACCACTCGGGTCTTGTCGTCAGCACATTGTTTGAAGAAGTGCCATGCCAGGGAACTCCTTGAAGCTGCCTTTGGGGTGCTCGGTCCCAGATGGCGGCGGTCAGTAGCAGGCGGAGTCTCTTGGCGGCGGGTGTTCTGCTTTTGCCCACTGCTCCCTCTTTTGCTACGCTGTTGGCTCGGTCTCACCACTGCCTCTTCCTCCGAACTGTGAAAGTCAGTGGCACGACCTTCATTCCATGTGGGGTCTAGGACCTCATCGTCCCCTGCATCGTCTTCCACCCAGTCTTGATCCCTGACCTCCTGTTCAGTCTGCACACTGCAGAAAGACGCAGCAGTTGGCACCTGTGTTTCGTCATCATCAGAGACATGCTGAGGTGGTATTCCCATGTCCTCATCATCAGGAAACATAAGTGGTTGTGCGTCAGTGCATTCTATGTCTTTCACCGCTGGGGAAGGGCTAGGTGGATGCCCTTGGGAAACCCTGCCAGCGGAGTCTTCAAACAGCATAAGAGACTGCTGCATAACTTGAGGCTGAGACAGTTTCCCTGGTATGCATGGGGGTGATGTGACAGACTGATGGGGTTGGTTTTCAGGCGCCATCTGTGCGCTTTCTGCAGAAGACTGGGTGGGAGATAATGTGAACGTGCTGGATCCACTGTCGGCCACCCAATTGACTAATGCCTGTACCAGCTCAGGACTTACCATCCTTAGAACGGCATTGGGCCCCACCATATATCGCTGTAAATTCTGGCGGCTACTGGGACCTGAGGTAGTTGGTACACTAGGACGTGTGGATGTGGCAGAACGGCCACGTCCTCTCCCAGCACCAGAGGGTCCACTAACACCACCACGACCATGTCCACGTCCGCGTCCCTTACTAGATGTTTTTCTCATTGTTATGGTTCACCACAACAACAAATATATTATTTGGCCCAATGTATTGTATTCAAATTCAGCGGGATATAAATTTGAGGCCTAGTATTTAGGCGCTGGGTGACCGGTATGGATTTAGTGACAGAATTAGACTTGGAAATGCACAGAAGCGTGTGTGTGAAGTTATTCTGAATGACCCTATGTGCACCTTCAATATGATCTACCCTTTTAGGGATAGATTTCAAATAGCTCTGATATAGCAGAAACGACTAAATTATGAAATTGCTAAATTGGGAATTGTATTTCAACCCAGAACAAAAAATGTGCTTTGACGGACACTAAATAACTTTCCCAGCCACAACAGGACAGCGGTAACGAGAGATTTAGCGGGATATAAATTTGAGGCCTAGTATTTAGGCGCTGGGTGACAGGTATGGGTTTAGTGACAGAATTAGATTTGGAAATGCACAGTAGCGGGTGTGTGAAGTTATTCTGAATGACCCTATGTGCACCTTGAATATTATATACCCTTTTAGGGATAGATTTCAAATAGCTCTGATATAGCAGAAACCACTAAATTATGAAATTGCTAAATTGGGAATTGTATTTCAACCCAGAACAAGAAATGTGCTTGAACGGACACTAAATAACTCGCCCAGCTACAGCACTAGGGACAGATTTAGCGGGATATAAATTTGAGGCCTAGTATTTAGGCGCTGGGTGACAGGTATGGGTTTAGTGCCAGAATTAGACTTGGAAATACACAGTAGCGGGTGTGTGTGAAGTTATTCTGAATGACCCAATGTGCACCTTGAATATTATATACCCTTTTAGGGATAGATTTCAAATAGCTCTGATATAGCAGAAATCACTAAATTATGAAATTGCTAAATTGGGAATTGTATTTCAACCCAGAACAAGAAATGTGCTTGAACGGACACTAAATAACTCGCCCAGCTACAGCACTAAGGACAGATTTAGCGGGATATAAATTTGAGGCCTAGTATTTAGGCGCTGGGTGACAGGTATGGGTTTAGTGCCAGAATTAGACTTGGAAATACACAGTAGCGGGTGTGTGTGAAGTTATTCTGAATGACCCAATGTGCACCTTGAATATTATATACCCTTTTAGGGATAGATTTCAAATAGCTCTGATATAGCAGAAACCACTAAATTATGAAATTGCTAAATTGGGAATTGTATTTCAACCCAGAACAAGAAATGTGCTTGAACGGACACTAAATAACTCGCCCAGCTACAGCACTAAGGACAGATTTAGCGGGATATAAATTTGAGGCCTAGTATTTAGGCGCTGGGTGACAGGTATGGGTTTAGTGCCAGAATTAGACTTGGAAATACACAGTAGCGGGTGTGTTTGAAGTTATTCTGAATGACCCAATGTGCACCTTGAATATTATATACCCTTTTAGGGATAGATTTCAAATAGCTCTGATATAGCAGAAACCACTAAATTATGAAATTGCTAAATTGGGAATTGTATTTCAACCCAGAACAAGAAATGTGCTTGAACGGACACTAAATAACTCGCCCAGCTACAGCACTAGGGACAGATTTAGCGGGATATAAATTTGAGGCCTAGTATTTAGGCGCTGGGTGACAGGTATGGGTTTAGTGCCAGAATTAGACTTGGAAATACACAGTAGCGGGTGTGTGTGAAGTTATTCTGAATGACCCAATGTGCACCTTGAATATTATATACCCTTTTAGGGATAGATTTCAAATAGCTCTGATATAGCAGAAACCACTAAATTATGAAATTGCTAAATTGGGAATTGTATTTCAACCCAGAACAAGAAATGTGCTTGAACGGACACTAAATAACTCGCCCAGCTACAGCACTAGGGACAGATTTAGCTGGATATAAATTTGAGGCCTAGTATTTAGGCGCTGGGTGACAGGTATGGGTTTAGTGCCAGAATTAGACTTGGAAATACACAGTAGCGGGTGTGTGTGAAGTTATTCTGAATGACCCAATGTGCACCTTGAATATTATATACCCTTTTAGGGATAGATTTCAAATAGCTCTGATATAGCAGAAACCACTAAATTATGAAATTGCTAAATTGGGAATTGTATTTCAACCCAGAACAAGAAATGTGCTTGAACGGACACTAAATAACTCGCCCAGCTACAGCACTAAGGACAGATTTAGCGGGATATAAATTTGAGGCCTAGTATTTAGGCGCTGGGTGACCGGTATGGATTTAGTGACAGAATTAGACTGGGATATGGCCAAAAAATAAACAGACTATTGCTGGTTAAATGCACTTGGTGTGACAGCTTCACCCTGATGTAGGCTTTAGCCAAAAAACAACCACACCATTGAGGGTTAAATGCACTTGGTGACAGGCGCAGCTTGCCCCTGATTTAGTATATGGCCAAAAAATGAACAGACTATTGCTGGTTAAATGCACTTGGTGTGACAGCTTCACCCTGATGTAGGCTTTAGCCAAAAAACAACCACACCATTGAGGGTTAAATGCACTTGGTGACAGGCGCAGCTTGCCCCTGATTTTGTATATGGCCAAAAAATGAACAGACTATTGCTGGTTAAATGCACTTGGTGTGACAGCTTCACCCTGATGTAGGCTTTAGCCAAAAAACAACCACACCATTGAGGGTTAAATGCACTTGGTCGCAGCTTGTGCTGGCGCACCACAAGACACAAAATGGCCGCCGATCACCCCAGAAAAATGTGACTGACAAACGGTCTGGGCAGCCTAAAAACAGTGAGCAATTGAGGATCAGCAGCTCAATGATCCACAGCTGCAGATCGATCAGTTAATCAAGTCCTTTGGAGGAGTTAATCTGCCTAATCTCGCCCTTCTGTCGCAGCCGCAACCTCTCCCTACGCTAATCAGAGCAGAGTGACGGGCGGCGCTATGTGACTCCAGCTTAAATAGAGGCTGGGTCACATGGTGCTCTGGCCAATCACAGCCATGCCAATAGTAGGCATGGCTGTGATGGCCTCTTGGGGCAAGTAGTATGACGCTTGTTGATTGGCTGCTTTGCAGCCTTTCAAAAAGCGCCAAGAAAGCGTCACAAAAGCGCGAAGAAAGCGACGAACACCGAACCCGAACCCGGACTTTTACGAAAATGTCCGGGTTCGGGTCCGTGTCACGGACACCCCAAAATTCGGTACGAACCCGAACTATACAGTTCGAGTTCGCTCATCCCTAGTCATGATTTTACTGTATAAATCGTTGGTTGTTACGATAAAAAATGTCAGTTAAATATATCATATAGGAGACACACACAGTGATATTTGAGAAGTGAAATGAAGTTTATTGGATTTACAGAAAGTGTGCTATAATTGTTTAAACAAAATTAGGCAGGTGCATAAATTTGGGCACCACAAAAAAGAAATGAAATCAATATTTAGTAGATCCTCCTTTTGCAGAAATGACAGCCTCTAAAAGCTTCCTGTAGGTTCCTATGAGAGTCTGGATTCTGGTTGAAGGTATTTTGGACCATTCCTCTTTACAAAACATCTTTAGTTCATTCAGGTTTGATGGCTTCCGAATATGGACAGCTCTCTTTAGGTCACACCACAGATTTTCAATTATATTATATATGTCTGGGGACTGAGATGGCCATTCCAGAACGTTGTACTTGTTCCTCTGCATAAATGCCTTAGTGGATTTTGAGCATTGTTTAGGGTCGTTGTCTTGTTGAAAGATCCAGCCCCGGCGCAGCTTTGTCACTGATTCCTAGACATTGGTCTCCAGAATCTGCTGATACTGAGTGGAATCCATGCGTCCCTCAACTTTGACAAGATTCCCAGTCCCTGCACTGGCCACACAGCCCCACAGCATGATGGAACCACCACCACATTTTACTTTAGGTAGCAGGTGTTTTTCCTGGAATGCTGTGTTCTTTTTCCTCCATGCATAACGCCCCTTGTTATGGCCAAATAACTAAATTTTAGTTTGATCAGTCCACAGCACCTTATTCCAAAATGAATCTGGCTTGTCCAAATGTGCTTTATCCCACCTCAAGCGGCACTTTTTGTGCTGTGGGTGGAGAAAAGGCTTCCTCTGCATCACTCTCGCATACAGCATCTCCTTGTGTAAAGTGCGCCGAATGGTTGAACGATGCACAGTGACTCCATCTGCAGCAAGATGATGTTGTAGGTCTTTGGTGCTGGTCTGTGGGTTGACTCTGTGTATCCAAGATTTTTCTTGGTCTGCCACTTCGAGCCTTAACTTGAACTGAGCCTGTGGTCTTCCATTGCCTCAATATGTTCCTAACTGTGGAAACAGACAGCTGAAATCTCTGAGACAGCTTTCTGTATCCTTCCCCTAAACCATGATGGTGAACAATCTTTGTCTTCAGGTCATTTGAGAGTTGTTTTGAGACCCCCATGTTGCTACTCTTCAGAGAAAATTAAAAGAGGAGGGAAACTTACAATTGACCCCCTTAAATACTCTTTCTCATAATTGGATTCACCTGTGTATGTAGGTCAGGGGTCACTGACCTCACCAAGCCAATTTGAGTTCCAAAAATTAGTTCTAAAGGTTTTGGAATCAATAAAATGACAACAGTGCCCAAATTTATGCACTTGCCTAATTTTGTTTAAACAATTATAGCACACTTTCTGTAAATCCAATAAACTTCATTTCACTTCTCAAATATCACTGTGTGTGTCTCCTATATGATATATTTAACTGACATTTTTTATCGTAACAACCAACGATTTATACAGGAAAATCATGGCGATTAACAAGGTTGCCCAAACTTTCGCATTCCACTGTATATCTGCAAGTACATTGTGTCTGCTGTGGCTGAGTGGCATGTCAGCTTGGTGCGTATTTAGGGACATAAATATTTGCTACTAATGCTGACTATCTGATCTTTAAACAAGATCAATATTAGACAAAGAGACCAGACTACATAAACAGAATGCCTTCACTTTAGGGCTCATGCACATGGCCGTTGCTCGGCTGTGCCCGTATTGCGGCAGGTTTGCAATATATGGGCACCGGCCGTGTGCACACCATATCACTTGAATGGGTCCACAATCCGGAAGGAGCAGATTGCGGCTGTGCAGGGATCTGGAGCGAAGTGGTTGCCGGGTGGCAGGTAAGTATAATGTATATGAGGGGAGGTAATTATAGGGGTTGTTAATAAAAGAAGTGTTTCACTTTTGCATTAATTTGGGAGAGTGCTGGATTTCTTTACTAGTAAAAACAAGTCTATACACAGCTCAGTAAACAGAAAAATTAAAATATGTTTCCCAGGATAAAGCAAGAAAAAATGCAAATGATTGAAAAAATTATTTTATGGTGTCAGAGATACACTTGAATGCTGCAGTGGGGCACAAAACTGATGTCTCCCTGCCCCTCTTTTCCATCTGATAGGCTTCAGGCTAAGGCACAGGCTGCACAATTACCTAATCATCATCAAGCCACATGAGCCAGCGTACAGCTCAGGAAACAGGACAGAAGAGGCTTGCACCACATTGGAGACAGCCACATGGTGGTAAATATTCGAGTATTTGAGTTTATTTTTTGTTTGGCACCATGTTGTTGAGCCACTATGGGGGAAGGGGGGGGGGGTGGAGAGGAGCAGTATGGGGGCATTTCTTCTACTGGCGGCATCAAAATTCCCCGCAGAATGGCTAATAGAATGTACGTATCTTTCCTATTAATTCACCCCTTAAATGGCTGTAGTACAATGTAACTTCACCGCAGAATGGCAATTAAGAAGTATTCATTTTCCTATTAATATACCCCCCCCCCCCAAAAAAGAATATAACAATCAAAGTTCAACTCAGAATGACTAATAGGACGTATGTATCGTTTCTATTAATACACCTGGTAAATGGTTGTATCACACAGCACTTGCAACCCAATAACAAGTTAGGTAGTAAATACTAGGCAGGTGGCTCACTCTGGTTTATCACGATCGGTGCACAGGTTCAAAAGAAACACCCCTAGTTCTAATTGGTATATAAATGTGGAATAGAACCGGCACTCAGAACTATGGGAATTCACGTGGGACCGAGATGTATGGTTAAAATTTTTATTAAACAATAGACCCTGTGTACACTGAGTTCGGGATACTTATAAAATGTCACAATCACAAAGGCCACAATAAAACAATAAAAAACATCTAATTAAACATACTGCCCATATATTTTTCTATGCCAGGGAAAGCTGCATCCGTATCTTCCCCAATGGGTCCGACTCGTTGGATCGCAGCTGTCTGTGGCAAAGCAAATCGGGGCTGCTTGTATCCCGATGCGGTATACAAATAACAATTTGTCTGTGCATGCAAATCGATTGTAAACTGTAAAATATAAATAATATAAATAAATACACTGTCTGAAGGATATCGCAATGCCAACGCAAATACTGGCTTGTTCTAGTATTTTTTCCTTATAGTGTCGAGATTATCCATCCACTATGGATTATCCATCCACGATAATCTCGACACTATAAGGAAAAAATACTAGAACAAGCCAGTATTTGCGTTGGCATTGCGATATCCTTCAGACAGTGTATTTATTTATATTATTTATATTTTACAGTTTAAAATCGATTTGCATGCACAGACAAATTGTTATTTGTATACCGCATCGGGATACAAGCAGCCCCGATTTGCTTTGCCACAGACAGCTGCGATCCAACGAGTCGGACCCATTGGGGAAGATACGGATGCAGCTTTCCCTGGCATAGAAAAATATATGGGCAGTATGTTTAATTAGATGTTTTTTATTGTTCTATTGTGACCTTTTTGATTGTGACATTTTATAAGTATCCCGAACCCAGTGTACACAGGGTCTATTGTTTAATAAAAATTTTAACCATACATCTCGGTCCCACGTGAATTCCCATAGTTCTGAGTGCCGGTTCTATTCCACATCAATAACTAGTTAGGTTTGCTGGAATTACTGAGCTATCAATTAGTGCAATTTGAATCCCCAGTTAGTGCAGCAAGGTGTAATAGATAGAGATGGCCTTGCGATTCTCCCGGCGGTCGTTTCGCGGTGAACTTTGCTTGTTCGCCAAACAGGCGAACATATGGCGATGTCATACCAGGTACCCCCTGCTTTGAAGAGGGGAGGGTGCCTGGTTTATAAGAAAATGTCAGAAATTTTTAACACCACCGAAATGGTTCTGTAACATCATGGGGAGAATGTATGGATGCATCTTGGACTCGCTGGCCGCTGCTGGGAACTATGTTGTCCAAATAGTACGCCACTTTTACACAATGACAAAAATATGCACAAAACCAAGGGGGAAAAAAAACTATTTTAGAGGAAAATTTGATAGATACACCCTTAGTTACACATAAAGGAGGGAATCATACACACCCTTTAAAAATTATGATTGATGGTCTGCTGGTGACAGTCAAAAACATTAGGAGCAAGATCCGGATGATCTGACCATCTAAAACAACATTATGGGTGGTGGCCTGCTGCCACTTTGGTGACTCTAGTTAACCTGGGGCCGATTGCACGTCCCCGTGACGGCGACGATCCATTCGGATGTCTGGCCTATCAACTTTCGATGTAGTTGTCAGCTCAAAATCATTGTAAACTATGGGGAATGGGGAATCTGTGTTTGAGGGAGAGGGAGCCTGATAAATGGCTACCACATCCAAGGAAGGCAAGCGGGTGGTGCACAAATCACACACTCCCAACTCGTGGAGGTAGTGACGATAAATAGAAATACAGGTCTCTTAAGATGCCCTGTTATTGGAATGAGTAATAAAAAATTGCAGGTAATGTCACTGCGGTATTTTGGATGAGGAAACGTTATACAGGAGAGGCCCTGCTGCCGTCTTGTTGACTCTAGATAACTTCTGCCTGATTGCACGTCCACATTTTGATATCTTCCCTAAGAACTTTCGATGTTTTTTAATGCGCCTAACATGGTGACCACCGGTAACGGGGAATCATTGTTCGATTTCGGAAAGGGAGCCCGATAAACGGCTATGGCTACTACTTCAAAGCAAGGCAGCATGAGTTGTGGGCCTGCAGATGAGCTGACCCTGTAAATTTTTTAGGTGCGAGCCTGCTGGTGAGTTGACCCTGTAAAACATTATATGCTAGTGCCTGCGGGTGAGCTGACCCTGTAAAACATTATATGCGAGGGCCTGCAGCTGAGCTGAGCCTCTAAAAAATTCTATTCGAGGGCCAGCATGTGAGCTGACTCTGTAAAATATTTGAGTTGTGGGTCTGCAGGTGAGCTGACCCTGTAAGAGATTTTAGGTTTGGGCCTGCAGGTGAGCTGACCCTGTAAAAGATTTTAGGCTTGGACCTGCAGGTGAGCTGACCCTGTAAAAGATTTTAGGTTTGGACCTGCAGGTGAGCTGACCATGTAAAAGATTTGAGTTGCGGGCCTACAGGTGAGTGGACCCTCTAAAAAATTATATGTGAGGGCCTGCTGGTGAGCAGACCCTGTAAAAAATTAGATGTGTTGGCCTGCTGGTGAGCAAACCCTCTAAAAAATTATATGTAAAGGCCTGCTGTTGAGCGGACCCTCTAAACAATTATATTCAAAGGCCATATATGCGAGGGCATTATATGTGACGAATAAGCAATGCATGTTGCTTTGACGGAAGAGGAGGAGGGGGATGAGAAAAGGAAGATTCAACCATATACCCATGTTTGTGGTGGAAGGGATGCATGGGAATACAGTCTATTAACTACATTATAAACAACACATTTAAAGTGCCTTTATGTTCATCAGCATTCCTCAGGTGGAGTTGAGAGGTCGTGGTCAATACAGGCCCTGTTCATTTTTATATGAGTCAACCTGTCAGCATTTTCAGTTGACACGCGGATACGCTTATCTGCTATAATGCCGCCAGCAGCACTAAATACGTGTTTAGACAAAACACTGGCAGCAGGGCAGGCCAGCATCTCCAAAGCGTAGAGAGCCAGTTCGTGCCATGTGTCCAGCTTGAACACTCAGTATTTGTAAGGCACTGAGAGATCATTGAGGACACTGACACTGACACGGTCTGCTATGTACTCCTTCACCATCTCTCCTTCTGGCAGTAGGCCGCACATCAGGGTCAGGGTGCTGGCGGAGTGTCATGAAACTGTCCCAGGCTTTGGAGAGTGTTTCCCTGCCACTGTTGGAACTGCTGTGTGTTCCCCTGGTCTCCCCTCCTCGGTTGGCCAAGAAAGTACGGACTCTGCCGCCAGCTTTGTCAGATGGAAAATTTTGGAGCAATTTTTCAACAAGGATCTTCTGGTATTGCACAATTTTGCTCGTCCTCTCCACCAGAGGAATGAGAGATGAGAAGTTATCTTTGTAGCGGGGGTCGAGAAGGGTGGACAATCAGTAATCCGTGTTGTTTAAAATGCGCATAACGCATGGGTTGTGGGAAAGGCAGATTAACATGAAGTCAGCCATGTGTGCCAGGGTACCAACAGGCGAGACTTCGCTGTCATCATCAGGAGGATCACTCCCAATCTCTTCATCCTCTTCCTCCGCTTCTGCCCACCCACGCTGAACAGATGGAATTAAACTTCCATGGGTACTACCCTCTGTAGCAGAGACAATCGTCTCCTGCTCCTCCTCCTCCTCCTCTTTAGCCTCCAATTTGCTCTGAGAAGATGAACTGAGGGTAGTCTGGCTATCATCCACCTGTGTAATGTCTTCCCCCATTTCCACCTCTTCCACATGCAAAGTGTCGTCCTTAATTGTGAGCAGCGAGTGTTTGAGAAGACACAGAAGTGGGATGGTGACACTGATAATAGCGTTATCGCCGCTCACCATCTGTGTTGATTCATAAAAGTGGCGTAAAAACCTCACAGCGGTCAGACATCCATGCCCACTCCTCGCTTGTGAATAATGGAAACTGACTGGAAAGCCGACGACCATGTTGCAGCTGGTATTCCACAACTGCCCTCAGCTGCTCTCCAGCGCATGCTCACGTCGCACAACAGCCAGTGGCAATTTCAAGCGCTGCTGCAGCGTTGTCAGACCAGCTGAAGCTGTCGATGATTTGCGGAAATGTGCACACACGCAGCTCATCTTCACCAGTAGCTAAGGCAAATTGGGGTATGTTTTTAGAAACCGCTGAACCACAAGGTTGAATACATTGGCAAGGTTGCCCAGCTCCAAAGCCACCACCAAGTCACTGCCATTATCAGACACAACTATGCCTGGTTATAGGTTGAGTGGCGAGAGCCACACCTCAGTCTGGTCTCTTATCCCCTGCCACAGCTCTGTGACGGTGTGCTGTTTGTCCCCTAAGCATATCAGCTTCAGCACGGCCTGTTGCCGCTCCCTCACTGCAGTGCTACACTGCTTTAAGCTACCGACTGATGACTGACTGGTGCTGCATGTGGATGATTCGGGAGGTGGAAGTGGAGGAGGAGGAGGAGAAATGGGGTTTGGAGCCACTAACCAGTAGGTGCTGGCGGAAACCCTGATCGACGTAGGGCCCGCAATCCTTGGCGTCGGTAGCACCTGTGCCATCCCAGGGTACGACTCGCTCCTGGCCTCCACAATATTCACCCAGTGTGCCGTCAGGGAAATGTAGCGTCCCTGGCCGAAAGCACTTGTCTATGTGTCAGTCGTTAAGTGGATCTTCCCAGTAACTGCGTTGGTCAGGGCACGTGTGATGTTAAGGGACATATGTTGGTGTAATGCGGGCACGGTACACCTTGAAAAATAGTGGCGGCTGGGGACTGCGTAACGAGGGATGGCCTCCGATATCAGGCTGCGGAAGGCCTCAGTGTCCACAAGCCTAATTGGCAACATTTCCAGGGCCAGTAATTTGGAAAGCTGCGCATTTAGTGCTATAGTCTGTGGGTAGGTGGCTGGGTGTTTGCATTTGTGTTCAAATGCCTGGGATAATGACATTCGGACGCTGCGCTGGGACAGGGGAGTGGATGTGGTTGCTGATGGTGCTTGTGAAGGTCCAGGTGCAGGGCGGGAGGCATCCGGGCCTGTGTCTTGGACAAGGGATTGGCCAGCATGTAACACAGGGGAAGTAGAGGCAGTGGTGTGACCCGCAGACACAGATTGTGGACCCAGGCCACAGCAAGTTGTCACAGTTCACAGCAAGCACAGTATATGAAATAAGTACGTAAAAGTATGGAAAAAGGAAAATAGATTTCACTTATATTTTTACTATCTCTTGTCCTGACACACGCGGTATTGCAGCGCAGATGTGACCATTCACTGCAGGGACTGTTTATAGGAAAATTATGGATAAATTATGGAAAATATATATTTATTGTCGCTAATATTTTTTCCAATATCTGGGCCTGACACACAGAAGCTCTTCAGCACAGATGTGAGAATTCACTGCAGGGACTGTTTATAGGAAAAATGTGGATAAATTATGGAAAATATATAATTGTTTTCAATAATATTCTTCCTATCTCTGCCCCTGACACACAGAAGGTATTGCTGAACAGATGTCACAAGTCACTGCAGACACCCTCTATAGAAAAGGAATTGCTAAATATGGGGAAAAAAAATCGAAGACTACTTTGCGAGATTAAATTGCTGCCACCACACACAATAGTCCTTAAAAGGACTTTTGGGTCTTTGAAACATTTCAAAATTGAATAAATTGTGATCACAAACTTCTTACGCTATTTGTCCTTTCCTTAGCGCAGCTCTCGCAATGAGCCGAACCCGCATCATCGGGTGCTATATAGCACCCGTTCACGCGTTCCGGCCAGCTAATCACTGTAATGCCAGTAGCCAACATGGCTACTGGCATTACAGTGATGGCAGTACTTACTTGCACATTTATTGGCTGCTTAGCAGCCGCGAAACGTGCGTGGAGGAGACTCAAGCATGGTGCTCGAGCACATGCGGTACTCGGGAGAGCATAGTGATGCTCGAGCCGAACAGGTATTTAGCCGAGCATGTTTGCTCAACACTAATTGAAACTGGTGTGATATAACAGTTGCCCCCCCAAAAAATCTGATTGAGGCAAGGGTGTGATATACCTATAATATAATTTTTATATAGTGCATTTGTATTGTATTTTGCAGCATTTGTATGCGGTTCTGCTGATATTCCGCATCTATACAGACAAACGCCATTGAAACAACTAACTGAAACTAGTGTGATATACCAGTTGCCCCCCAAAAAATTTGATTGAGGCAGGGGGGTGATATACCTATAATATAATTTCTATATAGTGCATTTGTATTGTACAGCATTTGTGTGCAGTTCTGCTGAGATACCGCAGCTATACAGACAAACGCCAATGGAATAACTAATTGCAACTGGTGTTATATACCAGTTGCCCCCCAAAAAATCTGATTGAGGCAGGGGTGTGATATACCTATGATATAATTTCTATATAGTGCATTTGTATTGTACAGCATTTGTGTGCGGTTCTGCTGAGATACCGCAGTTATACAGACAGACAAATGCCATTGGAACAACTAATTGCAACTGGTGTGATATATCAGTTGCCCCCCAAACAAATCTGATTGAGGCAGGGGTGTGATATACCTATAATATAATTCCTATATAGTGTATTTGAATTGTGCAGAATTTGTGTGCGGTTCTGCTGAGATACCGCAGCTATACAGACAGACAAACGCCACTGGAAAAACTTATTGCAACTGGTGTGATATACCAGTTGCCCCCCAAAAAATCTGATTGAGGCAGGAGTGTGATATACCTATAATATAATTTCTATATAGTGCATTTGTACTGTGCAGCATTCGTGTGCGGTTCTGCTGAGATACTGGCCTGAATTAAAATTATTATCCAATGTCCGTCTAAAATACCTCCAGCCACATAATCACTTGATGTTTTCTGTCCGGTGAATGCCTAATGTTTGGGGCCTGTACTCCAGTCACCTGCAGTAAAATTGTTATCCAATGTCTGTCTAATATATCGCCAGCCACATAATCACTTGATGTTTTCTGTCCAGTGAATGCCTAATGTTTGCGGCCTGTACTACACTGGCCTCCAGAAAAATGTATATCCAATGACCGTCTAATATACCTCAAGCCACATAATCACTTGACCTTTTCTGTACGGTGAATGCCTAATTTTTGGGGCCTGTAGTCCACTGACCTGTAGTAAATTTGATATCCAATGACCGTCTAATATACCTCAAGCCACATAATCACTTGATCTTTTATGTACGGTAAATGCATAATTTTTGGAGCCTGTAATCTAACTGGCCAACAGTAAAATTGTTATAAGGCTACCGCCTAATGTACCTCCAGTCACATTATCAATTGTTCTTTTCTGTCCGGTGAATGCCTAATGTTTGGGGTCTGTACTACACTGGCATGCATTAAAATTGATATCTAGTGACCTTCTAAAATACCTCCAGCCACATAATTACTTGTTCTTTTCTGTTCGGTGAATGCCTAATGTTTGCGAACTCAGAGGAATTACACACCTGTGACAACCACGTGTTATCGAATTTTAACTATTATCATTAGTTTTTTTTTTTTCAAGAGGGGGGATTTCGTTAGCCATGTTTTTAATCCAATTTTTTTTTTTTGTTCTTTTAAACATATGGACTTGACAACTATTTGTACTGGCCTGCAGTAAAATTGATATTCAATGACCATCTAATATACCTCCAGCCACATAATTACTTGTTCTTTTCTGTCCAGTGAATGTCTAATGTTTGGCGCCTGTACTCCACTGGCCTGCAGTTAAATTGATATCCATTGACCGTCTAATATACCTCCAGCCACATAATCACTTGATCATTTATGTACGGTGAATGCATAATTTATGGGGCCTGTAATCTAACTGGTCAACATTAAAGTGAATGGGGCCCTCTGCAAACTTATGGATCGCGAACATTTGATCGCGTTCGCGAATTGTCTTGGACGATGTTTATCCATCACTAGTAATAGAATCACTCCTATTAGCCAAGCTGTACATTCCCCTATTGGACCCTGTTGTCCTTTTATAGTGTATGTAGATAATGCCTCCCTATCCTTTTCCTAAACTATGAATAATCTTTCCCTGAAATTCTAAATAGTTTTTTCAGCACGAAAAAGTATTTCCTAGCACTGTCCTTAGCGCCTGTCACATCTCTCCCTGCATTAAGTACACTGGAAAATGGCAGAATCCAAGATGGCTGAGGCTATTTATAGGGCTGTGATTGGCTACATACATGCATGCATGGCATTGTGGGTGATCCCTCATTCCCTTGTCCCTCATTCTTTCCTCTATGTCCTAACACGTGCAGTAGCCACAAAATATGATTCTTTACCACAAAGCATGAGGAAATTCGGCTTCGGAGCAAATCAAATTTTCCCTGAAATTTTGATCGAATTCCACTTCGACAACTTTGATTCGCTCATCTCTAGACAGCAGCATTTACACTACACTATGGACCGACTGACCACAGCACTTATACCAGACTAAAGAATGACCGCAGCACTTACATTAGACTATGGACTGACTGACTACAGCATATACACTACATTATGGACTGACCAACCGCAGTGTTTACAACAGACTATGGACTGACTGCCTTCAGCATTTACAGTAGACTATAGACTGACTAACTGCAGCTTTTACACTAGACCAGTGGTCGGCAAAGTGCAGCTCGCGAGCCACAAGTGGCTCTTTAGACCCTTCTATGCGGCTCTTTGGTGCGGGCTCCCACGGCGACCCATCCTGCACACTAGGGCTTCAAGATATATCAAAAAATTTATAGAAACGCGATAATCGCCAAATGTGATATGGCAATTTGGCCGACCTGAAAATGCTGCGATTATATATGAAGGGGCCCCGCGCACATAACTGGCTTTGTGCGTAAAGTATTTTACTACTGTCTGAAACAAGCTCTCTCCTATTATTAACATGGCCAGCCTCTGTACTCACTTTCACTATCAATGCACTGCAGAGAGCGATTTCTGGTGCAGCTACATCACTTCCAGCTATAGACTTTTGTCCGGGTATAGAAAAGTGGCAGAACATACCGTGCATTCATAGTGAAAGTGAGTACAGAGGCTGGCCATTTTATCAATAGGACAGAGCTTGTTTCAGACAGTAGTAAAATACTTTAACACAAAGCCAGTTATGTGCGCAGTTTAGGACACATGAGGGGACACATAGGGCCATGAGGGGGACCAGCATAAGATGCTATATGTGTGTCATGCTGGCCCCCCTCATGGCCCCATGTGTCATAGCACACATCCCCTATAACAGTGTCATCCACAGATCCACCCCATAACAGCGTCATCCACAGGTCCCCCATAAGTGTCCTCCACAGATCCCCCATAACAGTGTCCTCCACAGATCCTCCATAACAGTGCCCTCCACAGATCCCCCACATAACAGCGTCATCCACAGATCCCCCACATAACAGCGAATAGCGGTCCGCAATGCACGGACACAGACCATGGGGCAGCTGCATGAGGATTGCGGACCCATTCACTTGAATGGGGTTCGCGATCCGCATCCAACTGCCCGCACCGCAAAAAAGTAGCGCATGCTGAAGTGAATGGGTCCAGGATCCGGGATATGAGTGCTACAGAGTGCTTCCGTGGTGCTTCTGGCTGTGCCTCCTCACCGGAAAAAAAGTAGTGCATGCCCATGTATTGCGGACCCGCCGTATGCGGCCTGCAATATGGCAACGGCGGGCACACGGTCCTGTGCATGAGCCCTAATAGTCCTCAATGGTACTGTTGACGCAATATTTTAGGTTTTAAAAATGTGGCTCTCGAAAGAAATTTCAATCGTGGTTTTGGCGATATTTGGCTCAGTTGACAAAAAAGTTTGCCCACCACTGCACTAGACTATGGTCTGACTGCAGTGTTTTACACTAGACTATGGACTGACTGACATGTTTACAGTAGACCTGTAATGGCTAACCTCTGGCACACCAGCTGTGATAGAACTACGACTCCCAAGATGCCCCCTTGCTTGACTGTTCTCAGAACGCAAACTGCAGAGTTTAAATTATACTATGGACTGTCTGCCTATGGAAAGACTGCAGCATTTACACTAGACTATGTACTGGCTGGCATGATTACACTAGACTATGGACTGACTTCTGTGTTTATGCTAGACTATGGCCTTACTGCCATGTTTACACTAGACTATGGACTGACTGCAGCATTTTCACTAGACTATGGACTGACTGACATGTTTACACTATGCTATGAACGGAATGCAGCATTCACAGTAGACTATGGACTGCTTGCCATGTTTAAGTTAGACTATGGACGGAATGCAGCATTCACACTAGACTAAGGACTGCCTGCCATGTTTACACTGGACTATGGACTGACTACAGCATTTACACTAGACTATGGATTGACTGCCAAGTTTACATTACACTATAGACTGACTGCTGTGTTTACACTAGACTATGGACTGACTGCGCTGTTTACGCTAGACTATGGACTTACAACAGCATTTACACTAGAATATGGACCTGACTGCCGTGTTTACACTAGACTAGACTATGGACTGAATGCCATGTTTACACTAGACTATGGACTGACTGCAATGTTTACTCTTGACTATGGAATTACTGCCCTATTTACACTAGATTATGCACTGACTGCAGCATTTACACTAGACTATGGATTTACTGCCATGTTTACACTAGACTATGGAGTAACTGCTGTGTTTACACTAGACTATGGGGTGACTGCAGTATTTACACTAGATTATAGACTGACTGCAGAGTTTATATCAGACTATAGACTGACTGCAGCATTTATACTAGACTATGGACTGATTGCCGTGTTTAGATACAGTTGAGAAACTGAATGTGTAGCCATCCACTGTGATCTTCTGACCCCAGGCACAACAGGGTCAGCGATAGGTCATGACACTCTCGTGACAGTACCCCCTTTTGTACGAGGGGCCACCAGACACTCAGGACCAGGTTTCTTCGGGTGATAAATGCGGAAAGGGCGAATTAACCTTCTGGCATTTACTTCCGAAGCTGGCACCCACATTCTTTCTTCCGGACCGTAACCTCTCCAATGCACCAGATATTGAAGGGAGCGATGGACGAAATGAGAATCTACAATTTCTTGCCACCACAAACTCCAAATTGCCATTAACAATGATTGGAGTGGGCGGTAAAGGCGATGGTTCCGGAGGTGCAACATACTTTTTGAGCAACGATTTATGAAAAACATTATGGATTTTCAAAGTTTGAGGCAGCTCTAGGCGAAATGCCACAGGGTTAATGACGGAGACAATTTTATAAGGAACAATAAACCTAGGCCCCAATTTCCAAGAGGGAACCTTTAACTTAATATTCCTAGTCGACAACCACACATAGTCATTCACCCCTAGGTCCAGACCTGGCAAAAGTTTTTTTATCAGCCATACGTTTATATCTGTCTCCCATATTTTTCAAGTTGCTTTGAATCTTCACCATACAGAAGAGAGTGATGACGTAAACCATTCTTCCCCAGGGATCCCAGAAGGCTTTCCCTCACTAAAAGTGCAAAATCGAGGATGAAAACCATATGCACCAAAAAAATGGTGACTTACAAGTTGATTCTTGATGGCAATTGTTTATAGCAAACTCTGCTAAAGGTAAGTAAGATGACCATTCCTCCTTATTTTCAGACACAAAACACCTAAGATAAGTCTCTAGGTTTTAAATTGTGCATTCTGTCTGGCAGTTGAACTGAGGATGGAAGGCTTAGGAAAAGGCCAAGATGAGAACAAAAAGCTCTCCATAATTTAGAAATAAACTGAGTTCACTGAACCGAAACAATATCGGAGGGGAGCCTGTGAAGCTTCACTATTTTACTAATAAAAACCTGAGGGTTCTAGCATTTGGCAACACGGGTAAGGCAATGAAATGCATCAGTGTACTGAACCTGTCTACTACTACCAGGATAACAGTTTTTCCCACAGATACAGGAAGGTCAGCAATAAAATTAATCGACAGGTGTGTCCACGGCCTGTTGGGAATGACTATTGGCATTGGAGGTTTGACAATCATTGAATAATTCAGAATGAATTTTCTATAGAAATTGGCAAAACCCCAAAAACGCTGCAGAGCTTTTAGGTTCACAGGAAGATCCTATTCTAGGATTGCACGGACCTTCTCTGGATTCATATGGAGCCCCGAACCTGAAAATATCCCAGGAATTGTACCTCCTTTACGGCAAATACACATTTATCCAACTTAGCATATAACTTATTTGTCTGTACAATCTGACATGTGCCTTCTGTGCATCCAGATAGGGTGAATAGATCAAAATATTGTCAAGATATATCATTACAAATCTGCGGACAAGAGGACAAAAGATATCTTTGACAAAGTGTTGAAAGACAGCAGGAGCATTAGTCACGCCAAATGGCATGACCAGGTTTTCATTACTCCCCTGGAGTGTTAAACGCTGTCTTACTCCACTCATACTCCTCTTTGATGCGAATCAGATTGTAGGCTCCCCTTAAATCCATTTTGGAAAACCATTTCGCACCCGCAATCTGATCAAAAAGGTTGGGAATGAGAGGAAGAGGATAGGGGTCTCAGATAGTTATCCCACGAAAATCACAGGCCCCCATCTTTCTTCTTCACAAACAAGAACCCTGCAACCACGGGTGAAGAAGAGGGTCTAATATGTCCTTTAGCCAGAGTCTCGGAAATATAGTCCTTCATGGCTTGTCTTTCGGGCCAGAAAGATTATATAACCTGGTCTTAGGTAACTTTGCTCCAGGGAGCAGGTTAACCGGGCAATCATACGGACGATGGGGTGGTAACTCCTGACACCCCTTCTCAGAGAAAACATCCTCAAAGTCAGACACAAATGCTGGTAAGGTTGTAATGGAGGTGGCTGAGCAACTGCTACTTAAGCAGTTGTCGCTATAATGCTCACTCCACTTCAATATCTCCCTGGCCTGCCAATCAATTACAGGATTATGCGCTACCAATCATGGAAGACCTAATACTATAGGAGTGGGAAGACCTTCAAGGACATAGCAAGAAATATGAGTATTACACTCACTGGTAATCCAGTTTCCTGGAAGTCTCCATGACAGCACAAACTGAGAGATTGACTTCCTCTGATAGGATAGGAAAAATCACAGAGAGGTTAACCCCCCCCCCCTTCCCCCTCATTGCCTTAATTATATTTTAATGGAGACTAGGATATAGGGTAGAAGCCAAATAAATTTATCGAAAACAAAAAAAGGGCGGAAATATATGTGCTATCATGCAGACTTCCAGGAAACCGGATTACCGGTGAGTGTAATACTCATTTCCCCAGTCGTCTCCATGACAGCACACACTGAAAACGAACAAATTGAAACAACTCGGGGGGCGGGGGGGAACTACAGCACCCAGGACCTTGCGTCCAAAGGCCAAATCCTCATTGGCAAATACATCAAGCCTATAATGTTTGGTAAAAGTATGGGCCCTCTTCCAAGTGGCTGCCCTGCAAATCTGCTCTAGAGAGGCAGAGGCCTTTTCAGTCCAGAAGGTAGACCCTGCTCTCACCGAATGGGCTCTAAAAGACGGAGGAGGCTCTTTACCAGAGGCTGTATACTCTTCCGTAATAGCATTCCTTATACACTGGAATATGTAGCTCTTAGCTGCTTTCCTACATTTATTAGGGCCAAAAAACTGTACAATTTTTTTTTTATCTATCCTCTATTCCCTAGTAGCGTCAATATAACGAAGAACTACCCTTCTTACATCTAAGTTATGAAATTTAGCTTCCTGTTCGTTCCTGGGATTGGCACAGAATGAGGGAATGACAATATCTTGGGACCTGTGAAAGGTGGATACTACCTTTGGGAGGAAATTGGGGTCCAAATTAAATATTAACTTATCCTCTAAGACTCTAAGGAAAGGCTCCTGGATAGAGTTGAGCGGACACCTGGATGTTCGGGTTCGAGAAGTTCGGCCGAACTTCCCGGAAATGTTCGGGTTCAGGATCCGAACCCGATCCGAACTTCGTCCCGAACCCCATTGAAGTCAATGGGGACCCGAACTTTTCGGCACTAAAAAGGCTGTAAAACAGCCCAGGAAAGGACTAGAGGGCTGCAAAAGACAGCAACATGTAGGTAAATCCCATGCAAACAAATGTGGATAGGGAAATGAATTAAAATAAAAATAAAATAAATAAAAATTAACCAATATCAATTGGAGAGAGGTCCCATAGCAGAGAATCTGGCTTCACGTCACCCACCACTGGAACAGTCCATTCTCAGATATTTAGGCCCCGGCACCCAGGCAGAGGAGAGAGGTCCCGTAACAGAGAATCTGTCTTCATGTCAGCAGAGAATCAGTCTGCATGTCATAGCAGAGAATCAAGCTTCACGTCAGCCACCACTGCAACAGTACATTGGCATATATTTAGGCCCAGCACCCAGGCAGAGGAGAGAGGTCCCGTAACAGAGAATCTGTCTTCATGTCAGCAGAGAATCAGTCTGCATGTCATAGCAGAGAATCAGGCTTCACGTCAGCCACCACTGCAACAGTCCATTGGCATATATTTAGGCCTAGCACACAGGCAGAGGAGAGAGGTCCCGTAACAGAGAATCTGTCTTCATGTCAGCAGAGAATTAGTCTGCATGTCGTAGCAGAGAATCAGGCTTCACGTCAGCCACCACTGCAACAGTCCATTGTCAGATATTTAGGCCCAGCACCCAGGCAGAGGAGAGAGGTTCCGTAACAGAGAATCTGTCTTCATGTCAGCAGAGAATCAGTCTGCATGTCATAGCAGAGAATCAAGCTTCACGTCAGCCACCACTGCAACAGTCCATTGGCATATATTTAGGCCCAGCACACAGGCAGAGGAGAGAGGTCCCGTAACAGAGAATCTGTCTTCATGTCAGCAGAGAATTAGTCTGCATGTCATAGCAGAGAAACAGGCTTCACGTCAGCCACCACTGCAACAGTCCATTGTCAGATATTTAGGCCCAGCACCCAGGCAGAGGAGAGAGGTCCCGTAACAGAGAATCTGTCTTCATGTCAGCAGAGAATCAGTCTGCATGTCATAGCAGAGAATCAGGCTTCACGTCACCCAACATTGGAACAGTCCATTGGCATATATTTAGGCCCAGGCACCCAGGCAGAGGAGAGAGGTCCCGTAACAGAGAATCTGTCTTCATGTCAGCAGAGAATCAGTTTGCATGTCATAGCAGAGAATCAGGCTTCACGTCAGCCACCAGTGCAACAGTCCATTGTCATATATTTAGGCCCAGCACCCAGGCAGAGGAGAGAGGTCCCGTAACAGAGGATCTGGCTTCATGTCAGCAGAGAATCAGTCTGCATGTCATAGCAGAGAATCAGGCTTCACGTCAGCCACCACTGCAACAGTACATTGGCATATATTTAGGCCCAGCACCCAGGCAGAGGAGAGAGGTCCCGTAACAGAGAATCTGTCTTCATGTCAGCAGAGAATCAGTCTGCATGTCATAGCAGAGAATCAGGCTTCACGTCAGCCACCACTGCAACAGTCCATTGGCATATATTTAGGCCTAGCACACAGGCAGAGGAGAGAGGTCCCGTAACAGAGAATCTGTCTTCATGTCAGCAGAGAATTAGTCTGCATATCGTAGCAGAGAATCAGGCTTCACGTCAGCCACCACTGCAACAGTCCATTGTCAGATATTTAGGCCCAGCACCCAGGCAGAGGAGAGAGGTTCCGTAACAGAGAATCTGTCTTCATGTCAGCAGAGAATCAGTCTGCATGTCATAGCAGAGAATCAAGCTTCACGTCAGCCACCACTGCAACAGTCCATTGGCATATATTTAGGCCCAGCACACAGGCAGAGGAGAGAGGTCCCGTAACAGAGAATCTGTCTTCATGTCAGCAGAGAATTAGTCTGCATGTCATAGCAGAGAAACAGGCTTCACGTCAGCCACCACTGCAACAGTCCATTGTCAGATATTTAGGCCCAGCACCCAGGCAGAGGAGAGAGGTCCCGTAACAGAGAATCTGTCTTCATGTCAGCAGAGAATCAGTCTGCATGTCATAGCAGAGAATCAGGCTTCACGTCACCCAACATTGGAACAGTCCATTGGCATATATTTAGGCCCAGGCACCCAGGCAGAGGAGAGAGGTCCCGTAACAGAGAATCTGTCTTCATGTCAGCAGAGAATCAGTTTGCATGTTTTAGCAGAGAATCAGGCTTCACGTCAGCCACCAGTGCAACAGTCCATTGTCATATATTTAGGCCCAGCACCCAGGCAGAGGAGAGAGGTCCCGTAACAGAGGATCTGGCTTCATGTCAGCAGAGAATCAGTCTGCATGTCATAGCAGAGAATCAGGCTTCACGTCAGCCACCACTGCAACAGTCCATTGTCATATATTTAGGCCCAGCACCCAGGCAGAGGAGAGAGGTCCCGTAACAGAGAATGTGTCTTCATGTCAGCAGAGAATCAGTCTGCATGTCATAGCAGAGAATCAGGCTTCACGTCAGCCACCACTGCAACAGTCCATTGGCATATATTTAGGCCCAGCACCCAGGCAGAGGAGAGAGGTCCCGTAACAGAGGATCTGGCTTCATGTCAGCAGAGAATCAGTCTGCATGTCATAGCAGAGAATCAGGCTTCACGTCAGCCACCACTGCAACAGTCCATTGGCATATATTTAGGCCCAGCACACAGGCAGAGGAGAGAGGTCCCGTAACAGAGAATCTGTCTTCATGTCAGCAGAGAATTAGTCTGCATGTCATAGCAGAGAATCAGGCTTCACGTCAGCCACCACTGCAACAGTCCATTGTCAGATATTTAGGCCCAGCACCCAGGCAGAGGAGAGAGGTCCCGTAACAGAGGATCTGGCTTCATGTCAGCAGAGAATCAGTCTGCATGTCATAGCAGAGAATCAGGCTTCACGTCAGCCACCACTGCAACAGTCCATTGGCATATATTTTGGCCCAGCACCCAGGCAGAGGAGAGAGGTCCCGTAACAGAGAATCAGGCTTCACGTCAGCCACCACTGCAACAGCCCATTGTCAGATATTTAGGCCCAGCACCCAGGCAGAGGAGAGAGGTCCCTTAACAGAGAATCTGTCTTCATGTCAGCAGAGAATCAGTCTGCATGTCATAGCAGAGAATCAGGCTTCACGTCAGCCACCACTGCAACAGTCCATTGGCATATATTTAGGCCCAGCACCCAGGCAGAGGAGAGAGGTCCCGTAACAGAGGATCTGGCTTCATGTCAGCAGAGAATCAGTCTGCATGTCATAGCAGAGAATCAGGCTTCACGTCAGCCACCACTGCAACAGTCTGTTGGCATATATTTAGGCCCAGCACCCAGGCAGAGGAGAGAGGTCCCGTAACAGAGAATCTGGCTTCATGTCAGCAGAGAATCAGTCTGCATGTCATAGCAGAGAATCAGGCTTCACGTCAGCCACCAGTGCAACAGTCCATTGTCATATATTTAGGCCCAGCACCCAGGCAGAGGAGAGAGGTCCCGTAACAGAGGATCTGGCTTCATGTCAGCAGAGAATCAGTCTGCATGTCATAGCAGAGATTCAGGCTTCACGTCAGCCACCACTACAACAGTCCATTGTCATATATTTAGGCCCAGCACCCAGGCAGAGGAAAGAGGTCCCGTAACAGAGAATCTGTCTTCATGTCAGCAGAGAATCAGTCTGCATGTCATAGCAGAAAATCAGGCTTCACGTCAGCCACCAGTGCAACAGTCCATTGTCAGATATTTAGGCCCAGCACCCAGGCAGAGGAGAGAGGTCCCATAACAGAGAATCTGGCTTCATGTCAGCAGAGAATGGAGCGAACCAAATTGTACATTCAATGTGGGGAACCATGATGTCATTTAACGGTTATATGAATAATTATTACTTAACTACTTTAGGAATGGGTTAACCCAGATTCTGTGGGTGCTCGTGTAGTTTTGAAGGATTTGATTGGAGATCTCTGCAACAGTCTTTTTTGAACCTATATAAGAACGGAAAATAACGAAATTAGCGCATTCACGTAAGTATTTCTCAAGATACAGACCTGCATTCAGCATCGCTATGGAAGATCTTTTGAAAGAACTCATCTTTAAAGCGGAGAGTCAAGGAGGCGAAACCTGGCTGCGGAAATGTTTACAACTGGATCCGGAACATCAAGAAGATCATCTTATATCTACTGATCCTGGCTGCTGCGTAGGTCCCGGCGCGAGCTCAGAGCTAATCGATTCCGCTCCTAAGACCGGCGCGCGCATGCGCAGCAACTCCGCTTCAGCCTCACCGCTCCGAAAACGTCTCAGAAAAGATAAGAGGGCATATTCTCCCTCTCAATATGCGCCTCCTTATACCCATAAGAAATCTCACTCTGCAGTCAATCGTGCGAGCAGAAACCTTCAACGACGCCATCCACAACCAACGGTCATCCAGCCTTCTCCATCTCCAACTGTCAGTGCTACTACAGCACGATCAGCTACTGGTGAGCCCAACTCATTAAAAAACCTAAGTGACTGCAATATGCAGGGCACTAGCAAACAGGATATTCATTCTTTTAACAGCGATTCTTCACATATGAAGATTCGGTTGTTTAATGAATTTTTACAATACTTATCCAAGCAGGAGGATTCTCCTGCTAATGTCTGGTCTGATTCAGTTAATGCCTGTCAAGTTTCTAATACTTTGACTGATGTTAATACAATGGTTCATTCTCCTCCTAACACGATCAATTTATCTAATGAAATCACTGAACCAATATTTATTCCTGAACTAGAACTTAGTTCAGGTATAAAGGAAACATCTCTCAAGGAAGTGCTTGCATGTCAAATTTCTCCACTGGGTTTCCATTTACCCTTGAGTGTAAAAGAAAAAATTTGAAAAAGAATATATTGAAATTTTTTCTTTATTGCCTTCTTCTAGCGAAAATTTTAAAAATGAAACAATTAAAGATAAAAAATCTGATTCGGATGATAAAAGGAAAAATTATCAAAAGTCTTTTTTAAACTGGTTGCAGGCCTTTGGCATATATGCAGCAGTCTTAGGGGAGAAATTTCCGAACCTGTGTACTGGTTTATTTTACCACGTTGATTCTATTCTTGAAGCATATAAAAATTTTGGCGGAATAGGATGGTGTTTATATGACGAATCTTTCCGTCAGAAACTTGCAGTTTATCCAAATCTCAACTGGGGTAACAAAGATGTTGGGCTTTGGTTGAATCTTATGCTTCCTAACAAAAAACATCTTTTTCGCCAATCCAATTTCCAAAATACCAAAAGAGGTATATGCTTCGCGTTTAATGAATCAATATGCAAATGGCAACACAACTGCAAGTACCGTCACGAATGTTCTTTCTGTGCCGGTTCGCATTCAGCCACTAAATGTTTTAAGAAGCAGGGAATTTCTTTCCCAAACTCCAGTAAAGATTTTCAATCATTTAAACAAAGTGACACCTCTGAATTTAACAAGAATCATTCAGTGGCTAGGTCGTTACCCAAACACTCTGATGGCTAAATTTTTAGTAGACAGTTTTTCCCATGGTTTTTTCGTACCTGAGTCTGCTGGTCCAGGAATTATTATTGTAGAAAATGCGTTATCTGTAAAACAGAATATTGATATTGTTAAAGAAAAAATTTTATCTGAAATTTCAGCAGGTCGAATAGCTGGTCCATTTAATTCCCCTTCTTTCCCTAATTTTCGTACATCTCCGTTAGCATTAGTACCAAAGAAGGAACCTAATTCTTTTCGTCTTATTCACAATTTGTCCTTTCCAAAATGTAGTTCATTAAATGATGAGATAGATAAAAATAAAGCGAGTGTAAGTTATTCGTCATTTGACCAAGCCTTGTTATTTTTACAAAAAGCAGGTCAGCATGCTCTTCTTGCCAAGGCTGACATTAAATCGGCTTTTAGACTTTTGCCTATAAACCCTATAGGATATAATTCATTAGGCTTTAAATTCCTCGACTGTTTCTTTTATGATATGGCCCTTCCTATGGGATTCACGTTATCTTGCTTCTATTTTGAGGCATTTTCTACTTTTTTGCACTGGGTAGTAGAACTTCATTCTGGTAGTGGTTTCATCTTACACTACTTGGATGATTTTTTATTTATAGGGCGTAAAGATTATGAAGAATGTTTGAATCTTTAAATAATTTCATTGGTATAGCTAACTATTTCAGCATTCCATTAGCCATGGATAAGACTGTTTACCCAACTACAAGTCTAAAATTTCTGGGCATTTTTATAAACACGGTAACTATGGAATTTAGTATACCAATGGAAAAAATTAATTTAACAATTTTACAATTAAAAGGTATTTTCAAAAAAGAAAAGATTACTCTCAAACAACTTCAGTCACTCTTAGGTTCCTTGAATTTTATCTCCCGCGTGATCCCCATGGGAAGGGTCTTTTCTAAAACACTATATGCTGCCACATCAGGTAAGTCTACACCTAACTCTCACATTCGAATTTCTAAACAATTAAAATTTGACATTTCTGTTTGGTTGCAATTTTTGAGCGAATTTAATGGTCATACTATTTGGCAGGAAGAGTTTGTAGGTTCAGATACTTTGTCCCTTTACACTGATGCGTCTAGTGCCATAGGTTATGGTGCGTATTTTAACAATTATTGGTCTGCAGAACGTTGGCCGGTTCTTTGGACTAATAATTGCAAGTATTCAAAAAATTTAGTCTTTCTCGAATTATTCCCAGTTCTGGTTTCATTAACAATTTGGGCTAGAGAATTCCAGAATATGAGAATTCTTTTGAGATCTGACAACATGGGAGTGGTTTTTTCCATTAATTGTTTATCTTCCAAATCTCCATTGGTTTCTTCCTTATTGCGCAAAATAGTACTTCAATGCATTAAATTTAATATTTGGATAAAGGCTAAATTTATTTCTGGGAAAATTAATTATCTTGCTGATTATTTGTCCCGACAGCGCTTCAAGGAATTCTTCTCGATGGCTCCACAAGCTTCCCGAACGGGAATTCCATGTCCTACTCAACTTTGGGAGATAACAGACGACTAACTAATGAACTGATTTCCAGTTCATTAGCTAAGAATACATGGGCAGCTTATTCTGCCGCATGGCTAGAATGGAAACTATTCTGTGTATCTCAAAAAAATTCTCATTTTGAATTCAATATCCAAAATTTTATTGAATTTTCTCTTAATAAGTATAAAAAAGGTTTACACTCCGAAACCATATCCAAAAAATTATCTGGAATATCTTTTTTCTTTAAACTGAGAGGGTACAATTCCATTTTTGACAATTTTATTATAAAACAAATTATTAAAGGAATGAAAAAGAAGTCAGTTCTTAATGTTAAAACTAGACCTTTATCTGTCGAATTACTAAAAAACATTTTAGAGAAGTTAAAGTCAATTTGTTCTTCAGAGTATGAAGTGCAATTATTTTCGACAGCATTCTCAGTAGCTTTTTTTGCTGCTCTAAGAATAAGTGAGATAGCAGCTGACAATAAACATTTAAATCCTCCTTTATCTATAGATGACATATCTTTGGGGAGAGGTTTTTTGAAATTGCATATTAGAAAATCCAAAACAGACCAATTTAGTAAAGGAGCTTGGCTTTGCTTGAAAAGTTTTCCAGTAAAGTCAATTTGTCCGGTCTACAATATGTCTAATTGGTTACAGTTTAGGAAACATGATTCCAAAGCTCTATTCAACCACCTTGATGGATCTCATTTATCCAAATACCAATTTAATTATATTTTTCAAAAGTGCCTTTATACATTAGGTTATAATAATTTTAAACTTTCTGCTCATTCTTTTAGAATAGGTGCAGCAACAATTGCTGCTCAATTAGGATTAGACAGTACCATTATCAAACGTATTGGTAGATGGAAGTCCAATTGTTATAACCTTTATATTCGGCCTAATCTTACTATTCATTAATTTTAGGATCCAAGAAAGTCATTTGGATAATTGGGGACGAATTGATTGAATTGGCAAAAAGAAGATCTACTTTTAGACTTTCCACGTTAAACTTAGGATTTTCCAAGGACTATTCTATTAATTGGTGTTCGTTCCCAGGCTTAAAAATTTCCATGATTTATGAAAAAGTTTTTTGCATGTATTCAAAAATGTCTAAACCGGATCTATTTATTTTACACATTGGCAATTTTGATTTGGGTAGAATCAAAACACATTTATTAATTTATGAATTAAAAGAGTTGTTATGTAAGATTTGTCACTTACTTGATGGTTCGGTCTTTGTATTTTCGGATATTATCCCCAAGCTCTCTTGGTCTAGAGCGGAGTTATCCTTTTTAGAAACAATTAGAAAAAGAATTAATAAAAAAATTGAGATTTATTTGAATGAAATAGGACAAAGTTCATACAGACATGTTGAACTTGAAGGATTTGTTAGAGGTCTTTACCAGACAAAACATGATCAATTGTCTGACATTGGTTGCGATATTTTCATTTCTGATTTACAGAACATGATTGATATTGGTATTAAATAAAGGTTGGCGATGTTTATTGGGCCACTTCGCGTGCGATTGGCGTTGTGGGGGTTAAGTCACTCTCTTGAGTGGACTTTGTGGTTAATGGATATTGGTGGAATATATTTCCATAATTATATTTTGTTATTGAAGTTGGATTAATTATTCAGTATATGAATTAATTACTAGTTAAGTAATAAGCATCGCGGCCTTTATATACCCAACCAATCAATAAAGTTATTTTGGTTAATTATACAAAGTGTATTGAATCATTTTTACATTGGTTATATATGGGGCCTATGACATCATGGAGCGAACCAAATTGTACATTCAATGTGGGGAGCCATGATGTCATGGCACCTAACATTGATGTTTAACGGTTATATGAATAATTATTACTTACCTACTTTAGGAATGGGTTAACCCAGATTCTGTGGGTGCTCGTGTAGTTTTGAAGGATTTGATTGGAGATCTCTGCAACAGTCTTTTTTGAACCTATATAAGAACGGAAAATAACAAAATTAGCGCATTCACGTAAGTATTTCTCAAGATCCCTCCCTCCCTTCCCTATTTTATTTATTCAGTCGCTTTGCTTATTGACGGGGGGTTAAGTCACTCTCTTGAGTGGACTTTGTGGTTAATGGATATTGGTGGAATATATTTCCATAATTATATTTTGTTATTGAAGTTGGATTAATTATTCAGTATATGAATTAATTACTAGTTAAGTAATAAGTATCGCGGCCTTTATATACCCAACCAATCAATAAAGTTATTTTGGTTAATTATACAAAGTGTATTGAATCATTTTTACATTGGTTATATATGGGGCCTATGACATCATTAGTCTGCATGTCATAGCAAAGAATCAGGCTTCACGTCACCCAACATTTGAACAGTCCATTGGCATATATTTAGGCCCCGGCACCCAGACAGAGGAGAGGTTCATTCAACTTTGGGTAGCCTCGCAATATAATGGTAAAATGAAAATAAAAATAGGATTGAATGAGGAAGTGCCCTGGAGTACAATAATATATGGTTAAGGGGAGGTAGTTAATGTCTAATCTGCACAAGGGATGGACAGGGCCTGTGGGATCCATGCCTGGTTCATTTTTATGAACGTCAGCTTGTCCACATTGGCTGTAGACAGGCGGCTGCGTTTGTCTGTATCGACGCCACCTGTCGTGCTGAATACACGTTCAGACAGAACGCTGGCCGCCGGGCAGGCCAGTACCTCCAAGGCATAAAAGGCTAGCTCTGGCCACGTGGACAATTTAGAGACCCAGAAGTTGAATGGGGCCGAACCATCAGTCAGTACGTGGAGGGGTGTGCACACGTACTGTTCCACCATGTTAGTTAAATGTTGTCTCCTGCTAACATGTTGCGCATCAGGTGGTGGTGCAGTTAGCTGTGGCGTGTTGACAAAACTTTTCCACATCTCTGCCATGCTAACCCTGCCCTCAGAGGAGCTGGCCATGACACAGCTGCCTTGGCGACCTCTTGCTCCTCCTCTGCCTTGGCCTTGGGCTTCCACTTGTTCCCCTGTGACATTTGGGAATGCTCTCAGTAGTGCGTCTACCAACGTGCGCTTGTACTCGCGCATCTTCCTATCACGCTCCAGTGCAGGAAGTAAGATGGGCACGTTGTCTTTGTACCGTGGATCCAGCAGGGTGGCAACCCAGTAGTCCGCACACGTTAAAATGTGGGCAACTCTGCTGTCGTTGCGCAGGCACTGCAGCATGTAGTCGCTCATGTGTGCCAGGCTGCCCAGGGGTAAGGACAAGCTGTCCTCTGTGGGAGGCGTATCGTCATCGTCCTGCCTTTCTCCCCAGCCACATACCAGTGATGGGCCCGAGCTGCGTTGGGTGCCACCCCGCTGTGACCATGCTTCATCCTCATCCTCCTCCACCTCCTCCTCATCCTCCTCGTCTTCCAGTAGTGGGCCCTGGCTGGCCACATTTGTACCTGGCCTCTGCTGTTGCAAAAAAACCTCCCTCTGAGTCACTTCGAAGAGACTGGCCTGAAAGTGCTAAAAATGACCCTTCTTCCTCCTCCTCCTCCTCCTGGGCCACCTCCTCTTCCATCATCGCCCTAAGTGTTTTCTCAAGGAGACATAGAAGTGGTATTGTAACGCTGATAATGGCGTCATCGCCACTGGCCATGTTGGTGGAGTACTCGAAACAGCGCAACAGGGCACACAGGTCTCGCATGGAGGCCCAGTCATTGGTGGTGAAGTGGTGCTGTTCCGCAGTGCGACTGACCCGTGCGTGCTGCAGCTGAAACTCCACTATGGCCTGCTGCTGCTCGCACAGTCTGTCCAGCATGTGCAAGGTGGAGTTCCACCTGGTGGGCACGTCGCATAAGAGGCGGTGAGCGGGAAGGCCGAAGTTACGCTGTAGCGCAGACAGGCGAGCAGCGGCAGGATGTGAACGCCGGAAGCGCGAACAGACGGCCCGCACTTTATGCAGCAGCTCTGACATGTCGGGGTAGTTGTGAATGAACATCTGCACCACCAAATTCAGCACATGCGCCAGGCAAGGGATGTGCGTCAAACCGGCTAGTCCCAGAGCTGCAACCGGCAGCAACCACTCGTCGGTCTGTTGTTCTATACCCCGCCACAACTCCTGTGCGGTGTGGGGCCTGTCCCCCAAACATATGAGTTTCAGAATGGCCTGCTGACGTTTACCCCGGGCTGTGCTGAAGTTGGTGGTGAAGGTGTGTGGCTGACTGGATGAGCAGGTGGAAGAAGAGGAGGAGGAAGCCGAGAAGGAGGAGGTGGCAACAGGAGGCAAAGAATGTTGCCCTGCGATCCTTGGCGGCGGAAGGACGTGCGCCAAACAGCTCTCCGCCTGGGGCCCAGCTGCCACTACATTTACCCAGTGTGCAGTTAGGGAGATATAGCGTCCCTGGGCGTGCTTACTGGTCCACGTATCTGTGGTTAGGTGGACCTTGCTACAGATGGCGTTGCGCAGTGCACACTTGATTTTATCGGATACTTGGTTGTGCAGGGAAGGCACGGCTCTCTTGGAGAAGTAGTGGCGGCTGGGAACAACATACTGTGGGACAGCAAGCCACATGAGCTGTTTGAAGCTGTCTGTGTCCACCAGCCTAAATGACAGCATTTCATAGGCCAGTAGTTTAGAAATGCTGGCATTCAGGGCCAGGGATCGAGGGTGGCTAGGTGGGAATTTACGCTTTCTCTCAAATGTTTGTGAGATGGAGAGCTGAACGCTGCCGTGTGACATGGTTGAGATGCTTGGTGACGGAGGTGATAGTGGTGTTGCTGGTACATCCCCTGTTTGCTGGGCGGCAGGTGCCAAAGTTCCTCCAGAGGCGGAGGAAGAGGCCGAGGCGGCAGCAGCAGAAGAGGCCGAGGCGGCAGCAGCAGAAGAGGTAGCAGGGGAGCCTGAGTGTCTTCCTTGTTTTTAAGGTGTTTACTCCACTGCAGTTCATGCTTTGCATGCAGGTGCCTGGTCATGCAGGTTGTGCTAAGGTTCAGAACGTTAATGCCTCGCTTCAGGCTCTGATGGCACAGCGTGCAAACCACTCGGGTCTTGTCGTCAGCACATTGTTTGAAGAAGTGCCATGCCAGGGAACTCCTTGAAGCTGCCTTTGGGGTGCTCGGTCCCAGATGGCGGCAGTCAGTAGCAGGCGGTGTCTCTTGGCGGCGGGTGTTCTGCTTTTGCCCACTGCTCCCTCTTTTGCTACGCTGTTGGCTCGGTCTCACCACTGCCTCTTCCTCCGAACTGTGAAAGTCAGTGGCACGACCTTCATTCCATGTGGGGTCTAGGACCTCATCGTCCCCTGAATCATCTTCCACCCAGTCTTGATCCCTGACCTCCTGTTCAGTCTGCACACTGCAGAAAGACGCAGCAGTTGGCACCTGTGTTTCGTCATCATCAGAGACATGCTGAGGTGGTATTCCCATGTCCTCATCATCAGGAAACATAAGTGGTTGTGCGTCAGTGCATTCTATGTCTTCCACCGCTGGGGAAGGGCTAGGTGGATGCCCTTGGGAAACCCTGCCAGCAGAGTCTTCAAACAGCATAAGAGACTGCTGCATAACTTGAGGCTCAGACAGTTTCCCTGATATGCATGGGGGTGATGTGACAGACTGATGGGGTTGGTTTTCAGGCACCATCTGTGCGCTTTCTGCAGAAGACTGGGTGGGAGATAATGTGAACGTGCTGGATCCACTGTCGGCCTCCCAATTGACTAATGCCTGTACCTGCTCAGGCCTTACCATCCTTAGAACGGCATTGGGCCCCACATATATCGCTGTAAATTCTGGCGGCTACAGGGACCTGAGGTAGTTGGTACACTAGGACGTGTGGATGTGGCAGAACGGCCACGTCCTCTCCCAGCACCAGAGGGTCCACTAACACCACCACGACCATGTCCACGTCCGCGTCCCTTACTAGATGTTTTCCTCATTGTTATCGTTCACCACAACAACAAAAATATTATTTGGCCCAATGTATTGAATTCAAATTCAGGCCTTTTTTTACAGACACCTAACACTATCTGGCTATCTATTTAGGTACCGTATTACACTAATACAGGCACAGCAGTAACCACCAATTTAGCTGACTATGAATTTGAGGCCTAGTATTTAGGCGCTGGGTGACAGGTATACGTTTTACGGACAGAATTAGACTGGAATATGCACAGTAGCGTGTGTGTGAAGTTTTTGAGAATGGCCCTATCAGCATCTTGATTCTGATTTACCCTTTTAGGGATGTATTTAAAGTAGGCCTGATACAGCAGAAACCACTATATTAGGAAATTACTAAATTGGGAATTGTATTTCAACCCAGAACAAAAAATGTGCTTTGACGGACACTAAATAACTTGCCCACCCACAACAGTACAGCAGTAACGACAGATTTAGCTGGATATAAACTTGAGGCCTAGTATTTAGGCGCTGGGTGACAGGTATACGTTTACTGATAGAATTAGACTGGGATATGGCCAAAAAATAACCACACTATTGATGGTTAAATGCACTTGGTGTGACAGCTTGACCAACCACACTACTGAGGGTTAAATGCACTTGGTGACAGGCGCAGCTTGCCCTTGATGTAGTATATGGCCAAAAAATAAACAGACTATTGCTGGTTAAATGCACTTGGTGTGACAGCTTGACCAACCATACTACTGAGGGTTAAATGCACTTGGTGACAGGCGCAGCTTGCCCCTGATGTAGTATATGGCCAAAAAATAAACAGACTATTGCTGGTTAAATGCACTTGGTGTGACAGCTTCACCCTGATGTAGGCTTTAGCCAAAAAACAACCACACCATTGAGGGTTAAATGCACTTGGTGGCAGCTTGTGCTGGCGCAACACAAGACACAAAATGGCCGCCGATCACCCCAGAAAAAAGTGACTGAAAAACGCTCTGGGCAGCCTAAAAACAGTGAGCAATTCAATAGCAGCAGTTCAATCATCCACAGCTGCAGATCGATCAATGGATGGAGTCTTTTGGAGGAGTTAATCAGCCTAATCTCGCCCTACTGTCGCAGCTGCAACCTCTCCCTACGCTAATCAGAGTAGATTGACGGGCGGCGCTATGTGACTCCAGCTTAAATAGAGGCTGGGTCACATGGTGCTCTGGTCAATCACAGCCATGCCAATAGTAGGCATGGCTGTGACGGCCTCTTGGGACAAGTAGTATGACGCTTGTTGATTGGCTGCTTTGCAGCCTTTCAAAAAGCGCCAAGAAAGCGACGAACACCAAACCCGAACCCGGACTTTTACGAAAATGTCCGGGTTCGGGTCCGTGTCACGTTCGCTCATCCCTACTCCTGGATGGATAGGGCCTAGCAGAAGATATTGCACCAAGAAAACCGTCTTAAGAGTAAGACACTTGATAGACAGAGAATCTAAAGGCTCAAACAGGGAATCTGACAAGCCTAAAAGAACTGTGTTCAGGTTCCATGGGGCTACCAAATTCCTAATTCTCAGCTTTAGCCTATCTGCAGCTTTCAAAAACCTAGCAACCCAGGGGACATCATATAGACTAGTGTTGTAGAGGGCACCCAGGGCGGACACCTGCACCCTTAGAGTGTTTGGGGAGAGACCCATATCCAACCCATCCTGGAGGAACTCCAAAATGAGAGGGATTTCGGGAGTGGACTGGCTAAACCTGTCTCCCCCCAAGAGGCAAACTTTTTCCACACCTTAAGATATACTCCTGGAGGTATTGGACTTTCTGCTGAGCATTAGGGTACCTACCACCATCTGAGATAAACCCACACCTAGCAGGATGGGCTGTTTAGTAACCAGGCTGATAGTTTGAGAAGCCTGGGGTTCGTATAGCTGATTGATAATAATTACTGATGTCCGAAGGACTAGTTTACACCTGTTAATCCAGCACCTACTCAATTTCCTAATACTTAGCTTTTATTGATATGCTAATAAAACTATATTACTAACTAATTGTTAAAATTCCAATGCATCGCAGTCCTCACTATTCTATTTTGATCACTATAGTGTTATACAGCATCCCCTATTAATGTAGGGTACAGGTCACTACTGAATTCTACTGATGCCGCTGGCTGCGCGCTGCCAGCACGCTAATTATTTAGTTTAGTGATTGCCCTTATGCTGTTTGGGGCTGCAACTTGCACTGTATTAAAATTGAAGCTTCACGCTGCCCCCCGACATGTTTCGCCGTTGCCGGCGTCTTCAGGGGTTAGGGCAGAGTGTGAGCGTGTCTCCTCCCGGATGGTTTATGAAACCTTTGTTTGTGATGTCATCAATGTGTGTTCGGCCTGTGGGCGTGATTGGGACCTCTGGTTGGGCTCTGATTGCTATCATGCCGGACCTAGTTCCTCCCACCGGCTACGCCTATCTACCTTTTGACCCCTAGTTTTGTCGACGTCATGGGGTTGCGCCGCAGCCTGTGTTGTGGACTTACGTTTTTGTCAACTTACCCTACTGCGCATGTCTCTAGACTTTGTTCACGGTATGTAGGATTCATCATGCCAATAGCGCATGCTCTACAACATAGAGTGTTCTTGGAGTCGATTACTGCGCAAACCATCAGCTTCATTCCTCTGCGCTCTGACTCCGAATCCTGCATTTGCCATGGCGCACGTTCTGGGACGTTGGTCACTGGCATTATCAATCATGGTTCCCCCATCTATCCAAACTATCCCACTTATGTGAGTGATCAAAGTGCGGGACACATATCATTATAGTTATTGTGACCTTATACGTTAGTTCTCTATTTATACATCTCCTCATACTATCCTATTTGCCTTCTATATTTAGACGAACTAGTTCTGCACTTATCCCTGCGCTTATCCAATCACTCAGGCACCTTGACGTGCATCTTCCTATCTAGATAGTCTCCCAGAGTGTTGATATCAATCTAGGGGCTAATCCAGATTACAGACTACTTCTATATTCTTTCTATATGTAGTTACTTATGATAGTTACCTAGATTCCCAACATCCCATGTCTAGGCTTAATGTCCTATTCATTGTCTCTAATATGATTGCTTGATTCTAGTGTTTCCCATACTACTAGTCACTCACAATACTGTTAGATTTTACTATCAATGGTATTGATATTAGATAAAGGTGTCTAGAGTGATGGATAAGGTTTATCTGGATGTGTGTCCCTATTTTAATTCTACCATCATTCACTGGACTCATGTCCTAGTTCTTATATGATCTATATCTTGATTCTTATATATGCTAGATTATAGTGGGTTGCTCTACTTGTATAGTTGTTGGTCACAATCTTTATTCTATGGCCTAATGGATAGATTTAGGATAGATTTATGATGTCATTTGGCCCATTGTTGTTTGGCCTATATTGGGATCCATATTTAGCCTAGTAGTTACTCTAGGCTTTTGCCCCCACCTGGGGTCCCTTTAATTTGTCCTATTGTTACTTTATTCCTAGGTCTTCCATCCGGTAGGTTGCTTCATTTTCATTTCCAATTTTTCTTTATTATTCTACATATTATTATTGTTTTAATTTGTTTATTTTAATTCTTTCTAGGTCGGTTACCATCTACAGGAAGGACGCATATGTGAAACCTTCGTTAAGGACCTTTAGGAGACAAGCTGTCAAGCAGGTAAATCTACTTTGTCTCCTCCTGTTGGAGTTTTTTGTCTATATCTCCTTTTCGTGGGCCTGATTTCACTCTCATTAGTCCCCAAAAATTGAAGTCCGTACTTTTACCTCTATGTTTCTCTCTCATGTGTCTGGCTAAACTGGTGTCTTCACCCGTGTTAATGCTGCTCAGGTGTCTCGAGATTCGCCGTCTTAGTTCCTGGGTGGTCTTTCCAACATATAGCTTAGGACATTCGCATTTAATGACATAGACGACTCCTTTTGTCTTGCAGTTGATGTAGTCTCTTATTTCATAGTTTTTTCCATTTGTTGGATTTGTGAATGTTTTTGTCACTTTCATCCGTCCACAGAAGGTACAGTCGCCACATGGATATGACCCCTGTGGTTCAACCAGGTGGTTTTGGTAGTTGTTCTGTGGGGTTGATAGTGGCTATGGACTAACATCTCTCTCAGATTCCGTCCTCTTCTATATGTTACCGCTGGATATTTTTGTATCACGTGTTGTAAATCAGTGTCGGCTTGCAAAATATGCCAGTGCCGTCTCAGGATTTGTTGTATGGCTCTATGTTCTGTGTCATAGGTTCCTATGCAGCGTATAGTTTTATCACCTTGTTGTTGAGGTCTACCTGTCAGTAAATCTAATCTTGCTAGTCTTTTTTGCCTTGTTATATGCTCTATGCAGGCATTTCTTAGAGTAGCCTCTATCATAGAACCGTGAATAGAGTACACTACATTCTTTTTCAAATGCCTCCTCTGTGGAGCAGTTCCGCCTAGCCCTAAGATACTGCCCCACAGGGATTCCTTTCTTCAAGGGGTCAGGATGGAAACTTTGCCAATGTAGCAAGTTATTTGTGGATGTTGGTTTGCGAAAAATTTCCGTTTGGATACTGCCGTCAGGTTGCAAGGTGAGTTTGAGATCCAGGAAATTAAGGGTGCTCTTGTGAATATCGGCTGTGAATTTCATACCAATTTGGTTGTCATTAAGTTGACTAACAAATTGGTGAAATTGTGTTTCTGTGCCGTCCCAAAAAATTAAAATATCGTCAATATAACGACCCCAAAATAAAATGTGCTGTGTGTACTTGTCCATGGTGTCAGTGAATACTACTCTATCTTCCCACCACCCTAGGAACAGATTAGCGAAACTCGGTGCACAGGTCGTGCCCATAGCGGTTCCCGTAATCTGTAAATAATATTTACCGTTGAACATAAAATAATTGTGCTCCAACAAAAACTTTAATAGTGAAATGACAAACTCATTGTGCTCATAAAACTGTGTTCCTTTAGTATTGAGGTAATATTGGACAGCTTGTATTCCCAGATTGTGTTGGATGCTTGTGTATAGTGCCTCTACATCAAGGCTGGCAATGAATGTATGTGAATTTACTTGGATCTCTTGCAGCCTGACGACAGTATCCTTAGTGTCTCTGAGATATGACGGCAGTGTCCTCACAAATGGTGATATAACCTGTTCTACATATTCGCTAATATTTTCGCATAGGCTTTGGTTACCTGAGACTATGGGTCTGCCTGGAATTGGTTCCCTTTGTTTGTGAATTTTTGGGATAGCATAAAAGGTGGCTACTGTAGGCTGTGATCTTAGCATAACCTTAAATTCTTCTTTTGTGATTAGATTCCTATCCTTGGCATTTTTTAGTAGTTTTTTTAATTCCATCACATACTTGTCAGTGGGATCTGCACTTAGTTCTTTGTATGTGCTATTCTCGTTGAGCAGTTTCATTATCATCTGTTCATAATATTTGTTCTCCAGGAGGACAATATTCCCTCCTTTGTCCGACGGTTTTATGACAAGGTTGTCATTATCTGTTAAATCCCTCATTGCTTCCTGTTCTTCTGTAGATAAGTTACTGTGCATATTTCTTTTTGATGCTTTGATTTTTTGTATATCCCTAGTGACCACGTCTACAAAGGTTTGAATGTTTGCATATTTGCCAAATGGGGGGGGTGAATTTGGATCTAGGAGTTAGAGTACTAAACGGTGGTATGGGGGCTATTTGTTCGCCTTCCCCTTCTCTCATTAGTGATTCAAGGGTGTCAACTGCTTCTCTTTCACGTTTCTGCATCCTTACCTGTTCATGTTCACTGGAGTTAAATTCCTTGTGTAGGGCTAGTTTACGGGCAAACAGGTTAATATCCTTTACCCACAGGAAACAGTTGAAATATGGTGCAGGAGTGAATGAGAGGCCCTTATGTATAAGACTTATATGTGCTGGTTTCAGTACTAGGTTAGTTTTGTTGATTATCTGCATGGCACCCTCACTATTAGTCTTCAGTGTTGGATTACCTCCTAGATTCCCAACCTCCTGCTCTGTTGATCTTGTGTTTAGGTTTTCTGATTGTATCCCCATTTCTCCCTGTCTCTCAGTTGAACTCCCATTCCTAAAAAACCTTCTGACATTATATTTTGAGGTGGTTGGGTGATATTGGTAGACGTGGTCAATGAGGATAATTGCGGAAATTGTGAATAGTATACTGGTAAGTTTGACACTTGTTCTTGATTTGGAATGCATATCGGATTCAGAGTGTTACTGGGATTGATGTTAGTATTGGAGGGAGGATTTTTTGAGGTATTTTTCCTCTGTGAGTATGTTGGTCTACTTTTGGGTTTCTTCTTGATGTTCGCTTTAGCTTGTATATAGCTTCCTTCTGCTTCGGAAACCTCAGACTCCGATATGTCTGTGTATTCTCTCCAATTTTCTCTTTGTTTATAGGGGAATCGTCCCCCTTGTTTCTTGGGGTAGATATTCCCAGTGTCAAAATCTTTCTTGTCTCTATTGTATTTCCTATGCTTGCGTTCTTTAATTTCTCCCTGTAAACTCTCTACGTTTTTTTGCAATCTCTGTTCAAACTCAGTGAACTCAGGTTTGGTTCTAAATATTTGGATTTCTTGAATCTCTTTTTGTAATTGTGATGTTATTCTTACCAGTGATTTTTGTTCATAGTCTAAAAGATATGCTTGCATCCGCAGGGAGTTGTCGGTTAGGAGAGTTTCCCACCCTTTTATGAATTCACTATCGTCTTGATGGGAATTCGGCGTGATATTGATTCGCATCCCCCTGTATACGATTTTTTGTTGGATGTATGTATCCAGACTAGCTGTTTCCCAAATTGCTCTAATATATCGCTTGTATGTTTTATTGATTTCTTGAAATGCCTGATTTACGTCTAGACAGTCCACTGGTAAACTGGCAGTAGAGAACACCTTTCCAGCTTCAGCCAGAAACATTTGCGTCGTAGTGGGATTGGAGAGAAATCCTGCCATCTAAATGGTAGGTATAGATGGATAGGTGACTGTGTTGTTCCCTTTCCTGTAGGTGGTTTCCCCGAATAGTGGGAAAAAAATTACGGGATTGTTATCCCTCTTTGAACAGCAAAAACATTCACAAATCCAACAAATGGAAAAAACTATGAAATAAGAGACTACATCAACTGCAAGACAAAAGGAGTCGTCTATGTCATTAAATGCGAATGCCCTAAGCTATATGTTGGAAAGACCACCCAGGAACTAAGACGGCGAATCTCGAGACACCTGAGCAGCATTAACACGGGCGAAGACACCAGTTTAGCCAGACACATGAGAGAGAAACATAGAGGAAAAAGTACGGACTTCAAATTTTGGGGACTAATGAGAGTGAAATCAGGCCCACGAAAAGGAGATATAGACACAAAACTCCAACAGGAGGAGACAAAGTGGATTTACCTGCTTGACAGCTTGTCTCCTAAAGGTCTTAACGAAGGTTTCACATATGCGTCCTTCCTGTAGATGGTAACCGACCTAGAAAGAATTAAAATAAACAAATTAAAACAATAATAATATGTAGAATAATAAAGAAAAATTGGAAATGAAAATGAAGCAACCTACCGGATGGAAGACCTAGGAATAAAGTAACAATAGGACAAATTAAAGGGACCCCAGGTGGGGGCAAAAGCCTAGAGTAACCACTAGGCTAAATATGGATCCCAATATAGGCCAAACAACAATGGGCCAAATGACATCATAAATCTATCCTAAATCTATCCATTAGGCCATAGAATAAAGATTGTGACCAACAACTATACAAGTAGAGCAACCCACTATAATCTAGCATATATAAGAATCAAGATATAGATCATATAAGAACTAGGACATGAGTCCAGTGAAGATGGTAGAATTAAAATAGGGACACACATCCAGATAAACCTTATCCATCACTCTAGACACCTTTATCTAATATCAATACCATTGATAGTAAAATCTAACAGTATTGTGAGTGACTAGTAGTATGGGAAACACTAGAATCAAGCAATCATATTAGAGACAATGAATAGGACATTAAGCCTAGACATGGGATGTTGGGAATCTAGGTAACTATCATAAGTAACTACATATAGAAAGAATATAGAAGTAGTCTGTAATCTGGATTAGCCCCTAGATTGATATCAACACTCTGGGAGACTATCTAGATAGGAAGATGCACGTTAAGGTGCCTGAGTGATTGGATAAGCGCAGGGATAAGTGCAGAACTAGTTCGTCTAAATATAGAAGGCAAATAGGATAGTATGAGGAGATGTATAAATAGAGAACTAACGTATAAGGTCACAATAACTATAATGATATGTGTCCCGCACTTTGATCACTCACATAAGTGGGATAGTTTGGATAGATGGGGGAACCATGATTGATAATGCCAGTGACCAACGTCCCAGAACGTGCGCCATGGCAAATGCAGGATTCGGAGTCAGAGCGCAGAGAAATGAAGCTGATGGTTTGCGCAGTAATCGACTCCAAGAACACTCTATGTTGTAGAGCATGCGCTATTGGCATGATGAATCCTACATACCGTGAACAAAGTCTAGAGACATGCGCAGTAGGGTAAGTTGACAAAAACGTAAGTCCACAACACAGGCGCGGCGCAACCCCATGACGTCGACAAAACTAGGGGTCAAAAGGTAGATAGGCGTAGCCGGTGGGAGGAACTAGGTCCGGCATGATAGCAATCAGAGCCCAACCAGAGGTCCCAATCACACCCACAGGCCGAACACACATTGATGACATCACAAACAAAGGTTTCATAAACCATCCGGGAGGAGACACGCTCACACTCTGCCCTAACCCCTGAAGACGCCGGCAACGGCGAAACATGTCGAGGGGCAGCGTGAAGCTTCAATTTTAATACAGTGCAAGTTGCAGCCCCAAACAGCATAAGGGCAATCACTAAACTAAATAATTAGCGTGCTGGCAGCGCGCAGCCAGCGGCATCAGTAGAATTCAGTAGTGACCTGTACCCTACATTAATAGGGGATGCTGTATAACACTATAGTGATCGAAATAGAATAGTGAGGACTGCGATGCATTGGAATTTTAACAATTAGTTAGTAATATAGTTTTATTAGCATATCAATAAAAGCTAAGTATTAGGAAATTGAGTAGGTGCTGGATTAACAGGTGTAAACTAGTCCTTCGGACATCAGTAATTATTATTTTTTGAGTGCAAAACACTGCATCCAGCACAAAGGGAAAGCCCAGTTTTTTGCCGTATAGCTGATTGGACCCTGCGTTAGGAGGTCCTCCATCGGGGCAAACAGAATTGGATCCTCCCAGCTGAGGGATCTCATAAGACCGAACTACCCTCTTCTGGACCACCAGGATTAGGGTACACTTCTCTGTCAGGAATTTCTGCAGGACCTTTGGGATCATCGGGATTGGTGGAAAGGCATAGACGAGACCTGACGTCCAATCCTGAGTGAAGGTGTCTAACGGAACACAGGGATCCCTTGGATTGAGGGAGAAGTAATTGGGAACCTTGTGGTTTTTCTTTGAGGCGAACAGATCCAGACTCGGACTGCCCCACTGGACCTAGATCTAGTCTCTGCCGACTGTGAAAATCTGCCCTTAGATTGAGGGAGCCCTTTAAGTGTACCACTGTAAGGGATTTTAGATTATTTTCTGCCCACGAGAATATCTGTCTTAAGATAATTTCTTGACGGATGAAGGCCACTGCTGTGGAGTTCTCTGAACGGACAAATAAATGCCTGTTTCTTGACTGGGTCTGTGTTGCTTTTAGACCTTCCCATATTGCCTGAAGCTCCCTGTTTTGATGACACCCCCTCTGAGATTCAGACCAAGTTGCGGCTGCAAGGGCTTCAGTACTGTTTGTAGAATTTGCTGTTATCTGACAAGGAGATTGATGGCAAATTTCTCAACAGGTGTTTGAACCATGAATCGCCCAATACATTTCCTGGTTCAATTAGAAATGGTATTTAAACAGTCCTCCTTATCACGCTGTTTACATTTTGACATCATGAGACAAAGACGACACCTAAGAATTGATCAACAATACCTCGCCATTGAAAGGTTTCAAGCAGGATGTTTTGAGACGGAAGTGACCACTGAGCTTACAGTGTTACAGAGTGTTATCAGCAGGTTGCAATAGAGCAAAGAGAGACTGGAAGAGTCACAGAAAGGTATAAAAGTATACATTCTTTGGCCACATTTCACACTGATTACTGCTGCATTGTAAACAATGCCGTGCAGAATCGGGTGATAAATGCCACACAACTCCAGGCTCATTTAAAGGAGGTGAGAGGCACCCAAGTGTCACGTCTGACCACTTGAAACCATTTACATCAGCGTGGTCTGTGTGCTAGATGACCTGCAAGGATACCTGACCACACCACCAGGCATGGGTGTCATCATCTTGCATGGGCTAGGGAGCATCTATGCTTGAAGAGGGACCAGTGGGCCTCAGTGCTATTCACTGATGAAAGTCGATTCATGCTGAGCAGAAATAATGTCCACCAATGATGTTGGAGACTAGTGATGAGCGGCAGGGGTCATATTCGAATTCGCAATATTTTGTGAATATTTTGTAGAATATTCATCGAATATTCGCAAATTCGAATATTCGTTACATTCTACAATTTTTTTTACTCGAAAAATCGACAAGGTAATGATTGTGTAATATGCAAATTTTGGGAATTTGAATGTTTTTTATTGTGAATTTTTCAATGTACAACTATTAGACAAAGAAGATTATAGCACTATATTAGTTAAATTGCTCTATATTTCTTTCGAATATTTGCTATATTGCTAATATATTAGTTTTTTTGAATATTCGTAATATTCTAAAACAAGAATATATAGCAATATAGCGAATATTCGAAAAAATAAATGAATATAGAGCAATTTTGCTAATATAGTGCTATAATCTTCTTTATATATGTAAAGAATAAATCAAGGCAACTGGACGTACTGTAGAATTCTTGAAAACGTTTCACTCGTTCTTCCAACGAGCTTTCACAATTCTGAGTGATTGTACAAAAATTCTGGGAATAAATATGGAACTGAATCCACATCTGTAATTATACCCAGCATTGGTTCCATTATCGTAATTGGAGTCAGTAGGTGATAAAGACTTCCCAGAAAAAAGGTGTCAAGACAGCATTGTATGTGGCAGACAATAGAGGTCTAACCCCCCCACCTCTATTCAAGCTTGGCTTCTCCATTAAATGTCTATTGTCTGCCACATACAATGCTGTCTTGACACCTTTTTCTGGAAGTCTTTATCACCTACTGACTCCAATTAGGATAATGGGATCAACACCTTTGACCCAATGCTGGGTATAATTACAGATGTGGATTCAGTTACATGTTTATTCCCAGAATTTTTGTACAATCACTCAGAATTGAGAAAGCTCGTTGGAAGAACGAGTGAAACGTTTTCAAGAAATCTACAGTACATCCAGTTGCCTTGATTTATTCTTTACAGATATATACCATGACCTGGATAAATGAGAACCTTCACAGATATAATTTTCTTCGTCTAATAGTTGTAATTATTTTCTCATCTGAAGTTCAGATTGGAAAAAAAAAAATACAACTATAAAAAAAAGATTATAGCACTATATTAGCTAAATTTCTCTATATTCGTTTTTTTATATTCGCTATATTGCTATAACTTAGTTTTTTTCGAATATTCGTAATATTCTAAAACAAGAATATATAGCAATATAGTGAATATTCGAAAAAAACTAATATAGAGCAATTTAGCTAATATAGTGCTATAATCTTTTTTATTTTTATTTAAAAAAATCTAATATTTGAAATTACGAATATATATCACTATATTAGAAATATTTGCAAATTTTCGAAGTACCTATAGTCGTGATAAAAATTTGAAATTCGAATATTCGTGATCAACACTATTGGAGATGTCAAGGAGAGCCAAATATCACTAACTTTTTGTGAGTAGTCTATCTATCTAATTATATATTGTAGGAAAGCGCAAGGGGCCGTCGTTGACGGAAGATATTTGTCTCCGAGGTTCCTGGCCTCGGTAAGGTAAGAGCCAGTAATTTTAAGTGTCACCGGCAGCTAGTGCTGACTGACACTATTGTTTGTTTAGTGTGGCTATAAAGCCGATACGGGACGGATCTTACTGGGCCAAAGTGCAGGGTGGGTGGCTGTTCCCCATGTTCCGGGCCGGGTTTTGGTTAGGGATATAAAACCCAGCCAGCAATCTCAGCTGGTGTGGATTACCCTCCATCTGACAGTGGAACTTTGCCAGTCTCCGTGTTGGAGCCTGAGAGTTTTGGGCTGGGACTAAGGCCTGCTATATTGTTTGGATGAAAGCATGTGGACTTCTATTTCACCCAAGGACTTATGTGTTGCTGCCTGGTGTGAACAAACACCAGACTCAAGGTGACTGTTTTTCCTTGAAACTGACTTTTTATTGTCGCTTTACTTATGTGTGAATAAAACACTGAACTGTTTGTTAAAGACGTTGTCGTTGCCTCTATACTGGATCTGCAAGCCTGTCTACCAGAGCAAATACCCACTATATATATATATATATATATATATATATATATATATTTATATATATATTTATTTATTTATTTATACATATATATATATATATATACACACACACATACATACACAATTTCTCATGCAGAGGCTGGAAACATTGCATTCATTTTAAAACTGTGGGAGCCCTTAGCACAGCTAACTGTGTCTTACAATTTGCTGATGTATCCAAGATAACTGCTGTCATGAGGCTGATATTGTCTACAGTATATGCATATTGTACAGAGATGGCAAGCATCTGTCGCTCTGTTCCTACACATTACGTGCTCTCTCCAGGCTATGGACTCAGAGTCTTATTGCAGCACGTTACATGTGTGGATAGATTTTTATTTTACTCTTCGGGTCACATTAGTGTAGTGTTAAAAAATGCCGGCCATTTACAAGATGACTTGATTATGGAGGAGCTGCAGGATTCTGAAAGGTTATTAGGTCCTTTTCAGAAATGATGCTTTAGCTAGAAACTACATTCATTTCACTAAAAATGAAAAATATGCACTTCCTACCCTATAAAATGAAAAATATTATTGGACAAATTAATTCAGCAGTAACTGGGACTATTGTGCTCACATTTCATGAAGTTTGAAAAGGACTGTGGAAACATATTACAGGGAACAAGGTATTATAAAATGTAAGCTTATTGTGTAATGCTTTCTTCACTGTAATACGTTTCCACAGTCAATTCAAGCTTCATAAAGAAAGTATTATACAATTAGCTTAATATTATAGATTTCCTTTTCATACCTCCCTGGCAAGAGCCCTGTTTTCAGGGAATGAGAATGTCCTAACGTGGGCTCTGATATATTGTGCTCATGTACCAGAATTATTTGCATGGTTGAAGCATATCTGTTAAAGTGAAGCTCCACTTTGGAGGTAATTTCAAACAATCTGTATAATGTAATGGGTTCATTAGCTTTTACTATGACAAATCTTGTGCAGTGATGTCAATTCCACATTTACCAGAATTCAAATCACCAGAGATCAGACATTGATCCAGCAAGGGACTATGAGAAATGTTGCTGTAGAGCGTGTAGAAGAATGAATGTACTGTATAAGTGGCCAAACTCCTCCAATACCTGTTCCTCCTGACATCCTGACACACATGCATATGCTTGGCTGCTTTTAAGCTCTGCTCTATCAGGGTAGAACTGTGATTTGTGACTACATCTTAGTGACATTGTTTACAGGGAGTCTGGTGTAGTCTTAAATCCACCTATTTTATCATGATTAGTTCAAGCTCCCGCACTATAGCAAAAACATAATCCAACATAATGAAAACAATTCCACTGATATACTGAGAAGATGAGCTAATGGTCTCTTTGTGCACTACTAGGCTGAAAAAGGGATTTCCAGGGCATCTCTTACCATTGGTCAGTAATAAACTGCCATTTATGTTTTGTTAGTGGTTTCCACTGACCCATAGACTTCAATGGGTGTGTTTGGCCCATATCATGGACCAAAGTAGTGCATATATGTTGTTTTTCCATTGACCCACACTCAGTGAAAAAGCAAATATCACATAATTATCACATTAAAATCAAAGGATATGTGTGACGTCAATGGGGAATATGGACAGCACATGTCCATGATTCACCACCTGTGAAAGAGGACTTGGGCTTGGAGTGTTACTTTAGTTTTATACATGAATTATAAATTGGCCTTCAAAGGTAGATGTGCACTTTCAAGAAACACTAAGGGTCCATTCACACGTCCGTAGAATGGGTCCGGATCCATTCCACAATGTTGCGGAACAAATCCGGACCCTTTCATTCTCTATGGGGCCGGAAGAGATGCGGACAGAACACAGTGTGCTGTCCGCATCCGCATTTCTGGAGCGCGGTCCCGATCTTCCAGTCCACAGCTCCCGAAAAACAATTGCAGACAAGAATAGGCAGTTTTATGGGAGTGCCTGCCGGGTGTATTGCGGATTCACAATTTGCGGATCCACAATACACTACGGACGTGTGAATAGATCCTAAGGGTGAGTTAACATCACCGTTTAGAAACAGGATCCTGTAAAAATACTGATCCTGTTGCATCAGTTCTCATCCGTTTGAGCCATTTCTGTCTGAGATCCGTTTTTCAGATGGGAAAAAAGTCCTGCATGCAGTACTTTTGTTTCCGTTTAAAAAAACGGATCTCTGACAGAAATGGCTCAAACGGAAGACAACTGATGCAACAGGATCAGTTTTTTTTACAGGATCCTGTTTTCTTTTCTCTCTCTCTCTTCTTCTGACGGATCAGAAGAACGGAAAACTAAATGGTAAACCACCGTCTTTACAGTAGGACACATAGATCGGTAACCCTTGCCTCCTTGGCCAAGCAAAACATTCTCAGCTGTTTACCAGTTAAACAATGGAGGAGGTCAGCAGCAAAAAATAAATGATTGCCTGGGAGGGAAACAAAAGTAAAATGTATTAAATTTACCGGTACCAAAAATAAAACGGATGATCCAAAGTAAATGCTCTGGTGGTTCTGGTCACTGGTGATGCCATCAAGGGTACATTCAGAGGACCGTATGTGTTTTGCGGTCCATAAACTGAGGCTAGTGATTGGCTGCAGTGCTGATACAGCATGTCACCGCTGACAGCCTGTGACCAAAGAATGGTGCATGACCACTTAAAGAGCTCTCCTGACATGGCTGTTTTAGCATCACATGCATTCCCCTTATAATAGCGATTCTGGAGTATCTATTCTTATGAACCTATGATGTGCTATTCCTGTATTATTCTTGCTCGCAGTTAAGCATGAATTGATATCAGTATGTAATGAAGGTCCAGATGGGTGTTACCTTTTGAGGGTGTGTCTTTGAACAGTCTGACACTATCTAATCATTAATGCCAATGTCAGTAACTGCTAACACCATGTGGACATTCACTATACTTTACAATCTGCTAGTGACTGCACAACATACCGTAGAGTGATAGCAACACGTAGATGCTCCAGAATTGTCATTACAAGAAGTTACTACAACAGACATGTCAGGAGAGGTTACTTTTTATGGATCTGCACTAGATGAGCAGGGGATTGAATTGGTGAATACTGTTTTGAAATTTTAATTTAGGCTTATTTCAGCTTAGTAAATGACCCCCATAATTTTTGTAGCAAGAGGTATTAGAGCTATAATACTTTTTTCACTACAGAAACATACAGAAAATGCTGCAGACTGACATTGTGGGGAAGTTTATCTTCAGTTTACTGCTATCATACATTTTTAGGTTTATTACTCCTTTAAAGGGCTTCTGTCACCCCACTAAAGTGATTATTATTTTTTTGGGCTAGTGAAATTAGTTATATTGCAATATATGACAATATAATTGTGTTACTTACTTTGATCCAGCAGTTTCTGCAAAAAACGAAGTTTTAATATATGTAAATTCGGTCTCTACCAGCAAGTAGGGCGTCTACTTGCTGGTAGCTGCTGCAGAAATCCGCCCCCTCGTCGTGTTGATTGACAGGGCCAGCCGGGATCTCCTCCTCCGGCCAGCCCTGTCGGCATTTCAAAAATCGCGCGCCTGTGTTGATTCGGCGCAGGCGCTCTGAGATGAGGAGGCTCGTCTCCTCAGCACTCCCTCAGTGCGCCGATGACATCTTCTATTTCGGTGATGTCATCGGCGCAGGCGCACTGAGGGAGTTCTGAGGAGACGAGCCTCCTCATCTCAGAGCGTCTGCGCCGAATCAACACAGGTGCGCGATTTTTGAAATGCCGACAGGGCTGGCCGGAGGAGGAGATCCCGGCTGGCCCTGTCAATCAACACGACGAGGGGGCGGATTTCTGCAGCAGCTACCAGCAAGTAGCCGCCCTACTTGCTGGTAGAGACCGAATTTACATATTATAAAACTTCGTTTTTTGCAGAAACTGCTGGATCAAAGTAAGTAACACAATTATATTGTCATATATCGCAATATAACTAATTTCACTAGCCCAAAAAAAAAAAATCACTTTAGTGGGGTGACAGAAGCCCTTTAAATGTATAATGTTCCCTTCTCTATGAATGTTCCCTTCTCTATGGGGTACAATCTCTATGTATACAAATCTATATACAGTACTAGGGGTCATGCTGAAGGTATCAGAAATTCTGTAACCTAATGACTTCTAAATCGAATAACCTAATAAAATATGAAATGTAATAAGTGAAACCAGAACCGATACTCATTTGCTGATAACTAAGACCTCATATTACCATTAATCATTTTGGAATTGATGAAACAAGCCCTTCTCGCTGTAAAATGTGGATAATGCTAGGAAGCTAATGACAAGTGTGGGTAGAATTACTTTTCACTCTGCCAATGTATAATCACAATCAGCGCTCTCTATTCGCTGCTGAGAAAGGTGGATGCCTCATTAAATGGAACATGTTCACTGCATCTGTCATATCTTCATTTTTCTGAGGACCAGGAGAATCAGGCTGAAAAATTCTATTTTCTTCCTTGCTATTTTTCATATTAAAGAACAATTCCACAAAGAATTGTTCTTAAAGCCTGTAGAAGTAGTACCATGAGGAAATTATGTTATTTCATCTTAAAAGCTTCCCTGACACAACTGTTTAAGTAAATACTGAAACTCCTCATAAAATATTATCTTTTCTTACCACACTTAGGCCTCTTTCACACTTGCGTTGTCCGGATCCGGCGTGTACTCCACTTGCCGGAATTACACGCCGGATCCGGAAAAACGCAAGTGTACTGAAAGCATTTAAAGACGGATCCGTCTTCAAAATGCTTTCAGTGTTGCTATGGCACCCAGGAAGCTATTAAAGTCCTGGTTGCCATAGTAGGAGCGGGGAGCGGGGGAGCGGTATACTTACAGTCCGCGCGGCTCCCGGGGCGCCCCAGAGTGACGTCAGAGCGCCCCAGGCGTTCTGGAGCGCCCCGGGAGCCACACGGATGGTAAGTATGCTGCTCCCTCGCTCCCCATTACACTTTACCATGGCTGCCAGGACTTTAGCATCCCGGCAGCCATGGTAACCACTCTAAAAAAGCTAAACGTCGGATCCGGCAATGCGCCGAAACGACGTTTAGCTTAAGGCCGGATCCGGATCAATGCCTTTCAATGGGCATTCATTCCGGATTCGGCCTTGCGGCAAGTCTTCAGGATTTTTGGTCGGAGCCAAAAGCGCAGCATGCTGCGGTATTTTCTCCGGCCAAAAAACGTTCCGTTCCGGAACTGAAGACATCCTGATGCATCCTGAACGGATTTCACTCCATTCAGAATGCATTAGGATAAAACTGATCAGGATTCTTCCGGCATAGAGCCCCGACGACGGAACTCTATGCCGGAAGACAATAACGCAGGTGTGAAAGAGCCCTTACATTATGGCCGTGGCTACGGATACTGGGGCTGGTGTGACGGTGCCAAGGAATAGACCTATCCGTGCTGCTAACTAAAAGGCCTGGATTGTGCCCATAGCCGCTAACGTGGGTAGCCGATAAGGGGCCAAAAAGTCAAGCAGGGTAGATTTTAGGATTTTATTGAATAGGTACATGGTTTACAAAACTAGGTTACGAAAAGCTTCTGAAATTTCCTGGTGTGGATTGGGAATGTACCTGGTGAAGCAAGATGATTCCCAACGGCCCATTTTATGGATGATATGATTGGGTACGTTGTGCTTGGATGCCTTAGAGGCGGCCCCGATCCAAAAGGTGTGTCCTGATATAGTTTTGGGATCAATACCTAGGCCTGAAACTAATAGATGGATGTAGGATACGAACTGTGCTGTCGTGAGGGGCTTGGATTTGAAAGGCAATAGCGGGCTATCTGGGGAGGAATTACCCAAGGAACTTATTAATTTATTTAAAACCTGGATGGAGCACCACTTATTGAAGAATTTGAAATATTTGACTTGGACTGGAGGTCCTGATTGTGATGTTTTGGTGGAAGGTAGTTGCAAGATGAAATGATCGTGATTCCAGGCTAGCTGGCTCTTAGTTAAAGGGGTTGTTCGGGTTCAGAGCATGCCCTTTTTATCACCCAGACAGCCCCCCTGAGGCTAGCATCGGAACATCTCATGCTCCGATGCTCTCCTGTGCCCTGTGCTAAATCGTGCAGGGCACGGATTTTTTGTTTTCAATAACACACTGCCGGGCGGTAATTTCCACCTGGCAGTGTGTTCGGTGACGTCACCGGCTCTGAGGGGCGGGCTTTAGCTCTGCCCTAGCCGTTTTACTGGCTAGGGCAGAGATAAATCCCGCCCATCAGTGCCGGCGACATCACCGGGGTTCCTGTCAGCCCCATGGAGAGCCCTGGTACGTCACCGGAACTCCTAAAAATGCCTTTGCCCTGCGCAATTTAGCCAAAAACACCATTAAATAAGTGATCTTATCTGTGCCGCTCTTTGGGTGGAGAAGAGAATTTTTTGAAAAGCTGTTCTAACCGGTCTTGTAATTTCTGGCTGTGTTGGCAGACAGTGATCTTTGTACAAGGGATTTGGCGGATGAAATGAATTGTGCTTATCCATGCGTAGGGTATTAAACTCTGGAGGGGATAGTCCTGCTGGCTCTGCCTCTGGCATGACCTGAAAGAAATGTTGGAAATTGAAGCGTGACAGTGAGTCAGCGGCTGAATTCTGGACGCCCTGGATATGTCTACATGATATCTGGAAATTGTACTGTTAAGAGAGCCAAACTAATTTGCGGACAAAGGGCATGATGTGATGTGATTTTGACCTGCCCTTGGTAATGATGTCCACTACTGTCTGATTGTCCGTGATGAAAGTCACGAGGAAATTGGCCCATTGCCTGCCCCAAACTTGGGCGGCCACTACAATCGGGTACATTTCTAATAGAGGGGAGGATCTGAGGTACTCGTTGAGTGACGAGATTTCTGGTGGCCACTGGCCTGCTAACCACTGGTTATTGTAGATTGCTGCGAAACCTCCGGAGGCGGCTGCATCTGAAAAAATGGTAGGAGAAGAGGGACTCCATTAAGGAACAAATAAGGAGATCCCATTCCAGTTGGTCAGGAAGGAATCCCACATGGCCAAGTCTGCCATTGCTTGGGCATACAGAAATCCCGGGGAGTCCTGTTCTGTGGCTGCTGGGAGCAGATACAATAATCTGGATAAAAAGGCCTTGCCTTGGAGCATAATTCTGGTGGCGAAATTCAGCATACCCAGCAGGAATTGTAATTCCTGCCTCAAGAGAACTCTGCAACCCACAAATTTGGAAATAAGCTCCTTGATTTTGGACAGTTTCTCCTCTAGCAGTCTTGCCTCATTTTTTTGGGTGTCTGAGACTATGCCAGGGAAATTTATTGTGGTTGAGGGCCCTTCTATTTAAGTTGGGGCAACAGGGATGTTGAGGCTTGCAAAGGCCTGTGTCACCGCCATCTGAGAAGCTCTGACAGACGTTCTTCAGAATCTCCTGCTTGAGGTTCTTTTGTTTTGCTTTCGTTTTGTCATCTTGTTTCCCTCTCTCAGCTGTCATCTAGTTGCACTGATTGCATCCCTTTAAATCCACTCCCATACTGCATCACTTTGCGGTTTATACAACTTCTTGGAGTGTGTGCATGCTGGATGCTACAAATGATGCTTCTACAGATAAGTCTGTTCATTTATTTGTGTTTTCCTGTTTGCTTGATCCTAGGTGACCCGGACTCCCTCTGTATTAAGTGTAGGGAGCCGGTGGTTGTGTCCCCTCACTATTATAGGGTGTTCAGGTGTCATACAGTCGAGGAACAAGGGTATGCAATTTTCTACCATTGAGATTTTTGCATAGGCTGAGCAGTAAGGGAGAGAGCTAGGGCTGTTACAGGGATTACCCTTTGGTTCCTTAGTTTTGGATCAAGTCAGTCAGATCTTCATTTGTGTCTTCTAGTTTTCTGTAACACCTTCCGTGACAGCCTGGAGGAGACTATCAATTTTGCAGGGTTTGATGCAGGGTTGCTCTATCAATAGAAAATCGGCAAGGTAGTAAATGACCATTGGGCAATTGCAGTGGTTTACCAGGACCCAGTGCAGGGCCTGGACGAACTGATCGAATAGCCATGGACTGCTTTAAGCTGTAAAATTTACAAAGTTGTGGGTTGATGGGTAACAACTTAAAGGCATCCGCAAGGTCTGCTTTGGACAGCCATGCCCCTGAGCCTGCCAAAAGAATGAGTGAGATGGCCTAGCTGAGTGAGGAGTATTTCATAGAAAACTCCTCTGAAGGAACTAGAGAGTTGAGGCTAGGGATGCCTGAGCCATGAGGCGCTGAGAGGTCATAGATTAATAGTTTTTTATTTGAGAATTATTTGTGCCGATGCCGATGGGGTTGATCCTCCAATAGTCAAAAGGAATACTAGAGAAAGGCCCAATGAGGAAACCCTTCTCTAGCTCCGCCCGAATCAGAGGACCCACAGAAGCGGCATTGGTGCCTCCGGACCTGAGGTTAGGGCCTTCCTAAGAAGAATGAGAAAGGGCCACAAGACCGGTATGAAAACCCTCTGTGAAACCATTGATTAGAAATTGTACCTGGTGGGGGTTGTGATGGTCGCGGAGGAGTATCCACGTTGACCCCGCCTAGTCACTTATTTCTGGCGGTTCTATTTGGGCAAACCAACAGGGTGGGCTCTGAAGCAGGTGGAGCAGACGTGGAGCACTCTGCACTGGTTATAATTGCAGGTTGCCAAGTTGTAATTATTTCAAATCTGGCTGTTAAGTAATAAGACTATGGGACGACCCAGTTTGTCTGTACCCGTGTTTTGTCTGGGCTGGGACCCCGAAGTGCCTGCTGCAGGCCTAGGTTGGCTGGAAGGCTAGAATTTGGACACCAATCGGAGGAATGAAGGATTGACTGGCATGAAGTGCAAGCAGGGGCTTTGAGCCTGGCGAAATACCGTCAGAAGAGCTCCATGTTCAGGGATGCCCAATTGGTGACCCGTTGGAACTGGCTGAAGGCCGCTGCGGCTTTGGAGGAAAATGAGCGGTGGTAGTCGTAAAATGTGTACCCTCCATACTTGTGTCCCAGGTCCGTGACCCTGTACAGGTATAAATCAATTTCTTTGCGTAAAATGTTATATATCCAGTCTATTGTTGTGAAATCACAAGTAGTATTGTAGAGGAGAGCCAAAAAAGATTACAGAGGAAGCTTACCAATTCACATAACAAAGTGTAGCCAAATCTCCCATACCAGTGTCCCTCACTTACCCAACGCGTTTCGCCGGATGGCTTTGTTAGGGGAAGCTGGTATGGGAGATTTGGCTACACTTTGTTATATGAATTGGTAATCTTCCTCTGTAATCTTTTTTGGCTCTCCTCTACAATACTACTTGTGATTTCACAACAATAGACTGGATACATAACATTTTCTTCTTTTATCATTACATTACTATTTGTGATTTCACAATAGACTGGATTTATGTGCGGCCTGTAGTGGAGACCCATCACCCCTTGTGTCTTTTTCTTCCTCCTTTCTTTTCGATTAAGTTCATCATTTATGTAATTTGCATGTGATTAGTTGGAAGAAACTTTTGCCATTCTTACCCTTTTATACATATAATTATTTAGCCTCATCCCAATCTTTTATGTATCTTTGTCCCACTGAATGGTGGGGACTGCATTGTATATGTTTTTATGTATGTGTATTAAATAAATACTTGTTTGCTTAAAAAATGGTTGTTTGCAGTCTAATAACCTGGCTATACACTAGGTCTATGTAGGTATTGTACAATTCTGTGTGGCCCTAATAAGTCGTTATATAGGTCTTGAAACCATAAAGGTGCCGCAGCACTTCTCAGAACACACTCCACCTTGGCTTTTCATTGGCTCTGCTCAGCTTTTTCAGCATATGGAGAACAGATCTCAGATGTCTTGTTTGGATCTGTACGCCACAAAATGGAAAAGCATAGCAAAGATGATGAAAAATCAAGGTGTGGAGTGCTCTGAGAAGTACTGCTGCACTATTGTGGTTCTAGCAAAGGTTTAGGTCCATTTTAAAGGGCATCTGTCAGCAGATTTGTACCTATGAAACTGACTGACCCGTTACATGTGCACTTGGTAGCTGAAGGCACCTGTGTTGGTCCCATGTTCATATGTGCCCAAATTGAAGAGAAAAATGATGTTTTAATATATGCAAATGAGACTCTAAGAGCAACTGGGTTACACCTAGAGGTCCTGCTCTCTCTGTAACCGCTGCACCCTCTCCAGCAAAAATGTCATCATGCCTGGCCCTATCAATCAAAGTTTAGTGAATATTGGTGTTAGATGGTGCGTGTGGTTAGATGGGCTGAGTGACTGTTCACTCTGCCTATGGCAAACATAATTATGTTTCTGGTCCAATCAGGTTCTGATTCAGGGACTCAGCACTCTATTTAAATCCCCTGCTTGAAGTTCCCCTTTGACAGTTATAGGTTTATCTCCCTTACTCTCCTCCCGGTTCTGTCTAAGCGTTTTTGGATTGTTTGTTATTGTCACGGCTGAGGATGGGGAAAACCCTCAGCCGTGTGCTGCCATGAGATGTTAGTCGCTGCTCGGCCAGGACGACAGAATTAGGGTGCAGGTCACCTCCTAACGCATCCCTAATCCGACCCTAACTCCTAGCTGCATGAGCCAACCTTGAAGGTAGGAGGGCCCATGCTCAGGAACCTCGGATCCCTACTCACCCTCCGCCGATCCCTGAACTAGGAGCTGGGTAGACTACCTGTTCCTCCTGGATGCGGAGAAACAGGAGTCTAAAACTGGCCGAGCTGCAATGGGATGTAACCATAAACAGACTATGGATATGACAGGAGAGTGAAAGACTTCCACCTCTACCTGCCACAGACACACTGACTGGATCCCTGGACACAAGTGCTGGCTGTCCACACGCAAACATAAAAGGACACAGCATACATAAACACACAGGGAGCCAGAACCATAGCTGCAATAATAACAGACACCACATAAACATTTTGTATCACAATTTATGACCACAAGGGTGGCCCTCACTGGCAGATGGTATATGGGACCAGGAGAGTGCCTCCAGCTTACTACAAGGCTGGAGTACCCCTCAGAACTCAGGTCTCAACTGAGGTAAAATAGCCCATGTAGCCACACCCACGCAGACACACCCAGTGCTCACAGACACTAGGAAGGAAGTTAACCCTTCTAACACCAGGGAAGGGAAGACATCAACTTAAATGGGGAAGTGTCCAAATGAACATCACACTACAGCTGTTACCGCAGGCAACGACATGCGTGGCAACCATGTCCTGGGAGTCAGCCAGAAGGCCGAGCCACTGCCACCACATGTACACAATACCAAACGTTTCCACGGGCAGCCACAGTGAAGGGAAGTGTCACAGTGCACACCTACATAAACCTCGTGCACACCAGACATACAAAGTGCATACATACACACACACCAAACCAGGTGTAACCGCATGCACTTGACAGCAAGCTGCCTAACAACAGCTCAGGCTGCTATACTGCCAAGTACAATCATGTTACCAGCGGCAACCACATGTGAGGCAACATACCAGCAGCCCTCACCATGTGGTTGACAATAAAACCAAACCGCAGGCAACCGCATGCGGATCCTGAGTCACGACCATGACCATGGTCGTGACAGTTATATTGAACTCAGGACTTCCTTCCATCCTCTGATTTTGTACAGTATTGTCCTCCCGGCTTTTGATCTTGATCCTTCTCTGTGTGATTGTGTTCTGTGTCTGTCTGTCTTGCACTTTAGTAGTACAGGGAACTTCGCTGTGGACTTGCCACTTAGGGCTTGCACTGCAAGTACTCAGAGAACGTGGTTTGGGTTCAGTCAGGGCTCACTGTGCATACGTGTTTCCCTGCCTATTGTGTTGACAGAAGGCCTCAGAGGATTTCTAGTGAACATTAGTGATCAAACAGCATCATGAAAACGAATAAACATACCAGACAAGCCAGGAATAAAGTGTAAAGCAGGGTTAGGTTATAAAAAAAATATCCCAAGCTTTGAACATCTCACAGACCACTGTTCAATCCATCATCCGAAAATGGATCTGAATCTGTTCACCGGACTACTGTTAGTCGTGTACTCCATAAATCTGGCCTTTATGAAAGAGTGGCAAGAAGAAAGAAATTTTTGAAAGCAAGCCATAAGAAGTACCATGTAGAGGACCCAGCAAATGTAGAAGGTGCTCTGGTCAGATGAGAATGCAAAACGCTATGTGATGGGGATGCTTGTCTTCAATAGGTTTAGGGAAGCTGGTCAGAGTTGATGAGAAGATGGAATAGAGCTAAATACAGCACAATCATGGAGAAAAACCTGTTAGAGGTTCAAAAGACTTAACTTGAGACTGGGGTGGATTTTTAACTTCCAGCAGGACAAAGACCCTAAAGAAACAGCCAGAGCTACAATGGAAACATCACACATACTGTATTAGCTCATTTGTGTTGGTCTATCAAATAAAATTGCAATACAATACATTTAGATTTGTGGATGTAGTGTAAAAAAATGTTGAAAAGTTCAAGGGGGTATGAATACTTATTCAAGGCACTATATATATATATATATATATATATATATATATAAATATATATAGAAAAAAAATTCCACGGCACCTCCAAGGCGTAAAATAGTAGCAAACTTTATTCACCAGGGTAATGACTAGGGGAAACAGTAACCAGATTGACATTATACTGTATACTATTTTCGTCATGATTAGCTGACAGTGTAGTAATCACGAGTATGTCATCTGTACTGTAGGGACACTGATAAATGTAGATTCAGATCCCCAACAGATCTATACAATAGGTGAGATGCGGTACAGCCGCTAGTGATATTCACTACACTCTGTGACATCGCCATGTACCTCTCAACCTTAGACTTGATCCCGATGCACATTATTGCCTACTCCACGGGAGGTCATACATTTTACTGTGTACAGACGGGATTTGGAGTCATGATGTGTGCTCGGGCATTTGCTGTCATGCAATTGGACGCTGGATTTCCATGGTGATGCGTGTGCTCCACAAGCTGTTGGAACGCATGACGTCTGATTTTTCTGTACTAGCGTCAATGTGTACCTAGACGTGTGCGTTCCACGTGACGGTGGAGCGCATGACGTCGGACCACACAGGTGTTCGCATAGTTGGAGAATTGACATAGGAGTCACTATGACATGATCGGACATACGATCACGTGATCGGAAAGTTTCAAAAGGTCCTGCGACATGCGTAGTAGATTGACCTGCACGCCGAATTCCATGTGGACCACTTCCATCGCCCGCTCTAGGACCTTCCTCATCTTGCTTGTTTTTAAGGTACACCTGCACTAAATATGTGATTAGGAAGTTATCCACAGATGTTTGAATTTACGATTAGGATGATTATTCATATGGATATGAATTTATGATATGTTTTTCATTTGGCAATGGTGCCCATAGCACGTTACTGTAACTCATGTCAACACTATACTATATAGTCACGATATGTATCGACATATGATGTATTTTGATAGATATTTTGATATATTATTTTGATTAATGTTGTGAAGCTGTATAAATATGCACATTGCATAAAATGCTGTCAGTGCTTGAGAAAGATCCCAGGAAGCGGATGGAAACGTTGCGGGTCTGGTGAATAAAGTTTGCTACTATTTTCCGCCTTGGAGGTGCCGTGGAATTTTTTTTGCTTATTATTTGAAGGGGGATCGCCTTCACAGCCGCTGGCACTCCGCCTGTACTTGATATACAGCTGTGCTGCCCAAACTTTATAATACACATATATACATATACATATATAATTGGCATTCATATCCATCCCAGTAGAGTCAGAGGTCAAAATGTCAGATTTATTTTTCATATTAATCTTGGGAGAAAACATCAAGGGGTGAGCAGCATTTGAAATGCTCAAAATCTATTACCCTGAATCTGGAGTTTACAGAAACAGCCCATGTGTGCTCAAAAACTGAAGTATGGGTGCACAGCAGGCTTCAGAGTGGAAGGAGCACATATGGCTTTTGGAGCTTGCCAACATCCGTGGCTCCAATTAATCACAGATGGCCCGACATTCCCGCAAGCAGGGCTTCCTTCTCATCTTCCAGGAGTACTGCCAAAAAGATGGACTAGGGAGTTTTATCACTAACGGCTGATAAACAAAGTTCCTGGATATTGAGGGCACATGTGAGCTTCACAGTGCCATCCTCCTGGTATGAGATGCTGGCACGTACTTTTGCAAGCAAGTCTATAGCCAGGATACAACAGGGGGTGTTATCACTGACCAGCAACCGGGCAAGTACTTCTTGGGTAAGGGCAAATCTAACACAGATGGGTTCTGTTAAAAAGGGGAGTGTAATAGTTTCCGATTCAATTCTACCCAAGGATTGGAGTTCTTGGAGATTAAGTCAGGGGAGGCCATATTTGCTGTGCACAATTGTCTTGGCTGCTCCAGTATCAATAAAAAATGGGACTACTTCTTTATCACCCAGAGTGAAGGATATCATTGGGACAGGACTTGAACCTGATAAATGTTTAAAAGCAAAGCCGATACTGGAGGTACTGGATTGCCTGTTTCCTAATCTTGGTCTAACTTTTAGAACATGGGTGTCTGTCGGGACGGACAGTGATCCAGGCAACACAGAATACGATCCTCTTGTGTGGAGTGGATGAGGAGTACCACACACAGCACAACTCTCTCTCTCATCTGGGTTCTGGGTCCTGCAAACTCTGCAAGTCCATCTGCCAAGACCATTATAGGGTGGCAGCCCCACTGTTTCCTTTCTCTGTTAGGGAGGTGGTTTAACATTATCCTGATAACATTCACAACTCGACTTTCTCTGCCTCTCTACACCTCCTCCTCCATACACTTGCCTCTCGCAGGAAGACTTCTGTCTGGTCTGTGAGCTTGTTATCTTTCAGCCACCCTATATCTCCCTATATGCTTTTTCCCCACTACTACTCTCAGTTTACCATTGGAGATGAGGGGGCATGTTTACACTTTTCATTAGCTTGCTGATGGTTTTCACTGTCTGTTTACATTCTTTAATACTTCTTATCTCAAGGTTAGAATTTTTCAGCAACATCATATGAAATACAGAAAAAAAAAATGAATCTCTCTGGGCTTAAAGCTACAGTTTACCACAGTTAAGACTATCTCCATCACAATCCCCTCCTTTTGAGATTCTAGAAAATGTGCAGGAGGGGGACTTCACTTGAAAAACAGAAACATAGAAGTTAAAACATTTCATCTGAATAAACAATTAAACAATACTACCGGTCATGACTAATTATAGGTATATGTGTATTCTTCATGTACTGACTCGAGTGAGTACCCTCTGTGGTGCTACTTGGATCTATGTGTATTGTTTCATGATTGTAGCCTTATCCAGAGAAATACCAGTAACTAAGATGGCTGCCGGACAGGAAGTTCACTCAGTTAAGATGGCCGCTGGGCTACCCGGAAGTTATAGGAAAATTGGATTATTTAAGATGTCCGCTGGTGAGGAAGTTACCTCAGTTAAGATGACTGCTGGGGGGTGTGGTAGGGTCTCACAGCGCCATCTTGGAGGGTAGTGTCAGTTGCGTCATACATTTCTGTCCAGCCCAATTTCATATACTTAATTATTTTCATGTTGACGCTTTTATTGTTTTTTTTATAATATCAAGAATAGAATGTTCTAAATTCAAGGCCGAATGTCCTGTGTTTAATCCTGTGAGAAACTTTGCAATAATTTTGCTCCTTTTTGGCCTAAAGCCAGAACACACACCCCTCCCTGTGTGATGATCTCTTTCATTCTCGACTTAACTATTAATTTTGCCTCATCATCACATCAGTAGAGCTGATTTCGCTAACAGTAAACTTGGCTGCGTAACCTTCCTCTACTAGTTAGTTTTCCAGTTGGCAACACACAAGGGCAGATTCCCGGTCCACACAGACATAACATTCAATGTTGAACAGACATATAGAACACTTTCTCATACTTTTACACACACAAGTGTTTTAACTTATTAACAAATAACATACAAATAACATACATACCTGCTCCATACACACACACAGACTCAGTACTTCACGTACATTTTCTATTGACTATATCCAATATATCTTAGTATTGCAGTGTTCTTACTATCACACATTCCAATGTCATGATGTCACTCCCCCTGTACAGCTTCGGACCCCTGTTTCTCTCTCTATATTCACAGGGCTCTGTTTTCTTTCTTTTTTTTTCAAATGTCCATTCATTCCCCCCATGCCTCTGTTCTTATTGTATATATATTGCTGTTTCTTCATATATTCTTGTAGTACGCCTGATGAAGAGACTGGTGATGTCTCGAAAGCTCGCTATGTAACATCATTACTTCTATTTTTGTTAGCCATTAAAAGGTATCAAACCTGCAATACTCTTATTTTATTTCTCTTAATGAGAGCACTAAACTATTTTTCTATTGGCTAACACGGTACCAGACTTTTTCCTTTTTCTTTCAGGGCAACAGAGACACACACGGTGCGGGGCACACAGGCACACAAGACACAATGCTTCACATACTTACTTCCACGTACTCAATTCTCCATTTAAAATCACATCCTGTAATCTTCAACTTCTTCACATCAATGATCCTTTATAACATACACACAATGTGTATTTCTGAATCTTTCCCAGACTAGCTTCCTTGGAGCTTCCTCCCTAAATCAGGGTGCCATCGTACTAGTACTCCTAGGGTTAAGAGTCTCATACTTCATCCCTGCAACTTCTTCAACACTGTGTCCCATGGATTTATTCACTCACAACCAAGACAGAAGCAGGCACCTTCTTCTCCTTCACACTCCCAAGCAGGGCTCACCCCTGTGCAGGTTATTAACTGTAAATTCCCTGGCTACCATGTCTGGTTCGCAAGTTCAGGACTAACCCTCTGCCACTCCAGGCAGATAAGGCCTAGGGCCACACCCTCCATCACTAGTATAATTTTGTGGCCCTTAATTTGAGTCCCACTCAGGGCTACCTGGGGTTACACCCTCTGTCACTAAGACAGATAAATCAGTAACCTCTAAATCAAGCTCTGTCCCGGAGCACCCTGGGTCTACACCCTCTGTCTAAACAGAACAGATAATTAACTGTGAAGGTACCTGACATAAACCACACAGACAAAACACAAACACAGAAGAGCAAACTCAAAAAAAGGATTCTAGAAACTCAGGATTTTACATCAACTGAAGTTGCTACTACGTACGTACTGTAACCTCAATAGCAGAACATATTACAACAGCACAGTGGAGCAGCAAGAGGCAGGTGAGATAACCAAAATTTTCTTACCTTGTCTCTGAGGTTGCAGTCCTCCTCCTCAAGCATGGTCCACCATGCTCTGGAAACCCCAAAACTTCGGCTACCGATGTTACTTCTCCTGAGCCCCACGTTGGGTGCCAACTGAGAACGTTGCCCTCAATCAGGGCTGATTACGTTTGCTCTACTGCTCCAAATTAATGGTAACCCAAGGGTTTTACGTGCACGGAAGAAAATAACTGTGACACACACACTGGGGTCAAAGCAAATTCTCGTTTATTACAGGAAATACAGCAGTTTATATAGACATCAGAGAGGCATTCCCTCTGAGGCATGTGGCATTGTTACATTGGCTGAAAGATGAAAATAAGACAAAAGATAACACTTAGTATCTGCCCATTGTGCATTGTTTTACTAACTGTGGTATGTGAACTATGTAACTATATATATAACTACAGGCACCATCTTGTAATGGAGTTCTCTAACAGCAGAAAAAGCATATATAACGTAGCAAGGAGGTGTGTTCTCTTGGGTAGGATGGAACATTTGTGCTCTGGAGAAGATAAGGTATTGTCCGAGAGCTAAAGTATGTGGGAGCTTTCTTAGCTGAATTCAAAGAATGTAGTCCACATCTCTGTCAGGCCTGAAGCTCAATTTCATGTTATACTGTTCAGGTATACTGTTGCCTTAGCCTGTGTATTGATGTACTGATCGCCTATATACTGGTTTAATTAAGTGAATAGTCCCCCAAAAAATAAAATTTCACTTCAAGGCGGTCGCAAAAGATGTAGACATCACTCCATGTGCTGTCCGCATCCGTTACTCTGTTCTCAAAAATGCTGAACACACACACATGGCTGGTGTCCTGTGGACCAAAAGAAAAGGTACAGTCATGTGTATGAGGCCTTACTAGTCGGGAAAGCACTTATTGGTTAGCCCTTTAATGCTATGCTACATTGATGGTAGAAAACATGTTATACAGTTTTCGCTTATTCCATTCCCCACCCCTAAAAAAAAAGGGATTTCTGTAAAAATGGGGAAATAATTGGAGGATTTCCTTGCAAGTAATACTAGCAAATACTAGCTTGATTGATTTCTCATTGTCCCTGACTCACTAAGATAGTTTTCTTGGCAGACATTGGTATGCCCAACAATCCTATTTCACAGCTCAGCACAGAATGACGCTCGATCTCGTTTGTTCCTTTTGTAGCACTGATTGGCTCATCCAGGCTGTCTGTCCATCTGGGAGCCAATCAGAGCATACCCTCCCCCCGCATTACCTCTCAATGTCATGTGAGAACACCTCTTCTTCCTTCTTAGTTTTTTCCTCCTGAAGCGAACCTGAAAAGTTTTGGGTTTGTCTGCCATCTGAAAAGTAGACTGGTTCATTCCGAACTGGTTCACTCATCCTTAAAAGGTATCATTATATTCCTAGATTGCCTAGAAAATGAAAGATAGAAATATTTTACACAATAAAGAGATATATCATGTAGGTCCATTCATCTACAAGAAATCAAAGGTGATAAGCAGCACGCAGGAAAGAAAAAAAAATATGGTTTGCGTTAAAGGGAATCTGTCAGCTCCAAGAAACCCCCTAAACTACAGTAAGCAGTGAATAGTGTAAGTGACGCTGAGTTGGGTTATTAAAATTTTGTCTTCGTGCTCACTTATTTTTTTACACTGTTTCTCTAATCTACAAGCCTCCTGTTACCGAGTAATATTATTTCCATTTAAAGTGAACCTGCCATTTGGTTCCTGCTGCATTATCTGAGATTAGGAAATAGAAAATGGAGAGAAGGTGAGCTTTGTTATATAGAGTGTAACTGTATTTTATAAGGATTTTATGTGATAGACTAACAAAAAGTATCAAGTATGTGTGAAGTGAAAAGAAAATGCATGATTTTCAAAAATTTTCATAAATAAAAATCTGGAAAGTGTAGCGTGCATTTGTATTCTGCCCCCTGTACTCTGATACTCCTAAATAAAATCTGGGACCAATTGCCATTAGAAATCACCTAATAAGTAAATAGAGTCCACGATTGTATAAATAATTTTCAGTACAATTACAGCTGCTCTGTGAAGGTCTCAGAGGAAACATTATGATCAAACATCATCATGAAAACCAAAGAACACACCAGACAGGTCAGGGATTAAGTTGTGGAGAAGTGTAAAGCACTGTTAGGTTATAAAAAAAAAAATATCCAAAGCTCTAAACATCTCAAAGAGCACTGTTCAATCCATAATCTGAAAATGGAGGGCATATAGCACAACTGCAAGCCTACCAAGACATGGCCATCCACTTTATGGAAGAGTATCAAAAAGCCATTTTTGAAAGCATGTCATAAGAAGTCCAGATTGCAGTATGTCAGGCCATGTAGGGGACAAAGCAAACATGTGGGAGAAGGTGCTCTGGTCAGATAAGACCAAAGTTGAACATTTTGGCCTAAATGCAAAACACTATCTCTGGTGGGAAACTAACACTGCACATCACCCTGAACACAACATCCCCACATTGAAACATGGTGATGGCAACATCATGCTGTGGGGATGCTATTCTTCAGCAGAGACAGGGAAGCTGGTCAGAGTTGATGTGAAGATGGATAGAGCTAAATCCAGGGCAATCCTGGATGAAAACTTGGTATAGGCTACAAAAGAATTAAAGGGACCCTGTCATCAACTTTATGCTTCCCATACTAACGGCAGCATAAAGTAGAGACAAATGAATTCATCTCAGCGGTTTGTCATTTCTAAGCTGTATGAACCCTGTGTTACAGCAATAACCCCTTCACTGCTGCTACCCTGAACTCCTGATGCAGTACTCAGTAGCAGATTAACCCCTGTATTACACTAACCTGTAACCCATGGCTACATCCTTGTTTATATCCCTGGCCTGCAAGTATTAAACCTTGCAGTGCCACCATTGTGTTAACCCCTTGTAGGTATCTATTTTAGGTATAAATAGGCAGAGTCATCACTAGACGACTCACGCCTATTTACGAATATTAATTATTGGTATTATCCAAAATATCAATAGATATTATCTCCTTTAACATAATTAACATAGTTAGTTAGTTAGTTAGTTAATCAATTAATTAGCTAACTAACATAGTTTTCCTATTTTAGGCATAAATAGGCGGAGTCATCACTAAAGGACTCATGCCTATTTATGAATAATAATTACTGAGATTACCCTAAATTTTAATAATTAATATTTCCTCTAACACAGTGAATGAAAGGAGCGGGTGCGCATCAATTAAAGAAGAATTTTTGAAATGTAATTCCCTGTCACCTATGCAGAGCATGGGTTTGGTATACGGCAAAATTGGTAAAATGTCACCTTGTAACAGACGATTTTTTGAAATTTAGGTCCCTATCACCTATGCAGAGCAGGGGTTTAATCACGGCAAAAATGGTCAAATGTCACCCAAGAATGTAACAGACAAATTAGTGAAATTTTTGTACCTGTCTACTAGGCATAGCAGTGGTATATCACTCCCAAAAATTGGTGAATTTTACCTGAATATGTAACAGACAAATTAGTGAAATGTTACCTGTCTACTAGGTAGAGCAGGGGTATATCACACCCACAAATTAGTGAATGTCATCTGAATATGTAACAGACAAATTAGTGAAATTTTACCTGTCTACTAGGTATAGCAGGGGTATATCACACCCAAAAATTGGTGAATTTCAACCGAATATGTAACAGACAAATTAATGACATTTTTTACCTGTCTACTAGGTATAGCAGTGGTATATCACACCCAAAAATTGGTGAATTTCACCCGAAAATGTAACAGACAAATTAGAGATATGTTTCCTGTGTATTAGGTATAGCAGTGGTATATCACACCCAAAAATTGGTGAATTTCACCTGAAAATGTAACAGACAAACTAGTGAAATTTTTATACCTGTCTACTAGGTATAGGAGTGGTATATCACACCCAAAAATTAGTGAATGTCACCCGAATATATAACAGACAAATTAGTGAAATGTTACCTGTCTACTAGGTATAGCTAGGGGTATATCACACCCAAAAATTGGTGAATTTCAACTGAATATGTAACAGATAAAATAATGACATTTTTTTCACCTGTCTACTAGGTATAGCAGTGGTATATCACACCCAAAAATTGGTGAATTTCACCCAAAAATGTAACAGACAAATTAATGAAATTACATAAAATAAAATATGTTCAAATTAAAAAAAAAATTACTTGATTTATGAGGTGGAGTTCCATATGGAGTAGGAGTTTAAGGAGACGGTGGACGTAGCGGTGTAGATGGAAGCGGCGGTGGAGGAGGAGGTAGCCAACACTGGTTTTTGGTTTTAATTTTTATTTAATTTTTCTAATTAGGGTACTCCCCAAAAGAGTGTAAAATATCCAAAATACTACAATGAACAATTGCGCTGTAGTATAACAATTACTGGTTAAGGCTGGTATACATGTCTATTCTGCAGAAGGTATGGACAAGTCCTGTGGGATCCATTCCTGATTCATTTTAATGAACGTGAGCTTGTCCACATTGTCTGTGGACAGGCGGATGACCTTTTCTGTGATAATGGCCGGCCTTGAGGCTCACTGGCACCAACCACTCATCTGTCTGTTTTTCAAGGCACGTCCACAGCTCCTGCATGGTGTGTTCCCCCCCTCAAAACAGATACGTTTTAAAACTGTCTGCTGTCGTTTACCCCGGCTGTGCTGAAGTTGGTGGTGAAGGTGTTACGCTGACCGGATGAGGAGGCGGTTGAGGATGAGGAAGCGGAATAGGAGGAGGAGGCAACAGGAGGCAAAGAGAAGCGCCCTGCAATCCTCATTGGTGGAAGGACATGCGCCAAACTGCTATCCGCCTCAGGCCCAGCCGCCACTGCATTTACCCAGTGTGCTGTTAGAGAGATATAACATCCCTGACAGTGGTAACTGGTCCACGTATCCGTAGTTAGGAGGACCTTGCCACAGATGGCGTTGCTCAGTGCTCATCTGATTTTGTCCCCCACTTGGTTGTGCAGTGAAGGGATGGCATGCCTGGAAAAGTAGTGGCAGCTAGGCTTGACTTAATGTGGGACAGCCACCGCCATAAGGCTTTTAAAACTCTCCGTCTCCACCAGACACAATGACAGCCTTTCAAAGGACAGTAATTTTGAAATGCTGGCATTCAGGGTCAGGGATCGGGGGTAGGGGGGTACTTCCTTTTCCGCTCCAGTGTTTGGGAGATGGAGAGCTGAACGCTTCTGTGGGACACTGTGGAAATGCTTGGTGACCCGGTGGTGGTGTTGCTGGCAGAACCTATGTTTGCGGGGTGGTAGGTGCCACTGTCACTCCAGAAGTGGATGAAGAGGCCAAGACTGCAGCAGAAGAGTAAGCAGGAGGAGCCAGAGACCTTTCTTGGTTTTTGAGGTGTCTACTCCACTGCAGCTCGTGCTTTGCACTTAGACGCCTGGTCATACAGGTTGTGCTCAGGTTGAATTTAGGATCTTGCCCAAAATAGGTGTTTTTTTATAACAGAATGGAACAACAGTTTCTAACGCGTGTATCTCACAATAACAGATGCAGCAAAGACTGCAAAATTAAGATTTTTGACCTAAATGGGTGTTTGTTTTTATAGCAGAATAGAACAACAGCCTCTAAAGGGTGTATCTCACAATGACATAGGCAGCAAAGACTGCAAAATTAAGATTTGTGCCCTAAATGGGTGTTTTTTTAATACCAGAATAGCACAGCAGTATCTAAAACGTGTATCTCACACGTAGAGATGCAGACAAGGCCGCAAATTCAGATTTTTGCCCAAAATGGGTGTTTAATACCAGAATAGCACAGCAGTATGTAAAGGGTGTATCTCACAATGACAGATGCAGCAAAGGCTGCAAAATTAAGATTTTTGCCCTAAATGGGTGTTTTATTAATAGCAGAATAGAACAACAGTATCTAAAGGGTGTGTCTCACATGTACAGATACAGACAAGGCCAGAAATTAAGATTTTTGCCCAAAATGGGTGCTTTTTTTAAATACCAGAATAGCACAGCAGTATCTAAAGCGTTTATATCACACGTACAGATGCGGACAAGGCCGCAAATTAAGATTTTTGCCCAAAATGGGTGTTTTTTTTATACCAGAATAGCACAGCAGTATCTAAAGTGTGTATCTCACACTGACAGATGCAGACAAGGCCGCAAATTAAGCATATTGCCCTAAATTGGTGTTTTTTAAAACCCAGAAAATTATAGCTGTATTTTTAGCTTAACGCTTTCATAACCAAGGGTCATTGATGCCCCAGTGTCCAGGTCAAAATTTACAAATCTGACATTCGTCACTTTATGTGGTAATAGCTTTGGAACACTTTTACTTATCCAAGCCATTCTGAGATTGTTTTCTCATGACACATTGTACTTCATGATAGTAATATATTTGAGTCAATATATTTCACCTCTATTTATGAAAAAATCCAAAATGTACCCAAAATTTGGAAAAATTCACAATTTTCCAAATTTCTATTTCTCTGCTTCTAAAACAGAAAGTCATACCTAATAAAATATGTATTACTTAAAATTCCCCATATGTCTACTTTATGTTGGCATCATTTTGGAAATGTCATTTATATGTTTTTAGGACGTTAGAAGGCTTAGAAGTTTAGAAGTAATTCTTAAAATTTTAAAGAAAATTTCCAAAACCCACTTTTTAAGGACCAGTTCAGGTCTGAAGTCACTTTGTGGGGCCTATATAGTAGATACCCCCATAAATGAACCCATTGTAGAAACTAGACCCCTCAAGTTACTCAAAACTGATGTTAGAAACTTTGTTAACCCATTAGGTGTTCCACAAGAATTAAAGGAAAATGGAGATTACATTTCTAAATTTCACTTTTTTGGCAGATTTTCCATTTTATAAAAAAAAAATCTTTAACACATTGAGGGTTAACAGCCAAACAAAACTCAATATTTATTACCCTGATTCTGCAGTTTACAGAAACACCCCACATGTGGTCGTAAACTGCTGTACGGGCACACGGCAGGGCGCAGAAGGAAAGGAATGCCATACGGTTTTTGGAAGGCAGATTTTGCTGGATTGTTTTTCTGAACGCCATATGTTTTATATTTTTCTGCCGATCGTCTTGTGTAGGGGCTCGTTTTTTGCAGAAAGTGTTGAGGTTTTTATTGGTACCAGTTTTGGGTACATAGGATTTATTGATCATTCATTATTACACTTTATGGGCAAGGTGACCCAAAAATTGGCTGTTTTGGAACAGTTTTCATTTATTTATCTGAGTAGTTAGATCATGTGATAGTTTTATAGAGCAGATTGTTACGGACGTGGCAATACCGAATATGTATACTTTTTCTTATTTATAAAATTTTTACACAATAATAGCATTTCTGAAACCAAAAAAATGATGTTTTAGTGTCTCCATAGTCTGAGAGCCATAGTTTTTTTTATTTTTTGGGCGATTGTCTTAAATAGGGTATAATTTTTTGCAGGATGAGGTGACGGATTGATTGTTACTATTTTGGGGGTCATAATCCTTTTTGGTCGCTCGCTGTTGCACTTTTCGTGATGTAAGGTGACAAAAATAGCTTTTTTGGCACAGTTTTTTTTTTTATGGTGTTTATCGGACGGGGTCTATCATGTGATATGTTATAGAGACGGTAGTTACGGATGTGGTAACACCTAATATGTGTTTTTTATTTAATTTTTTCATTTTTTTTAAAGAAAAAGCCAATTTCTTTTTTTAATTTACATTTTAATTTATTTTTTATTTTTCATTTTTATTATTTTCACTTTCTTTTTTATCAAGTCCCTCTTGGATCATGAAGATGCAGTGGGGCTGATGGCTGTACTATACTTTGCAATGCTCTTGCATTGCAAAGTATAATACTATTAGATGCCCTGTAGGTGGCAACAGCGGACGCTTTTGGAAAGCGTCCGGTTGCCATGGCAACCATCGGGTGCTACAATCGCAGCGCAGCAGCCCTGATGGTTGAAAGAGGGAGCTCCCTCCCTCTATTAACCCCATGGATGCCGCAACCGCGGCATCTATGGGGTTACAGCAGAGTGTCAGCATAGAGCTGACACTCTGCTGATGGCGGCGGCTCCATCCCTGAGCCACCGCCATCACACACAGAAGGGGGACCGGGGGCAGTGCTGGAAAGGGGGGGGGGGGTGATGTACGGCCAGCAACATTGAGGGAGGCTGGGCCAAGAGGGGCAGGGAGAATAAATGGGCGGGGAGGGGGCAGAGGATCGCATCAGGGCAGAAGATCATGGAGATGAGCAGGAGAGCCAGAGACGAGCAGCAGATGGACACAAGGGGGGCTTGGCACACAGATCGGGGGGCACAGATGGGGGGCATGAGGACAATATGTGATTTCAGGCTCTGATCTGCAGAGCGCAGATCAGAGCCTGAAACCGGCATTTTAACACTGCCGCGATCCGATTGGTTAGTCTGCACAGACTAACCAATCAGATCGATTGCCGGCAAGGGGCCACTCTGATTGGTCCCTTGCCAGCATTACTTCACTGTATGCTGTCCGTGACAGCAGCAGGGCAGGGGCAGAAGCTTTATTCCAAGCGCTTTGCAGCGCTTGGATTAAAGAGCTGCCAGAACGTTTATATACGTGGTAGCTGCACAGGGTATATGCAAATATCACGTATATAAATGTATTGCAGTCGTGAAGGGGTTAAATTGCACACTGACTAATGCGGCAGATGGAGGGTATTGCAAAAAATGGGTGTTTTTTAAAACCCAGAAAATTATTGAAGTATTTCAAGCTTGTTTTAACAATAAAAGTACTTTGCCCAAAAAGGGTGTTTTTTTAATAACAGAATATGACAGCAGTATATAACGCTTGAATTTCACACGTACAGATGCAGACAAGGCCACAAATTAAGTACTTTGCCCAAAATGGGTGTTTTTTTTTACTAACAGAATAGCACAGCAGTATCTAAAGCATGTATCCCACACTGACAGATACAGCAAGGGCTGTAAAATTGAGTATTTTGCCCAAAAAGGGTGTTTTTTAAAACCCAGAAAATTATTGCTGTATTTCTAGCTTAAATTGCACACTGACAAATGCTGCAAAGATACCAGATGTTGGATATTGCTAAAAATGGGTGTTTTTTTTGCAGAGTGATGTGCAGCGCTTCGTGACTCCAGCTTATATAGAGGCTGGGTCACATGCTGCACTGGCCAATCACAGCCATGCCATTAGTAGGCATGGCTGTGATGGCTTTTAAGGGCACAGAGTTAAATGCTTGTTGATTGGCTGCTCTGCAGCATTTCAAAAAGCGCCAATAAATCGCCGAACACCGGACCTGAACTTTTACTGAAATGTTCGAGTCCGGGGTCCAAACATCCTAAAGTTCGGTGCGAACCCGAACTTTACAGTCATTTAGCATGAGGCATTTTAATTCATTTTAGGTAAAGCTTTGAGAATTCCTGAATTAGAAAATAAGTGCTTCTTTAGACTAACATATTTCCTGATGAATAAATTATATTTAACTGTTAAATACTTTATGGCTCGAAGCCATGCTATATAAAGCTGTTCTTTAGTGGAATTCAGGCTTTTAGCTAAAGTTAAAGAAAACAATAAATTAAGTTATTGATTTTGCTGTGAATTCTACATTTGCTCCATACCTATAGAGCTGGACATGTACATGATCTTGCTATTTGCAAATCAATGACTTTACTGGTGGCAGTAAATCATATGATTGCATTTCAATATCCATGTATTGATCTAATACACATGCATAGGACACGTTATAAGTCATTTAGCAAACTGCGGTGTTATGTTAATTGAATATTGTTGTATTGTGTGTCACATTATACCTGATTTACAACACATGCACTGTAGAACTTCCTATTTTACTTTCCACAGAGTGAGGGACAATGAAACCCTTCTTTCAGCAACTTATATTTCATGTGGCACACATTAAAATTAATTGTTAATTTAAAAAAATATAAATAAATAGTTATTTGCAGTAAAATTCATTTAAACCCCATAAGGATTGAGCCTTATTTTTTAAATTTGACATGTCTCTCTATAGGGACTATAGCAATGTTTTACTTATCCAAACGATCTGGAGATTGTTTTTCAGTGATACATTATACCTTATGTTGGTGGCAAAATTTTGGTCAATATGTTTTGTATTTATTATTATTTTTTTCAAATTTACATTTCTCAGCTATCAAAACAGATAGTCATATATCACAAAATAGTTATTCATACTTACAAATGACCAAATGTACTTTAGTATGTTTTAGTAACAATTTTTCATGTTTTCAAGAAAATTTCCACAATCTATTTATTAGGGACCAATTCAGGTTTTTAAGTGGCTTTGAGTGGCCTATATATTAGAAACTACCTATAAATCAGCCAGTTTAAAAACTGCATAGCAATTATAAAATTCAAACTTTAATCAAACGTAATCCTTTTTTGAAAAACAGAAAGTGATAATAGTGAAATAAAACTCAATATTTATTACCCTCTTCTGCAGTTTTTAGAAATATCCTATATGTGATTCTAGAATGCTATATGTGAATCAAATTCTGGCCTCAGAAAAGAAGGTGCACCATGTGGATTTTGGGGGCTACATTTCTTTAGGATGTTTTTCAGGTACCATTTTAGGTTTGCAGAGGCCTTCAGGTGCCAAAACATGAGACATTTAAAAAAAAATTGGGGGAAAATACACTCTAAAGGAATTAATCTATAAATACAGTGAGCATTTTGAACCCACATGTATTTCATTGAATGCTTTAGAATTAGATCATGAAAATAAAAAATGCATTTTTACCTCCAGATTTTTCATTTTCACAAGGGTTAAGAGAAGAAAAAGCACCCCAAAATAGTTAGGAAATTCTCCTGCATACAGCATCACCCCATATGTGGTCATAAACTGTTGTTTGGGCATATGAAAAGACACAAAAAGCGCCATGTGGCTTTTGAAGTGCAGATTTTGTTTGAATGGGTTTTGAGCACCATGTTGCTATTGCAATTCCCCAGAGGTACAAGTATATTCAAAACCCAGAAGAAATTACCCCTTTTTTTAAACTTTATCATCAAGGAATTCAGCTAGTGGTATAGTGATGGTTTTTACCCCACAGGTGTTTCATAGATTTTATTAAGATTGGACTATGAAAATGTAAAATTTAATTTTTTCTAGTAGCATGTTCTTATTCCCTGCTGTATAACTTATGTTTAACTGTTAAATATTTTATAACTCAAATACATGTTATACAACTGTTCTTTGATGGAATTCAGGCCTTTAGCTAAAGTTAAATAAAACAATGAATTAAAGGGTTTCTGTCAGCTGGAAAATGGTTATTAACCTGGCTATTAGTGCCATCTCACTGCGCCCCATCGTTATTAAGAAAAAATAACTTTTATAATATGCAAATGAACCACTGGGGTGGGGGCGTTGATCCTGCTCCTAGAGGCTCCGTTCTCCCACCTCTGGCCATGCCCTGCTACACTTGATTGACAGGGCCAGGCAGCGTTGGTCTTCTCCTGCCGGCCCTGTCTGACGTAGGAATCTCGTGCCTGTGCCATCCCGTTCAGTATTCGGAGCAGGCGCAGTGAGTGAACCCGGCAGCCTGCGAGCGTCCTTCACTCACTGCACCTGCGCCGAAGACCAACTAGAGCAGCTGAACTTTATTTGGGGTTAGGCCTCGGACCGCGGATCTGCAAAAAAACGGAAGCCGCCCATGTGCCTTCCGCAATTTACGGAACGGGCAGCCCATTGTAGACATGCCTATTCTTGTCTGTAAAACTGCGGCTCGGATGCGGACTCGAAAAACAGTCTTGTGCATGAGGCCTTAATCAGAGGCACTGTAAATGATGGCAAGTGTACGCTGACTCCTATTTAACATGATTTTGTATCTGATTGCTTAATTCTGAACATAGCTACATCCCCAGTTATAAGAGGGTGTGCACACTCATGCAACCACATTATTTTAGTTTTTATTTGTTTTCTTACCTACATCTAAAAGATCTCAGTTTGTTTTTCAATTGAGTGGTACAGTTTATAGATCACATTAACCGCCTCCGGACCGCCTAACGCAGATGTGCGGTCCGGAGGCGGCAGCGCTGCGCAGACTGACGCATATACGCGTCATCTCGTGAGACGTGAGATGACGTGCTTTGCCGGCCCGCGCATGCGCAGTTCGGGCCGGCATTTCGTCAAGGAGGGTCACGTCATCAGCTTGCCAGATCGCGGCTGGCAAGCTGATGATTTAAAAAAAAAAACAATCAGAGTGCCAGATAACAGATCATATTAGTAAATATGATCTGTTATATGGCTGGCCTGCTCCTCTGCTGGTCCTTTTCGTCGGTTGGATCCAGCAGAGGAGCAGGCTACACAGTGAGTACACCAACACTACATACTAGCCCCAGATCTGCCCCCTGAACCCCAATTAACCCTTTGATCACCCCTGTCAATCACTAGTGAAAGGAAAAAAGTGATCAGTGCAAACTGTCACATTTTTTTTTCACTGGTATTGACCGTTAGGTTTTAGGTATAGTTTAGGCCCCTTGGTTAGGTAGTTTAGGGATCGGTTAGCGCCCAGCCCACCGCACCGCAGTCCGTTATTCGCTGATTAGCGTATCGCTAATCAGCATTTGTACTTTTATAGTATCTGGAAGTGATCAAAACTGATCACGGTCAGATCTATAATTGTATTAGTGTCACTTTAGTTCTCCCTCCACCCAAAACGCAGTGTTTGCCCGATCAGGCCTGATCGGTCGCCCACACGTGCGTTCGCCCACACCCGCCCCACCGCAGTGACAAAAAAAATTTTTTTTTTGATCACTGCACATTCACTTTACACGCGCTGCGGCGATAAAAAAATCAGTTTTGATATTTTTTATCAACCGCAGCGGCCTCCGGTACTTCGCTAGCCTCCCCTTTGTAAGACAGGCTTGCTTTTTTTTCTTGGGTAGTCTCAGGGAATACCCCTAAATTTAGTTGCCCAAATGTCAAACAGGGGGTATTCTTCTGAAGATGCCTACAGGCTTCTGACCCAGTCGGATGAGGAATGGGAACCCTCATCTGATGAATCTAGCGGGTCAGAATACGAACCTGTAGAAAGCAGTGGCTCTCTGACCCAAAGTTCGGACGAGGAGGCTGAGGTCCCTGATAGCACCAGGCGTACCCGGCCCCGTGTCGCTAGACCGCAGGTTGCGCAGGATCCGTTTCAAGAGCAGCAGAGTGGGGCTGCTGCTGTCGGATTACGTGGTGAGGCATACACCAGCAGCGCAGCACTCCCTGGACCTAGTACCAGCACTGCCGTACAACCTGGTGAAGTGGCGAGCACCAGAAGGGCAGTTGAAGCTGGTACGGTGGCACGAGCAGTAGTGACCCCGTTGCAGCCACCGCAAAGACGTGCCCGTAGAGCCCCTAGAATCCCAGAGGTGCTGGCAAACCCTGATTGGCAGTCCCCAACTTCAGCCGCACCTGTAGTTTTCCCTTTCACTGTCCAGTCTGGAGTTCGGGTTGAGACAGCTCAGATCGGTTCGGCCCTGGGATTTTTTGAGCTGTTCTTGACTGCGGAGCTCTTAGACATAGTTGTGGCCAAAACAAACAGGTATGCCACACAATTTATAACCGCCAACCCGGGAAGCTATTATGCCCAGCCTTTCCGGGTTGGCGGGTCCAGTCCAAGTTTCCTAAATTAAAAATTTTCTGGGCCTCCTCCTCAACATGGGTCTAACCAAAAAGCATGAATTGCAGTCATATTGGTCCACGAACCCAATTCATCACATGCCCATGTTCTCTGCTGCTATGTCCAGGGCATGTTTTGAGGCCATCCTGCGTTTCCTGCACTTTAGCGACAACACCGCCTCCCGTCCCAGAGGCCACCCTGCTTTTGACCGGCTCCACAAAATTCGGCCCCTCATAGACCATTTCAACCTGAAATTTGCAGATTTGTATACCCCAGAGCAAAACATCTGCGAGGACGAGTCCCTGATACATTTTACCGGGCGCCTTGGCTTCAAACAATACATCCCAAGCAAGCGCGCCCGGTATGGGGTCAAATTGTATAAGCTCTGTGAAAGGGCCACAGGCTATACCCACAAATTTCAGATCTATGAGGGAAAAGTTCAGACCCTGGAGCCGGTCGGTTGCCCTGACTACCTGGGGAGCAGTGGGAAGACAGTCTGGGACTTGGTGTCACCCTTATTCGGCAAGGGGTACCATCTTTATGTGGACAATTTTTACACAAGTGTGGCCCTCTTTAGGCATTTGTTTCTAGAACGGATTGGCGCCTGTGGCACCACGCGAACTAGTCGCGCAGGCTTCCCCCAACGGCTCGTTACCACCCGTCTTGCAAGGGGGCAGAGGGCCGCACTGTGTAACGAAGAACTGCTCGCGGTGAAATGGAGAGACAAGCGTGACGTTTACGTGCTCTCCTCCATTCACGCAGACACGACAATACAAATTGAGCGAGCAACCCGTGTCATTGAAAACCCCCTCTCAGTCCACGACTATAATTTGCTCATGGGAGGGGTGGACTTCAATGACCAGATGTTGTCTCCGTATTTAGTTTCCCGCAGAACCAGACGCTGGTATAAGAAGGTGTCTGTATATTTAATTCAATTGGCTCTGTATAATAGTTTTGTTCTCTACAGTAAGGCTGGGAGAACTGGATCCTTCCTCAAATTTCCCCAATGTCGTTCCTGGTACCTCAACCCAACCGTCACCCCGAAAAAGATGTCGTGTCTGTAGCAGGAGTGGAATAAGGCGTGACACCCGCTATTTCTGTCCTGACTGTCCTGACCACCCTGCCCTATGCTTTGGAGAGTGTTTCCGGAAGTACCACTCACAGGTACACTATTAGCATAGGGATCATCTCACCAGGACAGGCACACAGGGCTATTAGGGCCCATTCACTCACACAGCTGCTGCAAACGTCTCCTTTCACCTGGGACAAAGTGCATAACGCACTTCGCCACATCTTTGGGCGATTTGCGCTTTGCACATTGACCCATGGGGAAGGAGAGGTTTGTTCTATAAAGGTAAAAAAAAAACAAAAAAAAACACCAGTAAGCAAAAAGGTTAATGTTTAGTTCAAAAAGTTAAAGTTTATGTATTCTGTTCCAAAGTTAATAAAATTATTGCTTTGCGTCCTGTTTTTTTTTTTTTACCTTCCAGGTGGACCAACCGATCGACTAGCTGCAGCACTGATGTGCATTCTGACAGAAGCATTGTGCTGCTGTCAGATTACACGCAAGTCGGTGTATGCGGCGCTGCAAGGCGAGATTTCTCCTCTGCAGTAACAGATACGTTTGCCGAGGCATACGAGCTGAGGAGGAGGCGGCGTTCCTATGCTTTGGCAAACACTTTGTATATAAAAAAAAAAAAAAAAAAAAATCCCGGCAATGATTTATTCATCCACATCGATTGATGTGAATGGAGAAATCTGGTTTACCAGGGCATACGAGCTAAGTGGGTATGGATGTTGGGCGGAGCTCCTATGTCCTGGCAGACACCTTTCCCCTCCTTTTTTTTTTGTGGGCAGAGATTTTTTCATCCACATTGATCGTTGCGAATGAAGAAATCTGTGCTGTTCATTTTTTTTCTTTCAGCCTAGAGGCTGAACGGAAAAAAAAATCTCATTACCTGTATGCTCAATATAAGGAGAATAGCAGAAACTCCTAATGCTGGCCATACATGTAATGATTGCGGAGACCCTCAAATGCCAGGGCAGTACAAACACCCCACAACTGACCCCATTTTGGAAAGAAGACACCCCAAGGTATTCGCTGAGGGGCATATTGAGTCCATGAAAGATTTAAATTTTTGTCCTAAGTTAGCAGAAAGTGAGACTTTGTGAGAAAAAAACAAAAAAAAAATCAATTTACGCTAACTTATGCCAAAAAAATACATTTCTATGAACTCGCCATGCCCCTCATTGAATACCTTGGGGTGTCTTCTTTCCAAAGTGGGGTCACATGTGGTATTTATACTGCCCTGGCTTTTCAGGGGCCCTAAAGCGTGAGAAGAAGTCTGGGATCCAAATGTCTAAAAATGCCCTCCTAAAGGAATTTGGGCACTTTTGCAGCCTAGATGCGCAAAAGTGTCACACATCTGGTATCGCCGTACTCAGGAGAACCTGGGGAATGTGTTTTGGGGTGTCATTTTACATATACCCATGCTGGGTGAGAAAAAATTGAAAAGTTGTCTTTTGCCAATCATAATTTTCCGCTAACTTGTGACAAAAAATTTTAAAATTCTAGGAACTCGCCATGCCCCTCACGGAATACCTTGGGGTGTCTTCTTTCCAAAATGGGGTCACTTGTGGCGTAGTTATACTGCCCTGGCAATTTAGGGGCCCAAATGTGTGAGAAGTACTTTGCAATCAAAATGTGTAAAAAATGGCCTGCAAAATCCGAAAGGTGCTCTTTGGAATATGTGCCCCTTTGCCCACCTTGGCTGCAAAAAAGTGTCACACATCTGGTATCGCCGTACTCAGGAGAAGTTGGGGAATGTGTTTTGGAGTGTCATTTTACATATACCCATGCTGGGTGAGAAAAATATCTTGGTCAAATGCCAACTTTCTATAAAAAAATGGGAAAAGTTGTCTTTTGCCAAGATATTTCTCTCACCCAGCATGGTTATATGTAAAATGACACCCCAAAACACATTCCCCAACTTCTCCTGAGTACGGCAATACCAGATGTGTGACACTTTTTTGCAGCCAAGGTGGGCAAAGGGACCCACATTCCAAAGTGCACCCTTCGGATTTCACCGGTCATTTTTTACACATTTTGATTGCAAAGTACTTCTCACACATATGGGCCCCTAAATTGCCAGGGCAGTATAACTACGCCACAAGTGACCCCATTTTGGAAAGAAGACACCCCAAGGTATTCCGTGAGGGGCATGGCAAGTTCCTAGAATTTTTAATTTTTTGTCGCAAGTTAGTGGAATATGAGACTTTGTAAGGAAAAAAAAAAAAAATCATCATTTTCCGCTAACTTGTGACAAAAAATAAAAAGTTCTATGAACTCACTATGCCCATCAGCGAATACCTTAGGGTGTCTACTTTTCGAAATGGGGTCATTTGTGGGGTTTTTCTACTGTTTGGGCATTGTAGAAACTCAGGAAACATGACAGGTGCTCAGAAAGTCAGAGCTGTTTCAAAAAGCGGAAATTCACATTTTTGTACCATAGTGTGTAAACGCTATAACTTTTACCCAAACCATTTTTTTTTGCCCAAACATTTTTTTTTTATCAAAGACATGTAGAACAATAAATTTGGTGAAAAATGTATATATGGATGTCGTTTTTTTTGCAAAATTTTACAGCTGAAAGTGAAAAATGTCATTTTTTTGCAAAAAAATTGTTACATTTTGATTAATAACAAAAAAAGTAAAAATGTCAGCAGCAATAAAATACCACCAAATGAAATCTCTATTAGTGAGAAGAAAAGGAGGTAAAATTCATTTGGGTGGTAAGTTGCATGACCGAGCGATAAACGGTGAAAGTAGTGTAGTGCAGAAGTGTAAAAAGTGGCCTGGTCATGAAGGGGGTTTTAGCTAGCGGGGTTGAAGTGGTTAAAGGTGGAAAAAGTTCTGGCATGAGGAAATTCAATTACACGTGGTCATCACAGGTTTTGAATTCCTCCAAGATCCATGCCTCATTAATTTTTTTAAATGTCAGGTAGTCCACATTGTCGTAAGCTAGGCGAGTGCGCTTATCAGTCACGATCCCCGCTGCTGCGCTGAACGTCCTTTTGGACAGGACATTCGACGAGGGGAAAACCAAGAGTACCATGGCAAATTGTGCCAGCTTTGGCCACAGATCAAGCCTGCACACCCAGTAGTTAAGGGGTTCCTCCAGTAGTCGGACACCTGTCGGTCTAGGCGTTCCCTGAGGCTGGATCTGGAGGGTGGCTGACGAAGGGTTGGCTGCAAGAATAACCTCATATCCGAAGTGACCAACACATATTCAAACTGCCCTCTTCTTGCAGGTGCGGTAGGATTGGTACCCACACATATTTTGCTGTGGGTGGAAATTCCTCTGCCTGTGTCCGCAACAGCAGAATGCAGCATCTCTCGCAGCAAGGCCTGGAAATGCTGCATTTTGACAACCCTCTGTGATGCTGGTAACATGTCCGCCATTTTGTGTTTGTACCGGGGGTCTAAGTACATTTCCACCCAGTACAGGTCCTTGAAGCGGTGGAGCTCCCTGACTCCTGCTCATCACCCAGGAGAATGTCATCCTCAGTCTCCTCCCCCCAGCCACAGACAACACCAGGGATCCCAGAAAAGTTTAAACTGCTCTTCTTGCTCCTCCTTCCCCCCAGCCACCATGCTCCTCTGACAACTCTTCAGATGCTGACTTGTCTCAGATGGAGTAGCCTCATCTTCCAGCTCCTGCTCCTTGACGGCTTGATCAATGACACGACGCAATGCACGCTCCAGAAAGAAGGCGTAAGGTACGATGTCACTGATGGCGCCCTGGCTGCGACTGACCAGTTTGGTGATCTCATCAAATGGCAGCAGAAGTCTGCATGCGTCGTGCATAAGCAGCCACTGGACCGGTGAAAAAAAAAAAAAAAAAGCTCCCCAGAACCTGTCCTGCCACAGAGTTGGTACAGGTAGTCATTAACTGCACGTTTCTGCTGGAGCAGCCTATCAAGCATATATAAAGTGGAGTTCCAGCACGTCAGACTGTCACAAACCAGACGTCTTACGGGCAAGTGGTGTCGCTGTGGAACGTCAGCAAGGCGAGCCATGGCCGTGTAAGATATTCTAAAATGGGCAGAGATTTCCCTGGCCTGCTGCAAGATGTCCTGGACCCCAAGGTATTTGGCAAGGAATCCTGCACGACTAAGTTCAGGACGTGTGCCATGCACGGCACGTGTAATTTTTCCGCATTTCAGCGTGCTCAGCAGATTGGCACCGTTGTCTCACACCACTTTACCAACTGTCAAATCGAGCGGGGTTAGCCACTGATCGGCCTGTGACCGCAGAGCTGAAAGCTGTGCAGGATCGGTGTGGCTCTTGGCTTCCAGGCACAACAGCCACAGCACAGCATGGCACTTCGAATAGGTTCTTGGGGAGCTTGGGGGGGTGCAGCAGAAGAGGCGGTAGCAGTGGAAAAGAAGGAGTCAGCTGAGGAGGAGACAAAGGATGGAGTAGGAAGAGGAGAAGAAGAGGCAGGCCTGCATGCAATCCATGGCGTAACACCAAATCCACACGGGTGCCACGAATTACATGCTTGTTGGCTGTCAGAAGGTTCACCTAGTGGGCAGTAAAAGTTATGTACCTACCCTGATTTGTTTGCTAGGCCACTGTGTGCAGAGATATATTAACTTGCTGCTGAACGTGGCCATGTAGTTCAGGGATGCCCTTCTGGGAGAAATATTTTCTTCCTGGGACCTTCCATTGCGGTGTGCCAATGGCCACAAATTTTATAAAGGCCTACGAGTCCACCAATTTATATGGCAGTGGTTGGTGGGCTAGCAGTTCCGACAAGCCAGCGGTCAGCCGTTGGGCAAGAGGATTATCCAGCATCTTCATTATTTTACTCTCGAACATTTGGGCCATGGAAGCCTTCCTTTTGTCAGATGAACGTGACAACAGCACGGTGGAAGGTGGAGTGGAGGACAAATGGGAGGAGACGGAGAAGAGGCAGGACGTGGAGCGCCGGGAGTGTGGCTTTGTGGGTTCTGACAGCATTGCTCCCACTGGGCTCAGTGATGGGAGGCCAGGTGCCTTCTTAAGGCGATCGTCCCTAGAGTGTTGGGCTTACCGCGACTTATGGGTTGACAGCACAGGCTGCAGATGGCAACACTTTTATCAGTAGCTGACACGTTAAAAAAAGCCCACACTGCAGAGCCATGTGCCGGCATCCTGGGAGCTCAAGATGTGACCGTGCATGGTGGATGGCTCACTCCAGATACATTTGCAGTCTGCTTTTTGCCTCCTGTGCACTGAAAGTTCTGCTTGCTTCTCCTCCTTCTCCTCCCTATCTGCTGCTCCGTCTCCCCCTCTGAACTCCCCTGCTCTTCCTGTCTAGTGTGCACCCACGTGACATCCATCGACACTCCATCATCGTCACCTTCACCACCACTAACATTAGAGATCTTGGAGTAGGCAGCAACAGCGGGGACCACCCTCCTTGTGCTGATTTGGGTACTGTCGTCAGACTGCTGGGTGGCGGCCGTTGCTACCACCACTTCCTCATCCGATGCCAAGAATTGTTGATCATCAGTAAGGTCTGAGAATGGATGGGAAAATAATTCCTCTGACTCGAGTGGAGGCTATGGTGGTGGTGGTGTCTTTGGGGGTGCACACAGCAGAGAGTGAGAAGGGTGCAGATACAGAGGATGAGGAGGGTGCAGAAGTGTAAGGCTGAGTGAGCCACTCACCCAACTCTGGTGCGCCGTTTGAAGTTATCGCATGTGCCTTCTCCAACCTCCCACTTAGGCTCCAGCATGGTGCACCTGCCCTTCCCGTCCCTGTCATTTTCTAAATGACCCTCTTCCTAAGCTCGTAGATAAGAGCAGTATTTGTGGAATAAGGTATATCACAGCCCTTAATTAGTATTTGGTGCAAAAAGGTATATAGCAATAGCACCCCTCAATCAGTATTTTGTGGAAGATGGTATATGGCACCCCTTAAATCAGTATCTGGCGGAAACAGGTATATAGCACTCCTCAATCAGTATTTGGCGGAAATAGGTATATGGCAGCCTTCAATCACTTTTTTGTGGAAGCAGGTGTATTGCAGCCCTCAATCAGTATTTGGTGGAAGAAGGTATATAGCACCGCTCAATCAATATTTGGCAGAAACTGGTATATAGCACCCCACAATCAGTATTTTGCGGAAACAGGTATATATCACCCCTCATTCAGGATTTTGTGGAAGAAGGTATATAGCACCCTTCAATCAGAATTTGGCAGAAACAGGTATATGGCACCCCTCAATCAGTATTTTGTGGAAGCAGGTGTATCATACCCCTCAATCAGTATTTGGTGGAAGAAGGTATATAGCAATACCATCCCTCAATTAGTATTTTGTGGAAGAAGGGATATGACACCCCTCAATCGGTATTTGGCAGAAACAGGTATATTGCACCCCTCAATAAATATTTGGTGGAAAAATGTATATAGCACCCCTCAATCAGTATTTGGCGGAAACTGGTATATAGCACCCCTCAATCAGTATTTGGCAGAAACAGGTATATAGCACCCCTCAATCAGGATTTTGTGGAATAAGGTATATTGTAGCCCTCAAGCAGTTTTTTTTTTGGGGGGGGGGGGGCGGCAACAGGTATATCACATCCGTTGGAATTAATTACTCCAATAGCGTTTGTCCCTCTATCTAGCTGCGGTATTGCAGCAGAACCGCACACAACTGCTGCACAATACAAATACACTATAATATAATTTTGTTAGAAACTATATTATATCACACCCCTCTATATCACAACTATCGATAGAACACATATGCCAGTCCTTAAAAGGACTCTTGTTGCCCTATTAGCTAAAACAGATAATGTAAAATGACTGCAAGATTGGGTTCTGTTATAGGGTTGGGGGGGTGTCCATGTGCTGAAATGTCTCAATTGGCTGTTCTGTCTCACTTGATTGATGTGTCATGGGTCAAAGTTTGGCGCTACGGAAAACTGCAAAGCCTTCTCTACAGCTGACCCTCTGGACTTAGGAACTGTGGTGAAAGCACCAGGAGGTGAGAATCTGAACAGTGAGAACATTATGGTTGCATTTAGGCAATTAGAAATCAAACTTTAAGACCCAGAGAACCCCTTAAACTGATGATTTGTGATAGTTTACCTTTTCTGTGTTTTCATATTACTAAACCAATGTAAAAAACATATTGCAAGTTAATTCTTTAGTCAATGTATTTTTTATGCTGTAATTGATGTATGCTACTTTGTAATTCCCTGTTTCTTATGAGCAGTGAAGATAAACAAAGCAATGAATTAATGTCTGTATTAAGTTTTCCATTAATACTTTGGCCCTGTCAAAAACAAAATATCATTGACATATTACTTTGTACACAAAATGTAAAAATAACAATAGCACCATAAAGTTCTCAGTTACATTTCATTTGTGGTTAGCATGTGTCTGATAATAAATGTCAAGCTATTATCATTAGTGTTGGGCGCGAATATTCAAATCACGAATATTAATCGCGAACATCGGTACTTCAAGAATTCGCTAATTTATAGATTATAGTAATATATATTAGTAATTTTGAATATTCTGGATTTTTTTTCCATCAGTAACCTCCCTTCTTGCTTGTGGGCCAATGAGAAGGATTCAATATCTTTGTCTGAGCTTAGCAACATCCCTTGAAACCAACAGGGAAGTTGTCTACCCCTTACAATATAAGAATCTCCCCAGCAGCCATTTTCTACAGTTTTTTAAAGTACCGAGACAGACAGCAGTGTCATTGCTGTGCTCTGTGCTTTCCACACTACATTAGATAGATAGTTATTTCAACAAAGGGGTTGCGCTGCCTCACATAGGCTGTGGCTTCTGAGTGATAGTGGGGATGTGGCAGTTCTTTTCAATGCAGCCGAACAACTAAGTAGTGATGAGCGGGAGGTGCCATATTCGATTTCGCGATATTTTGCGAATATTCGATTGAATATTCGTGTTATATTAGTCGAAATCGAATATTCGTAATTATTCCAATTATCGCGATTAATATGCAATTTAATTAATCGCGTATTGCGATTTTTTTCTTAGGCAACGTTCCTATGACTAATTGACTATGGCTAGGCTATATGTGTATTTTACGAATATTCTTAATATTGCTCTAACTTCGTCTTTTAGAATATTACGAATATTCTAAAAGACTAAGTTAGAGCAATATTACGAAGTTTCGTAAAATACACATATAGATTGTAATTTAGCTAATATAGTGCTATAATTTTTTTTGCCTCTTCAGAACTTAAGTTTTGTTAAAGATGTACACTATTAAAAAAATTACTATAGCAGTATATTCGCTAAATTACAATCTATATGTGTATTTTACGAAATTTCGTAATATTGCTCTAACTTTATCTTTTAGAATATTCGTTATATTGCTATAACTTTGTCTTTTAGAATATTACAAATATTCTAAAAGACGAAGTTAGAGCAATATTAAGAATATACGTAAAAAGTTGAAATCGCAATTCGATTATTATAACTTGAATTAATCGAATTGCGATTTCAACTTGGACCTGGTTTACTATGGTTGCTGCTATATTCCATATTTGTTAATTCTAGCCTAATATGGAATATAGCAGTGCTAAGTTGAAATCGCGATGCGATTACTTCGCCGCAATCACCGCAATCAAGCTCTTTTACTTAAGGTATTAGGCTAGAATTAACGAATATGGAATATAGCAGTACTAAGTTGGAATCACAATTCAATTAATTCAAGCTATAATAATCGAATTGCGATTTCAACTTAAGCACTGCTATATTCCATATTCGTTAATTCTAGCCTACTATGGAATATAGCAGTGCTAAGTTGAAATCGCCATAGATTTACTTCGAGTTATATTAATCGCATCGCGATTTCAACTTGGACCTGGTTTACTATGGTTGGCTTCAATGGCTTGGTAGAATTTGCGAATATACGAATGTATTCGTCATATTCCACAAAACGAATATACGAATGTATTCGTCATATTCCACAAAACGAAGATATTCTCCATCTTCGTTTTAGCTACCTATTCATCAACTTCGTGAATACTAGCAATCATATAGGAAAGTTGACTATAGAGACAGCTAAGTTTAATTCGCTATGCGATTATATTACTTTTTTTTTATAAATAGAATAATTATAATAATTATCAGGTATTATAATTATTCTATTTATTTTAAAAAAAAGCTAAGTAATATAATCGCATAGCTAATTAAACTTAGCTGTTTCTATAGTCAACTTTCCTATATGATTGCTAGTATTCACGAAGTTGATGAATAGGTAGCTAAAACGAAGATGGAGAATATCTTCGTTTTGTGGAATATGACGAATACATTCGTATATTCCTTTTGTGGAATATGACGAATACATTCGTATATTCGCAAATTCTACCAAGCCATTGAAGCCAACCATAGTAAACCAGGTCCAAGTTGAAATCGCGATGCGATTAATATAACTCGAAGTAATCGCATGGCGAGTTCAACTTAGCACTGCTATATTCCATAGTAGGCTAGAATTAACGAATATGGAATATAGCAGTGCTTAAGTTGAAATCGCTATTCGATTATTATAACTTGAATTAATCGAATTGCGATTTCAACGTAATTCTCAAATCCGACAGTACATTCTAGTATATGGAGACGTTCCCATGGTGATGGGGACGCTCCATGAGCACGGAAGCAACGGGCACTGACTGGAGCATTAAAAAAAAAATAATATTCAATTTCGCGAATATATAGCACTATATTCTAAATATTTGCAAAATCTCGAAATCGCGATATTCGAGAAAAAAATTAGCAATTAGAATATTCGCGCTCAACACTACAACTAAGATCCAACAGAAGATAGTTCTTGCCCCAGAATGACCCTTCTGTGGATATTAGAGGTTGGAGTACATAGTGAAAGTCCACCAATTTTCCATATATCAACAGGTTTTATTATACTCACAGTATAAGATCAACAGGCATTTGAGCAAACATAAAATCGTCCGTATTCACAGAATCGCCCGACCCAGGTTTCGCTAGGATAGCTTCATCAGTAGCGGATGTTACACCCACACTTGGGCGTTCATTTTATATGGGTCAGGGATGACAAAAGACCTACTTCTCCCACCCCCTTCAGTACAAAACACCCATATCATGATACTTTATAAACCTTTTAAAAGTGTTTAAGAAAAATGTTTCATTCTAAAAACATTCTATCGCATATAATGAGTGTCCGCAAAAAATAATAATAGAATATGGTTATAATATAGGCAAAGTTTTATCACATATAATAAATCACATCACCGCAATCAAGCTCTTTTACTTAAGGTATTTCTTTACAATAATGCAACCATTCTATTCTTATTAGTCCTGTTGGGACTCGGTCACACATGGCTGACTTTATGTTAGGCTGCCTTTCCCATGAGCCACACGTTTTACGCATTTTGAACAACACCGATTACTGCTTGTTCACCGTTCTCGACCCCTGCTACAAAGAGAACTTCTCATCTCTAATTCCTGTGGTGGAGAGGACAGGCAAAATGGTGCAATACCAGAAGGTCCTTGTGGAAAATTTGCTCCCAAAATTTCCAGATGACAACACTCGTAGCAGAGTACGTAGATCCTTGGGCAACCAAGAAGGGGAGACAAGGGGAACACAGAGCAGTTCCAATAGAGGCAGGGCATCACTCTCCAAAGCCTGGGACTGTTTCATGACACCCCGCCAGCACCCTCACCCTGATTTGCGGCCTAGTGTCACAAGGAGGGAAAAATTTGGGAAGATGGTGAAGGAGTACATAGAAGACCTTACAACTACTGGGTGTCCAAGCTGGACACGTGGCATGAACTGGCACTCTATGCCTTGGAGGTGCTGCCTGCCCTGTCGCCAGCGTTTTGTCAGAACAGGTATTTATTGCTGCTGGGGGCATAATAACTGATAAGCACATCTGCCTGTCAACTGAAAATGCTGACAGGTTGACTAGATTGCCCGGCCTGGATTGCCCGTGACTTCTCTACTCCTCCAGAGGAGAGCTTATGAACATAAAAGGCACTTTAAATGTTTTTTTTTATAATGTACTAAATACACTGTATTCCCATGCACCCCTTCCACCACAAAAAAGGGTATATGGTTCAATCTTCCTTTTCTTGTCCTCCTCCTCCTCTTCCATCATATCAACATGCTTATTAGTCTGCCCTCACTCCTAATGTTGTAGAGGGTCAGCTCACCAGCAGGCACTTGCATATAATGTTTTACAGGGTCAGCTCACCAGCAGGCCCTCACATATAATGTTTTAGAGGGTCAGCTTACCAGCAGGCACTCACCTACAATCTTTTAGAGGGTCAGCTCTCACCTGCGGGCCCTCGCATATAATGTTTTTGAGGATCAGCTCACCAGCAGACCCTCACCTACAATCTTTAAGAGGGTTAGCTCACCAGCAGGCTCTAAACCATAATGTTTTAAAGGGTCAGCTCACCAGCAGGCCCTCGCCCATAATTTTTTCAATGGTTATCTAAGCAGCAGGCACTCGCACATACATTTTTCAATGGTCAGCTCAGCAGCAGGCATGTGCCCATAATTTTTTCGATGCTCAGATCAGCAGTAGGCACTCGCTTTTATTGTTTTAGATGGTCAGCTCAGCAGCAGGAATGTTTTAGAGGGTCAACAGCAGGCCTTTGCTCCTAATGTTTTTGAGGGTCATCTGCAGGCCATCAATCATAATTTTTCAAGGGTGTATGATGCCCTCCTTTATGTGTAATAAAGGGTGTATTGGAGTGTCGATTCCTTGTAATTTTTGGAAGCCCGTTCACTTAGTGCATAGTCTTTATGAGTGTAGGAGTCCCACTACCTGGACAATTGTACCACAATGTGAATGGGGCCCTCCTTTATGTTATATACAGGTTGTATCGGAGTGCCTCTTGCTTGTAATTTTTGGCAGCACTTGCACTTTATATACAAGTAAATATACAGGAAAGAATGTTTCCTAACAATTTTTCCTCTAAAATTGATTTGATCTTCGGTTTTGTGCATATTATTGTCAGTCTGTAAAAGTGGCGTACTACTCGGACAACATCGTTCCCAGCAGTGACCTTGGAGTCCAAGATGCATCCAATCATCCTTCCCATGCTGTTCCCGAACCATTTCGGTGGTGTTTCCATCAATTTCTGACCTTTTCCTATGAACCAGACACCCTCCCCTCTTCAGAGCAGTGGGATGCCTGGTTTAATGCTCGGGTTCTCCCATTGACTTCCATTGTGCTCGGGTGCTCGGTAGAGCACCCGAGCATCCCGAGGTGTTTGACCCGAGCACCTGAACACCCGAGCACTTTGGTGCTTGATCAACACTAATACACTTCACTGGTGCATTTATTTCTGATGAAAGTGTTTACTGGCATATTTCAGTACAAAAAGAAAAATATATTCTCAGTTCACATCGGCGGTTATATGTGTTAAAAGCGTACAAAAAGATACGCACTTTACTGGTGCACTTATGTGTGCCAAAAGCCTTTAGTGGCCTATTTCAGTACAGAAAGAAAAAAATATATGCACTTCACTGGTGCATTTACTTGTGGCGAAAGCGTTTAGTGGCCTATTTCAGTACAGAAATTTTAATATACAGTGAGGAACAGAAGTATTTGAACACCCTGCGATTTTGAAAGTTCTCCCACTTAGAAATCATGGAGGGGTCTGAAATTAACATTATAGGTGCATTCCCACTCTGAGAGACAGAATAAATAAATAAATAAATAAATAAATAAATCAGGAAACACATTGTATGATTTTTTAATATGAAAGCACAATGAAATTCCAGCACTCACGATTTTAGTAGCTAAAATCTTCGTCTTTTATTCAGGCAGTAGACATATAAACAGGACATCCACCCACAAGTGCAGCAACCTTGACGCGTTTCGAACAGTAGTTCTTAGTCGTAACAATGAGCAGTGTCTCCTCTGGCACCTTTATACCAGTCTGTACTAAAATGTAATTGCTTTTCCCCTCCACCTGAGGGGTGGGGGAGTGTAGGAGGCAGGGAACATCTTAACCTCTTGTTTTCCAGGTGAGGCACTGCTCATATGTTTCACAATAGAAAATTCATGCATCTATACAAAGTCACTGATTATTACAAAAATTTGTGTTGAAAAATAACCATTGAATAAAAACAGTGAACATATTAAAATTGTCAAAGAATGTCAATTGTCAGGATAGCATCAGAACACCATATTGGTTATATATAGCCAACTTATTTGTATGGATCCACATATATTAGTGCTGTGTTGCTAATTCTGGCATGGATCCCTTTTCTCTATTACTGCTCTTGATTGAATTGAAAAAATGCATGCATACATAGCTATGATGAAAGGAAATGTGAAAAAACAGGAAAGTCATGAGTTAGTAGAAATACATAAGTTCATTTTTCTTATTGAGGCCATTTGGATGTCTGGTATTCAACTTAAAAATCCAAAAAGCCTCTCTGAGTCTCACTAAACGTTTAAAATCTCCTCCTCTGTTAGGTAATTTCACCTGTTCAATTGCAAAGGCTTTGAAATTGCGCACCTGGCTTTCGTGTTTACTAATAAAATGTTTAGCCGCATTGGATGTGTTCACACTATGCGAATTTTTTATGTAGTTGAGGTGCTCCAGAATTCGGACCTTAAATTTTCTAGTGGTACATCCCACATATAACATGTCACAGGCTACACATTTTATGATATATACCACCCCCATAGAATTACAATTAATATAAGATTTGATTGGATATATGTGTGAATTATTCGCATCGTGAAAACTACAGATGGTTGTCCATTGATGTGGTATCGCTTTATCCATCAATACCACATCATGTGGCGATGCTAGCACTTGAATTCCATTTGCACAAATACAGCAATTTTTCTGAGGATTTTATAGATTATACTCTGGAGGTTACTCAATTTCTGATGTCTCACAATTATTTTTCATTCAACTCTATATACTATGTACAGATATCTGGTGTATCAATGGGTGCGAAGTACTCACCCTCCCTGGCCAATCTAACAATGTCCTATTGGGAGGAGGCATATGTATATAATATTAAAAATCCATTTGCGGACCATGTGGTGTGGTATGGCAGGTACATCGATGATATGCTCCTTATCTGGAGTGGTGATGTACCTGCCATACAACACTTCATGCAATATCTGGAAAATAACACATATAATTTAAAATTTACATATACGGAACATCCGCAAAGTATCAATTTTCTTGATCTAACACTTACAGGAAAACTGAACCAGATCATACAAACTAAAACCTACCGCAAGGAAATAACAGGAAATACATTACTACGGGCAAATAGCCATCACCCCCTACACACAATAAAATCAATTCCTGTGGGAGAATTCACACGTGCCTACAGAAACTGCAGTACCGCAGCGGCTTTTGAAATAGAGGCTCAAACTATTATAAATAGATTAAAACAAAGAGCATATCCAAACTGGATGATATCCAGAGGCCTAGCTATAACTAAAAAGAAAAATAGAGAAGCTTTACTCTTTTCAACTCCTAAAAATAAAAATATCTCTAAACAGATATCAAAAAGTGAGAGTTCAGATATAAATGCAAATAAAAACGAAAAAGATAATTTACCTACACTTGTTTTGACGTACAGTAAACAATTTGAAAAAATTCAACAAATTATTAAAAAATATTTACCTATTCTTCATGATGACGAAATATTGCACTGTGCGCTAAAACAAGGTTGTAGAATTGTGTCAAGACGGCCAAGAACTATAGGGAATGATTTATCACCCTCCATGTACATACATCGAAACAAATATAAACGGGATCCCTGGCTTATATACAAGGGTTTCACTAAATGCGGAAGTTTGCGCTGCCGCACTTGTACATACGCAGTAAATACCAAAACTTTTCACGATGCGAATAATTCACACATATATCCAATCAAATCTTATATTAATTGTAATTCTATGGGGGTGGTATATATCATAAAATGTGTAGCCTGTGACATGTTATATGTGGGATGTACCACTAGAAAATTTAAGGTCCGAATTCTGGAGCACCTCAACTACATAAAAAATCCTGCATAGTGTGAACACATCCAATGCGGCTAAACATTTTATTAGTAAACACGAAAGCCAGGTGCGCAATTTCAAAGCCTTTGCAATTGAACAGGTGAAATTACCTAACAGAGGAGGAGATTTTAAACGTTTAGTGAGACTCAGAGAGGCTTTTTGGATTTTTAAGTTGAATACCAGACATCCAAATGGCCTCAATAAGAAAAATGAACTTATGTATTTCTACTAACTCATGACTTTCCTGTTTTTTCACATTTCCTTTCATCATAGCTATGTATGCATGCATTTTTTCAATTCAATCAAGAGCAGTAATAGAGAAAAGGGATCCATGCCAGAATTAGCAACACAGCACTAATATATGTGGATCCATACAAATAAGTTGGCTATATATAACCAATATGGTGTTCTGATGCTATCCTGACAATTGACATTCTTTGACAATTTTAATATGTTCACTGTTTTTATTCAATGGTTATTTTTCAACACAAATTTTTGTAATAATCAGTGACTTTGTATAGATGTATGAATTTTCTATTGTGAAACATATGAGCAGTGCCTCACCTGGAAAACAAGAGGTTAAGATGTTCCCTGCCTCCTACACTCCCCCACCCCTCAGGTGGAGGGGAAAAGCAATTACATTTTAGTACAGACTGGTATAAAGGTGCCAGAGGAGACACTGCTCATTGTTACGACTAAGAACTACTGTTCGAAACGCGTCAAGGTTGCTGCACTTGTGGGTGGATGTCCTGTTTATATGTCTACTGCCTGAATAAAAGACGAAGATTTTAGCTACCAAAATCGTGAGTGCTGGAATTTCATTGTGCTTTCATATCAAGAATATACGGGCTTGCCGGCCTTTTCCGTGCACGCAGGTGGTGGAATAATTGGGTGAGCTGGACTTTTCTTTATGATTTTTTAAGTATTTGAACACCTGAGAAACAGCAAGAATTCTGGCTCTCAAAGACCTGTTACTGTGCCTTTAAAAAGTCCACCTCTACTCCACTCATTAATCTAACTTAATAGCACCCATCTGAGCTCTTTAAAGACAACTGTCCACCCCACAGTCCCACATGGGCAAGACCAAAGAGCAGTCAAAAGCTACCAGAGACAAAATTGGGGACCTCCACAAGGCTGGAAAGGGCTACGGGGCAATTGCCAAGCAGCTTGGTGAAAATAGACCAACTGTTGGAGCAATTGTCATAAAATGGAAGTGTCTAAAGATGACTGTCAGTCTCCCTCAGACTGGGGCTCCATGCAAGATCTCACCTTGTGGGGTATCACTGATGATAAGAAAGGTGTGGAATCAGCCGAGAACTACAAGAGAGGAGCTGGTCAATGACATGAAGAGAACTGGGACCACAGTTTCAACAGTCACTGTCGGTAAAATACTACGCCGTCATTGTTTCAAATCATGCATTGCACTGAAGGTTCCCCTGCTCAGGTCATCATACGTCCAGGCCTGTGTGAAGTTTGCCAATGACCATCTGGATGATCCAGAGGAGGCATGGGAAAAAGTCATGTGGTCAGATGAGACCAAAGTAGAACTTTTTGGTCTAAACTTCACTCGTTGTGTTTGGAGGAAAAAGAAGGATGAGTTGCATCCCCAAAACACCATCCCTAATGTGAAGCATGGGGGGTATCATCATGCTTTAGGGGTGCTTTTCAGTGAAGGGGACAGGACGACTGCACTGTATTAAGGAGAGGATCAATGGGGCCATTTATTGTGAGATTTTGAGCAACAACCTCCTTCTCTCAGTCAGAGCATTGAAGATGGGTCGTGGCTGGGTCTTCCAACATGACAATGACCCGTGGCTCCGTAAGAAGCATATCAAGGTGGACTAGCCAGTCTCCAGACCTAAATCCAATAGAACATCTTAGGAGGGAGCTGAAACTCAGTTTTGCTCAGCGACATCCCCAAAACCTGACAGATCTAGAGGAGATCAGTGTGGAGGAATGGGCCAAAATCCCTGTTGCAGTGTGTGCAAACCTGGAACTACAGGAAACGTTTGACCTCTGGCTTCTGTACCAAATATTAACACAGATTTTCTCAGGTGTTAAAATACTTATGTTCAGCAGTGCAAGACAAATAAATTCTTTAAAAATCATACAATGTGATTTCCTTTTTTTTATTTTTTATTCTGTCTCGCAGAGTGGGAATGCACCTACAATGTGAATTTCCGACCCCTCCATGATTTCTAAGTGGGAGAACTTTCAAACTCGCATGATGTTCAAATACTTCTTTTCCTCACTGTACGCACTTCACTGGTGCACATATTTGTGGCAAAAGCGTTTAGTGGCCTATTTCAGTACAGAAAGAAAAATATATATGCACTTCACTGATGTACTTATTTGTGGCAAAAGCATTTAGTGGCCTATTTCATTATAGAAAGAAAAAAAAATACGCACTTCACTGGTGCAGTTATTTGTGGCAAATGGGTTTAGTGGCCTATTTCAGTAAAGAATGAAAAATATGCATGGTACATGCAATTACTATGCTATTTTTGTACTTTTATTTGGTTTGCAGTGAGCTGTTGCACCACATGTTTTGTTTAACAGTCTTGTTCTCAGCCATAGCAACGTGCTCCTGCGCTTTGAGATATGCTGACTGACAGCCTCTAAACACTTCCTTTAGATTCCAATGAGAGTCTGGATTCTGGTTGAAGGTCTTTTGGACCATTCCTCTTTACAAAACATCTTTAGTTCATTCAGGTTTGATGGCTTCCGAGCATGGACGGCTCTCTTTAAGTCACATCACAGATTTTCAATAATATTCAGGTCTGGGGACTGAGATGGCCATTCCAGAACGTTGTACTTGTTCCTCTGCATAAATGCCTTACCCTGGGTTCACACCTGAGCGTTCGCGATGGAGCGCTCTGTATGCGCGATTGTACCGGCGTTTGCAATCGCGCATACAGAGACAAGCGAACGCCCATTGTCGCGCGTCCCTGAAAGTCTATGTACGGGAACGCGCGACAAAATGCCCCAAAGAAGCTCAAGAACTTCTTTGAGCGTAGGGCGTTTTTCAGCACGTTCAAACGCGCTGTAAAACGCTCAAGTGTGAACCAGGGCCATAGGGAAGCATTGGTTTTCATGTGTTGAGCGTTTTACAGCGCGTTTGAGCGGGCTGTAAAACTCTCAGGTGTGAACCCAGCGTTAGTGGATTTTGAGCAGTGTTTAGGGTCGTTGTCTTGTTGAAAGATCCAGCCCCAGCGCAGCTTCAGCTTTGTCACTGATTCCTGGACATTGGTCTCCAGAATCTGCTGATGCTGAGTGGAATCCATGCGTCCCTCAACTTTGACAAGATTCCCAGTCCCTGCACTGGCCACACAGCCCCACAGCATGATGGAACCACCACCATATTTTACTGTAGGTAGCAGGTGTTTTTCTTGGAATGCTGTGTTCTTTTTCCTCCATGCATAACGCCCCTTGTTATGGCCAAATAACTCAATTTTAGCTTCATCAGTCCACAGCACCTTATTCCAAAATGAAGCTGGCTTGTCCAAATGTGCTTTAGCCCACCTCAAGCGGCACTTTTTGTGCTGTGGGTGGAGAAAAGGCTTCCTCTGCATCACTCTCGCATACAGCATCTCCTTGTGTAAAGTGCACTGAATGGTTAACAGTGACTCCATCTGCAGCAAGATGATGATGTAGGTCTTTGGAGCTGGTCTGTGGGTTGACTCTGACTGTTCTCACCGTTCGTCGCTTCTGTCTATCTGAGATTTTTCTTGGTCTGGCACTTCGAGCCTTAACTTGAACTGAGCCTGTGGTCTTCCATTTCCTCAATATGTTCCTAACTGTGGAAACAGACAGCTGAAATCCCTAAGACAGCTTTCTGTATCCTTCCCCTAAACCATGATGGTGAACAATCTTTGTCTTCAGGTCATTTGAGAGTTGTTTTGAGACCCCAATGTTGCTACTCTTCAGAGAAAATTAAAAGAGGAGGGAAACTTACAATTGACCCCCTTAAATACTCTTTCTCATAATTGGATTCACCTGTGTATGTAGGTCAAGGGTCACTGAGCTTACCAAGCCAATTTGAGTTCCAATAATTATTGGAACTCAAATTGGCTTGCTAAGCTCAGTGACCCCTGACCTACATACACAGGTGAATCCAATTATAAGAAAGAGTATTTAAGGGGGTCAATTATTGGAACTCAAATTTGCTTAGTAAGCTCAGTGACCCCTGACCTACATACACCACCTAGGAGCGAATAAAGGTAAATTATACTGCCAGCATGTTAAAGGGAACTACAGCACATTTGATATGACATTTAGCAAGAGTATAAAGTGTCCACATACAACACATAGTGGGACGTTGCATCAAGATGAATCAGGCGTGGATCAGCCAGGATTTCAACACACCAATGCCTGATGCATCAGACTAGATCATCCATGGTGCCACACCAACATTTTGACAAAAGAGACCGTTTTCTTCTGGCTACCTGCCTCAGCCACTATTCTGATGCTGTTACCCGCCTGATGCCAAACATCTGATGCCAAGTGCTCATTCTTTTACCCACCATCTTCAGCGAGTATTGTATTGCCACCCACCTCCACACTATGTCACCTTGCCACTCTGTGGCCTACTGATGCTGCCATGCCCACAGCATGTCACCTTGCCACTCTGTGGTCTACTGATGCTGCCATGTCCACACTATGTTACCATGACACTCTGTTGTATCATTCTGCTGCTGCTGCCATGTCCACACTTTGTCACTGTGCCACTCTGGCCTCCTGATGCTGCCATCTCCACACTATGTAACCTGGCCACTCGTTGGCCTCCACATACTGCTGCCAACTACATACTCTGTGATTGTGCCACTCGGCGGCCTCCTCATACTGCTGCCAACTCCACACTGTCATTGTGCCACTCTCTGGCCTCCTGATGCTGCCGCCACCTCCAGACTTTGTCATTGGGCCACTGTGTGGTCTCCTTATGCTGCTTCTACCTCGCCACTCTGTCATAGGGACACTCTTTGGACTTCTCATGCTGTTCACACCCTCCCCACTTCATGATGGGCCGCTATTTTGGCTTTCAGCCTGGCTGACATCATCATTTATTTGAACTTTCTTCTGATCTGTCAGAAGGAATGAAAAATGAGACGCACAACAGATCCTGTCTGTGTAGCAGCTGTAAGGCTTTATGGTCCCATCAGAATTGGCTTATGATTTGGTAGCCAAAAGCAGGAGTGGGTACAAAACACAGAAGACATGCAAATATTCCATTCATGTGTCATCTCTGTTTTGGATCCACTCCTGTTTTTATTGTCATTAGCAATACTGAGCAAATTTTTGTGGGTTATTGTTCTGACAGATCACAGCTAGGGCAAATTAATCAGCTATGTCAAAATAAACTTACTGCTGACATCCTCTCCAGTCTGTCAGGGGGGCTCTACTTGTATAAGCGTGTAATAGAACAGGTTCTGTAGACATCTATGTGGAATCAGCTGACAAGGGTGTAAAAGGAGTGCACTTCTTCTTGACACTAACATCGACCTATAAGGCAGAGTTCATGCTTGAGTTATTAGTCCAGTTTTGGCAAATTTAAGTATGCTTTTTTTTACTTTTAATCAAGTTTTGGTTTAATTAAATGTTAAAATATTTAATACATTTAGTCATAAAAATTAAATGTTGCTTAAGACAGGAGAGAATCAGCCAGTCTTCTGTTTATTCAACGATGTGGTGTTGCGATGGAGAAAGCAAAAAAAAATAAAAAATTACTCTCCACCTGGAGCTGAATCCTGTCAAGATTTATGCAAGTGCGGTATTGGCTGCTCATCCAGCAAGATACTTCTGGGGCAACCCTCCTGCCATGCTTAGGCCTCTACTAGTGAAAGACAATGAGAAGAAGACAAAGCTTCAAGATTGCTCGGAGCCCGCAACAGTTGCAAATGTAATCACTATTCAAACCAACCAGGGCCCAGTCTCTTCGTCAGGGGTTCCCAGTCATCATGGAATGGAAAGGAGGGCATCCTTATTATATTTAATGCATTTTATAATAAAAATAAAAAATTTCCTAACACAGGAGGAGGAGGACATCCTGTGGTGCACGGAGATGGTCTTCAGATTCCCACACAGACGTTTAAGAAATGAACCGCGGCTCCCAAAAGCAGCTCTTGGGAAGATCATGGATAATGAATCATCCGTCATCTATTGGCCCCACTTTATTTTGAAAGTGTGTAGAACCCGTGTGGGACCCCCACTCTGAAGATTAATCATGGAGACACCGAATTTTTAATATATATGGAATACATTTCATAATAAGATGTTTAATAAATGTAATAATAACATACATTTTTTTTCTTAGGAGAGAATCTCTCTTCAGTTTATTCAACAACGTGGAGGGTGTTGCGATGGAGAAAGCATTCCAAAAAAACAATTCCTCTACACCTGGAGCCGAATCCTGTCAAGATTGATGCAAGTGCGTTATTGGCTACTCATCCAGCAAGATACTTCAGGGGGATTCTGCCTGCCATGCTTAGGCCTCTACAAGCGACAGACAATGAGAAGAAGACAAAGCTTGATCTTTTCTGTACATTGAATGAATAATTTTTGGGGCCTGTACTCGACTGGCCTGCAGTAAAATTGATATCTAATGACTGTCTAATATACCTCCAGCCACATAATCACTTGATGTTTTCTGTCTGATGAATGCCTAATGTTTAGGGCCTGTATTCCCATGGCCTAAAATAAAAAAAATTCTAGGCTCCAGCATGGCATATTTTTGAGAGTTTCAATTTAAGACGCATACAAATGGCCCTGATTAAAATACATATTTTTTGTGGGAATTTTTGCCATTGATCCCCCTCTGATATTTGACTATCCATGTTGTGGGATTATTTGTGCACTTCTTGTAAGTATTTGGAGGCTGCAAATATGACCTAAAGGTTTTTCAGGTTCGCCTGCCGATAAAGTGAATGGGGCCCTCCGCGAACTTGCAGTTCTCGAACATTTGATCGCGTTCGCGCACCGTCCCGGCCGATGTTCGTCCATCACTAGTTCTGATAACATCTACGTGGAATCAGCTGGCAATGGTGTAAAAGGAGTGCGCTTCTTTTTGGCACTAACATCGACCTGTAAGGTTGAGTTCATACTTGAGTTATTTGGTCAGTTTTAGCCCATGACTGCCCTAATAAGTGAAGTGTGAAGTGATTCTAAGAGCGACGCCTGTCATCTGAATGTCATACTGACTCACAGTATTATTTCACTACCACAGCAGACTCCCTATGCTTGTTACTATAAAGGCTCTCAGCAGCCAGGAAATAGCAGTTTTTTAAATGTAATACGCCGTGAAATTGGGTGAACCAAATTTTTTAAAACTTTGCTCATCTCTAATGCTTATGCATGACACCGGCGGGCCCGGCACATAACAAAACAAGAACATAGACAAACAGGAAAATAAACAAACCTGCAACATAGGACACTGTTCAAACACAGACCAAGTACCGGAACACAGCCAAGCCACATAGTCAGGAACCCATGCAGAACTAGATACAGGACACATGTAAACCCAGGAAGACCAGTACATGCAGACAAAGACAGATGCCTGGATCCCATGTGGAACTGGATGCATGGCAATTACAGACAGAGCAGAACATACATGAAGATAGACAGATGCCTGGATCCATGCGGAACTGTATGCATGGCAGTTACAGACACAGCTGAACTTAGAGACATAGTAACAAATTACATACACCGGAACCCTTGCGGAATGAGGGAGCATGGCGTTCCCAGTCAGACTGCCACACAGAAATCCTAGAGACAGACTCCTATCAGGCACACAGCTCACAGGACTAAATGACTAAATAGCTGGGTAATAGCACCAGAAGACAAAAACCCACTGAAAAAAGTGGCCTAAACGGGTGGAAATGCTCCAAACCCAGACACTATAGCTTGTCTATAACCGAGGGAGAAATTCCTCAGCATGCGGTTTGCAAATAACGGCAATCCCCAGCAAAGAATTTGTACAATGGAGGATGCCGGTGCGGACTGCATGCACCACAAGGACATCTTAAACAAAATGATACATTGTGCAGATGAAAAAAATATATACATACACAAATCACAGCAAAAAATGCACCAAAATGATACGCAACTGACAATACTAGCTAATTCCTCAGGCCGATGTTAAAAGCTGAGAACTTGGGGGCGTGACCAACTTCCGGTATGAGCGCACGCTTCTGAGCGCCGCTCCGAGACCCGATCACAATCCTTATCCATCCTGATTTCTAAATAGCCGCAATCATAGAGTGGCAAGCACAGAAACGGAGGGGGACCACTAGGAGAAGCAAAATGAGCCCAAGCAAGGCACAGGCAGCGGCGGACCGGCTCCGTGAATTTGCTAGAGCCGAGAATCAACATGGCGCTGCGTCTCCATCTACCCAGCGCGCGCATGTGACACGCGGCAATCCGGCCCTGCAGCAGGATCCTCAAAGTGAGGAAGAAGCTGAGCTTTCACCTAAAGAAGCCCATGAGCAGCTGATGACAGCGATCTCTATGTGCCAGACCTCCCTTACCAGCAAAATTGAGGAGGTAAAGGTGGATGTAGGGCTCCTGAGGCATGATGTGCAGCAGCTGCGGGAAAGAGCGAGACAAACTGAGCACAGGGTGTCAGAGCTGGAAGACATCACCCGGCCAATGCAGGTCAAGCTGTCTGATTTGGAGCAGAAAGTACAGCTGTGGCAGCAAAAATGCGATGATCTGGAGAATAGATCCAGACGAAATAACATCCGAATCTTAGGCCTTCCGGAACGGGCTGAAGGAATGGATCCGGCATCTTTTATAGAAAATTGGTTCAAGACCACATTTCCGGGGGCCGCGTTCTCAGCAACATACGCTGTGGAGAGGGCTCATAGGGTCCCGGCGAGACCTCCCCCACCGGGGGCTCCCTCCAGACCCTTGCTGGCCAGGCTCTTGAACTGGAAGGACAGAGATCTGCTGCTTACCTTGGCTAGGACCGCGCAGAACTTATCGTATAACAACTCCAGGATTTCGCTATTCCCTGATTTTTCGGCGGAGTTACAGAAAAAAAGATCCACCTTTGTGGCGGTCAAGAGGAAGCTACGCGAGCTGAATATCCAGTATTCCATGTCATATCCAGCACGGCTCCGGGTTGTAGACGGCGGGAAATCCTTATTTTTCACGGACCCGAGGGAAGCCGATGAATGGATTGCCAGCAGACCGAGATAGTGATCTGAGGAACTTTGGGATCCTTACTACACTAACCTACTCCGAGTGGATTTGTGCAGGACGTTAATTTAATTTGTCTCTCGTTGGACTTCGCTCGCAGGAACACTTCATTGGTATCGTATGATCATCATGGTTCTCTTCTTAGGATATACGGAGTGTTATGTACTCTGAAATGTTTTGTTTTTTCTGCACTTGGGTTAGTTGATATTTTGCTATTTAGTTTTCTATAGCCACGGGTCTCACCCGGCGATTACCTGCATTGGGTTAACATCTAGGTACACCATGCAGGTCCCCGTATACACGGCCACGAATGTTGTAGGCCTTGTGCCTGCTTTACACTTGATGTTACTGACATCTAGTTGTTACGTTATTTTTATGTGTTTGTTCTGGTGGTATGCTATTATTCCCTGGGAATGTATGACGCAGATGTATAGAGTGAATGGCAGTGAGTGGGGCCCCGAGATTCTGTTTAGGGACACATTACTTATGAAATCCATGGGATTCCAGATAGCATGGCGGGACTAACAGTTATGTCATGGAATGTGAGGGGTTTGGGTGGGCCTAGGAAGATATTAGCGGTGTTTTCACATGTGCGTCGGCTAGCCCCACATATTCTAGGTTTGCAGGAGACCCACTTAACATTGGAGACGGGCAACAGAGTAAAGAAGTCGTGGGTCCAGTGGAGCGCCAATGCATATGGGAACTCATACTCAAGAGGGGTGGCGGTCTTAGTACACAGTAGTCTACGATGGGAGATGCAGAGGCTCGTGGAGGATCCAGACGGCCGGTACATATTTGTGCATGCGTATGTTAATTGTACTCCGTACGTCGTCATTAATGTGTATAATCCTCCACCGGCCAGTATATCTGTCCTGCAGGCTGTGGTGAGCTTTGTGGTGCAGTATCCGAATGTCAGACTGATCTGTATGGGGGACTTTAATATGCTAATGAATCCGGAGCTGGACCGTTTTTGGGGTCAGGCGGGAAGTATGGGACCCGTTAGCTCAACTTCGGCACTCCTGAAGGTGGTCACTGAAATGGGCTGGCTGGACCTCTGGCGGGAGAGGCATCCCCTAGCGGTGCAGTACTCTTGCTTCACCCCTTCTAGAGGTGCCTTATCTAGGATAGATTACATCATGGGTAATGCACTAACCCTTACTGAACTGGAGAGCATTGAGTACTGTCCGCAGGGTCCCTCTGACCACGCCCCGCTGTTAGCAAAGTTCTTATTGTTAGATGGTCGGGAGGGTGGGAACAAGATGCGCATACATCCCTTCTGGCTCACCCTGATAGGGCCCAATGATCGGATCCCGGATCAACTCCATATGTTTTTTGAGGTGCAGGGTGACACATTAGATGAACTACTAATCTGGGAAACGTTAAAAGCTTACTTACGGGGTTGTATTAAATCATCCATAGCTTATATTAAAAGGGAGTCCCACCGCAGGGAGGTAGAACTGCAGGAGACTTGTAAGGTAGCAGAGACTGCCTTTATTGGAGACCCCTCTGAGGCTAACAGGGTAGACTGGCTTCTTAAAGGGAGACAGTATATGCAACACCTGCAGGAGAAAGGTGACCGGAAACTTTTCTTTCTTAAACAGCAGTCTTTTGAACAGGGAGGCCAGGCAGGTAAGCTTTTGGCACATATTGCTCGGAATAATTCATCAGCCCCCCCAGTCCTACGTATAAGAGGATTGGACGGTGAGATAAGGGAAAGGTCGCCAGACATCCTTGCTAGATTTCAGGAATTCTATCAAGAATTATATAGTTCGGTGTCACGATATTCACCCCAGGAACTCACGACATATTTACAGGAAGTGACGCATCCCCAATTGAGTGCTGAGGATAGGGACTCGCTTGAGAGAGACTTTACTTTGGAAGAAATACAGGATGCCATGCGAGGTCTAAATACTGGGAAAGCTCCTGGGCCGGACGGCATACCGATCGAGGTGTACAATAGGTATGGTGACATTTTGGCCCCTAGAATGAGGAGTATGCTGCAGGCAGCTATGTCTCAACAGAAACTGCCGGACTCATTTTATGACGCCACCATTGTAATCATCTTGAAGCCGGATAAGGACCCCTTAGAGTGTGGCTCATACAGGCCCATATCCTTGCTAAACCTAGATTATAAGGTTCTTACAAAAATGATTGCCAATAGATTGAATAGGGTCGTCGCCTCTATTGTACACCAGGATCAATCTGGTTTTATACCTGGGAGGTCCACATCCAGTAACATCAGGAGGGCGCAAGTAATAACGCAAATTGGGAGAGCTTTAGAAAAGCCATGGGTCCTTGCTTCTTTGGACACGGCCAAAGCCTTTGATTCAGTGGAATGGCCGTATCTACTGGAAGCGCTGAAATGCTTTGGATTTGGCCCAGTATTTGCCCAGTGGGTACGAATGTTATATAGGCAGCCTAAAGCGAATATATTGGTGAACGGCTCGCACTCAGGCTGTTTTGATTTGGGTAGAGGCACAAGACAGGGTTGCCCTCTGTCACCCCTCCTATTTGCAGTCGCAATAGAACACTTGGCACTTCGACTGAGGCAGGATGGAGTCTACAGAGGAATATCCTTGGGGGATAGAGAGGACAGAGTCGGGTTATACGCTGACGACCTGATCCTTTTTATGGATAAGGCGGAGCAGTCGTTACCCAGGGCGATTGAGTTAATTGAAACTTTTAGCCGGTTCTCTGGATTGCATATTAATTGGACCAAGTCGGCCCTGATGCCCCTTCAGCCTGAGGGATGGCCCGTGACATATCACAATCTACCTGTTGTGGATAGGTTTAAATACTTAGGTATTATAATAACTAGGGATCCCCCCTCAGCTTACGCTTTGAACATAGAGCCCTTAACTTTGTTTTTCACGAAGAAATTTGCAGCGTGGCGGTCGCTCCCTATTTCTCTGATGGGACGTCTGAACCTCATAAAGATGGTCCTTCTACCCAAAGCCTTATATGTACTGGAACATGCTAGTACGACTATCCCGAGACGGTTCTTTGATCGCCTCCACTCTATGATGTCCGCTTTTATTTGGGGTAGGGCTAGAAGGAAGCTGGCGCTGCGCACTCTTCAGAGACCCAAGTTGCAGGGGGGTGCGGCACTCCCGGACCTGTTCATGTACTTCCTAGCGGGTCAACTACGTTATCTAACCTCCTGGGTTTCTTCGCAGCCCCTCCCCAATGCGGAATTCTATTTGCAGGACTTTCTCCAGCTACACTCCTTATGGCCGGTGCTGGAAGATATTAACCTTTTCCACGGTAAAACCCTCTTACTACATAGGTTGGCCCATCAGGTATGGGAGGCAGCTAAATTGAAGGTATACTCTGACCTACCGGACGCAATACCCCTATGGGGAAACCCTATGTTTCCGCATTTGAGTAGTCATGACGGGGCTGCGACGTGGAGGGATCATGGGGTACTGGCCCTGGGAGACTTGTATGAGGGAGGATCCCTGAGATCCTTTACTCAAATACAGGATAAATATGGAATCCCGAGACACATGTTTTTTAGGTTTCTGCAGATTAGACACGCTCTCTCCGCACAGTTCGGAAGAGGATCTAGAAAGATTTCCAATTACCCGCTGATTGGAGTGCTATCCACACAAGGTCCCAGAGGACTCATATCGGCTATCTATACACACCTCATAACCACGAAGATGATTACCTCCCCTCTGGGTGTAGAGGACAAATGGAGGCTTTGCATTCCGTCCCTTTCTGAGACTGAATGGGCCGAAGCGCTGGCAGCTCCCGCAAGAGTTTCCCCCTCGGTTAACAATAAGATGATACAGTTACATATACTTCATAGGAGCTACCTCACACCGAGCAGGCTATTCCGAATGGGTAGGATGCAGAATGACAACTGCTTAAGATGTCAACAGCCCAATGCTAACTTCTGGCATATGATGTGGGAATGTAGAGCGATACAATGCTTTTGGAGGGATGTGACGGCCTTATTGTCTAACTTAGTGCCAGGTACTGTTCCTCTATGTCCCAAGATGTGCCTGTTGGGAGTTATCGATGAGGAGATGTGGTCTCATCACCATAGGATATTCCTGCAGGAAACTCTATTTCTGGCTAGGAAGGCGATAGCTCTTAGGTGGATGGCCGATAGGATGACTAATGTTAACCACTGGAAGCGGGTGGTGAACCAGATTATTCCTCTGGAGAAAGTGGTCTACATTCATAGGGGATGCCCCCAGAAATTTGAGAAAGTGTGGGGGGAATGGTGCGCGTCCGCTAGTACGCTGAATTCTCGATAGCCTCTTATTTCAATTTAGCTATGCAGGCCTTGCTGGGAAATGTTGGGCTTTTCTGCTATTGCTTTATTATGTATGTATACCTTTTTTCTCCTTTGTTCTCAATTGCCATATATGTTGATGTCCCTGACATGAATGGTGGGAAATCATTTTCGGATTGGGAATGGTGTCTGCCACGTAACCCTGCTGCGTCCAGGGGAAATTATTTTTGGGATTATGTACCACGGAATGTTTGTTTCCTTTGTTTGTTTATTGTCAACTTGCATGTTGACTCTGTATACTCGCAATATTGACTTTATGGTCAGGTCAAACTGTCATGTATGATAATATTGCAACTTTATACTTCAATAAAACGAGTTTAAAAAAAAAAAAAAAAGCTGAGAACTTTGCCAATATCTTCCAGTCAGGAACATATCGGAGCCCCTCATGCACCACGTCACGGTGTCTCAGCACGCATGGGGTCCTACCACTCAACTACCCGTGGTGTGTGAACAGCCAACTAACAGCACCTGACCACCTGGTAATCAAACGCACAGACCAGGGAAACATTAACCCTACGTGATCACAGTATACTAGTCACAGGAGACAGTTCATACGTAGCCACTGAACACTGCAGCCAGTACGCACCACACAAGCAACCAGCATACATGGGAATAGTCAGCCGCAGCCATTACGAAAGCACAGCCAGCCTGCCTACATGGTAACACAGTGTCACAGTGAATAGCACTGTGATACAAACACAGGGAGTACACAGATGCACAGGACATAGTTCACACACTAGGAGGGCACAACCAGCACGCAGCATCCAAGCAACCAGCATACATGGGAGACCCGCAGCCAATACGCAAGAGTGAATGCTGCCTGCACGGAAACAAGTGTCACAGTGAACCGCACTGTGACAAAAATGCCTGCTGTTCCCTAAAACATAATTTGGGAAAATAGATAGTACTTCTGGGGTTAATGGTGCCCAGCATTTCTTATAAAAATAGTTGCCAGAAGAGTGCCCCAACAGTAACTGTTACCCTACAATGCCCCCCAAAAGTAACTGTGCCAACAAAAATGCCCTCAACAGTAATATGACACATTTTTAAAATGTTATTAAAAACTTCTATTCCATGTACTTTATGAATAAGAAAACATGCAGTATTATTTCCATGTTCTTCAAAATTTCATAATGTATGTGAATAAAGCATTGTTAAAGGGGTATTCCAAGCATAACCAAAACAGTGTTCCATGCCCGAAACAGAGTAAAAAAATTAAACCAGCATATGCTCACCTCGCCAATCCCCTATTTTTGCTATTAAAAGGGTTGTCCGGGTTCAGAGCTGAACCCGGACATACCTCCATTTTCACCCAGGCCGCCCCCCTGACTTGAGCATCGAAGCAGTTCATGCTCCAATGCTCTCCTTTGCCCTGCGCTAAATCGCGCAGGGAAAAGGCATTTTCAGGAGTTCGGGTGACGAACCAGGCTCTCCATGGGGCTGCCAGGAAGCCTGGTGACGTCACCGGCACTGATGGGCGGGCACTAGCGCTGCCATAGCCAGTAAAATGGCTAGGGCAGCGCTAAAGCACGCCCATCTGAGCGATTGACTTCACCGAACACACTGCCAAGCGGAAGCTTTTGCCCAGCAGTGTGTTATTGTAAACAAAAGAGCCATCGCCCTGCGCAATCTAGCGCAGGGCAAGGGAGCGCATCGGAGCATGAGATGCTCTGAAGCTAACATCAGGGGGGCTGTCTGGGTGAAAATATGGGTATGTCCGGGTTCAGCTCTGAACCTGGACAGCCCCTTTAAATCTGTGCCCAGATCCCTGCTGCACTCTACTTCCTGTTCTTGTATCGAAAGGAAATGGCTAGAAAGCCCGCTTAAACACTAGCTACAATGATGACCCACCTCAGCCAGTGATTGGCTGGACAGCATTACAGCCATGTCCTGCCATGTCAAGAACTGGCGGTGAAGCACAGTGGGGACCCCGGCCACGTTGAAACAATGTAACTATGAAACAGTAGTGGCGAAGCATCAGAATTCAAACAATAAGAAAAAAAAAAGATGCAAAGCCTAACAATGAATTAAAGGTGTAAGCACATTCTCATTAAGGGCGCAAAGTTTAATTAATATTAACCCCATCATTAATAACATCCCTTTGTGGATAGCAGGGCTTATTTCACAACATTTTAATTGCTTAATGGTTAGATAACCATTTTACTGCAGCGTGGTGTTTTCAATGCATTGCACGACTTGTTGCAGGTTCTGCAGAATACTAACGATGTTTTTTTCCCTACTGATTTTCTGAAAAGACAATTGACCTGCAGCAGTGAGACCTGGGAATCGTCCCCTCTGACAGCTCTCAAGGTGATTCCGGCTGAGTGATCTATGAAATGCATTTTTCTGTCGTTAAAACCAATCATATTTAAAATCATAAGAAACAACATGTTATTTGTTTGTCAAGTGGATTATGGAATATACACATTACATGGACTGAATAAATATCTTAGGTCATAATAATGCTTTTTAACACAGCAGAGCACAATGAGCAGGAAATATTGACTTGAAATTCTTGTTTGTTGATGTGATTTTTAATTATGTGTTTTATGGAACTTTGTTTCCATAAATTGTCTCTTTGCTTAAACTGTTTTGACAGTTTACTGTCATCCCAGCATGTTTTGTGTTACTATGCTAACATGGGAGCTGATGTAAATCAGTCCCCTGTAGCATCTGTAATAGCTTACAATGTTAGAGATGGGCTACAATCTGCTTAATTTAACCTTGATCGCTGCAAAAGGTGCACCACAATGATATGCAACTGACAATACTGGCTAATCCCTAATCCCTCAGCCCTTTTGCACCACCGTCAAGGTATCTCAGTGTGGCATGGGTCCTACCACTAGACTACCTATGGTGTGTGAACATGGTCTGAATGGTGCTAAGATACAACTCACAGCCAAGCTCCCACATACCTCCATAGTATGATCACTCATGCAGTGGGAGAAAGGATAAGGCTGCAAACCCCACCTATAACAGGCCATGTGACACAGGCTACCAGGTGCACTAGAATGTTACCAGCATTGGACAAAGGCACATTCCATACATATAAAGAAAAATCTATAAAATAAAGTGGCCTAAATAGGAGGAAATGCTCAAAAACCCCAAACACTGTAGCATGTTTATAACCGGGGGAGCAATTCCTCCGCATGTGATCCGTTGCTAGCGACAATCCCCAGCAAAAAATGCATACAATGGAGGATGTCGGCAACGGACCACATGCACCACAAAGGCATCCTACACAAGGAGATTTTTATTTTTTCATGACATTTATTGCTGATTTAAGCATAAACCTGAGGGACTTGGAATGACTAGAGATAATTGAACCTGTGGATGTTTTGGTTTGACGAGTTCAGCCGAGCTTTGATACCCGAACTTGACCCCAAACCCCATTGGAGTCAATGGGGACCTAAAGTTTGGGGCTGTAAAATAGTCATAGAAAGGCCTAGAGGGCTGAAAAAAGAATCAAAGTAAGGATAGGAACAGAACAATTGCTCTGGAAACAAATGTGGATAGGGAAATGACTTAAATGGGTTATCCAATTTCAAGAAAAAAAAAACACATGTGCCGGGCCCCTCACCGGTAATATACTTACCCCGCTCCCGTCGCCGCTCCTGTCTGGGCACCGTCGCCGCTGCTTCTTGCTGCACACAGATGAAAACATCCGGTGTCGGGGGAGCAGCCAATGACTGGCGGGGACGGGGTCAAGGCTCCCTAGCATCTCGGGTCCACGCATCATTGGGAGCAGGGAGCGGGGCATGTACAGGTTATATAACTGGTGAGGGGCCCGGCACATTTGGTGGGGTTTTCTTGAAATTGGATAACCCCTTTAAAATATCATAGAATATATAAAAATTAAAAATAATAATCTTGAACCAGGAAGCGGAGGTCCAAATGAAGTAGGAGGTGGTGGAAGAGACCCCCAAAACATGTGAGGCCCCAAAACATGGGAAATGGCAAAAATATATATATATACAGTATATATATATAACAATGGCTGGGTATAGCAATGGCTGGGTGCGGCCGTATACTTCTCTACTTTGCCAATATAACAAATAATCTTGAACCAATAGGTGAAGGTCCGAGTGGAGCAGGAGGTGGAAATGACGGTGTAGGTGGAAGAGGCGGAGGAGGTAGCCTTTTTTTTAACATTTTTTGTTTGGCGGAGACCCCAAAACAATGAAATGGCAAACTGCGCTGGAGTATAACATTGGCTGGGTGCAGCCAGTATACTTCTCTACTCTGCTAATATAACAAATAATAATCCTGAGACAGGAGGTGGAGATCCGAGTGGAGGAAGAGATGGACATGGCAGTGTAGGTGGAAGAGGCAGAGGAGGAGGAGGTAGCCAACACTGTTATTGTTGTATTTTTTTAATTGTTTTATATATATATATATATATATATATATATATATATAGCAGAAATTAACACAGGCAGCACTACCCAAAAAAATGTATAAGGAAAAAGGCGGGTGCAAAGCCCAAGTATGGCAACAGGTGCTTACCCACTTATGCAGGATAAAAATCGGACTGCACTCCAAACGTATATTCAATGAAACAGTGTGTCTTTATTCACCCATAAAGTGGCAAAGAGCGACGTTTCGGCTCATACATGAGCCTTTCTCAAGCATTGATACAGTTGTATCCAACTGTCAAAAAGAACTCTGTCCCATCCCACCATTTCTTCCATAAGACAAATTTGGTGAACTCTGTCCACCCATTCTCCTAGAGTTGGGGGTTCTGAATCTCGCCATTTGGTGGGTATGACATATTTTGCGGCTGTAATCAAATGTGTAATTAGGCAGTTAGCTTTGGGTTTGAAGTCTTTCTGCGGTTTCCACAACAGAACAAGTTCTGGTGTGAGGTTAATAACACTCTTACAACTTTGACTGGTATGTATCGCCTCCGTTTGAATGTCCTCTGGAACACCTCTGATGCAAATATTTTTCCTCCGGCTCCAATTTTCTTGATCTTCGAGGTGTAGGAAGGCTGTATTTAGCTGTTCTTGTATTTCTTCAATGTTGGTTTGCAGGGCTCAGCTGTGCTTGGTTATCGCCATTTGCGCCTCCTCCAGAGCTGCTACCCAGTGCCCTGTCTGTTTATTATCTGCTTTAATAGCGGACAGTTCCTTCATCACTGGCTCGAAGGAGAGGGCTAAGGACTCTTTGAGGAAAGTCCTGGTGATCGGCATCGAGTCTCGCTCGCAGCGCGCCTCTGACATGGCGCAGGAGCCCTCATCATCTGAGTCCTCTGTGTAGCTCTGTGCAGCGGCGGCATCCGGAGCCATTTTGGATCTGCATGCCGGCGAGGACACCTTCTATTTTAGGTATTTATCCATATCCGATTGTCCTCTACTATGCCTTGGGGTCCACTGGAACTCTGGGTTTTTCTTTTGTCGGTTTCCCCATAATTGAGGGTTACAGGAATGCTGTAGTAAGCTATTACGTGCGCTGTGGTCAGGAGCACTCGAGTCAAGCAGCCATTTCCTGACGCAGCTAGCTCCCCCCCCCCCCCCCCCGTTCACCTGATTTGGATGTAAATACCCTCAAATTAAAGCTGAAAGTCTGCAGTTAAAGAATATCTTGTTCATGTCATTTCAAATCTATTGTGGTGGTGTATAGAGCCAAAAATGTTAGAATTTTGTTGATGTCCCAATATTTATGGACCTGACTGTGTATATACAGTGGGATGCGAAGGTTTGGGCAACCTTGTTAATCGTCATGATTTTCTTGTATAAATAGTTGGTTGTTACGATAATAAATGTCAGTTAAATATATCATATAGGAGACACACGCAGTGATATTTGAGAAGTAAAATGAAGTTTATTGGATTTACAGAAAGTGTGTTATAATTGTTTAAACAAAATTAGGCAGGTGCATAAATTTGGGCACTGTTGTCATTTTATTGATTCCAAAACCTTTAGAACTAATTATTGGAACTCAAATTGGCTTGGTAAACTCAGTGACCCCTGACCTACATACACAGGTGAATCCAATTATGAGAAAGAGCATTTAAGGGGGTCAATTGTAAGTTTCCCTCCTCTTTTAATTTTCTCTGAAGAGTAGCAACATGTGGGTCTCAAAACAACTCTCAAATGACCTGAAGACAAAGATTGTTCACCATCATGGTTTAGGGGAAGGATACAGAAAGCTGTCTCAGAGATTTCAGCTGTCTGTTTCCACAGTTAGGAACACATTGAGGAAATGGAAGACCACAGGCTCAGTTCAAGTTAAGGCTCGAAGTTGCAGACCAAGAAAAATCTCGGATAGACAGAAGCGACAAATGGTGAGAACAGTCAGAGTCACCCCACAGACCCGCACCAAAGACCTACAACATCCTCTTGCTGCAGATGGAGTCACTGTGCATCTTTCAACCATTTGGCGCACTTTACACAAGGAGATGCTGTATGCGAGAGTGATGCAGAGGAAGCCTTTTCTCTGCCCACAGCACAAAAAGTGCCGCTTGAGGTGGGCTAAAGCACATTTGGACAAGCCAGCTTCATTTTGGAATAAGGTGCTGTGGACTGATGAAACTAAAATTGAGTTATTTGGCCATAACAAGGGGCGTTATGCATGGAGGAAAAAGAACACAGCATTCCAAGAAAAACACCTGCTAACTTCAGTAAAATATGGTGGTGGTTCCATCATGCTGTGGGGCTGTGTGGCCAGTGCACGGACTGGGAATCTTGTCAAAGTTGAGGGACGCATGGATTCCACTCAGTATCTGCAGATTCTGGAGACCAATGTCCAGGAATCAGTGACAAAGCTGAAGCTGGGCCTGGGCTGGATCTTTCAACAAGACAACGACCCTAAACACTGCTCAAAATCCACTAAGGCATTTATGCAGAGGAACAAGTACAACGTTCTGGAATGGCCATCTCAGTCCCCAGACCTGAATATAATGGAAAATCTGTGGTGTGACTTAAAGAGAGCTGTCCGTGCTCGGAAGCCATCAAACCTGAATGAACTAAAGATGTTTTGTAAAGAGGAATGGTCCAAAATACCTTCAACCAGAATCCAGACTCTCATTTGAATCTACAGGAAGCATTTAGAGGCTGCAATTTCTGCAAAAGGAGGATCTACTAAATATCAATTGAATTTATTTTTTGTGGTGCCCAAATTTATGCACCTGCCTAATTTTGTTTATCTTTTTTTTGTTTGTCTCCTATATGATATATTTAACTGACATTTTTTATCGTAACAACCACCGATTTATACAGGAAAATCATGACGATTAACAAGGTTGCCCAAACTTTCGCATCCCACTGTATATATATATATATATATATATATATATATATATATATATTATATATATATATATATATATATAATGTGCAAAAAAGAGCAGCACTCAAACGCAGGATAAAATGAAATACAAAAAGTTTATTCACCTATGCTGTAGCGACGTTTTGGCTCCACAATTGAGCCTTTCTCAAGCAATAAAAGGGACTCAGTGAACAAAATATATACCCCCACATCATTAACAAAGTGTCACATGATCATTACAATATAAAATACTTTTAACTATTTAATACAATATACAATATTATATCGTGATTGCAAAAAGTGAATAAAGTTTCTCTGTGCCATTGATCAAGTGTTACAACTTATTCATAATATGCATCCCATGTACACACAGTTCATCAAATACTGTATAGCACCCATTATCATAAAAGTACATACATAAGAAAAGTGCAAGTGCTTGTGTGTATTAGTATTCAATGGGTTAAAAACCAAAAGTGCCAAGTGCTATTGATTATTGTTCGCTGAAGTTAAGTAACTGGTAATCTACATATGAACTCACTAAGAGGGTGAGGCGCGATCCTGTTCAAGCAGCATTGGCGACCTTAGCGTACTGAAACTCTTAGGCCTCTTTCACATGGGCATCATGTTTTTTGCCCGGATAAGATGCGGGTGCGTTGCGGGAAAATGCACAATTTTAACATTGTAATGCGTTTTGCATGCGCGTGAGGAAAATCGGCATGTTTGGTACTCAGACCCGAACCCGAACTTCTTCACAGAAGTCCAAGATTGGGTTAGGTGTTCTGTAGATTGTATTATTTTCCCTTATAACATGGTTATAAGGGAAAATAATAGCATTCTTAATACAGAATGCATAGTACAATAGGGCTTGGGGGGTTAAAAAAAATAAATAAAAAAAATTTAACTCACCTTAATCCACTTGATCGCGCAGCCCGGCTTCTCTTCTTTCTTCAGTACCTGGGTAAAGGACCTGTGGTGACGTCACTGCGCTCATCACATGATCCATCACATGATCTTTGTTTTACCATGCTGATGGATCATGTGACGGACCATGTGATGAGTGCAGTGACATCATCACAGGTCCTTTACCCAGGTCCTGAAGAAAGAAGACAGAAGAGAAGCCGGGCTGCGCGATCAAGTGGATTAAGGTGAGTTAAATTTTTTTTATTTATTTTTTTTAACCCCCCAAGCCCTATTGTACTATGCATTCTGTATTAAGAATGCTATTATTTTCCCTTATAACTATGTTATAAGTGAAAATAATAACGATCGGATCTCCATCCCGATCGTCTCCTAGCAACCGTGCATGAAAATCGCACCGCATCCGCACTTGCTTGTGGATGCTTGCGATTTTCATGCAGTCCCATTCACTTCTATGGGGCTTGCTGCGATTTTCACGCAACGCACAAGTGATGCGTGAAAATCACCGTTCATGGATTTTCGTGGACAGCCCCATAGAAATGAATGGGTCCGGATTCAGTGCAGGTGCAATACGTTCACCTCACGCATTGCACCCAATGCGGAAAACTCGCCCAGTGTGAAAGGGGCCTTATTGGGCATGATCCGGTTTGCATACGTATCATCCACGTCATTATGACGAAGCTGAACTTCAGAGTATGCGCAGATTGGTTCTTACATTCGGCGGCCATGTTAATTAAGGTCTGTGCCCACACTTGTTACAGCACAAGCGCTCAGGCAACAATATATCTCAGCAGTAACCTATAGGCCGATGTCATTCATATCATACATACACTTTGACTGTTCTATACACAGACCACTGTCGGGACTAACTGTTCACTGTTAAGTGCATGTTGTCTCTGACATACGGAAGGAAAAAGGGGGGGCAGACCTCGACAACTGAATGCCATATATATCCCCATAATCCTTTGGATCCAAAGTACAGTCGAGGAGGGATCTCCTCCATTACATCCATGCCAATACACACCATATAAACAGAACCATCTGTAACTCGATATTGGAATCCGGATACATACAACTATTTTTCACAAAAGGAAATTATTGACAATAACCAGGTATGCGCCAACACCGAGTGAGAGTATATCAGATCCAACATTATGTCCCTTTATCTCAGCAAAACTTGTGTATGAATATCTGTGCAAAGAAAAAGAAACAAGACTTAATCATTATATAGTGAAAAATAAAATAAATTATTAGTTTGTCCCAAACAGACATATACTACCTAACACACATTGCCTTGAGATTCCTAAACACAGGGGATTACAGGGCAAGCCACCCTTCCTACATGTTCACAACCTTATAGTCCACATTGAAACCATTTGGTTTCAACGTGTTGAGTATAAAGATCCATTGTAATTTCTTCTTTTTAAGTAAATTTATTCTATTGCCCCCTCCCCTGGGCATGGGTACATGATCTATGACCCAACATTTTAAGTCTCTTTCTTGATGTTTCTGTTAAAAAATTTTTTTAGAGACCGGTAGGTCAAGATGTTTTTTTCTAATCGTGTTGCGGTGATTATTCAATCGAGTTTTTAAATTGTGGAGGTTTCACCAACATATAGCATGTTACATGGACATGATAGAACATATATAACATATTCTGAACTACATGTGAGATGGAAACGGATCAGCTATATCACTCCAGTATCAGGATGTATAAAGGATTTACCATTGCACATATACCGACAATTGACACAGCCAAGGCAGGGAAAACAACCTAACCCAGGCTGTGTCAATGTGCCCTGTCTGACAGTCTTTATCGTTCCAACGTCTGCTCTGACCAACTGGTCACGCAGACTCTTGGACCTGCGATAGGAAAAAAGCAGGGTGTGGGGGATGCAAATTCTGGTACCTCCCTTATACATCCTTTCAAAATATGCCAGTGACGCCTGATGATGTTACTAATGTCATTACTAGCCTCCGTGTATGTAGAAATGAATGGAAGACTAGTCGCCTCAGTTCTAGGTCTCTGTTCCATCAATATCCTATTCCTATCAAGTTTTTTACTGCTTCCTTGCGTGTAGCCAGAAATCTATTAGGATATCCTCGTTGTGAAAATGTACTTATCATTCTATCCAATGTACCATCGATCCTATCTGGTTTTGATTATATGCGTCTAATCCTTAGCATCTGTGAAAATGGTAGATGTCTAGTCATTCTTTTGGGGTGACTACTGCTATATAAAAGTATAGTGTTTTTATCCGTGGGTTTTGTATACAATTCAGTATGTAGTTCACCATCCTTGAGTATCACCTTGGTGTCTAGAAATTGTAACTCTGTGCTGGAATATGCCAGAGTAAACTGCAAAGTATCCTCAACACTTTCTTTTCCAAAAATTCACAAGACCCTCAATGATCCCCCTGGGCTCCCCATCGTATCAGGCTCAGACTCTGTCTTTAGTCCTCCGGAAGTCTTTTTGGATATGATATTATGCAATTTTGCAATAGGTGGAAGCTCATATATACGATACGAGATACCTCAGATTTCTTGATTAAATTGGGGAGGTTGATATTTAATGTACTGAAAGGCCATTTTTGGCATCATTTGATGTAACCTCGCTGTATACATCCATTGATCATGCTAAAGGTATTGATGCCGTGACTCGAATGCTACAATTGTCTTCGTTTTCCGATACAGCATGTAGTTTTATTGTGGAGTTGTTGGATAAAACTTTGAGGTATAACTCCATTCCAGGATACATTTTATGTACAAAAACGGGGCATGTCAATGGGGTACTATATGACCCCGACATACGCAAACATATACATGCGGACCTTTGAGGAGGACGTCGTCTATCGGTCCCACCACTTCGGACATGTTCTGAGGTGGTGGAGGTACATACACGACGTCTTCCTTATTTGGACTGGAAAAGAAAGTGAGTTGATTGAATTTTATATTATATAAAGCTTAATGTATGTGTGTATGTATGTCCGCTAAAGGAATCCGCACCGTCGCATTTACAATCACAAAATTTGGCACACAGGTACATCAGATGTCCGGGAAGGTTTTAGACCGGTCTCAGCTCTCTAGGACGTACAGTGACCCTTGACCCATGACCCTTATCAGCTAATAAAAGCTCTCAGACCCTTCAGCCTACACATACAGTTTTACTTCAGGTTTCCATAACAGCCCAGCCATTTATCTTCACTGCTGTAGATTAGCTTTAAAGAAAATATGTCACTGGGATAATTGCTTTTGAAGTAAAGCCATGGCCTAATAGCACTTACAGTGGGATGCGAAACTTTGGGCAACCTTGTTAATCGTCATGATTTTCCTGTATAAATCGTTGGTTGTTACGATAAAAAAATGTCAGTTAAATATATCATATAGGAGACACACACAGTGACATTTGAGAAGTGAAATGACGTTTATTGGATTTACAGAAAGTGTGCTATAATTGTTTAAACAAAATTAGGCAGGTGCATAAATTTGGGCACCACAAAAAAGAAATTAAATCAATATTTAGTAGATCCTCCTTTTGCAGAAATTACAGCCTCTAAAGACTTCCTGTAGGTTCCAATGAGAGTCTAGATTCTGGTTGAAGGTATTTTGGACCATTCCTCTTTAGAAAACATCTTTAGTTCATTCAGGTTTGATGGCTTCCGAACATGGACAGCTCTTTTTAAGTCACACCACAGATTTTCAATAATATTCCGGTCTGGGGACTGAGATGGCCATTCCAGAACGTTGTACTTGTTCCTCTGCATAAATGCCTTAGTGGATTTTGAGCAGTGCTTAGGGTCGTTGTCTTGTTGAAAGATCCCAGTCCCTGCACTGGCCACACAGCCCCACAGAATGATGGAACCACCACCATATTTTACTGTATGTAGCAGGTGTTTTTCTTGGAATGCTGTGTTCTTTTTCCTCCATGCATAACTCCTCTTATTATGGCCAAATAACTCAATTTTAGCTTCATCAGTCCACAGCACCTTATTCCAAAATGAAGCTGGCTTGTCCAAATGTGCTTTAGCCCACCTCAAGCGGCACTTTTTGTGCTGTGGGCGGAGAAAAGGCTTCCTCTGCATCACTCTCACATACAGCATCTCCTTGTGTGAAGTGCGCCGAATGGTTGAAAGATGCACAGTGACTCCATCTGCAGCAAGATGATGATGTAGGTCTTTGGTGCAGGTCTGTGGGTTGACTCTGACTGTTCTCACCATTTGTCGCTTCTTTCTATCCGAGATTTTTCTTTGTTTGCCACTTCGAGCCTTAACTTGAACTGAGCCTGTGGTCTTCCATTTCCTCAATATGTTCCTAACTGTGGAAACAGACAGCTGAAATCTCTGAGACAGCTTTTTGTATCCCTCCCCTCAACCATGATGGTGAACAATCTTTGTCTTCAGGTCATTGGAAAGTTGTTTTGAGACCCCCATGTTGCTACTCTTCAGAGAAAATTAAAAGAGGAGAGAAAAATTACAATTGACCCCCTTAAATACTCTTTCTCATAATTGGATTCACCTGTGTATACAGGTAGTGCAGAATTATTAGACAAGTTGTATTTTTGAGGATTAATTTTATTATTGAACAACAACCATGTTCTCAATGAACCCCAAAAACTCATTAATATCAAAGCTGAATATTTTTGGAAGTAGTTTTTAGTTTGTTTTTAGTTTTAGCTATTTTAGGGGGATATCTGTGTGTGCAGGTGACTATTACTGTGCATAATTATTAGGCAACTTAACAAAAAACAAACATATACCCATTTCAATTATTTATTTTTACCAGTGAAACCAATATAACATCTCAACATTCACAAATATACATTTCTGACATTCAAAAACAAAACAAAAACAAATCAGTGACCAATATAGCCACCTTTCTTTGCAAGGACACTCAAAAGCCTGCCATCCATGGATTCTGTCAGTGTTTTGATCTGTTCACCATCAACATTGCGTGCAGCAGCAACCACAGCCTCCCAGACACTGTTCAGAGAGGTGTACTGTTTTCCCTCCTTGTAAATCTCACATTTGATGATGGACCACAGGTTCTCAATGGGGTTCAGATCAGGTGAACAAGGAGGCCATGTCATTAGATTTTCTTCTTTTATACCCTTTCTTGCCAGCCACGCTGTGGAGTACTTGGACGCATGTGATGGAGCATTGTCCTGCATGAAAATCATGTTTTTCTTGAAGGATGCAGACTTCTTCCTGTACCACTGCTTGAAGAAGGTGTCTTCCCGAAACTGGCAGTAGGACTGGGAGTTGAGCTTGACTCCATCCTCAACCCGAAAAGGCCCCACAAGCTCATCTTTGATGATACCAGCCCAAACCAGTACTCCACCTCCACCTTGCTGGCGTCTGAGTCGGACTGGAGCTCTCTGCCCTTTACCAATCCAGCCACGGGCCCATCCATCTGGCCCATCAAGACTCACTCTCATTTCATCAGTCCATAAAACCTTAGAAAAATCAGTCTTGAGATATTTCTTGGCCCAGTCTTGACGTTTCAGCTTGTGTGTCTTGTTCAGTGGTGGTCGTCTTTCAGCCTTTCTTACCTTGGCCATGTCTCTGAGTATTGGACACCTTGTGCTTTTGGGCACTCCAGTGATGTTGCAGCTCTGAAATATGGCCAAACTGGTGGCAAGTGGCATCTTGGCAGCTGCACGCTTGACTTTTCTCAGTTCATGGGCAGTTATTTTGCGCCTTGGTTTTTCCACACGCTTCTTGCGACCCTGTTGACTATTTTGAATGAAACGCTTGATTGTTCGATGATCACGCTTCAGAAGCTTTGCAATTTTAAGAGTGCTGCATCCCTCTGCAAGATATCTCACTATTTTTGACTTTTCTGAGCCTGTCAAGTCCTTCTTTAGACCCATTTTGCCAAAGGAAAGGAAGTTGCCTAATAATTATGCACACCTGATATAGGGTGTTGATGTCATTAGACCACACCCCTTCTCATTACAGAGATGCACATCACCTAATATGCTTAATTGGTAGTAGGCTTTCGAGCCTATACAGCTTGGAGTAAGACAACATGCATAAAGAGGATGATGTGGTCAAAATACTCATTTGCCTAATAATTCTGCACTCCCTGTATAGGTCAGGGGTAGTACGTTATTTCTAGATGTGCCTTTGTTCTAGCAATAGATGTTTTTAACCTCTGAAAATCCAGTTTATTTGGTATGCAAGTGAGCCAGCAAGGTGCCCAGAGGGGCGTCACTCTTGCAGAAAGGAGCCTAGACACGCCCCCTGCCACAATGGGCCCACCCTCAAAATAATTAAACCCCGCCCCCAGGCCCCACTTAGCCACGCCCCTGACCCGCTTAGGCCATGCCCACTCCCACTCCT